>NC_053492.1:134345131-135042587 GCF_905171775.1 Rana temporaria | reverse complement strand
CAAAAATGGTATCCCGGTGGGTCAGTTTATGCGCATAAAACGCAACTGCTCCGACATCTCTGATTACCGCCGTGAAAGCCACGATCTGTACACGCGATTTCGCGAGCGTGGCTACTCGCATGGTCAAATTAAAAAAGCGAGAAAACTTGCGGCCATCAGAGATCGTGAGGATTTGTTGACCAAAAAGAGACCAGTGGACCAACATGACATGAATTCCAATGAGCCCATTAGAATAATAACCCCATTTGGCTCACAGTGGAACTCGGTCCGAACAACTTTGGAGAAACATTGGGGGATCCTAACCAATGCCCCAGGTCTTTCTAAGATAGTTAGTCCGGCACCCAAATTGGTGGCACAATGTGCACACAGCCTTGGTGACATCTTAATTAAATCAGAATTTGTGAAAGAACCTAATACCACTTGGCTGTCCGACTATCCAAGATCCCTGGGCATGTTCCCCTGTAATAAATGTCAGATCTGCCCTTATGTCGATCGTACCACCTCCTTTCAGGATGCCCACGGACAATGTAATTTTGAGATCAGGGATTTAATAAACTGCTCGACAACTCGAGTGATCTATCTAATCACCTGCCCTTGTCCCAAAATATATGTGGGAAAAACAAAACGTGCCCTGAAAGTACGGATAGGCGAGCACCTACGTGAAATCAACGAAAAACAAAAAAACCCTGAAAAGCCACTTGCTAAGCATTTCGCTGAACATCACAATAGATGCTCCAAGGGCATGACAGTGAAGGGCATTTATGTCCTCAAATTACCAGGTAGACGAGGTGATTTTGACCGTATCCTCCAACAAAAAGAGAAGTGGTGGGTGTATCGTCTTAAATCACTTGTCCCTGTCGGTTTAAACACTGAACTAAACTTACAAGTTTTTCTAAACCCGTAGGATAGCCCAGACCATTCCCTCTACAAGACCCCGATATATATTTCGCGACGTGACCAGGGACATCCGGTGCATCATTTAAGTATGCCCCAGTCACTCCGCCTGTTATATCTATAAATACTTTGACACCATCTTGTCAAAATCCCCCCAAAAAATAAATAAAAAAGTGAAGCATTAATGACTGCCGGGATA
This sequence comes from Rana temporaria, assembly GCF_905171775.1. Classification (NCBI taxonomy): domain Eukaryota; kingdom Metazoa; phylum Chordata; class Amphibia; order Anura; family Ranidae; genus Rana; species Rana temporaria. Next base: position 135,041,494 of record NC_053492.1, on the reverse strand, counting down.
GCTGTGTCTCTTAACTTATATCTCAATCACTAACTTTCACCCATATGTAAAATTCCTTCCATCCATTGATAGAAATCAGTGATCCTCACTGTAATAGATCAAGACGAATGGACCATGATATCAACGGATTTTTACGGACATTACTTTAATAATGCCAGCTAGGACCTGATTATTATATTATATATATATATCTTTTGCTACAATTATTATCTGTGATTTGTTCATCTCAAAATATTGTTCCCCCCTTTTTCCTCACTTCTTGTCCTGCTGCACATTTCCCTCACTGTGTTTCCACTCTAAAACTGAACATTTATGTTCAAAACAAGCCATATCTAACGACGAAAGAACATGAGTAGGAAGATAAACTCTCTTCCTTTTGGGAAATTTAAAGTAATTGGACTGATTGACCTCCATGACCACCGTAGCGTCAGTTGTTTCATACAATAGCCCAGCATCAATACGCATTGCTTTGGTGCAAGCATCAGCTGTGGACTGCGTGTATAAAAACATCCACCAGCTGACATTCCATTACGTCCAGGAAGAAGCTACGCCATTGGCTACGGCGAAACGCGTCGACGTCACCACCTGACGCTGCCCATGTGACCTGTCCACGTGATCGAATCCAAACAAGGAAGGAAAACGGAGGATTACATAGACGGAGACGGAGACCGAGGCACCCTTACCGGGCTACTTAGCCCACTCTCTGGATTTGGAGTATACCTAACTCCCTTCCCAACAAAGCCCCTTGCATTCTCGGGCGTACCAATCGGGAAAATCAACCAGAAGACTGCATAAACAGGTTATATCACTCTGATCATTCTATGAATGAATGAACAGCTATCCAAGGTCTGTAACCATCTTTCATCATTATTGTTCTTATTGGAGTAATATGGATGCTTATATTTTCTGAAAACTCCGCAAGCATCAATACACGCTGCTGCCACATATTATTTAGGGGGTTTATTTGCTCAATTAAACATCAAATACAAACTCCATAACCACTGGAAACCGAGCAAACACCCATACATAACCCTTCCTAATTATCCTAGTTGGGAAACGCAGCTGTGCTGCCATCATACCATCCAATTAAAATACCTGTGCATTTCCAGGTATCAAATACTTTCTGATTGACAGCATACCGCATATCGCTTGTAGTGCAATCCAATTAATTGAACATATAATCAGACTGTTAAGGCTATTTAGCGTACATTAAGAGCGAGTGAATTCATTCGAATGACTGCTGACATGTTACAATCTCAAACAGATTGATACAAAATACTGAGAATTGATGCCATTCCTGCAACTTTCATGAGAGGAAGTTTCCCTCTCATTTACAGTGAACTTACTACCAGCTCACTAGACAATTCTCCTGCCTGTCGGCACTACCAATTAACCCACTGCAGTTCTATTACCTCAATCTCCACACTCCCTTCCCGTCTCCCCCCCCCCTCCCTTTTTCCCTCCCCCCTATACCCTTTCAGGGCTCAGTCATTGGTTAGTACACCATTAGGGCCACAATTTGGAAATCAGTAATCACCACCAGTGAATACCGTTACACTCCACACCATCCAATATACACTGTATTATTGTGTCGACAACCAATGACTGACCCCGACAGTGTCCGGACAGCGTCAAGCGTTAATGTTGTCTATTGAATGTCTTGTATGTTATGTGTGATCATGGCCAGATATTAATTACCCAATATCATTCTCCTTTTAACCGTGTTGTGATATTTGAATGTGATTCTATTTTGATTAATTTAATCATTAAAATAAACTTTTTGATACATACTATACGTTTATTATTATTAGGATCAGGATCATTAAAAGTTTGGCCACAAGTAACCTCTTTTCCTTTCATGACCTTACCTAAGGTCATTTTTCATCTTCTTTTAGCACTATACTGTTCCCCTTTTAATTTTTGATACATGTCATGGTTACGGCCTCACTCCCAACATTTGACGGGCGATCCCACCAACGTTCATTACTTATTGCATCAGACTTGCATATATCCCTCTCCCCCCCCCCCCCCTACCCTTTCCTCTTCCCAAATGTTTATATAGTGTTTTCACATGAACAGTGACAGACTATGCATTTTTTTCTATGAAGGGTTTATTTCAAAAAGCAATTACATGCAACAAGCAAATTAAAAATCAGCTAGCTACATACTTTATTTAACAGAATCTACAGCCGTATTCAAAGTAGAAGGTTTATTTAATTTGCTTTAACTGGTGTTCTACACAAACCTTTGCGGGAAGACACCAAAGAGCATCGCAAAGGTTCACTGTTTACATCTTGAATCCTGTGCTGTTATTCTGCTCTCTGTTTCCTTTATCACCAGTCACATTAAACCTTCCAAGGCAGATTTGAATTTGATTGGTTGCTGTGGGAAACCATTTAGTACTGACATATTTTTATATCAGGCTTTTTAGTGTCTTTTTACTAGACTTTTATAAGTTATATCTTCCCAGAGAAAAATATTCTACTTTTCTCTATCACGCCTTATTCGTGCCATCAGTTTTCAGCAGCACCTATAATTGTGAGCAACTATTTTCAAGGATGAAGCACACAAAGGTTCAAAATTAGAACCAAAATATTCGATGAGCACCTTGAGAGTTCATTGAGAATCGATACTACAGATATTGATGTGTTAGTTTATCAAAAACAGTGTCAAATATCACACTAGGTTTATGCAGCCCTCTTTTATTTAAAAAAAAAAATTTTTTTACAAATAAATTATTATTTTTTACTCCAATAGGTACATTATCGATATCAGTGATAGTTAAATTGTGATGTGCCTGACTTTTTTCTGCTCATTAGTAGAGTTGATCGGACACCTGGATGTTCGGGTTCGACGGGTTAGGCCGAACTTCAGAAAAAGTCCGGGTTCAGGACCCGAACTTGACCCGAACCCCATTGAAGTCAATGGGGACCCAGACTTTTGACTACTAAGAAGTCTCTAAAAAACTAATGGAAAGGGCTAGAGGCCTGCAAATCTCAGAAAAATGTCGGGAAGAGCATGGCAAGTAAATATGGATAGGATATACCTTAACCACTTAAGCCCCGGACCTTTAGGCAGCTAAATGCCCAGGCCAGGTTTTGCGATTCGGCACTGCGACGCTTTAACAGACAATTGCGCGGTCGTGCGACGTGACTCCCAAACACAATTGGCGTCCTTTTTTCCCCACAAATAGAGATTTCTTTTGGTGGTATTTGATCACCTCTGTGGTTTTTATTTTTTGGTTTTTAATAACATTAAAAAAAAAAAAAACAATAAAAAAATAATAAAAAATAATAATCTTGACATAGGAGGACGGTTAGGGTTGGGGTTAGGGTTAGTGTTGGGGTTAGGGGGTTAGGGTTAGGGGGTTAGGGTTAGTGTTGGGGTTAGGGTTAGGGTTGGGATTTGGGTTAGGGTTAGGGGGTTAGGGTTAGAGTTGGGGCTAGGGTTGGGGTTAGGGTTAGGGGGTTAGGGGTTAGGGGGTTAGTGTTAGGGTTGGGGTTAGGGGGTTAGGGTTAGGGTTAGGGTTAGGGTTGGGGTTGGGGTTGGGGTTAGGGTTAGGGTTGGGGTTAGGGTAAGAAATGCAGTGCTGCTGCTGTAATATGCAGAGTATCTCACAGAAAGAAATGCAGTGATGCCGCTGTAATATGCAGAGTATCTCACAGAAAGATATGCAGTGCTGCTGCAATATGCAGAGTATCTCACATGAACAGATGCAGTGCTGCTGCAATTGAATTTGTGAACCAGGACTGACTCCTATATAATTCTCTCCCTATAAGAACAATCAGGAACCTTGCCCTAAACTAGCTAATGCAGAGTATCTCACAGAAAGAAATGCAGTGCTGCTGCTGTAATATGCAGAGTATCTCACAGAAAGAAATGCAGTGCTGCTGCAATATGCAGAGTATCTCACAGAAAGAAATGCAGTGCTGCTGCTGTACAAAAAAAAACAAAGTCCGTACCGAACCCGAACTTTACAGTTTGGGGTTCGCTCAACCCTACTCATTAGCTATCCTTATTGTTGGTGTATTTTAGTTTGTGTGCCCCAAGACAATTTCTCCTCCAATTTGGCCCAGGAAGGTCGAAAAGTTGAACACACCTGGTTTAGACAAATATAGTCCAAACAATTTCCTTTACTAACCAATACAGTCCCTTTTAACAATGTACAACTTGTTTGTAGCATCAACCATATAAATTATACAGTGCTGTGTTCCAGGAGTGGTACAGGGCCAGGAAAAAATTGAGTTGGGCTGACCACTTCTCAGCCATTCATGGAAGGACTTGTATTTTATCAATGAATACATATGGCTTCTTCTGATTGGCTGAGGTGGAGAGGCAAGTGGGGAGCATCACACTCTCCACCTCAGCCAATCATAGGAAGCGTTGTATTCATTGATAAAATACAAGGCTACCTGTGAATGGCTGAAAACCTTTTAGCCTTATTCAATATTGTTTTGGCAACAGGAGGTCCCTGTACCACTGCTTGAACACAGTACTTCATAGCTAATGCTACATACAGTTTATACAGCGCTGAGAGCAGCCACATTACTTAGTAAAGGGAATAGTTAATCTGGGCCTGCTAGGCCCAACCTATATAAAGTGAAAGCAAAACTAAAGTTAGGCTTGAAATCTAAACTCTTGGCAGTTATAATAGACACAAATGAACGCAGACCTGTAATTATTAAAGTGGTTGTAAACTCCATTCATGAAATCTGACCTGGGCACATATATCTGTAGTGCTCCCACACAGGAGAAAAAAGAAGCAGAAAATTTGTGCCGGGGAGGGAACTTAGAGATAGATTAGCATAGAGCTTGTTTATTCAGACATCAGCTTGGCAAGTTTCTTTGTTACTCTGCCTATGTGGAGGGGGTGTGTGCGGCTTTCCTCCAATCAGCTCACACACAGTGTATGCCTAGACTCCACACCCACTGCTAAAACAGGAATAAAGATTTCTAACATGATCTGCACTTTCTTAAGAATATAGAAAGGGAAATACTGCAGATATACATGTAAAAACCTATGTAGGGAGATGTGTTTAATTTCTGTGTATCATCTGAGGCTATTCACTTTACTGGGTATAGGAGGGGGTTTACATCCACTTTAAATGCAAGAAGTTAGTATTTAAATGCAAACATTAGTACCTCAACCTAACCTGGTATCAGCTTTATGCAGTCCTTGTTCAGAAATGCTCAAGTGTGAAAGGAAGAAGCATTAGAAGTAGCCAGTAGGTTAGTGTGCTAAAAAGGAGCATTCTGATAGGAAGAGAAAGCAGAGTGACAGTGAAATTAGCTCATCACTGCGCAGCTTCTAGTTTCACTGTCTACTCAAAGGCTAGGGCAGGTCCAGGACAGTTCTGGCTTAAAGGAAGAGGGTTAAATGGTGCTGGCCATCTTGTACTGCAAAAGAGAACTCTGTATGGGATTATAGGCAGGATGCCTGGACATACCAATAACTTGAGACCACACATAACTTTTAATCTTTAAATAAACTTAATTTATTTAAATATAGATAAAACACTCATTTTGAATTTTATTTATATTATTTTTTTTGGATAAAATTTGGCCGTGGCATAACTATTGGCTTTATTTAATAAATTACCATTAAAATATCAACATCACATCTTTCACATTACTCAACCAAACGAACCAAATAAATTACAGCTCAGCCACTAAGACTCGAGCTGAAATGAAATTGCCTTAAAATATTCAAAAAACGATCCCCTTTTGCCAAACCTGCAAAATGGACTTTACCACATAGCTTTAGCCGCGCAAAGGGAGGGGGGTGCAAAGATCCGCTGTTGGTCCTCCTCAGGAACGGCTGGCCTCGGACCTCCAGAACCAGCTCCTTAAATAGGGATTTCCATAGTTCTGGAAAGTTCTAAAAGGTCAGATGACCTTAGCTGACCTATCATGTACCCCGGAGACCCCAATAATCTCACCAGTAACTAGGATAACTGCACCAATCCCTATTCTTCCCGCCTAACTGACCTATTAACCTATCCTAGCCTCAGAATTTACCCCTAGCAACTTGCTGAGTTAACCAATCAAAAGGGTTCCCGCTTAATTAACCAAGAGAAACCTTGAAACTGCCCCTGCTAGGTATCCCATAAGGAAAAGGGGAGCCTTAAAGCAGCCTAATCCCCTTTTCCTCATATTGAAAGTGAATACTGCAACAAAAAGCTGTTGTCCCTCAGTTCCGTCCTATAAAAAACAGAGCCAGTGTACAATGTACATGGTAAATGAAGGGAAAAGAAAACATCTATTACAAAAATATGTTTCGTTTTAAGCACCACTCTTCACACACGGCTCATTTGTATTCCTCATAATTGTAAGAAACAGATGTTACCAACAGAACATAATTTGAATGTAAGGACTATTTACATTGCTGTAAGTGACAGCTGTGCTTAGATCTCTTACAGGAGCAAAATTATTCACAGTGTATACACAGTAAAATAATCCTTTTATAGATATTCTGAATGAAAAAGTATAGTGTGCTCCTTTCCTTTTCACTCTGACGTGTCTTTTGTTAGGATATTCACTTTCTCTAAAAGGAGCCAAACAATATATACAGTTACTTGACATTTATAATCATAAAAGATGATAGCATAATCAGTGGGATTTGTTTCTCATTTATTAGAATACAATATTTTAAGAAAATATTACTACAATAACAGATTTAAATATGTGTTTTCATTAATTACATTTTTATAATTAACCAATGAACTTGCTGATTTGTTTTAAACTGAATTCTGGGATAACTAAAAGTAATTCCTTACAGTGGTGCTGTTCCTGCACTGCTCCATGATGCCTAGGGAGACTGGGTTCAGCATTACTGATGTCATGTGTGATAATAATGGGTGTGTCTATCACAACCCGAAAGGCATAACCATGTCCATCATTATCACCCATGACTTTATCACAGCCATTTTAAGGGCCTGCCACACTTCCCTGCTGTTCACAGTGGTTCTTATTCATGTGATAAACACACTCAGTCTACTGCTTCCGCTCGCTCTCCCTGGTTCCACGCACCTTACATTACATCCAAGCGTAGGGGCTTGCTCACCATTGACTACCTGGAAGGCTGCCACCTGCTGGAGACCTATTGATACGCTTTTTAATATCGTTTAAACGTGAGTGCATATTTATTGTTTTTCATTTTAGCAATGTTTTTATAAATGTTTTTATAAAAGTGGTGCTTTTCTCTCTTTTTTTCTGTTTATACATGTATATATTTCCTGAAAAAGGTACCCCTGGGAGGTAGTTTTACAGTATCTGACTTACAAACTTTAGTAATGGTGGGGCCTAATCTGTACAGTGGTGTACTTAATTACCATCCCCTTAAACCTGCATGCAGTGATTTGTTTTTGATAGTACTGGAAAAATAGTACATTTCTCCCTGTCCTAAGCTGCCAAACATTTGTAAAGTAAACACAGCTACAACAGCTCATCAGTCCTGGCACCCAGCGAACCTTGCTCTTGACACACATATGTCTCTGGCCTTTAGAAACCCGATCCCCAAAGGTTCAATCCCAGCATTTTGGTCCTCCCAGGCTCTCTCTCTGTCCTCTGCATAAACAGCGCACCATTGTGTACATCTCCAGTCTCTACACAGCAAGAGCCCTATCTTTCTCTCCAAGCCCGTGAAAACTACTTTTCTCCCCACTTTTAAAAGGGGTTGTGTCCCTAGCAGTTTACAGCCACATTCTCCTCCACAGCCAGTGCTCCCCCACGAACTACATGTCCCATGCATCATTAAATTATCTTTGCCGCTACAAATAACTCTGGAGGGGGAGGAGGAATAGGCAGAAAAACTCACACACCGCCCGCAGCACAGCCAGCCCTGGGAAGTTCCGGCACCCAGTCTCCTTTAGATGGTTGAGTACCACCTGCACATACAATAGCTGCCACTAAGATGGGGGAATGAGGGTGAGCAGAAAAGGAGGGTGAGAGTAAGCCATCATGTAACCCTCTACATAACCCCTGCCACTATAATTTGTGGAATCCCACTGTCAAACTCTCAGTCTGTGTAGATGATTATAGGAAGCAGTTTAATTAAATTTAAACTGGATTTCCAGGCTTGCTCAAGAGAAGCCTTCTTTGAAACTATCACATTTCTTGGGATGCAACTGTTCCAGATTGTTCCCACTCTGTACCCTGCTGATAACATCTGTTAGTAAGAATTCTGCAGTCAAATATAATAATGCTCTAGAAGCACATAATATGTGAAATAAACATTGAGTAAATGCAGTCTAAATACAAAAGGCAAATACATACAAATATATACAGTAAATGTAAGTTACACATTCCAAATGATTTGTAATTATGGTCAAATGTCCAGCAGCAAAACAGTGCTTTCCAATGCAATAAGACTAACGGGCTAAAGTCCGCTGTTGGCTGACATCACAGAGATGGTGCAGGCTCTGCAGGGATTCCGACATTTAGCCCAGGTTCACACTGGGTTGCTGGAGTGAAGCCGTACAAGTTCAGCTAAACTCGCACGATTTCACTCCCGCTGGCAGTCCGGATTTCAGCTGCGATTACAGATGCCAGCTTCATTACCGGGTGGATTGTAGATGTACAGCCAGGTGGTATTTTTTTTTTATAATGGCTACAGTACTTTAGGTGATCTGCAAATGCATCTGCCCAGCAGCAAAATGTGTACTGTATGGTAAATATGTATCAAATATCGTTTGAATTTGTGGCATTCCCATCAAATGTGAAAAAGAGTACCAACTGCCCAACAACCTTGAAAACATTCATTCGGCATATTGGGAGTAAAATTTGGGGAACCATATACCAGCGCACAAGTAATTTATAGTTAGATTCCACGACTGCAGTATTAGTAGAACAATGGGCTGTGGTGTCATAAATTTGGAGCCTTTCCTCTTTCTTCAATCACTCCCCCAAATAATTTTCCAATTTTGATGCATATTTGTGGAGACAAAAAATGTGTTCACTCAATAAGGAAGTGTGGATAGTGGAAATAGTACTTTTAACTGAAGGATCATGGAGACATATATTTTTATATGTGAGAAGTGTAGAGGTGGTCCCCAAAATGTTGAAAACAAACATTTTTATTTGGAGATATCAAAAGATTTCTCTTGATGGTATGTTATATAGCAGTGGTCATCAACCCTGTCCTCAGGGCCCACTAACAGTCCAGATTTTATGTATTACCTTGGGGGAGATGCAGACTAGAATACTGTGATCACTGAGCAGCAAATGATATCACCTGTGATGTATTTCAGTTATCTTGCAAACCTGGCCTGTTAGTGTGTCCTAAAGCCTCGTACACATGGCCGAGGAACTCGACGGGCGAAACACATCATTTTGCTCGTCGAGTTCCTTGTTAGAATGTCGAGGATCTCAGCGAGCCAAATTTCTCCATTCCCGTTGAGGAAAAAGAAGACATGCTCTCTTTTTGGCTCGACGGGATCCTCAACAGTTTCCTCGTCGAAAAGTGTACACACGACCGGTTTCCTCGGCAAAAAAAAAAACCAGCAAGTTACTTGCTGTTTTTTGCCGAGAAACTCGGCCGTGTGTACGAGGCCTGAGGGGACAAGTAACGGGGAGTAAGGAGACATTAGTTTTCCAGGGTATTTAACATTGTCTCAAATGTGGAGGGAGTGTTTGATAATATGATTCTTGATATGTTTGGAAGTAGTCAGAGGATGTTTGAGATGGAAATCAGATTAATTTCTATCGCCTCTGTAGACACTCTGAAAGGGGGGTCAGAGAATTTATGATATATGCAGTAAATGGGGCTAACTATGTTGCAATATAATAGAAATAAATAAAGGGAACTGCCAGGCCCCCTTTGTTTTTTAAGTTGGAAAAGAGTAGTTCAATTACCTAAAGGCTTATTCTTTCCCCATATAAATGTTAAAATTGGGTTTTTGAGAGCCGGCATAACTCACACTTTGCGCCGGCTTATCTGTTTTTCTGTATGCAGAAAACAAGATAAGCCGGTTTGCAGCAAAGATCTGACAGGCGTAATTGTATTACACCGTCGGATCTTAACTGCAATTTTAAAATGTCCACTGGGGGCGTTCTCGCTGATTTACGGCGAGAATATGTAAATCAGCGAGATACGCCAATTCACGAACGTACGCGGGCCCGACGCAGTCACTTTACGCCGTTTACGTAAGGGTTTTCCCGGCGTAAAGATAAAGCTGCCCAAAGCAGGCGTTTGCGTAACTCGTCCGTGAATGGGGATTTACGTTGATTACGTTCACGTCGAAAACACCGTCATAATTCGGAGCATTCGCACTGGGATTTTTCTAAGGCCGGCGCATGCGCAGTACGTTCGACGCGTGGATGCTCCTAATTTAAATAGGAGACGCCCCCTACCCGCCTATTTTGAATTAGGCCGCCCAATTTACGCTACGCCGCCCGCAACTTAACGCGCAAGTGCTTTGTGAATACAGCACTTGCGTGTTAAGTTGCGGCGGCTTAACGTAAATAAGAAAAGTTACGCCGCCGCAACTTTGCGCGCGGCTTTCTGAATCTGGCCCATAATCTGGGGAAGCTGTGCATAGTAACCAATCAGCTTCTAACTTTAGCTTCAGATATGCATTAACAATAAAACCTAGAAGCTGATTGGTTACTATTCACAGCTGGATTCCCCACAACCCAGAAGACCAAAGAAGGGGAGAGCAGTTGGACTATTGCTGTACAAGGTGAGTAGGTAAACTCAACAAGAGTAAGTACATAAAAAAATTATAAATTTATTCATTTTACATCAGATAAAAAACACGGACAACAATATACAATAAGGAGGAGCCAAACATGTCACCGGAGCTAATAAACCCCTAGGGGAAAATCACGGTGGAGGTAGGAGTCACGAGGAGGGTCTCTACAGGTTTTGCAGCCAATGCCGCTTCGTCGGGAGAAGTTCTGAAATTAATTGACATACAATCAATAGCTATTACTGTTGCACTTTAAATGATACTATTATACATATATTAGTTGATTGAAACTTTGAACATACAGTATGTACTGGTAGGACACATTTATTTAAAAGAACAGCACTTTTACATGGGGGTTTATATATACTTTTAACATCTGTTTGTAGATATTTATGTGGGCAGCTGTCTCGTCTTTCAGAGAATAGTAATACTCTGCCATCAGTGTGATTTCATTCTCATCAGAGTTAAATTGGGATATATAGAAAAGCACAAAGGGCCAGATCCTCAAAAGGGATACGCCGGCGTATCTACTGATACACCGTCGTATCCCTGTTTCTATCTTTGGAACTGATCCACAGAATCAGTTTCCAAAAGATAGGCAGAAGATCCGACATGTGTAAGGGACTTACACTGCCGGATCTTAGGATGCAGTACCGCATCCGCCGCTGGGGGCATTTCGAGTCGAAATGCAGCTTCGGGTATGCAAATTAGCACGAAGCTTTTACGCTTCGTTTTTTCTCTGTAAGTTTTAAGTTGCATGTGTAAAATTAGGGCTGCTTTTACAAAGTGTAAACTGTTTACACCTTGTAAAAGTAGACCCTTCTTACCCGCAATGCTGTTTTTTTTTTTTTTAATTTTCCCGCCGTATCTTTTTTTTTTCCCGACGCAACTTTTTTTACCCGGCGCGATTCACAAAACTCGGCGTAACGTAAAACCGCGCTATGCACGTCGGGAAAATGACGTCGTGAGCATGCACAGTACGTCCGGTGCGGGAGCGCGCCTAATTTAAATGGGACTCGCCCCATGAAAATAGGAACGCCTTGCGCCAGACGGATTTAAGTTACACAGCCGAAAATTTCTAGGTAAGTGCTTTGTGGATCGGGCACTTAGGTAGAAATTTTGCGGCAGTGTAACTTAAATCAGAATATTTAAGTTACGGCGGCTCTTTGTGGATCTGGCCCAAAGATTTCATCACTGGACTAAAATCAAGAATGCAATGTAATTGAAAAAGTATTACTTAAAAATGTGATTAGCATGTTAATTGAAACATTTCAACCCCAGTAATAGAGACATATATATGTACACACTATATTACCAAAAGTATTGGGACACCTGCCTTTACACGCACATGAACTTTAATGGCATCCCAGTCTTAGTCCATAGGGTTCAATATTAAGTTGGCCCACCCTTTGCAGCTATAACAGATTCAACTCCTCTGGGAAGGCTGTCCACAAGGTTTAGGAGTGTGTCCAGGGCTGAACTGGGAATGAAAACCAGCCCTGGAAATAATTTCATATCAGCCCCATAGCATTATTATACCAGCCCAACATCATAACGTCATGCGTTTTGCCGGTGGTATTGCTGCGGTGCCCATTCATTTCAATGGGCAGGAGCGGTGGAGGAGTGTGAGGAGTGGCTCTTTCAGGGCACTTTTCAGGCGCTATCTTTAGCGTTATAGCACCTGCAAAGCATCTCAGTGTGAAAGGGGTCGAACTCTGATATAAAGGGGGCACTGGTGACCAGAGACCCCACTTATATCAGAGTCCACTGCATTCCCATTTACATCAAAGGGCCCCCTTGAACTGTAAGGTTGAATCCTGCAGACTATGATGTAAAGGGGAAATCTGGGAATGTGGGGAGGACTCTGGTGACCAGAGCCCAACTTCCGCAGAAAGTGAACACTAAGGTAAGGGGGTTTACTGATATAAGGGGGAAACCTTTAGATCAGTGCCCCCTTACAATATTATATTGACCCCCCCTCAGACTGGCCTGGCGGTGCTGTCATTGACCTCCTCTCAGGTGCACCGTGCGGGGCTCAGTCAGTCGTCTCCAGCTTGGTGGCTCTGTTGTTATCCCATAGTTTCCTCTCCACAGTCCATACATGTCTGACTTCTGGTTGGTACAGGGGAGGTCAGAGGCTGCGGATGGTACAGGGGAGGTCAGAGGCTGTGGATGGTACAGGGGAGGTCAGAGGCTGCGTATGGTACAGGGGAGGTCAGAGGCTGTGGATGGTAAAGGAGAGGTCAGAGGCTGCAGATGGTACCAGAGAGGTCAGAGGCTGCAGATGGTACAGGGGATGTCAGAGGCTGCAGATGGTACAGGGGATGTCAGAGGCTGCAGATGGTACAGGGGAGGTCAGAGGCTGTGGATGGTACAGGAGAGGTCAGAGGCTGCCGGTGGTACAGGGGAGGTCAGAGGCTGTGGATGGTACAGGGGAGGCTGCGGGGGGGGAACAGGAGGTCAGAGGCTGCAGAGGTCAGAGGCTGTGGAGGGGGGCAGGAGGTCAGAGGCTGCGGGAAGGGGACAGGTCAGAGGCTGCGGAGGGGGGAAAAGGAGGTCAGAGGCTGCGGATTGGGGACAGGAGTTTAGAGGCTGCTGGGGGGACGTAGGAAGGGGCATGCACCAGACCTCACCTCACTGAGCGGTACGCTACTGCTTTATTTTTTTTAACTGGCGCCGCTCTGCGCCATTGTGTCACTGCGCATGCGCCCGCCTTTCCGGAAATTGCCAAGCGTGTACGGGCTTTCCCAAGCTCGGCTAGCTTCGGAACTGCGCTGGCGCATGTGCCGTTGCATGTCGGCCGGCCTGGCCGCAGCCATATTTTTTTCATGCACCGCTGCCCTCACAGAGGCCTCCAGGAGCCGCCAGGCAGCCAGCCCACTGGGAGTTTTCCTGGTGGGCCAATCCAGCCCTGAGTGTGCCTATGGGTATGTTTGACCCTTCTTCCAGAAGCTCAATTGTGAGGTTAGGCACTGATGTGGATGAGAAGGCCTGGCACACAGTCTCCACTCAAATTCATCCTAAAGGTATTCTATTGGGTTGAGGTCAGGACTCTGTGCAGGCCAGTCAAGTTCCTCCACCCCAAACTTGCTCATCCGTGTCTTTATGGATCTTGTTTTGTGCACTGGTGTGTAGTCATGTTGGAACAGGAAGGGGCCATCCCCAAAATGTTCCCACAAAGTTGAGAGCATGAAATTGTCCAAAATGTCTTTGTATGCTGATGCCTTAAAAACAACCCCACACCATAATCCCCCTTCCACCAAATGATTTGCACCAGTGCACAAATCAAGGTCCATAAAGACATGGATGAGCGAGTTTGGGGTGGTGGAACTTGACTGGCCTGCACCTCAACCCAATAGAACACCTTTGGGATGACTTGAAGCGGAGACTGCAAGCCAGGCCTTCTCATCCACATTAGTAGCTGACCTTACAAATGCAAATCTGGAAAAATGGTTAAAAATTCCCATAGACACACTCCTAAACCTTGTGGACAGCCTTCCCAGAAGAATTAACCCCCTTAGCGGTAATCCCGAGCCTGACTCGGGGTGTTTTTTTATGCTGTTATCGGTATCCCCGAGTCACGCTCAGGGTAGCTGTGCAGAGCCTGCAGCGGGCGTTCCTTACCTTCTCCTGGCCATCCAGCGATGATCTCCCATTGCTGTGATCGCCGGCGAGACCCCCGCCGCTCCGTCCGTCGGCATCTGACTTCCTGGTTCTGTTCCCTGCAGCAGAAATGGTGCATGGGAGCGGAACTGGGAGGGAAATTCAAATGTAGCACAACACAAACACATAAAAAGGAGGTGACACAATGTAATCTGAGAGGATTACACTGTATCACCTTGGAATCTGACACAGTGCTGATTCAGTGCCCCTTGCTATTGTCATTTACGCCCATAAAAAAAATCTTTTGAAAATGGCATCAAAAAAGCGATTTCCTACAAAGGCGCTTTTGGATGAGTTAAGCGACAGCAGCAGCGACACGGAGTTGCTCGCAGAACAGAGCGATAGTGAGTTGGGAGGTTTGTCATCTGACTCTGACACTGACACTGATCCAGAAAGTGACAACGGCGATGATACCGCACCTGACCTAAGCGATGTGCCCTATAGACAGCGATACGGACCAGGCAGTGCCCCCGAGATTCCGATTCACTGGATCACCTGGGATGAAGGTAGATGTGGAGTGTGACAACCCTTCGGCGTACCTGTAATTATTTCTTACTGAGGAGCTAATTTTAAAACTCGTCACAGAAACCAACCGCTACTATGATCAGCAATCGGCTACGCTGTGTGCCAGGTTTTCCAGAACCAGAAAGTGGGAACCGATGACTAAAAAGGACATCTGGCAGTTTCTGGGACTCATCATCCTTCAGCGGGTGGTGGGGAAACTGCTCCAGAAATGGTATTGGACCACCAATAAGTTACTGGCCACTCCATTTTTTTGGCACTGTGATGTCCGAATACCGTTTTCCGCTCATCATGAAGAATTTACACTTCACCAACAACGAAGAGTTTGATGAGGCCACGCATCCTGCGCCCAAACTAAAAAAATCTGGGAGGTATGCCAAATGATTGTCACCAACTTCCAGCGGACCTACATTCCAGAAAAGGACGTCAGTGTGGACGAAAGTCTGATGGCCTACAAGGGACACCTGAGCTGGATACAGTTTATTGCATCCAAAAGAGCGCGGTTTGGCATCAAATTTTACATGCTCTGCGAGTCATCCACCGGATACATCTGGAATGTGGTCATTTACACCAGTAAAGGCACCAAGTTCAACCCCAGGTACAGCCGCTATGGGATGGCCACATCATCTGTCCTTACACTGCTGGACCCATTGCTGAACCAGGAATATTGTGTGACAACGGACAATTTTTACACATCCCCGGAACTGTATGAGGTTTTGCTCCTAAACAAAACTGATGGGTATGGTACGGTTAGGCCAAACCGACGTGACATGCCATCAATGTTTGGCAAGAAAAAACTAAAAACTGAATAAATGGTTGCCTTTCAAAAGGGTAAAATTATGGCAATGCGATGGTAAGACAAGAAGGACGTGTGTCTCATGAGCACAGTGCACAATACCTCCACTGCCATGGTCCGCACAAAACATGGGAAAGATGTGCTGAAGCCGCAAGTCGTGATCGACTATAATCACACAATGGGAGGTGTCGACAGAGCCGATCAAGCAAAGACATTTTACCCGGCGATGCGGAAAAAGGCAAAATAAATATTACAAAAAGATTTTCAGGCATCTCCTGGAACAATGCCTTTAGAATGCCTATATCCTTTATAAAGCAAACACTGAAATACCTCTTGTTCATTCGGACTTTATCTGGAAGGTGGCTGAGCAGATTTTTGTCAACCACCCGACGCCATCAGTAGCTGCTAACAGACCCGGACGACGCGCTGTTGACGTTGTCAACCCAGAACGCCTGACAGGTCTTCATTTTATGGACTATATACCGCCAACCGCAAGAAAGGCAGCGCCTACCAGGATGTGCGTCGTTTGCTGTTCCAAGAGAGATGGCAATGGAAAAAAAGTCAGAAAAGAAACAAGGTACTATTGTCCTGATTGCGACGGCGGACTTTGTCTAGTTACATGCTTCAAAATGTTTCAAACTCAGGATGTTTATTGAATTTCTTTGTTTGACAAATTCATTATTTTTCATTACATTATTGAATAAAATTATATTATTTATTAGATTATAATTCATGAGTTTGTGTTTCAAATTTATCACATCTGGGATGTCCACTAGAGTCTTGTTTGGTCAGGTTTAAGTAAGTAATTACTAAGAATTGCAGGCCTATAATACATATCACCAAATTTCCATGCAAAAAATTGTACCGCTTTTGGTACAAAATTCCAGACAGAATAATACCGCCAGGGAGGTTAAAGCTGTTATAGCTGCATGTAATGGCAGGTGTCCCAATACTTTTGGTAATGGAGTTTATATAAAAAACAGTTTTGTGCTGTGTAGTTATTTATCATTTAGGCCTGGGTGTTTGCCCAGCACTTCTAATATTCATTTATTATAGCCTTCGAAATGAATGAACAATGAATGCTCAAGAACTTGACCTAATGCTAACGTTGTTTGAATGCATTGAGACACATCAGGAGATTTTTTTTGTGGCAAAAAAGTAGATGCACCTGGCACTTTCACAACGGCCTTAGAAATCAGGGCTGTTTCACCACACACACATAATTGGGGTAAGAACCTGTGAAAGGCACCCTCTTGTGGATCACTTTTTATTAGCCTTTTTTCAGCAGGACACATACCACTACTTTTACTAATTTTACTTCATCTAAAAGAGTATGGGAAGTGCGGGGTGACACACAGCCTAGGGACCGCACACATATACACGGCACGTAAAACATTAGATGTCACAATACTTGTTCAGTGCCAAGTACTGACAATCTGACAACACATCAGGCAGCGCCAATACCCCTAACACACACTTATTCTTATCACTAGTGCCCTATTAGGACACTTAAAAGGGGGGCAGCAGACACTTTTTTCAATTTAGCGCGGATACTATTACTTTATCATATCTTTCATCTGCTCTGGTGATAACTGTCTAAGAGGGGATTTCCACTCCCTTTGTAGATATTTCTCACTTACTGTTGCACCAGCAGGATAGGAATGATTCGTTGACCCACACATTTTATAACCACTTGAGTTCCAGCCATCATGGCTCTGGGATAGTGGCTGTTTGTCTCAACACCATTTAAAAATGTTACCTGGTCTCAATAGCTCTTGGATACCCTTGTATGCACTGACACTAGAACCACCAGCTGTTAAAGACAGCTGGGATCCAAAGTTAGGCCCAGGAGCTAAAATGATCAGTTCCTGAGCTTCTGTAGAAGCGTATGTAAACACTTTCATGTTGTATTTACTACTATGTAACATAAAAGTCCCACTAATGGGATATCATTTTAATCAGCATTTATTCTTAATAAAACCAAGGAAATAAAAATATATGTATCCAAATTTACCACCAAATGAAAGTTCTATCTGTCCCCAAATAAAAAATGTCTAATGCCTTAAAGTAAATTACTAAATCTTAGGCCTGATTCACACTTATGCAGGCTGCATTTTGCATATTCCAGGTGCATTTTGCTTTTTTAAATACAACATTTTGAACCATTGAAGTCTATGGAACCAAAAACCAGAAAAAAATCCCTGGTCCTTTCCATAAAATGCACAAATGTGAACTACATCCATAGGAAACCATGTTAAATAGACTGTAGTGTGTTTATGCAAAACTGAAAACACTCTAAAAAATGCATAGGTGTAAACCATGCCTTAATGATCAATAGGTAGATTCATGTGCGAAGGCTTAGGCCCTGTACACACGAGAGGATATCCGCTGGAAACGGTCCGCCGGATCGTTTCCAGCGGATAAATCCTCTGGCGGATTTGGATCTGATGGCTGTACACACCATCAGATCAAAATCCGCGCTGAATACATCCGCGGTGACATGTCGCGCCGTCGCCGCGGCGACGTGCGCGACGCTGGAAGGTAAATACTTCCACGCATGCGTCGAATCATTACGACGCATGCGAAGGAGGGGAGCGGATGGACTGATCCGGTGAGTCTGTAAAGACGACCGGATCAGTCCGCTGGACTGGATTCCAGCGGATAGATTTCTTAGCATGCTAAGGAATTTTTATCCGCTGGGAATCCGTCGGCTGGATTTTTATCCGCTGGGAAATGTCCGCTCGGACGTACACACGACCGGATCTATCTGCTGGAACTGATCCGCGGATCAATCCCAGCGGATAGATCCGGTCGTCTGTACGAGGCCTTAAACTTGCGGTGGCGTAGCTTAGCCTGTTTAGGCTACGCCGCCATAAGTTAGCTAGGCAAGTACATGATTCTCAATGTACTTGCCTGCTAATATACGGCGGCGTAGCCTAAAGCGGGCGGGCGTAAGGGCGCCGCATTCAAATGACTTGGAGGGGGGCGTGTTTGATGGCAATGAAGCTTGACCTCACGTTTTTGAAGTTTTTTTTCACTGCGCATGCGCCGGGCGACTACATTTCCCAGTGTGCATTGCGGTTAAGTACGCCGCACGGGCCTATTGATTTTGACGTGTACGTAAACAACGTAAATCCCGATTCGCGGACGACTTACGCAAACGACGTAAAAAATTCGAATCTCGCGGCGGGAACGGCGGCCATACTTTAACATTGTTATTCCACCTAATAGATGGAATAACTTTAGGCCTGTAATGCGTTACGGAAACGGCGTAAAACTACTGCGGTGGCCGGGCGTACATTCGTGAATCAGCGTATCAACTCATTTACATATTCTACGCCGACCGCAATGGAAGCGACACCTAGCGGCCATCCGAAATATTGCAATCTAAGATAGGACGGCGCAAGCCGTCCTATCTTAGATATGTTTAAGCGTATCTCTGTTTGAGCATACGCTTAAACGTAGGTCGGCGTAGATTGTGAGTTAGGTCGACTTATCTACTGATAAGTCGGCCTAACTCTTACTAAATCTACCTAATAATGTGTGGCACTTAGGCATTGCAGAAAAGAAAAAAAAAAAACACTTCAAGACTCTAGGGGATTTAAAGTCAGTTTTTAAGCATTTATCTACCAGAGTACAGCATTTACTACTAGATTTTTTGTATTTTCTTTTCTCCATTTGTGCCGACACCATTAATAACGTTTTTCTGTTGCAGGAAATAACAGCTGTTTGGGTGAGTTTAACATTTGTCACACACAAATACTATGATAAATTATAGTGTTGTAGAAGAGGTGGATCAACATGGTCACTTTCAGTTATTCATGTCCAGTTCTAATATAAACATGATAATTGATGTGGTGTGGCACACAGCCTAAAGAATAGCAAGGTTGCTACTTAGTATATAACTACAAAACTATGGGTGAATAAATTAATGAAGTCTTGCGAGCCACCTTTACAAAACAGCTTGTGAACTAATACTGTGTGTACCATAGATACAATGAGCTAGATTCACGTAGGACTTACGCCGACGTATCTCGAAATACGCCGCGTAAGTCAAAATGTGCACCGTCGTATCTGTGCGCCGTGCCCACAGAACTAGATACGCCATACAATAGGCTTCTTCTGACCGACGTAAATTTCCTACGTCAGCGTATCGTAGGCGCATATTTACGCTGGACGCATCTTGCGCTCCCATTGATTTCCTATTCAAATGTGCAAATGAGGGAGATACGGCGATTTACAAATGTACGTGCGCCCATCGCAGGCTACGCGCGGTGCACGCAAGTTGTACGTCCAGCCTAAAGTTATCCCTCATGAAGCAGGGGTAACTCGGCAACAGACATGCACAGGTCAGCTGGAGAGCAGCTGCAGCAGCACCGTTACGAACGAGCTGAGCAACCCCACTTTCAGAACAACACATCTTTATGCCAACATGCTGGGGCAGCCATGGTCATAGCACTACGACTGTGTCCTCCGGCACGTAGGAGGGCACGGGAGAGGATATACCGAACGCGCATGAACGTCTTTGGCATGGGTGATTCGGAGGTGTTTCGAATCTTCAGATTCAGCCCTGATGCCATCCTGGAATTAGCCACAACCCTGCATGATGACATCACCAGCAAGACACAACGCTCACATGCAGTGGAACCACTGGTCAAGGTAGTGGCAACATTGCATTTTCTCGCCAGTGGATCTTTTCAGCGTACAAGTGGAGTAGTGGCTGGGATGTCAAAATCCAGTATGAGCAGATGTGTGCACCAGGTTGTCCCCGCAATCCTCAGACGCATGTCCCACCACTTCATCAAACCCACCCATGAGCATCTGCGGCAGAAGGCAATGCAGGATTTCTACACAATTGCAGGATTCCCACGCACCGTGGGGGCCATTGATTGCACACATGTGGCACTACGGCCCCCCCGTGCCAAAGAGCACATATACCGCAATCGTAAGCAGTGGCATTCCATCAACATACAGGTGATAGCCGATGCCCAATGCCTCATATGGCACGTCCATGCCAAACACCCAGGGGCCAGCCACGACAGCTACATATACCGTCAATGCAACATCTCCACAGAATTCGAACAGAACGTGTACGGGAACAGCTGGCTGGTTGGTGAGTGACATGGGTGTCAGGCATGACTGTCCGACCCCATGATGCAGACATCACGAGGGACACATGCACGACAAACATCCTCCTGTCTTTTCCCTTCCAGGTGACTCTGCATATGCACTTGGGCCCCATCTCATGACTTCATACCGGGATCCCCAAACCAGAGGAGAGAGAAATTACAATGCTGCACACATACGTACCCGTGCAGTGGTGGAACGCACATTTGGCCTCCTAAAGTCCCGTTTCCGATGCCTGGATAAGTCTTGGGGGTCCCTGTTGTATTCCCCAAACTTTGTGTGCCAGATCATCGGTGCATGTTGCGTGCTGCACAACTACGCCATGAGAAAGGGCCTGGAGATTGACATACGTGATGACCTGACCCCCCAACCACACAGTCCCCCCCTAACCGAAGCTACCCTGTCTGCTGAGGGAACAGCAGTCAGGAGTTGCCTTGTGGAACGCATCTTTGCACGTTAAACACACACATTCATCATGGCACACGGAGAATGCACGCATGCACACCACTGTGGTCCCTAGCTCACACACACCACATGCACCTCACATTGGTTTAGCCCAAGTCCACCATGCAGGACTTGGGAGCAGCAACGCCACGCCAAGGCACCAAGAATGTTGCTGACCATTCATACCACATTCACACGGTCGTGGGGATAACTTCTCCCTGACGACCCAGGGTGACACCCCTTGCTGGCAGGAATGTCACCCCCACATTCACACACCAGTCACACTGTAGCCTGCACTCCTCACCGTGTGCAGGAACTACAAAAAACAAAAAAAGGGTTCATGCCATTGGCAGCAATGGCATGCCCTTATATGAGGACGGCACATCTTTCTGTGCTCGTCACAAGTAGTGTTGCTCACGAATATTCGCATTGCGAATATTCGACTCGAATATAGCATATTCGAGAAATCGCGCTATATTTCGAATTTCGCGGTGAATATTCGCAATTCCGAATATTCGCATTTTTTCAATTTGATTTTTAAAACAGATCACATCCTATCGACGTCTAAAAGCATTGCTGGTATGATTAGAGACCCTGGGCCGAGTAGCTAAGCTGAGGCGATCCTTTTATGTTGCCAAATTGAAAAAAAAAAAATTGCGATTTTTCGCTATTGCGAATGCGAAAATGATTGCGAATTTTCGATAACTGTGGTAGGAGAATTCTGATTGTCTCTGATGCAAAAGGGGGGGGCTTTGTGTATGTGTATGTTATGAATATTTGTATGTTTGATATTATTATTTTTTGTAAGAAGGAAAAAATTGCGCATACCTTAAAAAAGGGGAGAATACAGCAGCAACTCAAAAATGTTATACAACATAAATTAATACAAGACAGAAAATGGAGTCGCTCTACAAGAATAAAAAATATGTCTAGTGACAAGACATGTGGGCAAATTATAAAATAAGCAAGCGCAAATAACTTGTGAAATACACAGTGAAACAAATATATAAAGAAATATAGTCCCAATAATAGAAAAATAATCTTTCATAAAAATGTCTTTGATATGTGAAGTGAAAAAAAGTCCAAAGCATGCAGCATGAACGTGTTCAATCTTCAAGGTGTTTGATTGACAAATGGCTGTGACAGATGGATAGAGTAAAGAATCACCACCAATGCAAAACACTTTTTATTTTGTATTGTAAAATATCACGAATATTCTGAGCCAATCAGAGTGCTCCTTCCGCATTTGCCGAATATTCGCAATTATTTTGTATTGTAAAATATCAAGAATATTCTGAGCCAATCAGAGTGCTCCTTCCGCATTTGCCAAATATTCGCAATTATTTTGTATTGTAAAATATCAAGAATATTCTGAGCCAATCAGAGTGCTCCTTCCGCATTTGCCGAATATTCGCAATTATTTTGTATTGTAAAATATCAAGAATATTCTGAACCAATCAGAGTGCTCCTTCCGCATTTGCCGAATATTCGCAATTATTTTGTATTGTAAAATATCACGAATATTCTGAGCCAATCAGAGTGCTCCTACAGCATTTGTCGAAATTGCGCAATAAATATCGCATTCGCATGTTGCGATATTTCGATAAAATATCACGAATATTCTGAGCCAATCAGAGCGCTCCTCCAGCATTTCTCGAAATTGCGCAATAAATATCGCATTCGCATGTTGCGATATTTCGATAAAATATCACGAATATTCTGAGCCAATCAGAGTGCTCCTACCGCAGTTATCAAAAAATCGCAATTATTTTCGCATTCGCAATAGCGAAAAATCGCAATCATTTAATTTCGATAAAATATCACGAATATTCGAATTTAGCGAATATATCTCGAATATTCGAATATATATTCGAGATATATCGCGAAATCGAATATGGCATATTCTGCTCAACACTAGTCACAAGTCAAAAAAAATAAAAATCATATTCTGAGCAAAAAAAAAAACGAAAAAGCTTGTACTCTGAGCATAAGCAACAAAAATAGAGCACTCATCTGCTCTGTCGTGGGCCAAGCCTGGTACCACAGTTGCCACGGCTCTGGCTCCTCAGTTGTCTGGAGGAAGCCTCGGCTGGGGGGGTGGGGTATCAGGAGGAGCATCATCCCCTGCTCTGTCACTCCTGGCAGGTGGTGGCTGCCTGCCCTCCATTGCAATGGCAAGGCGGGTGAGCACCGTGTTGGTTTGAGCCAGCATCCTCAGCTGGTGGGTGGTGTTGTGGTGCTGGTGCCGCCTGGTCCTCCTCCCCTCCGCCTCCACTGCAGCAGTGTTGCCCTCTACAGCCACTGCCAACCTCCTCACCTCCGCCGTGAGGACTGCTGTTGCAGCCTGCTGCTCCCCCATGCAGGTCACCATGGCAACGCAGTTTCCGCTCACATCCTGCAGGCTGTCAGAGATGGAGCTGCTCTGACCAGCCTGCTGGGTGAGGGACTGCTGCACAGCCAATGCGCAGGCAGTCTGGGACTGGGCCGAGGAGGCCAGGCTATCTGCGCAAGATGCATGATAAATGTCCATGCAATAGAGTGCAAAAAAGTCCATATATATTCAAATATTGTCCCAAAAGTGGATGTTAAATGGATGAAAAACTTCATGACAATGAACGTCCAAACCACCAGCGAATCACCTCACTCGTGCTCCCCCCAATGGGTGTAGGCTCATATCTAGGAATGTGTCCCCCCAGCTAAGCAGGGTAAAACAGCGCCTGTGAGCCACCCCAGGACTCAAGGGATATCCAACACAGCTGGCTCCTAGACTTCTCCCATTATCTCCTCCTCAGTATGTCAGCAAAAGATTATATGCAGAAAACCACAACATAATAACCAACATTATGTGGGAAAACCACAACACCAAGGTAACCTGCATAATGGGGTCAATGGAATAGGGGACGCCCAATATCAAAATCAGTATAGAGAACAACCACCAGTGGACAGTATTATAAAAGAGGCCCTCCACAAGGGGAGCAGTATTATCAAGGTCCCCAACATGGTGGTTACTATAATCAAGGATACGATTACAGAGAACCACACCCCCCCGGTGGACCACAACCTCCTAGACGATCATCACAGGGAGAGTTTAACAATTATCATTCACCTAAACCATAGAGACCTAGATTTTTTTAAACCACCTGCTGATACTGTACATATTAAATCCCTGTACAAAATAGATACACACCATTGAATGAAGATCCCCAGCAAGCCATCGCACCAGAGGCTCTCCTCACAGGCTTACAGCAGCTCAAAATGGCTGACAGAACAGAAGCGAGTGCAGCACTGCTCCCATCCCAGCCAGCCCTCACTGTCACAGCCCCTGCCCCTCTGGAGGTACAATATAACAGAATAGCCCAGGCAGTGGCCGCCCTGCTCTCCCCCACAATAACAGCAGCTGTGGACAGAGCAGTGACCACTGGCATCGATCAGCTTAGAAGGGAGATCAGTTAGCAGGCAGGCTCAACTGCATATCTGAGCTAGAAGAAGAGGCCCAGTATTCACAGGCAGCAGCCCACCAAATCTCCCATGCCCAGCATTACATAATAGAAAAACTGGACGATTTGGAAAATCGATCCTGCCGAAATAATTAAAGAGCCCTGAATCACACAATTCTGAATCCCTGTCAGAGCATGACCCTGCAGCCCTTGGGATCTCTGTGCCCTGCATCGTAGAGAGGGCACATCATGTAGGTGTCCCTTCAAGTGACAGACGCTCCCCTCACCCTATAATAGTGCTATTATCTAAACTAGTCAGACAGAGTGGCCATACTAAAATCTTTCCGCAATGCCAACACCTTGCAGCTGGACAGGCACAAGTTGCCAAGGGTCCCAGGAAGCAATGCAGCCCTCTCAAAGATCCACCCAAGAGGGTCTGTTACTCAGACACCTCTGGCTCTGGTAAACACCTATAACTCCCTAGAAAGCCAGGATCTCAGAGCTAGCTCACCTCTTGACCCAGCGGCTCTAATGCTTTGAGCCTTCTGCCACTCAACAGCAACATTAACTCACCCATTTAAGTTAAAGCGGAGCTCCACCCTAAAGTGGAACTTCCGCTCATCGAATCCCTCCCCCCTCCGGTATCACATTTGACACCTTTCAGGGTGGAGGGGTGCAGATACCTGTCTAAGAAAGGTATTTTCACCCACTTCCGGGAGTCCTCTCTGCAGGGATTCTGCGGGTAGTGCATCACTTCCCGCCCGTTGTGTTCTGGGAAACACTCGGCTTGCAGAACACAGCGGGAACCAGTGAGGACGGCGCTGCGTGACTCGCGCATGCGCCATAGGGAATCAGGCAGTGAAGCCGGAATGCTTCACTTCCTGATTCCCTTACCGAAGATGGTGGTTGCTGCAGGCGTCGCTGGACTCCAGGACAGGTAAGTGTCCATGTATTAAAAGTCAGCAGCTGCAGTATTTGTAGCTGCTGGCTTTTAAAAATGTTTTAACTGCGGAGCTCCGCTTTAATTCCATGGTCTGTTATATGTTTGTTAACAATGTTTGCTAATGTTTTATTGCCTTGAACCCCTTGCTCCTCCCATGAACTTCCTATATAAGCCTTATCTCAGCACTTCCTCTTTGCCAGGATATTTGCCTTCACTAGCCAATATCTTGCTCCTGTCTCTCTTGCTGCTAACCGTATCTTTGCTACCATTGGCTACCGAAATTTGGCTCATTCCCCGACTACGCTTCTGCTGAATCCCAACCTGCAACTATTTGTTACCGACTTTTGTCTCGTTCCCCGACTACGCTTCTGCTTGATCCCTAACTGTTATATCTGCTTCCGGAGCCCGGCTTGCTCACCTCCTGGTGGGGCTATCCCGAGGACCGCGACCTGGCACTAACACACAGCAAAGCCCATCTCCACCATCAGGAGCTCTGGTGAACACTGGGTATCGCTTAGACTCCGCACCTCAGATGAGCCTGTGTCATCTGCCAGAAGTGACTGTCTGTATTCCTGTCTATAGCTATTGGCCTCTGAGCCTGACCCCTGATCGTGACACTTAGCCTCATACATCAGATACTAATATTCATGAAATAGCGATATCAGATCATGCCCCCATCACAGTCTCAATATGAAACTACGGCTTACCACCCCCAGCCAAATCTTGGCACTTCCCCCAATATTTAGCCCACAACCCAGAACTCCAGGAAGTCCTACAAGAGGCCCGGTCTGAGTATGAATCAACAAGCGTGGCTCACAGCACTTGCCCCAACCTATACTGGGATGCTGGCAAAGCTGTCTTGCGAGGCAGAATTATTGCATTTGCGACCTCCTACAAAAGAAAAGTTCTAAAGCACTATCGAGAAGCCAGCGACCACTTCAGACATACCCAATCACTTCTCTCGCAGAACAACTCCCCTGAGCATCGCAAATCATGACAAGAAGCCAAGGTTGAGTTTGATTTATGGGCTGAGGCCCAGGAACGAATATATCAAGCACATTTAGACTTACAATACCACAAATTTGGCAATAATCCAGGGAAGTTGTTGGTGAGACTGTGCAGGGGCACCCACACCCCCACCCATTTATCAACGCTAAAAGACTCCCAGGGAAACATCTCCTGCTCTGCTGCCGACATTAATCTAATCCTAGAACAATTCTACACCAGATTATACAACCCAGACCAAATTGACATCCCTTTTTAGCCCAAATCCCTCTACCTCAAATTGACCCTACACTCCTCTCCAACCTTAAAGGAGCACTAAAGGAAAAAAATGTTTTTGCTGAAATGACTGGTTACAGGGTATAGAGACATAAAAGTTAACTGATTCCTTTTAAAAATGATTACAAATAGATTAAATTCAATCATATAATGTGCCTGTAGTTTCACTTTCGTTTTTAAACTGGTTTCATGTTTATGTGAAGTAAAGAGTCCCACAGAACAAACACAAACAAATCCAGGGCAGTGTTTTGTTTTTAAAATGAATCTGATTGGTTCTGAGGAGTTTTAGACACACAGCTTGGACCACAGTGAAAAGCTGCCATGAGATTTTTCATAAGGAGCCAGACAAGCAGGAAGTGTGGAGATCACAGCAGAATTACAGCAACTTCAAAGCAAAAACGAACAATGAGGACATGAAACCAGTACTGCAGTAAGGTAAAGGAAGATATTTAGCTAAAAAAAATAATTCCTTTAGTGATCCTTTAATTCTCTGATAACGGAGCAGGAGATTCTTAAGACAATCTCCACGTTAGCAAACGGAAAGGCCCCAGGCCCGGGAGGCTACACCCCCGAATTCTACAAATCAATGGCTCACACTGTGGCCCCCTCACTAACAACGGTCTATCAGGAGATTTTAAATGGAGGGGACTACTTATCAAGCCCACATAAAATTAATAGCCAAGAAGGGCAAGGATCTCCACCAGACCAATATCTCTATTAGACCTGCGACATCCAACATACAAACATACGAAAAGTGCTTCCCCAAATATGCAAAGGCAAACCCCGACAGCGACATTACAATAATCTCACTGGACGCGGAAAAGGCCTTTGACAGCGTCAGTTTTAGCTGGTTGTCAATTGTCCTAAAAAGTTTTGTTTTTCCGGGCCCATTCATACACCTAATATCTACAATGTACACAAACCCTTCAGCGAACATTGTAGCAGCTGTTCTTATTTCCAAACCGATAAAACTACACAAAGGCACAAGACAAGGCTGCCCCCTCTCCCCACTTCTCTTCAATCTGGCCTTAGAACCTCTCTCCTGCCACATTCTTTTCTCACCCCTCTCTGCAAGGTGTACACATTGGTCAACAAAATCTACGACTAGCACTTTTCGCGGACGACATTCCCCTTTTCACGTCAAATCCAGGTTCAGATATGATAACTATCCAAGAACTTTTTACATGTTTTAAGATTTACTCGGGCCTGCGTATAAATTTTTCCAAAAGTGAAATTCTCCCCTTGCTACACACCAGCCCCCCTTCATGGACCAGTTCCTCTATCTTCTCTGTCGTAAATCCCACATCATTTACCTAGGTATTAACATTGGTAAAAAAAAACTCCTCTAAATACAATCTTAATTTCACTTCAGTAATCTTAAAAATCGCAGGTGAAATGGAGACATGGGTGGATCTCCCCATCTCGCTTCTTGGGAGGTATCACCTATTTAAAATGGTCAGACTCCTATACCCCTACAAACCATCCCTATATTGCTGCCTCAGAACAACGTACAAAAGTCTATTAAAATTTATATGGCAAAAACGATGTCCCTGCATTGCTCTGCACAAACTATTCCTCCAAAGAGGCGAGGGGGAAGCAAACCTCCCCAACTTAAGGGTTTGCAATCTTTCTTTTCTGTTACGAGTTTGTATGGACTGGATTTCGCAAAGCTCTAAATATACCAATAACGAGTTAGAAACACATATGGCAAGCCCATACAGTCTACCTACCCTATTACACTGCAAGCTACAATCTATCCCTTCTCACCTACAACAGAAACTGCTAATACGGTATATGTTGGTTGCCTGGCATGAGACCAGACGAAAGTCACCATGGGTATCTCGCCATCTCCCAATCCATGGGAACTCCTTCCAGAGCACCAAACTCCACTCAGGCTACACGGTGTGGGCTTCCTAAAGTCTGTGACATTTTGCTCAGCTCTTTGATCTGACTACAGGCTCTGCACTACCCACTTCTCAAATGCTATCTCATTTTAAGCTACCGCAACATAATTTCTTGTATGTTCACCAAGCAGTTCAGCATTACAAGCTTATGTCCAAATAGACTCCAAAGATTTCACCCCACAATCTTGCACACCCTACTGGAAAAACAGCAATATAAAATTTAAGACATTTACAAGCCTTTGAACTCTAGCCTCACAAAGCCTCTCCCCTCCATCTCTCAGTGATATCCTGGAATAAAGACCTAAACTCCCCAGAAGCTGTAAACCATATTTTGGCTGGGTACAACTCCACATGCACACTGATTACCAACGAGTTCTGGCATGAACAACAGTTCAAAATAATGCATCTTGCCTACATTCCATACCTCCCTTCTCCGCAACAACCACTTAAATGCCTATGCCCACTGTGTGGACAAGACATGCTGTCGCTACTCCACAGGCTCTGGCAATGCTCTCACATTGCCTTCTCCTGGGACCAAATTGAACAATTTGCCGCAACGGTCTAATCTTTGTTGTTTAGTCTGTCTCCAGGCATTTCTACATCACTCTCTCAATGCTTTCCTATTAACAGAGCAGAACCTGCCTTTTGGAGATGACTCTCCTTACCAGACCTGATACTCCTCTTTCACCCCCCCGTCCAACTGTCTCCCCCTCCCCTTTCTTTTGCTGCCCACTCCAGGGCCACAGCTAGGTGGAGCATGAGGAGAAGGAGGGGATTACTCATAGTCTGATCTAAGTTTCAGTTACACCCAATGTAACATTACCCAATGTAACATTACCTATAATTTAAGTTTAAATTATGCCTTTGCAGTGGCATATTAGCGTAGTAAAATGTCACTTTAAGATGTTCAAAGTTGTATAAAAAAAACATTGTATTTAAGAGCTAAATTTGTCTACAGCCATAACAGATGAATAAGGTCATATGTGGATTGCTCACTGCTGGGGAGGATGTTCTTTATTTCCTGGCCCAATGGCAGCTGTCATTGAGACAGAAAGGGAGGAAGTATATATCCAACATAGACAAAGATACATTATACACATTATTTTACTAAAATTGGAAACTTTTAGAAGTTTTGTTCTGACCACCTACAAAGCAATACAATCACTATAATGAAGACCCAGGCATCAGTAAAAATCATGACAGAGCATCTAAGCTATTCACACCTGTGACAGAACCCACTGTCACTGTGTGTTTTGGAAGGGACTGTGGGTGGGCCTCTACCCACAGATTATGGCCCAGAAGAGACTGGAGACCTGGGGACAAGATGGCATTGAGATAATGTAATGTAATGCTACATCCCTTCTCCCCCACCCCCCCTTCTTGTTGCTGTGTCTAATTGTGTTGTTTCATGGCACATAGACAATGGTCTGGACTGGAGACATCTCTCCGCAGGGGATGTGTATTGAGAGGCTGCCTGCTTACCATAATCCCTTTATGTTTATCTGTAGTCTCAATGTACAAGTGTTCCTTGTCCCCTACCCCCTCCCCTCTATGACAAAGATAAGGGGAGTGTCCCTAACTGTGTGTAAAAGTGTATGTCTTGTATTTAATAAACAGTTTATGCTCTGCATGTTTAACCGTCAACACCTGTGTGGATTGTCTCATGATTGAGGGGTTAAGGGCTGGTTATGGCAAATCTGCAGACTGCAGGTGCGTTTGGAGGACAGGAGACACAGGTCTGGCGGATGTGCCCACCTGGGGTATTCAAGATCCGTCACAGTGGTGGCAGCAGTGGGATGTCTCCTGCAGTCCAGGACATCCAAACCACCACCAGGATTCAAGATCTGGGCAGCCGCCGAGGAGCGATACGGGGACCGGCCAGCATGAGAGCGGAGTTCGGGAGGAGGCTGCAAGGCATGCGGAAGAAACATCAGGGACAAGCGATGGAGCACACCATGCTCGGCTGGAAGGATGTGATACGCCGGCAACTCTGGCATGAGGCGCTAAGCCATGAGCGGCACCATCAGGGGAAGATCCTTACCTCCTCCACATAGATGTACTGGACGCAGTACTGTGCGCGAGAGGTGTCCTTGAAGGAACGACTGCCAGATGAGTGGAAGGCGGAGCTCGGAAGATTGGTTTGGGAGGAGATGAAGCTGGACACCAGCTACAGAGCCCTCCGGTGGTTCGCGGCTCAACTTTGGCCAGGTACAGCAGATGGCAGCCCGACAGAAGGCGTTGGCTATGGCGGCGTGGGGCTGCTCCATCAAAAAATGTACAGAGACCCAGACTTTGGGAGCGACAAGGAGTGGCGGCTGGAAGACATCCTAGACTTCCGAGATGAAGTGCTGGACCTCCCTAAAGAGGCATGTGACCTGAAGGAATTGGAGTTCCTGGTTGAGCAGGAATGGGAGCTCGAGATTGCCTACAAGCAGCTGTTTGACGGTGATCAACAGCCCAGCATGGCTCCCCTTGCTGGGACTGTTTGGGGGAAATAGCAGACAGTCACAAAGATGAGGAGCAAATGGGGCCAGGGGTGCCCCTACGTTTTCCCGTCCTAACCGCAATGGAAGAAGCGGCAATGATACAGAGGGCACTGCGAGTGCTAGAATGTCGGAAAAATCACCGGAGGTCTCCCAGGCAGCGAGACAAGCTAATAGCATGATGGTCTCAGAAAGGGGAGTTGAAACAGGCACTGGAAGGCTGGGAAATGGTGATCAGCAGCAAGTCCAGCGTATCGCATCCGGTGCCCCAGCAGAAGTGCTGGCTACAGGGCAGAGTGCCACTGGCCTCTGCCCAGCATCAGAAAAAGAGTTGAATCCGGAGAGTCTGAGAGATGATCTGCGTAAGCTGTTTCCCCAACAGCAGATATCCCCACCGGGAGTAGAGGAAGCAATTCTCCCTCCCCAGCAATTGGACACTACCCCAATGTTCATCCCCCCAGCAGAAGTGCTGGCTATGGGGCAATGTTCCGCTGGCCTCTGCCCACCCTCAGAGTTAGATCCAGGGAGTCCGAGGGATGAACTCAGTGAGCTGTTTCCCCAGCACTTGGACACTACCCCAGTGTTTATCCCCCCAGCAGAAGAGCTGGCTATGGGGCAGAGTTTAGCTGGCCCCTGCCCAGCCCTCAGTATGTTTTTGGAGGGTTTGGGAGACAGCCCCTGTCAGAAGTCACCCCAGTGGTTGGTCACAGAACCGGCAGGGGAGAAAACCCTTCCCCCTCTCCAGTGGCTGTACCCAACTTTTGTATATGTCCCCCCGGCAGAAGTGCTGGCTACAGGACAGACAGCTGTTGGTCTCTGCCCAGCATCAGAAAAAGAGATGGAGAGTCCGGGAGATAGTCCCTGCAAGATACCTTCTCAGCGGCTGCTAACTACACCAGGAGAAAAGCAAGTACCTTTTCCTCCCCAAATGCATAGCCCTACCAGCCTACGTTCCCTACCAACTGAAGCGCTGGCATCTGGGCAGAGGATTATTTAGCTCCCCCCAATATCTGCAACCCAGCCCCGGATCAGGGGAGTTCGGACAGCTGTTCCCACTCTGCAGCGGCTGTTTTTATTCACGGGAGATCGTATGTGCGGTTTTGCTCCCAAGCTCCAGAGTCGTACTTTTACTTTTCCCATTTGCCTGGGGTGGAAGTTTGTGACTAACGCAGGTCCAAACCAGTTGAGGGTCAGGAACCTGGTTAGTCTGTTTTTAAAAGGGGAGAAATGTGACAGAACCCACTGTCACTGTGTGTTTTGGAAGGGACTGTGGGCGTGCCTCTCACCCACAGATTATGGCCCAGAAGAGACTGGAGACCTGGGGACAAGCTGGCATTGAGATAATATAATTTAATGCTACATCCCTTCTCCCCCATCCCCCCCTCTTGTTGCTGTGTCTAATTGTGTTGGTTCATGGCACATAGACAATGGTCTGGACTAGAGACATCTCTCCACAGGGGATGTGTATTGAGAGGCTACCTGCTTACCATAATCCCTTTATGTTTAACTGTAGTCTCAATGTACACGTGTTCCTTGTCCCCTTCCCCCTCCCCTCTAAGACAAAGCTAAGGGGAGTGTACCTAACTGTGTGTAAAAGTGTATGTCTTGTATTTAATAAACAGTTTATGCTCTGCATGTTTAACCCTCAACACCTGTGTGGATTGTCTCGTGATTGAGGGGTTAAGGGCTGCTTATGGCGAATCTGCAGGCTGCAGGTGCGTTTGGAGGACAGGAGACACAGGTCTGGCGGATGTGCCCACCTGGGGTATTCGAGGTTCGTCACAACACCTATCCACAATTTATGTAAAAAAATGGTTATACTACAAGCAATACATCCAAAAATGAAAACAACTGACATTAGGACATCTAGGAAATTGATTTGGAAATCAAAGGAAAGACATTTGGTACACAGAGTAAGTAAGGTATGAAACCCTATCCAAGCAGATATACAGTATGCTGAGAAGATAGAGTACTAAAAGGTCTACATAACATTGGCCTTCAAATTGAGGCATAACAGGAGAATTTTCCAATGTTGTGAGTAGAGGGATAACTTCATACATTATTGTCCCTGTGGGACTGGGACCATGCCTTCAATATAAGGAGGCAGACTCCCAGTAAGTATAATGAGCCAGAGAAGTAAGCTGACACACACTTTGTCTATACACAGTTTAAGAAATGTTTTCCTATTAGAAGGCCCCATAGTACAAACTGATTGAAATCAATGCAAGAATATATGGTGTGGAAAGGCCCATTTTTTTGGTGGATGTCTTGAAACAGGTGATTTTTTTATTTAATGTATAAAATGTAATACATTGTTTTAGCCATCTTAACAGATTACCTTGACCATCTTATAATTGCATTCAGAAGTATGGTGCCAAGTGAACTGAGAATCCGTTTATATCTTGCTCTGTGGCTGCACAAAGAAAAGTATTAAAAACAGATATAATTTGGTACTTCCATTAATGATGTGATACTTTTTTCAGCCACCCTCACAGAGCACCTTGATTATTTTGAAATCACAAGCAAATGTATGGTGCCAAATGAAAAAGAGTCAAAGGTAATGAACTCCAATTAAATATTTGAGGCATATGTTTGTGCAAGGGAAATAGGTAGGAAGCGTGTGAGGGAAATCAGGGCTGGACTGCACCAATAGATATTCATAGAGCATAGATATTTATTTTGTGTTGTCTGTAAAATTTGTGGTTGTGCTCTTGGTCTCAGGGAAAAGCATAACAAAGGAAATATAAGACTGCTAACCTGCTTCTGAAAATGCTAGTTGCCTGTCTTTCATGTTGATCCATTAACTTTTATACTTTCTGAGATGCCTGCCTGCCTGAAACAAGTATATAGCAGGGTGCGTCAGTGTTAATCAAAACTCCTAATCTGTATACTCGTTCCAAAACAGTGTCCTAAAGTCCAGGTTCACACTGGGCTGCGGGAGTGAAGCCGTGCGAGTTCAGCTGAACTTGCACGATTTATAGAGACATCTGTGCAGGTTTCTGCACAGATGTCAATGTAAATCGCGGGCCGAAATCGTAAAAACAGAAATTACTTTTTGAAATCGGTGCATTGTCGCAGATGCGGCGTCGCATCGATTAGGACGGTGCCATTGCCGGCAATTTGCGGCAAATACCGCCGTTTTGACATGTGATTTGACAAAAACGCCCCAGTGTGAACCAGGCCAGAAAGCACTAAATCCAACTGGTCAGCATTACATTCAGACAATTATAGAAGAAACTTCAGGAAAAAAGTTTTTTAGGTTTAGATAGATTGGGGAAAATGTCAGTTTGTTTTATGCTGTCTGTGTCCAATTTTAGATTTTTCCCTTCACTTGTCTAAAAGATGCATCAGAAATTGACAAGAAATCATAAAATGAGTGTCATTCCCCTCGTAGACTTCCCCTCATTTCTTGTGGTAACTTTTGTTTTGGATTTCCCATGACGTTCTTTATCTAAAACAATGGTTACCACCAGCACAAGCAAAACAATGAAGCTGAATTTACCTAGCAGGGACTCAAAAAAAACTATATAATTTGACAATAAAAATATATATAAGCTTTTTATATACAGTTTTAACAATACCCACGAAAAGTAGTTATCCTACCGATTGTTAACATTTACATTTAAACCTTACAGTTAAACCTGGTACATACTATGAGTTTTTTGTGCTCTTCAAAAGCCAAGAAACATAATTTTTCTATGGCGATTAACAGCGCCCTAAACCGCCCCCGCGAACTCTTCAAGATGGTCACCCAGACCATGAATCCAGGATGTCTTGAAGTCCCCAACTCAGACACCCAAGAGTTCTGCAATGAACTATCGGATTTCTTCATCAACAAAATTGAAAGAATCCGGGAAAGCATCATGCAAAACAATACCCCCCTCAACCCCACCGTCAATCAACCACAAAACATTCACAGAAACGCTCTACAATCAACAAAGTTCACTCTGGAACCGATCTCCATCGATACCACCAAAAATATCATTGGTGCTTTGCGGAACAGCACATCGCCCAATGATATCATCCCCACCAAACTGCTGAAGGAATGTGCCGACATCCTGGCACCACCCATCACACAGCTTATAAACCAGTCATTTAAGGAAGGCACAGTGCCATCCCTGTTGAAAGAGGGCACAATCCAGCCCATCTTGAAAAAACCTAACCTGGATCCCAAGGACCCAACTCACCGCCATCCCATAACAGGCCTAAATGTTCTTTCCAAGATAATGGAGAAAGTAGTGGTACAACAGCTGCAACAGCATCTAGATACCCACAATCTACTGGATCCATTACAATCAGGCTTCCGTCCCGGACACGGGACAGAAACGGCCTTACTCAAAATATGGGACGATGCCCTCGAGGCCGCAGACGAAGGAGAATCTTGTCTCCTGGTTCTGCTGGACCTAAGCGCAGCCTTTGACACGGTAGACCACAAACTGTTACTGATGCGACTAGCCAAGGTAGCAGAAGTCGCAGAAGGTGATTTACCATGGTTTTCTTCCTTTCTTGAAAACCGATCACAAACAGTTAAATTGGGTTGTTTCACGTCGGAAAAGCGCACGGTGTCATGTGGAGTCCCCCAAGGATCCCCCCTGTCACCGGTGCTTTTCAACATCTATCTTCGCCCTCTCTTTGATATTATCAGTAGCCAAGAACTACTCTATCACTCTTATGCAGACGATACGCAACTGTATTTTCGCATCTGCAACAAAAAGGATCATCGTCTCAGTTTAGAGAAATGTCTCTCTTTGATAGAAAACTGGATGACTAAGAGTTATCTTAAACTCAACAGTTCAAAAACAGAACTCCTTATGTTTCACGCCAGCCGAAAGAGTCAACTGGCAACAACCTGGACACCCCCGCCCATTCTGGGCCAAATCATCACCCCTAGCTCCAAAGTCAAAAGTCTCGGGGTCATCTTCGACACCTTCATGACAATGGACGCACAAATAGGGTCAGTAGTCAGCGGAGCGCACCATCTGTTGCGCCTACTACGCAGACTTATTCCATTTATCCCCAAAGAAGACGTAGCAGTCGTGGTGGGAACAATCGTGAATTCCAGACTGGACTATGCTAACGCCCTGTACCTCGGACTCCCAAAGTACCAAATCTCCCGTCTGCAAGTCGTTCAGAATACGGCCGCCAGACTGGTGACTGGGAAAAAAAAATGGGAATCAATCTCACCTTCGTTGAGAACCCTTCACTGGCTGCCAGTAAAAGACAGAATTGCATTTAAAGCACTCTGCCTGACACATAAGTGCATCCATGGGAAGGCTCCGCAATATCTTTGCGACAAGATAGAACCTCACAATTCGAATCGCGTTCTGCGATCCACCGACCAAAATCTGGTCAGGGTACCAAAAACCAAATACAAGTCCAAAGGAGAAAGAAGGTTTGCTTTTCAGGGTCCTAGACTATGGAACGCTTTACCAACCAGCATTCGGTTGGAGGAAAACCACCTGACTTTCAGAAGACAGATCAAAACTCTGCTCTTTTGATGTCATGAGACACGAACAACTAGCGCCCAGAAGCGATTCAGTTTGCATGCGCCGCGCTTTATAAGTTTTTCATTCATTCATTCATTCAACCCATTATCCAAAGTCCCGTACACACAGGCCAAATGTTGGGCGTTTGTTTTTTTAACCGGCCAATATATTCCAAGAGTCCTGACATTCGGCCGTGTGTACGGGGCTTTAGATAATGTTAGTAAATAACTTAATTATATGTAATTTCACAGTAGAACAAAAATGTCCCATAACTGTAGCCAGGTGATAATTTATTCTTGATGAAGTTTGGCAGCAGAAGAAAATGCATGCAAGAATGAACACAGCACTATTATATCAAAATTGAAACTTTGAAAACACACTCAGATCTGAAGTCCATGACTGAAAATGAAACCCATTATTTATAAGCAAAACATAATGTTCTTCTAGTGACAGTGGAATCAGGGTAAGTAAATAACCATCCATGCTAAACTATAGACAGAGAACAGGAACAAGGTTAATACCTAAACTCTGAACAGATTACAAATACCTGTATTATGCTGAGTACAGATGGGTCGAAAAAACATCCAAAAACGGTTAGTTTGGCAGGACCTTTCGGCCTGTGTGTACACCTCCCTGTCCGATAGAAGCCGGAAAAATTGAAAAATACATTGGATGTCATGGACAATAACTCCAATTAGTGTCTATGTTCCCTTCTCTTGTTATCATTAAATAGTCCTTATGTAGTCAATGAAAAATGGTAATATGACTATCAGGCTGCCCATACATACTATGATAGCTGTACATCATTGGGTAATATTGCTGTATGTAAAACATTAAACAAAACTAACAATCTAGTCTCTAACCACTGGAAGGCACGAAGGGACATCTATAGCCGGCCATAGATGGTTTGAATCTGAACCCTGCTGAACCAGCCGAGATTTGAAACATGTATAGACAGGCTGAATATACCTAAAATTATTAATCAACATTGAAAAATAAGGTAAGATGGACTTTTGAGGTGTCAACACAATACAACAATATAAGTAAAAATATTTGTTTTATTGTAACAAAATTCATAAAATCACAATTTTAAAAAGGATATTCCAACACACATTGTACAAAGTGAACCTCCCTTAACCACTTAAGGAATGGACCAATATGCTGCTAAATGACCCAAGGGGTTTTTACAATACGGCACTGCGTCGCTTTAACAGACAATTGCGCGGTCGTGCAACGTGGCTCCCAAACAAAATTGGCGTCCTTTTTTCCCCACAAATAGAGCTTTCTTTTGGTGGTATTTGATCACCTCTGCGGTTTTTATTTTTTGACACATTTTTGGGACCATTGTCATTTTCACAGCAAAAAACGCATTTAAATTGCATTGTTTATTGTGAAAATGACAGTTGCAGTTTGGGAGTTAACCACAGGGGGCGCTGTAGGAGTTAGGGTTCACCTAGTGTGTGTTTACAACTGTAGGGGGGTGTGGCTGTAGGACTGACATCATCGATCAAGTCTCCCTATAAAAGGGATCACTCGATCGATGCAGCCGACACAGTGAAGCACGGGGAGGCCGTGTTTACATACGGCTCTCCCCGTTCTTCAGCTCCAGGGAGCGATCGCGACGGGGCGGCTATAAACGAATATCCGCGCCGTCGTCCCGGATCTCTCCCTGCGGGAATCCGACCGCCGCATGTAGCGCGGGGGTCCCGATCGGACCCCCGACCCACGTCTAGGCAGGGACTACAGGTACACCAATGTGCCTGTACGTGCCATTCTGCCGACGTACATATACACGCGGTGGTCTGGAAGTGGTTAAAGGAGAAGTACAACCAAAGATCATGTGGCTGTACTCCTCCTGTGGATCACAGGAGTGCAGTTTGTTTCTACACTCTTGTGACCCATTTTCAGCAGACTACGGGCAAAAGCCTGCTGTCGACTGACATCACTGTGGTGACAAGCTGGGTCAGGATTGCAACAATGTGGTCAGGATCCACCCACAACCCTGGACCGGCACCTGGCTCAGTCGCTCAGTGGGCTGCTGAGAGCCCAAGCCAGCTGCTCCTGCAGCCCTCCACAGCCCAGTGCTCCAGAGTAGTGACTGATAAACACCAGCTCTCTGCTTACCGAGCACTGAGAATGAAGCAATCAGTGGTGTTTGATTGCTTGGTTTTCAGTCTTAGTGCCAATGAGGGACAGATGCAGCATCAGACCGAGGCTGAATCCACCTAGGTAAGTATGATTCTTGAAAAAAACAAAAACGTATAATTCTCTTTTAAATGCCTCCCATGACACCAACTCATACAAAATATACATTTAGAGTTCTTAATTCACTGTCACTAGGTAGGTATTCATCATGGGCAGGCAATTCCTCAACAAATCAAGGTACAAGGAAAATACATCTATTATACTTGTATGAAACACAGAGTCACATAGCACTCACCAAGTCACAAAAGTCTGTAGCAAAAAAAAAAAAAAAAAACAGCAGTACAAGATTAATCACTGCTGAAAAAAAATATAATAATGTGGGAATCAAGCGATCAAGGGAAAATCACTCTGTCTATGGTAGGCTCAAGGGATGAGAAGTTTCTAGATAGCTACAGATAAGCTGTTTGGATTCAATCTGGTGTACTCAAATATACCAGTTAATTGTAACCAGTAATCTGGGTCATTGTTTAAATAAGAAATAACTCAGACATACTATATGATATATGCTGGGCCCAAAAAAAAAAATTGTATCATCATGAAATAACAAAACGATCTCTGTTACCCATAGCACTCTTTTAATTTGTCAGCATAACCTAGAAATTTGCAGACAACATGGTTCTCCTTTCAGACACCTTTAGTCTAGACAGCATTTATGACCTACTCCTCATGTTACATGTGCTGGTTAATTGACAGGGTGCATTCTCAAAAGTATAGTTATTTATTCACCTTCTCCCTACATTTATTTATTTATTTTTATAAATGGGCAAAGTTTGCATCATGGGAAGGCAATAGAAGGCAACCCCTCCCCAAAGGCATTATATACCCCCCTACATATCCTTTATATAGTACTTCCTATTATTTCCTTAGTAAGGACTCAAGTTTTTGGCACATTAACGTAAAACAAAAAAGAATGATTATAACCTTAGAGAGCACTAAAAAGTACACTCTAGTTTCTAATGATCAGTAACAATACAATTAACCAGCCATGCCAGAGAGTACAAGCTGTTTTTCTCTTCTGACAGAAGATTTTGTTAATGACTCATTGTTAATTTCTGAACTAGATGTTCAGTAATGACTGTTCTGTCGTCACTCTCTTGTTAATTATTGAAATTGAGAAACATTGACTTCTGAGCACCAGAATATAGAACCCTATCTGTGGTGGCCCAGCCAGTGTCTCATGTGATGGCAAAAAAAATCTGTTCTAGAGTATTGTAATGATGAGACCCACTGAGCCAATTTCCTATGGCTGGTGCTCATGTTAAATGTAATGGCCCTGCGTCTATGCTTTTATAATAGACTGATGGGAAATTAACGCAGTTCTAATTCTGTGTTGCAGTGGGGTTCAGTTTAAATTTCCTGGCACTGCCTGTGATGATATTTCAGTCTTTTAATTGTGTGTAATTATTTAACAAAGACACGTTCCACAGCCAATTAATGTTGTACTCCTTTTTAATTAAAAGCATTTAAAAGAGGCCTAAAGTTATTGCTCAACTAAAAGGTTTCTATTTAAAAGTTGGTTTTATTATTTCTAGCATATGGACATGACGTTGGACTTTTCTTATCAGCAGAGAAGTGCAGTTTCAAAACAGGAGAACGATTACTAATTAATACAGATGTGCAATACAGATCAGTATAGAAAAGATGTGTTCTAAAATACTTGTCTTACCATTACAAATTGGTTAATTGGTAATGTTTGAAAACATGGTGTTGAAGGTTCTGTCCTTGAATATTCAGTAAAGTATAGAATAAATACAACTACTGGATAACATACTATTGATTTACCCAATTAATTGAAATATTCATTAGCCATAACAAAATATGTCTATAACCACATAAACATGCCAACTAAAACTGAACAACACTGTATACCAACTTACAAAGCAAGCATGGTTTGGCAATATCTCAATTCATTCACACAAATCATATATATCATGCCACTGTATATTGTTTCTTAAAAAAATCCTCTAAGCACTTTATCCCTGCAGGGCTGTTGTGTGGTCACATAATCTTTCACTGTGACATATTCAGGGAAAGATCCTTGGGGGAGGCTTCTATTACTCTTCTGATGTATATTCTCTACAGTGTGAGTCTGTGTCTGGCTAACCTTGATTGGTGCTGTGCCAGTCACATGACTAAAAAAAATTGTTACAGAACAGCAGTACAATTTAAATTATAAATATATAAAAAAAAGTGTTTTATAGCTCCCTATAAATCTTTATTGAAAATCAAATGTGTATTTTTGTGCATTAATATGGTGTAAGCAGAGTCAAAGATGATTAACAGTGGGGGGCGTGGCCTGATGAGGCATGTGAGCAGCCATGTTCTACAGAGCTCCCGCTGATTAAGCGATCCTTCCCTCGCCGCTATTGTCGCCTGTTTTTGCTGTACTCCGGTGCCTGCTGCTCCTCTGCCACCTCCGGACCACAGAACAGGCGTGAAACAGAGTATGATGACCAGTGGAACTCGAGGAGATGCCGCGGCTGTGGCCTCCCAGGACTCTCAAGATGGAGCCTGGTCGTCTCAGCCACAGAAGACACCACAAGGCCAGAACAAGAAAACGGAGCAGGGGGTAAGTCTGCAAAACCCCCAAAGCCTAAAGACCAGCCCAAGGACATGCTGTATTATGCACAAAAGCTAGCAGGCCCCACTGACTCCTTGCAAACCAAGGTTCAGCAGCACACAGCACCCACTGAGCAATCAGACAGCAATGCTGCAGAAAGGCCTGATGATCCTGAATCTATGGAGTCGGTCCCTGATCCCATGCCTGCTCTGTTTGATACACAGTCAGAGGACAGCCCCCAGCCCACGCTCAGTGAGATATTACATGCCGTCCATAGGTGCACTGCCTCTGTGAATGATTTGAAGGAGAGGTTTGGAGTACTGGAGGAGAAGGTGTCTCTCCTCCGCCAGGACATCCAGAATCAGGGATCGGACCACTGCGGTTGTCTTTGTCTTTGACAAAACTGACGACATCGAGAATTGCATCAGATGCAACAATGTCCGCATTGTTGGGCTCCCTGAGAAGGTGGAGGGTAGGGACCCCACAGCTTTCAATGAGGGGTGGTTGCAGGAGGTGTTCGGTAAGGACGCGTTTTCCCCTCTATACACGATTAAACGGCACACAGGGTGCCGCCGCGATCCCTGTCGCCAAGCAACCCTCCGAGAGCGATGCTGGTAAGGCTCCTGAACTACAGAAACCGTGAGGTGGTGCTGCGACTTGCAAGAGAAAAAGGTGCTGTACAACACAATGGCACGAAAATATCCTTCTACCCTGACTTCTCAGTGGAGATGCAGCGCAGACGCTCCAAGTTTACAGATGTCAAAAAACATCTACAAAAGCTACAGTTACCCTACGCTATGCTATTTCCTGCAAAGCTTCACATTACGGCCAGAGATCAGAACCACTTTTTTGAATCCGCACAGGATGCAGCAGGATGGCTGGATCATAATAAACAGGCTCTTTGCCGCCGGGATCGAGATGGGGAGATGGCTGATGCTAATTTGACTGTCTGACTTGACTTTTTGTTCCTTGTTTTTTCTTATTTTACGTTTAAGTGCTTAGGCGAAGAGAGATCTACACCGCCTGTATTTATTTGCGCAGGATGATTTGTTTAATTTATTCACTGTTTTTCCAATGTACAGATTTCTTCACAACTACCACATGTATACTGCACTCCTTGAGGACTACTTCAGACTGCCCACTGGCTGGGGGTGGGTGTTTTAAGGGAGAGATCTCCGGGCTGGAATGGCCCCCCTTTACCTGCGAATGGCTGACAGTACGCATAATGTGTCTTCTATGCGTATAGTGTCATGGAATGTCCGGGGAGTGAATGATCCCTCAAAAAGAATTATGATCTCTGCTGGTTTAAGGAAGTTTCATCCTGCCATAATTGGCCTACAAGAGACTCACAGGTTGGGTTCTTACAATATGCTTGGGTGGGAAAGGCTTATCACTCCACTTACTCTGCCTTTTCTGCATTGGCCTACCAGGAGCTGGATTCCCTAATTGATATTTTGGGTATATTTGTGTTCCTGTACCGTAAGTTGTATACAATAACAATGATTTTAGCCTTTGTGTATATTCCCCCCCCCCCATTCTCTCGACAACTACTAGATGCCCCGATTACCTTAGAGGAGCTGCAGGTGGCGGCCTGCTCTTTTCCCACCTGCAAGGCGCCTGGGGAAGATGACTTACCCATGGAGGTGTTCACTCAGTATGGTGAACATCTAATGCCAGAACTACTAAAAAGTTTTCAATGCCTCGTTGGAGGAAGGTACCCTCACTGGGTCTATGACTACAGCAAACGTGATTCTGTTCCTGAAGCCAGGAAAGGATCCCGTTGACCCAGGTTCCTACTTCGGGTTAATGGGATAATTTCCTCCAATATCCACCAGGACCAGGCTGGCTTTATGCCGCATAAGTCCACAGCTACCAACTTACGGAGACTTTACTTAAATATGAAAATTCAAGCAGACAATGGGGGACACAGGGCTCTCTTTATCCCTTGATGCCAACAAGGCATTTTACAGTGTCAGTTGGAGGTACCTATGGGCAGTACTAGCTAAG
Organism: Rana temporaria; assembly: GCF_905171775.1. Taxonomy (NCBI): domain Eukaryota; kingdom Metazoa; phylum Chordata; class Amphibia; order Anura; family Ranidae; genus Rana; species Rana temporaria. Next base: position 134,997,948 of record NC_053492.1, on the reverse strand, counting down.
TTTGGCTTTGGGGAATGGTTTGTGGCATGGACTCGGCTACTCTATGCGTCCCCTCAGGCTACCATTAGGGTGGCGGACAAAATGTCACCTGCCTTTGCTCTGGGCAGGGGGACGCGGCAGGGATGCCCCCTTTGCTCTTTGCGATTGCTATAGAGCCGTTGGCTGCACTGGTGAGGTCAAGTACCCAGATATGTGGATTTAGATATGGAACTATACATGAAAAAATTATGCTATATGCAGAGGACATGTTACTCTTTCTGGAGGATCCCAGCAATTCACTGCCTGGGGTTATGTCTATAATAGAGCAGTTTGGTCATTTCTCAGGCCTAACTATAAATTGATCTAAATCAGCCCTGATGATGCTGGATGGAGATCGGGTGGTGCTCCTCCCGGCCGCGTGTCCCATCCCGATAGTCTCTAGCTTTAAATATCTAGGGGTGAAAATCTCGCCCAAAATTTCGGAATTCTGCTCCCTGAACGTGTACCCCCTATTGTCCCATTTTCGGGATAAGATTAACACCTGGAATAATCTTAGAATGTCACTGGCGGGCAAGGCTAACTTAACTAAAATTATCCTAATGCCCCAGCTATTGTACTTTTTACATAACTCGCCAGTGGTCATACACCTAAAAATGTTCAGGGTTGTGAAAACCCTCTTTCAGAAGTTGCTGTGGAATGTTAAGGCTCCCAGGATCAGGCTGGAGCAGCTACAACTGTCTAAAGATAGCAGAGGGTTGGCGGTCCCCAACCCTTGGCTGTACTATATTGGTGCCCAATATTTGGTAGGCTCTATGGCTAGGGAGTGAGTCGGTGGGCTCGGCGGCACAGCTGATGCTGTTTGCTTCAGGAGCTGAGACCATCCCTCTGGGCCTGGAGGCGCAAATATTTCTGAGATCCAATAAACAGACCCCAACGTTGGCGTTAACCCAAAAAATATGGAACAAGGGCAGACAGCTCCAGGGGTGCGGGGGTTCACGGGCTTTAGCACAATCTGGGGTAATCACTTATATGTAGAGTTGGCTAAGTTGCAACAGGAGCCCCGATGGAGAGCCCATGGTGTGACTATGCTGTCTCACATATTTCACAATGTTAGATTGCTATCCTTCCCTGAACTACAAGCCACCTTCAACCTCCCAGTCAATATGTGGTTCCCGTACCTGCAGCTCAGGCACGCCATTGCGGCGCAGGGGGATGCGGGTGAGTGGACTTTGTTCGCCCACTCCTGTATTCCATGTGCTGCAATCTACCACCTAGACTAAAGGGATTATATCCCAATGTTATCAAATGCTACTGTCCGGACACCTGCGGGCCTATCCGTGTAAGGCAGTGTCTTTGTGGGAGAGGGACCTCGGCCAGATCACGGGCGACCAATGGGAGGAAGCTCTTCAATCCATAGTTACTTGCTCTTTGAACGTAGCACAAAAAGTTTCCAAATTGTATATACCACTAAGAGTACATTACACTCCAGTGAAACTCCATAGGATGGGTAGAGTGGCAGATCCGGTATGCTGCAGATGTCAGCGGCATGACGGGGATCTTATACATCTTCTGTGGCGTTGCCTGAAACTACACAGATACTGGAGTGAGGTGGTGGGGACACTCAATTTTGTGTTTCAAACTAAAGTTCCCATTGACCCTATGTGTGGTATATTGGGGGTTCTAGAGGAGGTGATACCGAAGGAACTGATCAGGGTGGCAATATCTAGAGCGCTGTTTCAGGCCAGGAAGCTGCTTTTAATGGGATGGAAGTCCGCCTCACCACCCACTCATTCCTCATGGATAACTCATATGGGGAATACTCTTATTATGGAAAAAATATATTTACCAGCACAGGGGGTGCCTGGGCAGGTTTGAACGGATATGGTTTAGATGGCTGGACACACCTAGCCTAAGCCCGAAAGAGCTTGTGATGTCCAGAATGTTGCAATGTCTATAAGAGGTAATGTAATGTGTACCGTATCTCTACCTGGAACGATGTGCTCGATGTCAGTGGGGGGTTAGAGTAATGTTTGACGTGGGTATGTGATACTTGCGAGGCAAATGTCTACATAACAATGTTGTGCAGTTGAACAGTTCCTTTTCTGTACTTGTACATTGGAAGTTGTTGTTTATTTACGTGCTCAATAAACACCTTCTTGATTTAAAAAAAAAGAAAGATGATTGGCAGTAGTTTTAATTTGGTTCACACAACATATGCATCCAAGGCTCTTTATATTACTTTACAGGTATTAAATATTTAATGCTATATGATATATTTAATGCTGATTTATATTAAAACCAACTGTGTTTAGCAATATAAGGACATGGGAGAGGAGAGAGGGGTGGGATTGTCATTTACCACTGTGTATATGCCCACCTCAATACTTAAGCGAGAAAATAAAACCGTACGTCACCAAGCGCATGCTCCGGTCAACCAACCAAAACCTTCTCCAAATTCCTAAATCCCGCTACAAATCGAAAGGAGAACGAGGATTTTCGGTCCAAGGACCACGGCTCTGGAATGCTCTACCCACGACCATCCGCTTGGAAGAAAACCATAGGGCATTTAGGAAAAAGCTAAAGACCCACCTCTTCTGAAAGACCTGTACAACGCTGGATGCCAAGCGCCTTGAGGCGATTAAGTTCGCATTGCTGCGCTATACAAGTTACTCACTCACTCACTCACATGTGTGACTCTATACTTGTGTGGGCTGCACATATAATAAAAAAGAAGAAATTAAGAGATTAGAAGGGAACTGAAATAAGAGCAAGCTCAGTAGAAGACATCTGCTAGTATACACAATCTCAGCCTGCAATGGGGACACAGAGAAGATGGGAAGGACAGCTGAAGGCAGGATTATTTTACTCTACAAAAAATTAATGCTTTAGTGGCTCTGGGAGTATGAACACTAATGAAATTTTTACCATAGTATGGGTTTAGCCACTTCACCGCCAGAGGATTTAGCTGCCCAATGACGAGGCATTTTTTGCGATTCGGCACTGCATCGCTTTAACTGACAATCGTGCGATGTTGCGCCCAAAAAAATTTTGACCACAAATAGAGCTTTCTTTTGGTGGTATTTGCGCTATAAACAAAAAAAGAGCGTCAATTTTAAAAAAAAAGCAATATTTTTTACTTTTTGCTATAATAAATATCCCCAAAAAAATAATAAAAAAAAAATGTTTTCCTCAGTTTAGGCCGATGTGTTTTCCTCTACATATTTTTGGTAAAAAAAAAAAGCAATATAGCGTCAACAAAATAGGGGATAGTTTTATGCCATTTTTTTTTTATTATTAGTAATGGCGGCGATCAGCAATTTTTATCATGACTGACATTAGGGTGGACACATTGGACACTTTTGACGCTATTTTGCGACCATTGTCATTTGTGGGGACTGGGCATTGCTTTGAATTTCGCGCCAGCGGCGCGCGCCCCTGCTGCGAGCTCTGTGACTGTGCCCGCAGGACCCAAGGACTCGATGTCCGCTGGTGTCCCACGATCGTGTCACAGAGCTGCAGAACAGGGGGATGCCTGTGTAAACAAGGCGTTTCCCTGTTCTGCCTAGTGACATGGCAGGAATCTACTGCTCCCTTTTATTGGGAGCAGTGATCAATGCTGTGTCACTGATAGCCCAGCCCCCACACAGTTAGAATCACTCCCTAGGACACACACTTAACCCCTTCCTTTCCCCCTAGTGGTTAACCCCTTCCCTACCAATGTCATTTACACAGTAATTTGCACAGCCGTGCCATTCTGCATGGTCGGCAAGCGGTTAATGACACTTTAAAACAAATTAGATTAAGAGTGAAAAGTACCTGCAAATTTCACCTGGTCTTCGGTTCCAGCATTGTCCATGCAGAGTAACTCCAATGCATTATATTAAGGAAATAAAAGCACATGTTTCTTTCTGTTTGTGCTGGCTACAGCTCTGCACCAGGCTGAAGCCAAAATTATTGGCGTTCTTGTGGGGCTGAAGCCCCCAAGCCTTCTCTGTGCTGTGTTTTTCATATTTGCAGCAATGTGACAGAACAATTGTTCTGAATGACCTGATCACGTGTACTGTACATTATATAGAATGCATTGAAGAAGTACAGAACACAATAAGTGAAGTTCAGATCATAGCACCATACTTTTGTACTGTACTACGCACTGTACCGACACTGATCTTACACGTGTACACAAGAATAGTACCTGCTCCTTTTGCTAGTGTACAGCCTCCCCTGGGTGATGGATCATCTTTGTTCTCTGTTAGTTTTCATATGCTTCACCAGTTTCACACTCAGAAGTATAGCCACAAACTGCTCCCTCTCCTAAGAGGGTTAAAAAAATTTTTTATTCTCTAGTGATAATTCCTCTCTATGGTCATCAGCTCTCATGATGACCCTTGGCAATCCTTCATAATTTGGGTGGTAAACAAGAGTTCTAGTTGCTAATAGCAACAGTCAGTGTTGTTGAGCCAACACCCACCCAATCAAAAAAGCTGAGAAGTGTGATGTAGGAGTGCAAGTGTATTTTATTCTACCTTAGTGGGCACTCCCTAATGGCACTTTTACAACTGTTTTAATGTTTCCTGATGCAAGGTTTTACAATCTGACATAATCAGAGCTGCAGAACAGGGGGATGCCTGTGTAAACAAGGCGTTTCCCTGTTCTGCCTAGTGACATGGCAGGAATCTACTGCTCCCTTTTATTGGGAGCAGTGATCAATGCTGTGTCACTGATAGCCCAGCCCCCACACAGTTAGAATCACTCCCTAGGACACACACTTAACCCCTTCCTTTCCCCCTAGTGGTTAACCCCTTCCCTACCAATGTCATTTACACAGTAATTTGCACAGCCGTGCCATTCTGCACGGTCGGCAAGTGGTTAATGACACTTTAAAACAAATTAGATTAAGAGTGAAAAGTACCTGCAAATTTCACCTGGTCTTCGGTTCCAGCATTGTCCATGCAGAGTAACTCCAATGCATTATATTAAGGAAATAAAAGCACATGTTTCTTTCTGTTTGTGCTGGCTACAGCTCTGCACCAGGCTGAAGCCAAAATTATTGGCGTTCTTGTGGGGCTGAAGCCCCCAAGCCTTCTCTGTGCTGTGTTTTTCATATTTGCAGCAATGTGACAGAACAATTGTTCTGAATGACCTGATCACGTGTACTGTACATTATATAGAATGCATTGAAGAAGTACAGAACACAATAAGTGAAGTTCAGATCATAGCACCATACTTTTGTACTGTACTACGCACTGTACCGACACTGATCTTACACGTGTACACAAGAATAGTACCTGCTCCTTTTGCTAGTGTACAGCCTCCCCTGGGTGATGGATCATCTTTGTTCTCTGTTAGTTTTCATATGCTTCACCAGTTTCACACTCAGAAGTATAGCCACAAACTGCTCCCTCTCCTAAGAGGGTTAAAAAAATTTTTTATTCTCTAGTGATAATTCCTCTCTATGGTCATCAGCTCTCATGATGACCCTTGGCAATCCTTCATAATTTGGGTGGTAAACAAGAGTTCTAGTTGCTAATAGCAACAGTCAGTGTTGTTGAGCCAACACCCACCCAATCAAAAAAGCTGAGAAGTGTGATGTAGGAGTGCAAGTGTATTTTATTCTACCTTAGTGGGCACTCCCTAATGGCACTTTTACAACTGTTTTAATGTTTCCTGATGCAAGGTTTTACAATCTGACATAATCTAAAACAGTGTCCAACTGCCTGTTGTAAAGTGAAGCTGCTCTTCTGCATCAGCCTCTCTCCCTCTGGTACTCTCTATGCGCGGGGAGAGGAGGATTTGGCGGTGGGAGGAAAGCTCTGGGGGAGGGGGGGATTTAGCCAGGAAATTGGGGGGAAGTCCTTTTCGGTTGTAAGTTGGCCTGTGATATACAGTATGCATTCCTGAACCTTCCACTCTGTGTTTAGAGCACTCCTGAACCATGTACTTTGTTCATAGCACACTGCTGAACCCTGAGATAGAGTAGTCAATAGACATGTGGAACTTGTTTAGTTCCGAATACGTTTTTTAACGAATTTCAACAAATTTGTTAATTCTGAAATATCCAAATTAACGAAAACCATTTAACATTTTTTTCCAAATATTCGTATATTTGAATATGCAAAAATTTGCGAATTCGAAAAGTTCGTAAATTTGAAATTTCAGAAATTTGGAAATTCAAAAATCTGAAATAATACCTAACTAATAATAACTTAACTGTTACTATTTATTAAATTATAGGCATTGGAATTTCCTTTCAAATGTGTCTGTGGTAGAAGTTACAAATTATCCGAAATAACAAATGCCGTATCTAAAGGAATGGAACGTAACAGATTAATAATAATAAATAACGATAATAATAATTAAAACTTTTCATTATTATTATCATTTTTTATTCACTTGTTCCATTCCATTTGTTTAGATGCGACAACATTATTTTGAATAATTCATGACCAGGGTATAACCGATACCTACTTTTTACCCCCCAACCCCTTCCATAACCAATACACCCCCCGATCACCCCACCTTTAGATATTAGTAACTGAGACCACACCAATGTGTTGGGGAAAATATATCGGCCGTAGCAGCCTTACTTTTATTATTTACAATTCTTACATTAACATAACATAACCGCTGAACTCTGTTGCCTCTTCCACTTCGTGTTGATCTCTGCAGGCCCTCTACCATATCTCTAACAACTAAGCATTGCCCTGCGGTCTCTGACTCAAACTAATTGGCCTCAAGCCGATGCATGCTCAGAGACAACTGGTGACCGCAGGGCCCCGAACCAATGTTTTTGAGATAGACTCCTTTCTCTGGAACTCCCACTATCCGGACCCCTCTCACCGACAGGTCCTAACTTCCGTCCCGAAGTTACCAATCCTCACCCGCAGAGACCAAACACCCGCTGCCACGACAACTCTCCATCAACTCCTGTGCAGTAAAACAAAGCAGACACGCACTACACAGAAGACAAACGCACACATACACAAAACATAAAGCAGAAACAAAAAAAAAAACCCATAAACATAGGGGAGGGTGGGCGGGGACTTCTCCTCTCCGTGTGGTCACGAGGGTGGGCTCCTCCCCCCTTTTATGACCTCCCATATCTCCCCCCACCTCTCTCGGCCAATCCTGCTGTTAGTAACAACTCAGCTCTGCCAGACCCGGGAAAGATTCCTCCTCTCCTGCTGCCTGTACCATGCAGCATGATCCCGACCAAGTAAACACAGTTACAGTTAACCCTGTCATGCCCGCCCTTCACTCATTACACTTCGCTCCATAGCTACGGGCTTTTCTTGACTTCAGATAAATTTGTATTCCTTATTTTCACCAATATCCAAATTTGAAAGGAATTTCCAATACCTATAATTTAATAGTTAGTTATTATTGGTTAGTTAGTTATTCTTTCTTATTTTTGGATTTTTGAATTTTCAAGTTTACGAATTTTCAAATTTATGAATTTACGAATTGCAGTCAAAACGAATGGCCTGAAAAACTAAAAACTAATTAAACGAAGACGAAAGCAAACACATTTTTCAGCAGTGCACATGTCTAGTAGGGAATGATTAAAACCTTCAAGGTAAATTGGAAAAGATAAAGTGCAGATTGAGATCTGTTACCACTTATCCACAACTGTTGGTTAGTTTAGGTCAATATTGATAGAAGTCATCCAAAGGCATCCTGCATTTATAAAAAAAAGTTGCTAAAGGTGTATTTCCACTTTAGCAGCCTGTGTAAGATTCATGTTATGCTGTGTTAAAATAACAACATTGGGTGCTGCCATCTTGTCTGTAATTTCTTGATTCTCTATAATTTTTCATTAAAATGCTAGTTATTTGGCTTTGCCTCCATGGATACAGTAAGGGGAGTGAGCATTCTCACCCCAGGACAGAATGTGTGTTATTGGCAGAAGTACCAGGTGAAAATAAAAGAAAAAAAATGAAACAATGGAAACTAATGAATCCATCTGACTCAACAACTGGTAAGCTGCAAAATGTTACATTTCTGCTTTTGGGGTTAGCTAAGTTATTGGATCAGCCTGTCAGAGATGAGCAAATGTTCTGCGGTTTATTTTGCAGGGTGACCACAATGTCCAAAAACAATCTGAAAATCAGAATTTTGATAATCATTTCTGACCATTTTCAAAGCGATAATGCAAGGGATTGTTAAAGAGTATGGGGAACTTGTCACTGTCATGGGTGACATGTATCATGGAAAAAATGTTAAAGCTAGAGTTTAGCTGTTTCTTTGTGCATAGCTTTAGGCTCCATCCACATATTTGCTATCTGGATGCATTTTGACTGAATCCGATTTGCATGACATGGGAACCAAACCAGTTTTCTTTGGAGTCGGTTCACATCTGCGGTGTAGCGGCAGTGCAAATCCACTGCGAATTTAAAAAGAGTCCTGAGTATTTTCTGAGCAATGCGATGTGGTTCACATGCAAATTCCAGGCTCTTCGCTTTCTATGGGAACACAATTAACTCTCACATGTCATCAGTTTTTAACACAAATTGATAGAAAAAACAGCGTAGGGGTCCCTCTGAATCCATACCAAGCCCCTTGGGTGAGGTACAGATTTTAAGAAGAACCTCATGCCAAAATAAAAAGAAGTCATGCAGTATGGATTTTTTTTAGGGGAAATTTTTGCCAAATAAAAAAAATGGAGCGGGAGTCCCCCAAAATTCATAGCACACCACCATCTGAGCGTGCAGCCTGGCAGACCAGGAAAGAGACTGAGCGCCCCACCTCCTGAACCATACCAGGCCACATGCCCTCAACATGGGAGGGTGCTTTGGGGCAGGAGGGCTCTGCACCCCCCAAAACACCTTGTACCCATGTTGATGGGGACAAGGGCCTCTTCCCCACAATCCTGGCCAGTGGTCGTGGAGGTCTGCAGGCATGGGGGCTTATCGGGATCTGGAAGCCCCCTTTCAAAAAGGGCCTCCAGGTTGCACCCCCCCCATGTGAATGAGTATGGGGTACAGTTTTTGACAATTTGTTTATAAAAAACAAAAAAAACAAAACAAAAATAATGTACCCTGAATAAATCCAGCATCAATCACGATAAGCACCGCCGCCAATCCCCCCCCCCCCCCCCAAAAAAAAATAGAGGTCTGCACCCATCACTGGCTCCCTCCATCTGCCATTTCCGCTGCCTGCCATTACCGCCAGCTACATAACAAATAACTAACCCTATTACATAACTAGGTGACCACTGCATCCTTGTGACGTCAATGACCCAGCATGCACCAGTCGATGACTTCACAAGGGCTACGCCCCCTTAGCTAATTAAGAACTTTTTTATTTTCAGGTTGGCGGCAGCGCTCATCATGTTAGGCGTCAGATTTACTTTGAGGGACAGTTTTTTTCTAATAAAAGATTTGTCAAAACTGTCTCTGTGGTTTTATATTTTTTTTTACACTTTTTTTTGGTGAATAAGTAGGGGTACCCCTACTTATTCATATAGGGGGGCTGGTTTCAGGGGCCCCTTGTCAAAGGGGGCTTCCAGATTCTGATAAGCCCCCTGCCATCAGACTCCCACAACCACCGGCCAACATGGGGACAAGCTGCCCCAAAGCACCCCCCATGTTGAGTACATGTGGCCTGGTGTGGTTTAGTGGTGCACTTGCTCGTTCCTCCCCTTTCCTGGCCTGCCATGCTGCATGCTCAGATAACGGTCTGGTATAGTTTGGGTGGACCCCAACACTATTTATTTTCTTTCTTTCCACTTTGGCACTTGCTCCCACACCATTTATAAAATAAAATGGGCATGGGAGTTTCCCTCAAAATCCATACCAGACCTAAGGGTCTGGTATGGATTTGGTGCGGGGGGCTTTTTTTTTTTACTTTTTCTTTTTCATTTAGCTGTCAGTAGGGAACCTCGTTGACAGCTGATGACTCATCTATTGTCATGGACACCGCGACCAACTTCCTGGCCCGCCATGTAACAACCAGCTTATTACTGTGCCCTGATTGGGCAAAGCTTTACCCAATCAGGGTTTAATGTGCATGTGCAGTGCATTGTGGGGCGCTAAGGCAGGGGGAATATTCTGCCGAGCACCCTGCAAATTCGGGCATTCACCGAACAGGCGAACAGGCAATGTGCGGGCCAAACTATTGCTCGACTTGAACTGTTTGCCCAACTCTACAAACCACACGTGTGACATATTGCCACAAATGTCAGAGCGAGAACAATAATTCTAGCACAAGAGCTTCTAGTTAACTCTAAACTGATGAGCTGTAAAGGCTTTTAAAACGTCACCCATGGTGATTTTCGCAATTTTAAGAAATGGAATGTTTGGTACTAATTTACTTAATGCAACCCCCTCTTTTATATTTTAACCAAAATGGGTATTATCTGGCCTCGTACACACAACCGAGTTTCTCGGCAAAAACCAGCAAGAAACTTGCTGGGAGATATTTTTTTGCCGAGGAAACCGGTCGTGTGTACATTTTCGTCGAGGAAACTGTCGAGAAACTCGACGAGCCAAAAAGAAAGCATGTTCTCTATTTCCTTGACGGGAAAGGAGAAAACTGGCTTGTCGAGTTTCTCGACGGCTTCACAAACGATGTGTTTCGCCCGTTGAGTTTCTCGGTCGTGTGTACGAGGCCTATGGTGTGTTTTTTGCACTAAAATTCATTTTATTATATTTTTTCCTGAAAATTTGCATTTAATAAATATCTGTGCAAATATCGTATGACAAAAAATTTGCAACTATCACCTCTTTACTCTACAGGGCCTCTGCTTCCAGAAAATATATCATTTCTGGGAGTTTAAAGGGGTTGTAAAGATTTGTTATTTATTTTATAAATGGGTTCCTTTAATCTTGTGCATTGTTGGTTCACTTACCTTTTCCTTTGATTTCCTTTCTAAATGTTTTTTTGTTTTGTTTTCTTTGTCTGGATTTCTCACTTCCTGTTCCTCCTGAGTAAGGTTTTCAGTAAGATGTTCTAAATGACTTTCCACGGCTCGGATGATGGTGGAAAGCTTACTGAGGAGAAACAGGAAGTGAGAAATTCAAACAAAGAAAAAAAAACATTTAGAAGGGAAATGGAAGGAAAAGGTAAGTAAACCAACAATGCACGAGCTTAGAGGAACCCATTTAGAAAATAAAAGAAGAACCTTTACAACCCCTTTAAGTAATTTTACTGCCAAAAATGACAATTTGTACATGTATGCAATAATGCAACAAATAAAAGAAATTGCTCTGGAGCCCAACTGGATATTACTAAATGACATTTTGTATAAGTAAAAGATGTGCATGCTCCTTAACCACTTGAGACCCGCGCTATTGACAAAAGACGTCAACGGCGCGGCTCTCAAGTGCCAAGTGGACGTCTTTGGACCTCTTTTAAAGTGCATTACCCGCACGCGCATATGGGGGGCGAGCAGCGGGTAAACACTGTCCCGGTGCATCGATAAAGAGCCGATGCGTGTACCTGGCGGCCACGATGTCCGCCGGGTACACGCGATCGTCGGTAACACAGCAGGGACGTGGAGCTCTGTGTGTAAACACAGAGCTCCACGTGCTGTCAGAGGAGAGGAGACCGATCTGTGTCCCTTGTACATAGGGACACAGCATTGGTCACCTCCCCCAGTCACCCCCCTCCCCCCACACAGTTAGAACACACCCAGGATACACATTTAACCCCTTCCTCACCCCCTAGTGTTAACCCCTTCCCTGCCAGTCACATTTATACAGTAATTAGTGCATTTTTATAGCACTGATCGCTGTATAAATGTGAATGGTCCCAAATTTGTGTCAAAAGTGTCTGATACGTCCGCCGCAATATCGCAGTCCCAATAAAAATCGAAGATCGCCGACATTACTAGTAAAAAAAAAATAATAATAAAAAATCATAATTCTGTTCCCCATTTTGTAGGCGCTATAACTTTTGCGCAAACCAGTCGCTTATTGCGATTTTTTTTTTTTTTTTTTTACAAAAATACGTCGAAAAATACGTATCGGCCTTAACTGAGAAAAAAAATTGGGATATTTATTATAGCATTTATTATGTCGCTCTTTTTTTGTTTATAGCGCAAAAAATAAAAAACGCAGAGGTGATCAAATACCACCAAAAGAAAGCTCTATTTGTGGGGAAAAAAGGACGCCAATTTTGTTTGGGAGCTACGTCGCACGACCACGCAAATGTCAGTTTAAGCGACGCAGTGCCGGAAGCTGAAATTTCGCCTGGGCACGAAGGGGGTTTATGTGCCCAGTAAGCAAGTGGTTAAAGACCCAATTATTTTTCATTTTCATTTCTACAAATCTATGTCCATCCCATGTTTTCCAAGACACTGTAAGATGAGATCAGCAGAGGTGTGTCATACAACTGATGCGGAGGATAAGGCATAGAGCTGCACTGAACTGCTGCACAGCTGTGAGTACATGATCAGAAAAAAAATACTGTACTTCTTTATAAAGCACAAATGCTTCTCCGTCTGCTCATCCTCTCAGTACAGTTCAGCCTGTAAACTGACACCTCAGTGCTGGATCCTACGCACCAAGGTAAGGGATAAGCAAATCTCCTGATCATCAATCTTTGTACATTACTTGCACAATTTTACTTATTTTTGACACAGAGAAAGAGAGCATGTCAAGATTTAACTGACATTTCTTACAGGTTGTCTCCTGATATTCTTAAGCTATAAAACAAGTAAGCAATGACTTCCTTTCCTAAGTTTTCTTTGGAGACTGTAAAACTACATTTGAGTTAAATGATTTTGCAAGCCTATCTTTCTCTTTTCTCTCCAATGAATTGTATGTCGTTTCAGGAGACTTACTATGTCATAATAGTTTATTTCTACCATGTGTATGTTGTATTTTACATTTTCTCTGTTGCACTCGTGCTCCTACATTACAAATTAGTAATCTGAAGATAGACAGAGACTGGGGAATTATTTAACATAATATGTGTAAATTGGAAAGAAACTCACAATAGCAATTTATCATTTACATTTTCACCTTGGGACGATTGCTACCGTATCTGTCATTTTAATATTTTTGTTTTACTAATCTAAAGATCTGTATTTAGTTTAGGAGTATACAGATTTATTTTTCATTAACTATCTCACTATGATAAGATGGTAGTTGGTTCCAAACATTTTCTACTCCACTTTGTAACATCATCCCTGCTTTGGAATTGTCACATTTTATGAAAATGTATTTTGATATCATTTGATAACATTCTGCGATACAGTAAACGGGGTAAATTAAGGGACATTAGGGTTGATTTACTAAAAATAGAGACTGTTGATCCAGCAACGTGCATGTTAACTTTGGTAGTTGGTTCCAAACATTTTCTACTCCACTTTGTAACGTTATCCCTGCTTTGGAATTAGCAAATTTTTAAAAATGTATTTTGATTTCATTTGATAACATTCTGTAAAACAGGAAATTGGGAAAATTAAGGGTCATTAGGGTTGATTTACTAAAATTTTAGACTGTTGATCTAGCAAAGTGAATGTTAACTTTGGAAACTGATTTAAATCAAAAAGGAAACTGAATTTTAGTAAGCAGGGAGGACCTGTGTTCTTATTGAATACCCAATCACATGTTAGAGACATTTAAAAATACATATTTTTGCTGGTATGTATTGGGTATTCAAAGTGAGCAAAACATTAGAGATTTACTATATATACATAGAATATGTTACAATCCAATTGCTTGTTTCCCATTAGAACCTATAGATGTTGACTGACCTTTGAACTATAAATGTGTCCCATTGTAAATGGCAGCCCATCTGTTCATCCCCAACCTATCCTAGTGATACGATAATTTTAGAGAGCATCTAAACCCAAGAAAATGATAGTATTGCAGGTTCTCTGTTTTCTTTCTTCACACTTTTTTCCTTGATTTGAATCTGATTATCCTGCCATTAACACACTTCCTGTTCTAGAGTGATAATCATACTGAGCAGTGTTGTCACTCTTGCACAGGGAGTGTGCTAGGACTACATAACGCCTGTTTTTCTTTTCTATAACAACAAGGGGAGGTATTTTTTAGTCCCCAGAGATAGCAGGGCACAATGCTAACTGATAACAGTCTAGAGGCAGAGAGTACAAGAAGTTATCTGCTCACAAGATATTTGACTGGATGAACAGCTACTGTTTTGCACATTTCAAACTGCTATAATAAAACTATTTTAATGGTTTTATTAACAGACCAAAGGGAGAAAATAAGAGATATTTATAAATATATAAATCTTTACATACACTTTAAGGTATGGCCTACTGAAACTAGTAAGTTTAAAGCTGATTAAGATTAAAATAACCAACCAGGTTATTTTTAGTCCCTTCCTAAAGTGGTTGAAAATGCTGAAGGTTTTTAATCTTCATGCAATCTATGCATGAAGGTAAAGGACTTTCTGTATTCAGCCCCCTCCACAGAGATGTGCACAAGAGCCTTGTCTGTCCTGGGACTCCCTCTACTCTTTGACTGAAACAGCAGTGGGAGCAATTGGTTCCCCCTACTGTCAATCACAGCCAGTGAGCCAATGAGGAGAGAGAGGGGCTGGGCCGTGGCTCGATGTGTCTTATGGATGCATAATGCAGGGCTTGGGAGTGAGCAAGTGGCTGGCTATTGGGGGCACTGGTCATGGGGAGGAGCCAAGAAAAGGATCAGGTAAGTATGACATGTTCTTTTTTTTTTTTAAACAGAACCTTTAATGTCCCTTTAATTCACACCAGTTTATGATATTTGTTTATTGACATATTTTAAATGTATGTAAAGCATGCTTCAGTTTTTGCAATGATTTATAGCAAATGTGTGCATGATTTTCAATAGCGTAATCTATTTTAATAAATATTCATATATTAGTCCTATTCTTTACTTGATTTTACTTTAGTTTTTTTCTGTAGCACATGTATTGTTCGCTCACAGTTTTCACACTGACTTATCTGTAGGTTAAATCAGTAATCTGATGTCCTTTACCCCTTCAGATTAAACTGTTATTGGTGCAATTTGTTCTGTGGTGACAGTAATGTAATTTAGAATATTGTGTATAGAAGTTGTTTCCAGCTTCCTGTTAAGATCCTCTAATCACAGCTCGATAGATAGACACAGTATCTCACAAAAGTGAGTACAGCCCTCAGCTTTTTGTAAATATTTTATTATATCGTTTCATGTGACAACACTGAAGAAATTACACTTTGCTACAATGTAAAGTAGTGAGTGTACATCTTGTATAACAGTGTAAATTTGCTGTCCCCTCAAAATAACTCAACACACAGCCATTAATGTCTAAACTGCTGGCAACAAAAGTGAGTACACCCCTAAGTGAAAATGTCCAAATTGGGCCCAATTAGCAATTTTCCCTCCTGTCATGTGACTCGTTAGTGTTACAAGGTCTCAGGTGTGAATGCTAAACAGGTGTGTTAAATTTGGTGTCATCACTCTCAATCTCTCATACTGGTCACTGGAAGTTCAACATGGAACCTCATGGCAAAGAACTCTCTGAGGCCCTGAAAAAAATAATTGTTGCTCTACATGAAGATGGCCTAGGCCAGTGTTTCTCAACTCCAGTCCTCAAGGCGCACCAACAGGTCATGTTTTCAGGAATTCCCTCAGTTGAAACAGCTGTGGTAGTTACTAAGGCAGTGAAACTGATGAGATCACCTGTGCAAAGTAATGGAAAGCCTGAAAACATGACCTGTTGGGGTGCCTTGAGGACTGGAGTTGAGAAACACTGGCCTAGGCTATAAGAAGATTGCCAAGAACCTGAAACCGAGTTGCAGCACGGTGGCCAACATCATCCAGTGGTTTAACAGGACAGGTTCCACTCAGAACAGGCCTCGCTATGGTCAACCAAAGAGGTTGAGTGCACATGCTCAGCGTAATATCAAGAAGTTGTCTTTGAGAAATAGATGTATGAATACTGCCAGCTTTGTTGCAGAGGTTGAAGGGGTGGGGGGTCAGCCTGACATTGCTCAGACCATACGCCGCACACTGCATCAAATTTTTCTGCATGGCTGTCATCCTAGAAGGAAGCCTCTTCTAAAGATGATGCACAAGAAATCAAACAGTTTGCTGAAGACAAGCAGACTAAGGACATGGATTACTGGAACCATGTCCTATTGTCTGATAAGACCAGGATAAACTTATTTGGTTCAGAAGGTGTTAAGCATGTGGGGCGGCAACCAGGTGAAGAGTACAAGTGTGTCTTGCCTACAGTCAAGCACGGTGGTGGGAGTGTCATGGTCAGGGATGGCATGAGTGCTGCCGGAACTGGGGAGCTACCAACATGTACTGTGACATACTGAAGCAGAGCATAACCCCCTATCTTCTGAGTATTCCAACATAACAATCCCAAACACACTATCCAGATGGCCACTGCCTTGCTAAAGAAGCTGTGGGTAAAGGTGATGGACTGGCCAAGCATGTCTCCAGACCTAAACCCTATTAAGCATCTGTGGGGCATCCTCAAACAGAAGGTGGAGGAGCGCAAGGTCTCTAACATCCACCAGCTCTGTGATGTCGTCATGGAGGAGTGGAAGAGGACTCCAGTGGCAACCTGTGGAGCTCTGGTTTACTCCATGCCCAAGAGGTTTAAGGCAGTGCTGGAAAATAATGGTGGCCACACAAAATATTGACACTTTGGGCCCAATTTGGACATTTTCACTTAGGGGTGTACTCACTTTTGTTGCCAGCGGTTTAGAAATTAATGGCTGTAAGTTCAGTTATTTTGAGGGTACAGAAATTTTACACTGTTATACAAGCTGTACACTCACTAATTAACATTTTAGCAAAGTGTAATTTTTTCAGTGTTGTCACATGATAAGGTATAAAAAAATATTTACAAAAATTGTAAGGGGTGTACTTACTTTTGTGAGATTAGATAGATAGATAGATAGATAGATACCAACCTCGACCCCCAAAAGATAAATTAAAAAACAAAAAAATAATGTCCTTTAACCACTTAAGCCCAGACCATTTGACTGGCCAAAGACCAGAGCACTTTTTGCGATTTGGCAGTGCGTCGCTTTAACTGACAATTGCGTGGTCGTGCAACGTGGTTCCCAAACAAAATTTATGTCCTTTTTTCCACAAATAGAGCTTTCTTTGGTGGTATTTGATCACCTCTGCGGTTTTTATTTTTTGTGCTATAAATAAAAATAGTGCGACAATTTTGAAAAAAATTCTATATTTTTTACTTTTTGCTGTAATAAATATCCCCAAAAATATATATAACAACATTTTTTTTCTCAGTTTAGGCCGATACGTATTCTTCTACATATTTTTGGTAAAAAAAATGCAAAAGTTATAGCGTCTACAAAATAGGGGATTGTTTTATCGCATTTTTATTAATATTTTTTTTTACTAGTAATGGCGGCGATCAGCGATTTTTATCGTGACTGTGACATTATGACAGACACATCGAAAACTTTTGATGCCATTTTGGGACCATTGTCATTTATACAGCGATCAGTGCTATAAAAATGCACTGATTACTGTAAAAATGACACTGGCAGTGAAAGGGATAACCAGTAGGGGGCACTGAAGGGGTTAAGTGTGCCCTAGGGAGTGCTTCTAATTGTAGGGGGAATGGGCTGTGTGTGGCACGACACTGATCACACACAAAGGGCCAGATCCTCAAACGAATTACGCCGACGTATCTATGGATACGCCCCGTAATTTCAAAGTTCCCGCATCGTATCTCTGTTTTGTATCCACAAAACAAGATACGACGGAATCTGGGCTCGATCCGACAGGCGTACGCTGGCCGCTAGGTGGCGTTTCTGTCGAATTCCGCGTTGTGTATGCAAATTAGCTAGATTAGGCGATCCACGAACGTACGCTTGGCTGGCGCATTTTTTTACTTCGTTTGCGTTCGGCTTTTTCCGGCGTATAGTTACCCCTGCTATATGAGGCGTTAATGTTAAGTATGGCCATCGTTCCCGCGTTGAATTTTGAAAATGTTACGTCGTTTGCGTAAGTCGTTCGCGAATAGGGATTTGCATAGAATGACGTCACCGTCGTAAGAATTGGCTTGTTCCGGTTTAATTTCGAGCATGCGCACTGGGATACCCCCACGGACGTCAATTACTTCGGGTCATGACGTATTAACATAAAACACGCCCCCATCACATAGACTTGAATTGCGCGCCCTTACGCCGGGAGAATTACGCTACGCCGCCGTAACTTTAGAGGCAAATGCTTTGTGAATACAGCATTTGCCTCTCAAAGTTGCGGCGGCGTAGCGTTACTAGGATACGCTACGCCTGCATAAAAGTACGATTCTGGC
This sequence comes from Rana temporaria, assembly GCF_905171775.1. NCBI lineage: Eukaryota > Metazoa > Chordata > Amphibia > Anura > Ranidae > Rana > Rana temporaria. Next base: position 134,979,729 of record NC_053492.1, on the reverse strand, counting down.
CCAAAGACTTTAGAGTCGCCTTTCAATCCGTGTCCAACTGCTTAGAAACACCATATGATTGTTAACATCTAGTACAACCAAAAGTGATAGGGAAAGTGCTAAGCTTTCAACAGTTTTGTGAATGTTGAGAATTAGATTTCTCAACAATGCGTATAAATGAGAGCTTGTATAAAAGTGCTTTTACTGCTCATTTAGAATATACAAATACTTTACTGTCCATGATATGGGCACAGGTTCACTTTAAGGTTAGTGTGAGGATTTAGTGGATCAACTGAGTTTAATGGATATGTTTGGCATTAAGGTTCATATTTAGGGTTCATTTTAAGCCCTCATGCACACTGGACGTTTTTGGACGTTTTTACAGAAGCTGTTTTTGGCAGTAGACGTTTTTTTCTACAGTCAATAAACTTTCCATCATGTTATCCTATGTGTCCATTCACACATAGGCCGTTATCAGCAGTTTTGGGCAGTGGCGTTTTTGAGCAGTAAAAAAGAAACAAAAACTAGTGGGTTCTGAGAGATGTTTTTCAGCTGTAAAAACGCACTAACGCTGATAAACGCTGATAAACGTCAATAAACTCTGATCAACGCTCAAAAACGTTGAAAAAAATTATTCAACCAAAAAACGCTAAAAAACGCTAAGAAGGGCTAAAAAACTATTGAAAAAAACATTGAATAAAGCTGAAAAAAGTTGAAAAACTCACTGCAAAGCTACTGGCGTTTTTATAATGTTATTTTAACGTCCAGTATTTATGAAGCCTAAAGGTTGAGTTAACAATGAAGTTTAATAGGAGGGCTAAGGTTTAAGCGGAGTTCCATCCTAAAAATTAACTTTCTATTAACAGCTTGCCTTTTTTTTTACTCACTTCTATCTGGCTGTTACAAGGCAGATTTCGTAAACTGGCCTAGTTTCTAGTCTAGAAAAAAGATGGAAAGAAGCCTAATAAAAGTGAAAATGAATGCAGCCACCACATCTGATTGGTAAGCTGCAATAAATACAATTTTGGGTTTTGGGTTTAATATCGCTTTAAGCTATGGCTTAAGGCATAGTGTTGTGATGTGGGTTAAAGAAACACTATCACTTTGCCCAGTCAGGGTAAAGTGAATATATCTACAGATTTAAATTAAAGAGGAAGACACTTGGAGGAGATAAGAGAATGATGCTGCGCACCCCGATAATAACAAGAAAAATGGAAGGTTTGCCCCATTGGGGTTTTCAAGGCAGCAGAAATTAACAAAATGGCAGTAAGAATGGTAGAAAACATATAATTTATTGATAGAAACCGCAAGGGTTGGACAGTTTACCAGTTGAAATATAAACTCTTGTACATGATTAAAATCTCAGTACAAAAAAGTGCAAACACTATGTATCATAGAACATTGCTGGGTATTACAATGTAGATGAATACAAAATTCTTGACGCGTTTCGACCCATCCAGGTCTTCTTCAGAAGATGTTTTAACTGAGAAAAATGCATTTATTACAGAGTTCAAAAAAAAATTGCGTCAAGAATTTTGTATTCATCTACATTGTAATACCCAGCAATGTTCTACGATACAGTGTTTGCACTTTTTTGTCATGCACATATCTACAGATAGTCCCTCCAAGCTTTTATACTTTAAAAGCCATGCTTTCTTGCTGCTTGTCTGCTGTAGCATACCAATCTGCCTAAATGCTGGTGTTGGCTGGTTTAAACAAGGAGATGATCTAACAGGCTCACTAACATGACAGTGTTGGGCCTGATGATTGGCAATGTCAAATGGAGGTTCACATGCCCCATCATATCCTGGAAACCCTTTCTGTAAGCTAGGGCTCTGACAGTGTTGGGAGGTAGCATGGGAGTCTAGCTCAGTGAGCATACCTGCTTGGTTGGTGGGATTTCTGTCAGTTTGCATTAAATCACCAAGCTCCTACTTTCAGTCCTGGTTACAGTGGTCAGTAGGACACATACAGAATGTCAACCTTTCTATTGGGGACACATGCAACAACAAAGAAAAGAAGTAACTAACCCTTCCCAACTCTATCCAAAAAATTGGATTTAGATACATTTTATATACTATTTCGATAGGTTAGGCTACGTGTTTGATTGCTATGGATACATTAGCCCAATTCCAGGAATTTTGTGTTTGGAACACCTTGAGCACATGCAGCTTTGAATGTGAGTAGATAGAGGCTAGGAATAGAGCAGGGCGCCAAATTAGTATGAGATATAAACAACACTTTTTATTTAAGACTCCCTTACATATCAAACTCCGGTGTATGGCCCCTTTCACACGTCAAGCCCACTCGGATCCACCTGTCCATTTTTCAGGCGGATCTGAGAGGGCCACCCATTGACTCCTATGGGGAGATGGATGTCAGCGGATCCGCTGAAGACAGGCGTATGGCGATACGTTCGCCATCCACCTTGGCGAATCGGATGAGATCTGATGAAAATAAACATGCTGTCCATTTTCATTCGATCTCTCAATAGGAATAGCGGGGCTCTGACAGGCCCCTCCCCGCTCAGTGAGCAGAGATGGACCTGTCATCCGCCAGCTCACCGGAGATTAACAGAGAGATCTCCTGCTGAGCTGGAGGACTCTGCTAAAACAGATCTGCCTTGTGTGAATGAGGCCTATTACTCATGTGGCTGGTGCAAATGTTCAAGGACAGCTTCAGCAGTCTGGGTGGACTGGAGTACAGCTGTAGTACACAGGCAGGGACCCGCTGCAAGACAGAGTATCGGCTTGAAAAATGCTTGAGGGCCTCGGAAATTGCATTGTGGCCCATCCCTCCTGCTTGTTCTGGTATCCTGCCAGTGGCATGACTGAGGGCTTCAGATGCCACTGATGCTCCATCTTGCAGGGGCTCCCTGCCTGTGCCTTCCAGCTGTCATCCAGTCCATCTAGATTGCTGAAGCTGTCCTTGCCAGTTTTCACCAGTCACATGAGCAGTGCACTGGATGTTTATGTAAGTAAGACTTGAATAAAAAATGTTTCTTTTATCATACTAATCTGGCGCCCTACTCCATTCCTTTACATGCCCATGAAGGATTCTCAGATTCTAGATGAGGAGCTGCCAGAGATAGTGGGGTTTATTACTAAAGGCATATAGACTGTGCAGTTTGCAAAGTGCAGTTGCAAGCTGTAAGTGCAGTTGCTCCAGAGCTTAGTAAATGAGGTAAAGCTTTTTTTTGCAAAATATACCCAATCACGTGGAAGGAAAGTTAAAAAAAAAATATTTTTGCTTGCACATGATTGGATGATGGAAGTAATTTACTAAGCTCTTGAGCAACTGCACTTTCACAGTGCAACTACACTATGCAAAGTGCGCAGCCTATTTGCTTTAGTAAATCAGCACCAGAGTGTGTCCTTTACATGCATTCTCCCAGCTGGTTACTTATTACCATTGTGAAAGTTATTGACTCGTTATTGTTTTTTTCACTTTGGTACTGAGTGCTGATTGTGCTTGTACTTAAAAGTTTGTGTTTGGAGCCCTAAATGTGAGTACTAGGATCATCCAGCTCATCCAGCTGCTGTGTAACTAGGATTTGATGCTGAAGGGCCGCGCCGCCCTTGTGCATTTAGGCTAAATAAGTATTTATTTCCTATGATCATCAGCTCCATTTGAGGGTCATAATGCAGTGTTTTATTCATTCACTATATACTGTATGAACAATAACATTTAACCTGGAGAGAAAATAGTCTAATAACATTCTATATTGCTCCTATTCACATAAATGTGCATGCAATTTCACAGGACACAGCTACAGTATATGAATTTTCTTTGAATATACCCCAACACGAGTCTCTAAAAGCAAAAATTTAATAAATTGCAGCTCTAAGTACTAGTAAGCCACAATATAACACATTTGATTTTGGGGTTAGATACACTTTAAAAGGTTCTTAAACAGAAGAGATATTGAGAAATGATTACTAAATGGTGTTATTTTATTTTGTGCAATACTTATTCACGTATTAAATAAAGTGTCTGCTCTCATACTATTATCACATTTGGAAATTGTATTGGCTGTGCTTTTATTTTAACAGTAACACTGCGGTTATTTTTATTGGAGGCTTTTTTTACTCCAGTAGTAGCACAATAGCTATGGTTAAATGCAACTTCATTCGCTTTGCGGTGTTTTCTTGAGTACAAGTTTTTGTTGGAAATCATCCAAAGTCAACATCGTTTCTATATTAGCAATGAGGGGGTGTCTGATAAATAGCAGTGTGGTATGTCATTTGTAATATGCATGTTTGTAAATGTGCCAGAAATCCGAAACAAGAATATAAATTCATATGTGCCTGTATACATATATTTTAGACGTTTTCAAAGAGCTTAAAATGCAGAGAGCACAAATCCAAATCTACTTTATACAGTAAATTCCACAGCACAGACAACGCCACAATCTTCAGCATCACAATCTGAATGTAGATTTTCCAGAACCTTTATGAAGTGAATGCTTGAGAATATTTTTCACATGGTCTCATAGATACGGCCTTGTTTATTTGATATAAATCATTTCCGCCTGCAATAATAAACAGTATGAATTAGGTGACCCCTAAATTTGCATTCCACAATAACTTTTAAGCAAATAGGTCACAGAAAGAGATGCACTATTTATTGTTTGTTTATTGCTAAAAAAAATGTTTTATAAACTTAAGACAGACAAAAGTTCAAATCAGCATAAGGCTACATTGACATTTGAGCTAAGAGTCTTTGGTCATTTTCCAGACTTCTTTTTTGCATTTTTACAAGCATTTTTTGGGGGCATTTGAGGATGCAGTGTATTTGTTTTATTATATTTTGTCTTTTTAGCCAATGGAAAGCTAGTTGGTAGTGAAACAAATGTGCAATATGTGTGGTTTTGCATGTATTTTCATGCACCCCTTTTGAAATCTAAACACTTGAAGCTTGTACAGTAGCTCACAAAAGCTCACGTGCTTTGTCAAGTTACAAGCTTCAAGCAATACTACACTTAGGGGGTTATTCACAAAAGGCAAATCCACTTTGCACTACAAGTGCAAGCTACAAGTGCAAAATGAACTTGAAATTGCACTGAAAGTGCACTTGAAGTGCAGTCGCTGTAAATCTGAGGAGTAGATCTGAAATGATGGGAAGCTCTGCTGATTTTATTATCCAATCATGTGCAAGCTAAAATGCTGAGTTTTATTTTCCTTACATGTCCCCCTCGGATCTACAGCGACTGCACTTCCAAGTGGGCTTTCAGTGCAATTTCAAGTGCACTTTGCACTTGTAGTTTGCACTTGTAGTTTAAAGTGGATTTGCCTTTCGTAAATAACCCCCTTAGGTATGAAAAGACACAACTGAAAACCATGTTTTTTTTTTTTTTAATGTGGAGCGTTTTGGAGCTTTGAAGTGTGAATTGGACCATAACAAGCCTCCTACTGACTGTGAAATTTCATAGAAGATACAAATGATTTTCTAATGTAAACTTAAACTGGGCCATTGCTGGAGACCCTTTGGGAGTTATTTACGAAAGGTAAATCCACTTTGCACTACAAGTGCAAACTACAAGTGCAAAGTGCAATTTAAATTGCACTGAAAGTGAACTTGGAAGTTTAGTCGCTGTAGATCCGAGGGGGACATGCAAGGAGAATAAAAAAACAGCATTTTATCTTGCACATGATTGGATAATAAAATCAGCAGAGCTTCCCCTCATTTCAGATCTACCCCTCAGATTTACAGCGACTGCACTTCCAAGTGCACTTTCAGTGCAATTTCAAGTGCACTTGTAGTTTGCACTTGTAGTGCAAAGTGGATTTGCCTTTCGTAAATAACCCCTTTGTGTAGATACAATGGATCTCTAAAAAGAGTCATGAACTTCAGAAGCTACAGAACTACAGAAGCTGTAATTTCAGAGTTTAAATGTATTCACGTATTTATATAGTGACCATATATTATACAGGGAAATATATAGTGGCTGATTTACTAATGGATTTCAGAACGTTCACACAATAAATTGTGTGAATATTTTCTTAAATTACCCAGTTATGTGCAGATGAAAAAATAAACAAGGCTTTTATTTATACATGATTGTCAAGTGAAGCATGAACATTCCCAAATCTCGAAAAAATAAAGAAATTAGCCTATATACTATATATAATTATATACTGTATATCTTTCACATAGAATTAACCCCCTACTACCAGGGATAAGAAAAATTGTTTTCAATTATTTGAAATTTTTGGTAAATAAATCATGAGATTTTAGTAAAATTTGGCCATTTTGGTTTACCTTTTTGGAGTCAATGGGAAGGGGAAAAAAATTAAAATGGATTCATGACTAAGTGAACAGTTTATATATACTTATACTAAATAAGAATAGATACAATCAACATGTACATTCCGCACAATCTATAGTTTAAATAAATTGTTTGGGCCAAGCCAGCCTAAATAAACCATATCCCTTGCTAACATGTGCTGCTGCCGGATGTGCTTCATAATTTGTATGTAGCTGCAGATACATGCAGTAAACAGCACTGTGTTCCGGGTGCGAGACGAGACCTTTGTGTCTCACACCTGGAACAGAATAGCATCTGTTTGAGTGGCGTTCAGCCATTCACAGAAATATTTGTTTTCTATCAATGAAAACAAAGAGTCAGAGATTGTGATGTCATCAGCCTGCATCTTTGACTAATTCAATTAGAAGAAGCTTTATATTTATTGATAGAATGCAAATCTTTCTATGAATGGCTGATCAATGCTTTTCTGTTCCAGGTGTAGGACAGGAAGGTCTCCTCTTCCACCTGAAACACAGTGCAGTATGCTATATGTAGTATGTAGGCTCAGCTACATACACTTTATACAGCACTTCCAGCAGCTGCACATGTTAGTGAGGGCAATAGTTTTTTTGGGCCAGCTTGGCCTGAAAGAACTATTTAAACTGATACTAAAGCTGGACATCAGCTTTAAGAAACATTTTGGTATCGAGGGAGTTAAATAAGGAGCTTGGCAATGGTGCACTAGATACACCTCATACAGGTCATACTCACAGGGAGTAGGAGATGAAGGGGTTAATGTACAGGTCACTTACAGTGGGAGGGTGACGATGAAGAGGTTAATGGGAAAAATGTGCAGGATAAGGGAAGTAGAGGGTTAATATACAGGTCACATAGAAAGACAGGGTGGAGATCAGTAGTGTAAAAGAAGAGGCAGACTGAAAGGGTTAAGCGTAAGGCCTTGTACACGCGACCGGACAGTCCGCTGAAAACGGTCCGACGGACCGTTTTCAGCGAACATGTCCGGTCGGAGATTTCTGTCTGATGGTTGTACACACCATCAGACAGAAATTAGAGACAATCCGCGCGGACAGACAGCGCGGTGACGTGTCCGCGCCGTCGCCGCGACGATGACGCGGCAACGTGCGCGACGCAGGAAGGTCAATGCTTCCACGCATGCGTCGAAGTCATTCGATGCATGCGAGGGATGGCGGCCGCTCGGACATGTATGGTAGGTCTGTGCAGACGACCGAACATGTCCGAGCGGACAGGATTCCAGCGGGCTGTTTCTAAACAAGTTTGGAAATATTTGCCCGCTGGAAAAAGGCCCGGCGGGCAAATGTACGCTGGAATCCTGTCCGCTCGGGCCTACACACGACCGAACATGTCTGCTGAAACTGGTCCGCGGACATGTTCGGTCGTGTGTACGGGGCCTAAAATGTGCAGCTACTTCATTCTTTAGTCCCTTTTTCTCCATTGTAAGAGGAACTGGAAGGCCTGTTAGATATAAACACATCATTTACATGTGACCAGGGGCAGACTGACCATTCGGATACACAACCTTTGCCCGAGGGCCCCATGCCACTAGGGGGCTCCATAATTGTTGCCGGCCTCAGTAAAACCAGGAACAGTATGTAAAATTCTGTGTTTTTTTTTTTTTAAATCACAAGATTATAGCTGCCCTGCCTCTCCACTAACTTTTCAGTGTGTGTGTGTTATGTGTATTCTGTGTGTATATATACTGTGTGTGTATATTGTGTGTCTGTGTGTGTATACTGTGTATATATAATGTGTGTGTGTGTGTGTATGTATGATGTGTGGCCCCATAATCTATTGCCTGGGGGCCCCATAAGCTCCTATTGCGCGGGGGCCCCATAAACTCCTATTGCCTGGGGGCCCCATGAGTTGTCAGTCCGCCCCTGCATATGACTGATCTCTCTATGACCATTCACTGAAACCTGAATGTGCAGAGCCTGCAGTTGGAGCAATCTATGGACAGTTTGGTTCACCAGCATAAACAGGCAGTGCAGCCATCCAATGGACCTTCAATAACCAGTGGCATCTATAAATAGCAGTGGGTAAATAAGTGTGCACCATCTTACATTACACCGGTACTAAAGTGGTAGGAAGTATGTAAGTTAAAGGAATCATGTATACATGTGATCCCACAATTTCAGTAGCTGCATCTTAACGCTGCCTGTCCTGACCAATCTGGAATGTTTTTTTTGTTCAAATAGTTTATTGATAACAAGAATCAAAAACACAGAAATACATGTCCCTTTTGAAACAAATGACATACAAAATAGTGACAACCAGTCAAGTAGAAAAACAGCTTAAAGGATAAGCATAACATGGAACAATGGCCAGGAATGCATGGCTGAAACAGTGTTGTTACAAAAAGTAATGTAAAAGGAGTTTCTGATATTGAATTGCACATAAACTGTAATGGCATCCCAGTCTTGGTCCGTAGGATTCAATATTGAGTTGGCCCACCCTTTGCAGCTATACCAGCTTCAACTCTTCAACCAGAAGGCCTGGCTCACAGTCTCCACTCTAATTCACGCCAAAGGTGTTCTATCGGGTTGAGGTCAGAACTCTGTTCAGGCTAGTCAAGTTCCTCCACCCCAAACTCACTCATCAATGTCTTTAAGGACCTTGCTTTGAGCACTGGTCCAAATCATTTTGTTTTTCAGGGGTTGGGCTTAGCCCCTTAGTTCCAGTGAAGAGAAATCTTCAGCATACCAAGACATTGACATGCATCAGCATACCAAGACATTCTGGACAATTTCATGCTCTCAACTGTTCCAGCATGACTGCGCACCAGTGCACAAAGCAAGGTTCATAAAGACATGGATGAGCAAGATTGGGGTGGAAGAACTTGACTGGCCTGCACAGAGTCCTAACCTCAAGCCAACAGAACACCTTTGGAGTGAAATACAGCAGAGACTGCAAGCCAGGCCTTCTCATCACAATTAATACCTAACCTCACAAATGCGCTTCTGGAAGAATGGTCAAACATTCCCATAGACTAAAGCCCTGTACACACTATCAGTTTTCCTGCAGGTTTTTGTGTTCAGGTTTACCAAAACCATATAATATGAGGTCAAACCTGAAGAATTTCAATTTGTATGCAATCAGGTAGGCCCTTGCACTACATGGTTTTGGTAAACCTGAAGACAAAAACTGTAGGAAAACTGATAGTGTGTATGGGGCTACACTCCTAAACCTTGTGGACAGCCTTTCCAAAAGAGTTTAAGCAGTTACAGCTGCAAAATGTGGGCCAACTCAATATTGAACTCTAAGGGCTAAGACTGGGGTGCCATTAAAGTTCATGTGCATGTTAAGGCAGGCGCCCTGATACTTTTGGTAATATAGTGTATTCTTTATACAACTATATGGGGGTAGTGAGGTCTGCCAATAAAATGAGGAAGATTTTTCCCATAAAGGTAGTTAAGCAGGTTAAGACCATAAGGTCAGGCTGCCATGGCGTAGGGTCCTGCTAGGATAATTGGGTTAAGCAAACCATATGTGTGGACTGTGGTTTCAGATGAGCTGAAAGGTACATGAAATTGGCAGTGGAAAATGTAGGTGGGGGATACGAGTAGAAGAAAGGGGGGGGGGCCAAGGTTGGGAAGAAGAAGGCAGAAGAAAGGGGGGGAAGGGGAAAGGCCTCTTGAGGGAGGGCAAGTTAAGGGAAATAAGGGGTAAAGGGTGCCCCCCGAGGGATAGACTGGATTCTCCAGGAGGTGTTTTCACCTGTATACCGTCCGTATGTATCATTGTTCAAAAGAAAGTAACAGTGTGGTATTGAAGTTAGGAGGTAAGTCATTTGTCACCCATGGGTCCTAGAGTTTTTCAAATGTTGCCATTTTGTCTAGGAGTATGGCTTCAGTTTTGGTATGGATCATAGCTTGTGTGACCGTATCACAAACTACAAGAATACAAAGGGAGGGAGTTTTCCAGGCTTTCGCTATCATCTGTTTAGCAGCAATGGTGACCTGGAGCAGCAGCTTGAATTTTTGATGATTTCTTATTCAAAAGTGCCACAGAGGGGTCCGGTGTAATGGGAGAATCAATAAGTTTGTCAAGAATGTCAAAAATATCCAACCAAAAGATCTGTACAACTGAGCATTACCACCAAATATGAAAGTGGGTGCCTATATTATTGCAACCGTGAAAGTAATGAGGGTATAGTGTAACAAAAATGTGGAGATCTTTGCGGAGACCAGATACCATCTAGTAAAAACTTTATAGTTTGTTTCTAGTGCTACAATGTTAGGCTGGATTCACACCTAGGAATTTTTAGTGCTTTTTACATTTTGTAGATTTGCGCTAGAGAATGTGTTCCATAGGAAACAATGGTAAACGGATTGTAGTACAAATCTGCAAAATGCAAAAAGCACTAAAAATGCATAGGTGTGAATCAAGCCTTACATAGTTACATAGGTACATAGTTAGTCAAGTTGAAAAAAGGCCCAAGCCCATCTAGTAGGAAGTCTTGGTGGCTTCCCATATGTGGGAATCTATATGATCTAAAGTAATTCCGAGGTCTCTCTCCCATTTAGCGGCATATGGGGGAGGGGGGGAAGTTAGTGCCAATGGGAAGAATGTTTTTCGTATAGGATCAGGTACATGATCATTCCACAATTGTAAAGTACTAAATTTAAACATATAAGTTAAAGTATACAGTATGCATGATTCATGCTACATTCTTGCTGCATTCAAGAATTGCATACATACTTAGAATTACAACTTAAATCATCAGATATTCCTGTGTATCTCTTCTTGGTTCTGTGCTGCTTTATGTCTAATTTTATGTTGCCTGAACACAACTTTTATAATATGATCATTGCTACATTGGGAATGGCCTCTACAACTCCACGGGGACATGCTTTCCGTGCTAAACTTATGCAAGTAATAGGAGAACTAGAAATATCAATAATAGGTAAAGGACTTTAGTACTATTTTTATTTTTCAATGATGGAACTTAATTTTAAACCCGGACTCCAGGCAAAAAGTTAATCGGATTTAATCAGAGTAATCAATTATATGGGAATCGAATAACCTGCTAAAAAAATTGTATTTCTGTCCATCAAGTCATGAGATTTACACAGCCTGCCATACAGCACAACCAGGTGGATAGCACTACTTAGGCTACGTACACACGGTCGGTCTATCCGATGAGAACCATCCATCAGTTAAAAAAAACGATCAAGTCCAACGCGGTGACGTAAAACAAAAACGACATGCTGAGAAAAATGAAGTTCAATGCTTCCAAGCATGCGTCGACTTGATTCTGAGGTTTTGAACCGATACTTTTGCGTACTAATCGTTGGTTTTGACCGATCGGTTAGGCGTCCATCGGTTCAATTTTAAGTTCAACATTTTTCGACCGAAGGATAACGGACCGATGGGGCCCACACACGGTGGGTTTGGACCGATGAAACTGAACTTCAGTCCGTTTTCATCGGTTTTGTACGATCGTGTGTACAGGGTCTAACAGTTCAAGCATAAAGTAGTATCCTCTCCCCCCTGACCTGCTGACTGAACAGTAAAAGAGCAGCTTGAGATTGATAAGGTCTTCTTACTTCTCTCTTTCTATCAGCATGCTGGATTGGCTGCCAGCTTTACCCTTTCCTCTCACAGACTTTGTTGTGCTGTTCAGGGGATAGCAAGAGACTGATACCAAGTCAAGTGCAGGTACTTACACTGCTTGCATGTAAAAATAAATACATTTAATAATATATTACTGATACTTGGCTGCATTCATTTGTGTCTTTTATGTATGCCCGGAGTTCAGGTCTAATTATCTTGAGACAACGCTCTAATAGCACATAGTACTCACAGACAGTTTACCAGTACAGCTTAAGCTCAAGATAATCAGGGGATAATCAGCACAGAGAAAAGCAATAAAAAAAATTGCTATCAGTGTCACATGCCATGTTTCTGTAATTGTATTTTAAAGTAAAATGCACAAAAGCACCCATGCCAATTAAAAACCATCATAGAAACATGAACCATTATGGAAACCATAATATTTTAATGCATTTAGCATTATACAATTGTCAACGCACATCACATTCATAATGACCAGTAATAGATTTTAACAGGATAATATACTTATGTGAAAGATGAGCAAATGTTTGTATTTCATCTAAATGTGAAAGTGTATAAAATGATTTTTGGGGCAGATCTGTTGAGTAAAGATCTTTGACAAACGAATTTCAAATAAAGTGAAATATAATGTACATTTAAGAATATATAACAATTAGTGAGCTCCGTCGACAGTCTTTTGCTGAAATCAATACAGATTGTTGGTCTTCTCACAACGGCAATTTGGCAAGGATGATTAATGGAGGGAGAACCTAATAATCTGGATATGAAACGTGATAAAAAATATATAACATAGCAAGTGATTAAAATGTTAAAATCACAGGAAACATTACTTTAGCCAAAAAAAGCCAATAAAGAAAGTCATTTTCCAAAAGAGGCTGTGATGTGAACATTTAGAGCATCAAAACCTATAAATGTGTTTTATATGGAAAACTAATAAAGAGATTTAAAAAAAAAAAAAAAAAAAACCTATAAAATGATTTATTAAAACTAATCTGCCAGAATCCCAAATAAAATATGTATTTGTACTTTTTTCAAAGGATAACTACATATGCTGTACATACACACACACACACACACACACAGACCCACCTGCATTCCTACCATGGAAACTCTGGTCTTACTGCTGGTTAGTGAGGTTGATCCTAGTAAAATCACAGGCTGAGCGTTACTGAATCCCCTGCCCAGCCACTGCACCTGTCACACAGGCAGGTACAGAAACCGAGGCTGATCAGTTTAGACTAAATGTGTGTGTGTGTGTGTGTGTGTTAACCCGCAGACCTACTCACACATCATTACTGTTGCTTAAGGCAACCATTTTTGCCAGGAAAGGGGATTGGGGGGGGAGTGAGTGTGGAGGGGGACTTAGGGAGGCAAAACCAGCCACCTCAGGTGGCATCCACTCCTGGCAAACTCCTGCAAACACACACTGTGCTAAACTACTTTCCCCTCCCTTCTTATAGGTATACTTTTACTAAACAGTACCTAGAGCCTAGGACAGTTATGGACACTGCAGTGTAGATACGCATCATGGGAAATGTAGTTCCAAAACATCTGGGATGCCAAGGTTCGCCATCACTGGCCTAGGACATTGCTTTCAATTGGGTTCTGTGAAGCCACCTTCACCTGCTGTCTACTGCCTGACTATCCTCTGGACTACAGGTAGCCTTCCTTGTCTCATTCGCTCAGTCTCAGTGCTGTCTGACCAGGAACCATAGCATTGTGTTCTTAGTCATGGAGGCAACCAAGTAATGGTAGGCCTAGTTGCGGTAAGGGAACAGAGTTGTTAAAGGCAGAAGAAACACCAGTCAGCTATAGTTCCTGACCTAGGCATCAGGAAGTAGATTACAGACATAGACAGCAAGGCAAATTGTTGTAAAATGGAGAAGGAGAAAACTATCACTCAGGAATTTATTGTCCCCATGAAAAATAATTCCCCTCACTTCCTTTCCAAGTGACAGGTGTCAAACAGAATAGCAAGTTAAGGTATTTCTTGTAACATCTAAAATCTTTAAAAATATGTATATATATTCTCAGCTGGGACACGGATAGGATTTAAATCCATTTTCCCTTTTCTTTCAAAAATGAAAGATGGGACAAATTTTGGCATTACCAAAAAGCAGTATTGTACAGTAAGGTGGTTACACACAGGCAGGTGTCTCATCCATAACAACAGGCAGTGACACGTTTCTGCAAGATGCTATCTTTCTGATTTGATGGTAGAAGATAGTATCTTCTTCCTGATTTGGTTCACAGATGGATGAGTTACATACATCATAAAATTTTTATTTAGTGTTTTTCTTCGTAAAAAAAAGGAACACAACTTTACTACATGGAAAATCTATTTGTGTGATAAGAAAAGCACCTATTTGTGCACCTCTAAATGGTGCTCATTTCAGCTTTTACTAGGCTAAGTGCTTGTGAACAGGGGCATCAGGGTCAAGTACAGGAAAATGGCTCGGATGTGAAGTCAGTATAAAATGTTAATAGCATACATTTAACTAGGGAGATGTAAAGGAAAAGCAGCAACAGATGCAATTGTACGCTACTCATTCAGGTACAATTCAGAATTCAGACATCTGTCAAAAATAACTAATAGAACATTGTGAGAAGCAAAATATAAATGCAAATAAACAAAAGCCCTTAGTATGGTCAGCTTAGTTAATGGGTAGGCATGCCAGCTGTGGGGAAACTACAAACAGACACATTGCAAGACTCTGACAACCACGGGCCTGACACTTTTAGACAGGGGCATAGTGGAATTGGAGTACTGAGGTTGTCTACCTCCGTTATTAACAGCCAATCAGATTTCAGCTTTGGTCACTTCAGGAAGAATGAGGGGTGACTGCTGAATGGCTCCTATGGGCTACTGTACATTGACCATTGATTGTTCCGTGCCTTTATAACCCCTTCAACTATCTGTATGTGTCTGGAGCATCTATAGTCTGAATAGATTAAATAAGTTCAGAACTGCAGTAGCAGCCCTGAGATAGTTTTAGTCTTGCTCATAAAGCTCTGGCTTTTGTGTAAAAGTGACCTGGGTGGCTCTAGAGTCACTCAGTCACTTTTACATCTGTTCTCAATCTCCTCTGCTGACTGTGAACCCAGAAGTCCTCTACTGTTAGCACTTCCTGGTTCAGAGCTGTCAAAAACCCAGCCGAACATTTGGCTAAACACCTGACCAAGCACAGTCTGTGCTTGATTGGCTAGAGCAGATGGCAAGGCAGACATTAGAGGTCTAACTGATTCTTGAAGTCCTTATACAGAGTATCTGTCACTTGCTTAATTATATTACATAGAGGGCTTGTTAGCTCCCTTGTGATAGCAATAAAGGTAAATGCAAAAAAAAAAAAAGTAACAAAAAGTGTCAAATATAATACAATAAAAAAACAAAAAACAAACACGCATATGAACACAAACATATGTGTAGAGGTGCACACGTGTATGTTAATAATTGTGGCACACATGTTATATAGTATACGTTGTACATGCTAGAGTAAGAGCATTAATTCTAGGTCCCACGTTTATGGCTAACTCTAAATGAATAAATTGTAAATACATTTAAAGTATCACCTATTCATAGGCGTGCGCACAGGGTATGACAGATGTCCCCAGGCACACCCTATAACCCTGAGAAGCACAGATTCCCCCTACTGCCCTGGCTCCCATCTTTCCCCCCGCAGCGCTGCCAGCTTCCCTCCTCTCCTATCGGCTGTTGCTGCTGGAATGTTTTAGGAGTGGGGAAGGGGCCAGTAAATATGTAATTCACCAGCCCATCCCCTTTCTGAATGAACATAATGAGTGATTGGTAGTGTGTGTTTGGACTTTGGGGTGCATACCCTAATGCAATAGGCTGCGCACACCTATGCACCTATTCATAATTTAGAAGAGTGTAATTTTTTGCCATTTAGCAGGCACACGTAGTTTTGAGGTTGTAATTATTCAACCTCTATTTACTTAGCAGTACCACAACTTTTATTTTGTACAAAAAACTAAAGACTCAATTGTGGTTGTTTGCACTAAAATTCATTTTATGCCGTGTGCACACGATTGTTTTTTCCGATGAAAACAGTCCGATGGTCTTTTTTCATCGGACAAACTGATCGTGTGTGGGCCCTATCGGTCTTTTTTCCATTTTTTTTTTTTGTTTTAAATTTTCCCGATGGATAAAACTCTGATCGTCTGTGTGGAACTCCATCGGAGAAAAATCCACGCATGCTCAGAATCAAGTCGACGCATGCTTGGAAGCATTGAACTTCATTTTTTTTTTCGGCTCGTCGTAGTGTTTTACATCACCGCGTTTTGGCACTGTCGGAATTTAATCTGATATTGTGTATGCAAGACTGATGAAAGTCAGCTTCATCGGAATTCCGACGAAAAAATCAATTGCATTTTATTCCATCAGAAATCGGATCGTGTGTACAGGGCATAAATGTGTATATTTGCTGAAAATATAGATTTGATTAAAAGGAGATTAAGAAGTTGGCACTACTATTGTTTTATTCTATAGGGCCTCTGCATTTAGAAAAAAGATAATTTTCTGAGAGGCTTAACCACTTTAGCCTTGGAAGGTTTTACCCTTTTCCTGACCAGGCCATTTTTTTGCGATAAGGCACTGCGTTGTTTTAACTGACAATTGCGCGGTCATGCGACACTGTACCCAAATACAATTGATGTAATTTTTTCCCACAAATACTGTAGAGCTTTCTTTTGGTGGTATTTGATCACCTCTGTTATTTTTTGTTTTTGCGCTATAAACAAAAAAAGACTGACAATTTTGAAAACAAAACTGTATTTTTTTACTTTATGCTATAAAACACATCCAATAAAAAAAATTCAAGAATGAATTTAGGCCAATATATGTGGCAGAATCTCTGAACTTTTCCAGCCTAATGAGAGCCTTCAAGTCCAAAGATAGCTGACATCCTTCAATATGTGGTGGGCTCAGTCCCTAGCTTGACACACAAGGCTGCTCTTGAAGCATTACCTCCGCTGGTTGGGTCCCTGGCTTGATCACCTCCTGAAGTTTCCCGATTCTCCACTGTGCCCGTTCGGTAAGAATACTGCTCTGGTACTTGCTTCAGTTACTCACTATGGTTCCTGATCAAGGCGATTGGTCCCTTTGTGGCGACAGCTTTCCTTCTACCCCCGACCACAACAGGTTCTCCGGCCGGCAAAACCCTCACTTTTGGTTGGACTGCAAGTCGCAGACCCAACCCTGCGCTGCCCTCTTACTCTGGATAAGCCCTCACACAGCCTGGCTGCCTGATGCCCCCAGGATGGGCCCAATCTCTGGCCTAGCAGCCCAGGGCAGATGACACCCATCCACCCAGATGGCGTTCTGGGGGGCACACAAGAACCTGGATCACCTGACCTCACCCGAAAGTATAGGCTTTCCTGCAGGCTAAGGGATTCAACAAAATCCCTGTCCATTGGCTGAGATACCCCATATACCCTTAACCTGACATTGAGTTGTCCTTCTCAATCTAATACCTTCAAGTCCCCGGCCACCTGGTGGTAGAAGAGGAAAGTACAACAGGCCAAACTTAGGGAGGGAGAAGTCAATGGATCCCTAATAAGTAGCTACTTCTGACAAGGAATTTGGCGAGGAGCTTCCTGCCTAAACCTCAGGGTGCTACATGTATTCTGCTACATATTTCTGGTAAAATACCCAATAAGCATATATTGATTGGTTTGGGTTAAAGTTATAGCGTCTACAAACTATGGGATATTTTTATAAACTTTTTATTCTTCTGGGACTGCGACATTGCGGCAGACAAATTTGACACCGTGACACTGTTTGGAGACATACAATGATCAGTGCTAAAAAAAAAGCACTGTTACTGTAGAAATGACACTGGCAGGGAAGGGGTTAACATCAGGGGTGATCAAAGGGTTAAGTGTGCTCCCAGGCAGTGATTTCTAACTGTGGGGGGAATGCTGTAACAAGAGTAAAAGAGAGATCTGTGTCTTGTTTACATAGGCAGATCGCCGTTCTGCCCTTCCTCTGAATGATCGCAGGCGGCCAGCAGCCATCTAGGATGCGGACCCGCTGATTGGCTCACGCTGTGTCTAATCACAACGGGAGTGGTGTCACTGACAGCGTGAGCGTGCACCACAGACCTTGTGCACAAAATCATGTACAGGTACGTGATTTCATGCAGCCTGGCTGCCCCGGCCTCATTATACTGTATATGTGGCAGGCGGTCCAGAAGCGGTTAAAGTATAACTAAATGCAAAACTTATTTTTTTAAGTTTTGGATAGAGTGGAAATGGATTACAACACTTGGCAGTTTATTTTGCTGTCTGTGCCCTTGTTAAAGAGATTCACCCTCTCTATGTGTCCTGTTTACCGTAAAAGAAAAGCCCAAATTGTGGGTTGTCCTCAGAAAAGTAATAGAAGGGAGCTCTTCCAATAGGGTCACTAGTTCTGGTGACCTGGGGGTCCCAAAGGAATTCCCTTAATTTGCAGGTATTTCCTCTCACTTCCTGTTTGGCCATGGGACAGCAAGTGAAGGGAAATATCAGCAATAGGATACAGATGGCAAAAAAAATAAAAAAAATATGACAGGGGTTATAACCCTCCCTTGCTCTATCCAAAATGAAAAAAAGAAAAGTTTTGCCTATAATTCTACTTTAAGTTGTATAGCCAAAAATGCTGATTTATAATGTGTGACAAAATTATTGCTGGAGGGGGGAATTTGTTAAAAAAAAAAATCAAACTTCACCAAACAATGCATTGTCTGAAATAGATTTGTAGATCATAAAGGGTTATTATTTCTAACTGGTTCAAGAAAATCCATGGATTCATAAAATCTAACTGAAATAAACTGGTTATTGTATTTTATTTTTGTAGTTGTTATATTGACAGGCTTGTTTCCTAAGAATATTTCAGGATAACGGAACAAAAATGACCGGCATGCATTACATACCTTTACTATTTCTTAAGTGTGGGAGAACCGGTCAGGGTAATGTAAGGGAAACATTTCTACATCTGGAACAAATGTGGATTTGTTATTCTTGTTTGGGAATCTGTGATCCCAGGACAGTGCTTTACATTGAAATCCCCTATACATCCCATTCTGAGAAAGCTTTAGCTGAAAACAGTGTTTATAGCTCCTTGAGGATTTGGAAAAGGATATCACCCCTGAGAAGATCTCATGCCATTTTTGTGCAATGTTCTCCCCTCGAAAAATGTATTACATGTGTTTTCTATTTTCAAAAAATGTTTGTAGTTTTTTTTGTTTTTTTTTACTGTTGTACTCAAGTAAATAAAAAAAAATGATTGCAATCCGGTCTCATCCAGCCATAGTAAACTTGTATCCCGTTTCACAACTTTTAGAGGCAGACTATGCACACAATATTTCAATTCTCTAATTTAAAATACAGTATATAAAACAAGGTCTACACAAAATTCTAATTTTAGATGTAAGATTGTGAACAAAATACAAGGCTGTGTCTAGTAATAGATATCTTGTCAGTATAGTTTATAGACACAAATATAAATATATGAAACAATACATAGATTCATGCATTGCATGAATCTATGTATTGTGGCCGTCACCACTGCCGCTGCCGCCCACTATTCAGATGGCTGGCCCCCTGGTGAGCGCCGGCCATCTGAATAACAGCAGTTGGATGGCTTTGGAAGTGTCTATCAGAGCCAGCGGCTTACTATTACAGCCAGGCGGGCTCTAATCGGCTTCCAAATAATTAACCAGGGGATGCACGGGGTATACGTTGCCTGGTTAACACTGACACGTGTCTCAGCCAATCAGGTTCACCGGGTCTGGTTACCAGTAACCTGATTGGCTGGAGCGCCATTGAGGGCAGGAGAAGACATTGAGGGACAGTGGAGGGAGGATGGCTGACCCGAGAAAGGTGAGTGCCGGGCGGGGGGGAGGAGGCAATCTGGTGGTATTTGAGGGGGCAATCTGGCAGCATTTTACAGGGCAAACTGTCGGCAATTGATTGGCACGGTGGCGACAATTGATGGGCACAGTGGCTGTGTTTGGCATGGCACAGTGGTGACAATTGATGGCATGGCACAGTGGTGACAATTGATGGGCGCAGTGGTGACAATTGATGGCATAGTGGCTGCGTTTGATGGCATGGCACAGTGGCTGCATTTGATGGCATGGCACAGTGGCGACAATTGATGGGCACAGTGGCTGCATTTGATGGGCACAGTGGCTGCATTTGATGGGAACAGTAGCTGTGTTTGATGGGCACAGTGAGGCTGCAATTGTTTTTTTTTTGTTTGTTTTTTTGCGCCCTCCCAAAAATTTTGAGCACTGGTCATTATGTGTAAAATTAACACATCACATTTGTAACTGTATAATTTACTTGATATTATATGTAATAGTAAAGTATATGGGATACTAAAGCCAGATTATATACCTAGTGGAATCTCATATTGAAAAAATAAATACATACATTTTCCTTCGGAGCACCATCCAGTAAATTATAGAAACACAATCCAGAACAAAAAAAGACTATGACCCTTTTCACACTGAAGGCATTTTTCAGGCATTTTAGCACTAAAAATAGTGCCTGTAAAGCTCCTTAAAACAGCCTCCCATGCCACCCCAGTGTGAAAGCCTGAGTGCTTTCACACTGGGGCGGTGCGCTTGCGGGACGGGAAAATAAGTCCTGCAAGCAGCATTTTTTGAGCGGTTTGGGAGCGCAGTACGCAGAGCTCCCAAATCACCCCTGCCCATTGGAATGAATGGGCAGCGCTTCCAAAGCACCTGAAAAGTGCTTCGGAAGCACCACAACGTGGATGCTTTTAACTCTTTCTAAAACTACAGTAAAGCGCCGATTTACCACCAACGCGACCACGGCTCAGTGTTAAAGCAGCCTAAGACTTCAAAACGTAAATTGTGCTACTAATTACCTCAATAATCCAGTTTACTAGGAAAGACTATTCTTCAGTGACCGCTCAACAGGCTCCACAAGCCAACGATGAAGATTGGAAACAGATGCAGTCGTGACTCTGATGCATCACAGCATAAAATCCATTTATTTAGTATGGGCAGGGGTAAATAAAAAAATCCAGAAAGCATGCACATTACATATTTAAGCCCTCCGCGGGCCTTCATCATAGCTATGATGAAAGCTTCCTGAGGGCTAAAAACTGTAAATTGCTTGCTTTCTGGATTTTTTTTACCACTGCCTATACTAAATAAATAGATTATATACTTTAATGCATCAGAGTCACCAACTGCATCTGTTTCAAAAAATAATTTAAATCTGAACTTCTGAATACAGTGAAGTGGTCCTAAAAACCTCATTTTTCCTGACGAGATTCTTGCTAAGAATCTCTTGCCGCCCGAGTATACAGACACTCCTTTCAAAAGAACCATGGTTCTTTTAAAAGGCAAGAACGCGGTGACGTCATCGCGTATGACGAGCATGCGCCCGTCACATTCAATGATGCCATCACCGCCATCTTGCTGCACCCATATGCCTAGGAAGCTACTGTGCATGCGGCAAAGTCATTTTGTGCATGCGCAGGTTTTCCACAGCGATACACACTCTTGGGTTTTTCAGCTGGTTCCCTATTTTTCTCGTCGAGGTTTTAGGCAGTTTTCTTGACGAGGAACCTGAAAGCCTCGTACACACACTCTGTATACTCGGCAAGAAAGCTCTGCCAGCAGTTTTCTTGCTGGTTCTTGCCGAGTAAACCGAGTGTATGTACGAAGACTTCAGTCATCATACCATGTCTATGTGGGAATAGCATTTTCACCCTAGGACAGGAGTTGTGTTTCAAACTACAGAACATTCTCATCTCCGATTGTCTATAACATGTTGGGGAGGTGTTTTGTAGCCCACTGAGAGCTGAAAACAATGCTAACTTATATGAGCACTGCACAGACAAAGAACACAGATTTTTTTTTTTTATTCAAATAAATATAATGAAACACTTTCAACTGTATATTTAACAGACTAAAATTAGGAGAAGCTCATTGTGAGGGTTTGATTGTGTATGTCTAAAAGGGTACAGCATATATACCATATATGGTATAATACTGATTAATGAGCTAAAAGGAAGCGCAAAACTGAAGTAAGCTCAACTCAGTGGAATGTGTTCTTGGTAAAACATTTCCTACAGAGTGTCATAATTGGGGAGTAGGGATTTTTTCCAGACAAGTTTTCTTGGCCTCAAACAGTAATTTCTGCTCAGTTGTAGATGTCTGCATAGTAAGCTTGGGAAAAAATTGTCACAATATAAAATTTTAAATCAACAAAATTGCAGAAAATGCATTAAGGTAAAAAACCTTCAGGCTTTAGAAACACTTCAACCCCTTGCCTTCATGGGGTATCTGTGCCTTTAATGGCTTGACATTTGACACATGTAGAAAAAGACAATTCTCCTTAGTATGTAATAGCTGATAAAGTGTGGACCATAATCCTGTGAAATCAGTCTTGTTGTCAGTCAACACGATGACATGGAAGGAGGTGGTACAGAAAAAGTTTATTATGGTGTCAGATCCTGGTCTGCAAATTGGCTCATCTCCTACAGAGGCAAAAAATCTCAAAGGGCTAGATTTAGATAGGTTAGCGGATCTTTAGATCCGCGTAACCTATCTGATTTACGTTACGCCGCCAAAATTTTTTGAGGCAAGTGCTTTATTCAGAAAGCACTTGCCTCTAAAGTTGCGGCAGCGTATCGTAAATTCCCCGGCTGAATTCAAATTCCGCGGCTAGGGGGCGTGTACAATTTAAATCAGGAGTGTCCCCACGCCGATCGAACAGCGCATGCGCCGTCCACAAATTTTCCCAGCGTGCATTGCTCCAAATGACGTCGCAAGGACGTCATTGGTTTCGACGTTAACGTAAATTACGTCCGGCTGTATTCGCGAACGACTTACGCAAACTACGTAAAAAATTCAAAACTCGGCGCGGGAACGACGGACATACTTAACATAGGATACGCCGCACTTACCCCTCCTATAGCAGGGGTAACTTTCTGCCAGAAAAAGCCGAACGCAAACGACGTAAAAAAAAAACGCTGGGCGGTCGTTCGTTTCTGAATCAGCATAAATGCTCATTTGCATATTCGACGCGTAAAAGATACGGAAGCGCCACCTAGCAGCCGGCCTGGAATTGCAGCCTAAGATCCGACAGTGTAAGTCACTTACACCTGTCGGATCTTAGGCATATCTATGCGTAACCTGATTCTATGAATCAGGCGCATAGATACGACGGCGTATCTTCTTTCTGAATCCGGCCCAAAGTGTCTAGCTATAAATTCAGCTGTTCTTTTAGACCCCTTTTACACTAAAGAGTTTTTACAGTGTTTAAGCGTTAAAAATAGCGCTATTAAAGCGCTCATAAAGCGCTCATAAACCGCTCTCTATGCATCTCAATGGACCCTTTCACACTGAGTCTTGCAAGCAGTATCTTTGGAGTAGCTTTTGGGCGCTGGGAAAAAAAAAACGCTCCAAAAATGCCCCTCTTCATTGAAATTAATTGAAAGCGCTGTAAAAACGCCTTACCCTTTCACACTGAGGCACTGCAAAAACGCCCTGAAACGTTAGGGTCTTAGCGGTGCTTTACCAGCTCATTGGGATTGCAGATGAGGCTTCGCTCGAAAAACGCTTGAAAAACGCCCCAGTGTGAAAGGGGCCTTAATCCAAAACAATATCCTGTGTTCCAGTGGACCAGATCCCTCTTTTCCTACAGCGCTATAAAAACAACAAACTAGTGTTTTTTGGTGAGCAGAGCTTTTTTGAAACTTACATGGCTAGACCAGGTCCTGAGATCTGAGAACACACATAATTATGCATTCCTAGTTCTACGCTGCAAGCTCTCACTGCAATGGGCATTTTCATGTGAACTTAAAATAGTGTATAGCAGTCAAGAAGGGGTTTACTAGGTTAAAAATATAGAAAAAACGTACTAAGAACTAATACATACCCATACCCATAATACATACCCATCTAATAAAAAGAAGCTACTCCAATCTTCTCATGCCTCATACACACGACCATGACAGCTTTTGGGAAAACTGTTCATGTGTATGCTCCATGGCAGTTTTCCCAACAGGAAAACCGCCGGGAATCCTGGTGGGAAAAATAAGAACATGTTTTCTTTTTTCCTTCCGCAATTCCCGACGGTCTTTTTCCCCACAGTTTTCCTATGGGAAACACTGCAGTGGAGCATACACATGGCTGGGATTTTCCGGCCAAAGCTCTCATGGCAGTTTTCCTGCCAGGAAAACTATCCGTGTGTAGGGGGAAAAAGCTGCCAAGCAGGTTCTCGGCTTTCCCCTCGGGTTTCCTGGCGGTAAAAATGTTGCCGGGAAACCCGTACGTGTGTATGAGGAATTAGGCTACAGGACTGGACCGTGGGTACTTCATTGAGCATATAATGCCCCTGCTTTTGGTGCAGCATTCCACCAATTTCCCACAGAAGGGTTCTATGTGGGAAAGCAATACAAGTAATTGGCAGCTGAAGTCTTATCATCACATGCAAAGCTTGAGTTGCCATAAAGTTCCATCCACACACATTTGTAATGAGCTGATTAATTAAGTACATACATTTTCACCTGTTCTATGATAAATAAAACTTTCAGAGCACTAGGTCCATTCATCATACTATATGCCTGATGAATTGGCCTATTGTCGATATAGTTTTTTGACTAAAATGGTAAAATTGTATTCTGTTTCCTTCTTACCTTTGCATAAAAGAAAATGTCCCAAATTAAGAAATGGATCTGCAGCTGATCCAATAGGTTTGTATTGCTCAGAAACTCTATTAAGCATTGTAACCTATATGTAGGGATAGTCCCAATGTTCGAGTCAAACGTAAGTTCGACTTGAACATTGGGTGTTCGTTTATTCGCAGAACAAACAAACATATGGGGTGTTCATGGCAAATTTGAGCGCTGTGGAGCACTCCATAATGCACTGCGAGATCGCAGTGCATTGATGGCTGTTGATTGACCAAAGCATGCACCTGACCTGCATGCTTTGACCAATCGCAGCACAATCTGCTGGGAGAGCCATGGTTATCCAAAGGCAGTGTGCCTTTGGCCAATCATGGCTCAGGGGGTTAAGTCCACGTCCCTCACTATATAAGGCTTCTTCTACAGCGGTCGTGTATAGTGTGTATTAAAGCGGTTGTAAACCCGCATATACATTTTTTTTTTTTTTTTTTACACCTGCAAGGCAAAAGCCATAAGGAGCTAGTATGCACCGCATATTAGCTCATTATGAAATACTTACCTCGGAACGAGGTAGAGAACTTACCTGGTCCACGCCGAGCCGAGCGTGTTTCCCGGGTATCGCCGCTCCAGCGCTGTGATTGGCCGGAGCGGCGATAACGCATGCGCGCGGGAGATTTCATTCCGGCATGGGTCGGCGGGGCCGGCCCTTCAGCCGAGGATCCCCCCCTGCGCATGCGCCGCTGCAATCAGCGGCGCATTGCGTGGGGAATATCTCCTAAACCGTACAGGTTTAGGAGATATTCTTTATACCTACAGGTAAGCCTTATTATAGGCTTACCTGTAGGCAAAAGTCAAAAAAGTGGCTGAATGTTCATCACTGAAATCCCTTATACTATAGGATCACCTGTTTTACACAAAATATTTACTTACTTTTATGGTTCTAACCTGCATTAGAATACTTTAACAATTTGTAAATAAGTTTGTAGAAGATACAATGCAATGGGGATGAATGTACTTTTATGGTTCTAACCTGCATTAGAATACTTTAACAATTTGTAAATAAGTTTGTAGAAGATACAATGCAATGGGGATGAATGTACTTTTATGGCTCTAACCTGCATTAGAATACTTTAACAAGTTGTAAATAAGTTTGTAGAAGATACAATGCAATGGGGATGAATGTCTTTCTGTCTTTTCTACCTAGAAAAAAAAATATGAAATATTAGTTTTGACTTCAAAATTAAATATTGACTTTTCACATCATTAGTAATTGTGCTTTTCAAGAGCATTTCAGAGCAGCTCTTTTTCCAATAGGTTTTGATGCTACTGAGATAACAGCTTGGAAAATGCCAATTTATATTTTGATAGGAAAGGTTATGTTGCCTTTTCTTGGCCTATCTTGTGCACTTTCCCTGTTCTGTGACACAGCCCTCCCGCTCTACCCATTGTAATAACATATCATAGAAATACACAAAACATGCTTACTAGTGTCATTTTTCTGTTGTTGAGACTTGTCACCTCAGCCTGAGAGCTATTTGGTGGGTGACAAGTCTTCTCGCTGCCCACCCAGTAGTTCTTTCATGGCAGCACTGACCTGGTGGGAGCAGAAAATTCCAGCTGCTAACACTACTCATAGATGATTTGTTTTTTCTTCCTTCCACCACCAGTGGAAGGAAAGAAATAGATGCTCAATTCCCTACTTCAGCACAGCCAGTGTTGATGGAGAAATGTCTTTCAGGCCCCGTACACATGACCAAGTTTCTCGGCAGAATTCAGCCAGAAACTCGATCGGAGCTGGATTCTGCCGAGAAACTCGGTCGTGTGTACACTTTTCAGCGAGGAAGAAGACGAGGAACTCGTCGGGCCAAATAGAGAACATGTTCTATTTCCTCGTTGTTCAATGAGGAAAGTTGGCCTGCCAAGATCCTCGTCGGCTTCAACACTGAACTCGACGAGGAACTCGATGTGTTTGGCACGTCGAGTTCCTCGGACGTGTGTACGGTCCTCACAGTGCTATTATGTTCTTCCTGCCAGGGGGAAGGAGAGGGTGCGGAGATCCTTCCCTTGTGGCAGAACACAATGATTACTGCCAGTAGTAATTCCTCAGGCTGGTTGTACCCAAGTTGATTGATGGATTGACTTGGGTGCAATCAGCCTACCCATAGATGGATGTAATCTTGGCCTGTCCCTGCTGAATCAGCAGAATTTTGAGGCTTTAGTGGAGTAGACTTTATGTCTGAAATGCTGAGCCTATCTTTGAGGCCTCATGCACACTGGATGTTATTTGTCAATTTTACAGCAGCTGTTTTTGCCTGTACATGTTCTTTTCTACGGTCATTAACCACTTAAGGACTGCCTCCTGCACATATACTTCGGCAGAATGGCACGGCTGGGCACAGGCACGTACCTGTACGCGCGGGACCCGCAGACCTGATCACCGCCGGTGTCCCGCAATCGGTCACAGGAGCTGAAGAAAGGGGAGAGGTGTGTGTAAACACATCTTCCCCGTTTTTCTCTGTGGCAGTGACACTGATCGTCTGTTCCCTGATATAGGGAACGACGATCAGTGAAGTCATACTTACAGCCACACCCCCCTACAGTAAGAATCACTCCCCTAGGGCAGTGGTCTCCAAACTGCAGCCCCTGGGCCTAGATGCAGCCCTTTGCTTGCTTTAATCCGGCCCTTGGGGCACTACTTCATCCACTGATCCAACAATAGGGCATAGTTTCTCCTACTGACACGATCAATGGGGCCCAATGACACCAACGATGGGGCCCAATGACACCAACGATGGGGCCCAATGACACCAACGATGGGGCCCAATGACACCAACGATGGGTCACAATTCTTCCCAATAACACCAACGATGGGTCACAATTCTTCCCTATAACACCAACGATGGGTCACAATTCTTCCCAATGACACCAACGATGGGTCACAATTCTTCCCTATGACACCAACGATGGGTCACAATTCTTCCCAATGACACCAACGATGGGTCACAATTCTTCCCTATGACACCAACGATGGGTCACAATTCTTCCCAATGACACCAACGATGGGTCACAATTCTTCCCAATGACACCAACGATGGGTCACAATTCTTCCCAATGACACCAATGATGGGTCACAAATCTTCCCAATGACACCAATGATGGGTCACAATTCTTCCCAATGACACCAACGATGGGACACAATTCTTCCCAATGATACCAACGATGGGACACAATTCTTCCCAATGACACCAACGATGGGACACAATTCCTCACAATGACACCAAGGATGGGGCACAGATTTTCTCAATGACACCAACAATAGAACCCAATGACAGGGCACAATTACTCACACTGAAGCAATAGGGAATTCATTTTCCCACTAATGTCAGGACCTTTTAGACTCCTACTGACCACTGTCCGGCCCTCGTAAACTCTGAAGGACAGTAAACTGGCCTTTTGCTTAGAAAGTTTGGAGACCCCTGCCTTGGGGCACACTTAACCCCTTAGCGCTAGTGGTTAACCCCTTCACTGCCATTGTCATTTTCACAGTAATTAGTGCATTTTTATAGCACTTTTTGCTGTGAAAATGATAATGGTCCCAAAAATGTGTCAAAAGTGTCCGATGTGTCCACCATAATGTCGCAGTCACGAAAAAAATCACTGATCGCCGCCATTACTAGTAAAAAAAAAATATTAATAAAAATGCCATAAAAATATCCCCTATTTTTTAAACACTATAACTTTTGCGCAAACCAATCACGTAAAAATAAGTAGAAGAATACGTATCGGCCTAAACTGAGGAAAAAAGTGTTTTTTTTATATATTTTTTGGGGATATTTAATATAGCAAAAAGTAAAAAATATTGCATTGCTTTCAAAATTGTCGCTCTATTTTTGTTTATAGCGCAAAAAATAAAAACCGCAGAGGTGATAAAATGGCATCAAAAGAAAGCTCTATTTGTGGGGGGAAAAAACGAACGCCAATTTTGTTTGGGAGCCACGTCCCACGACCGCGCAATTGTTAGTTAAAGCGACGCAGTGCGGAATCGCAAAGGGGCAAGGTCCTTAACCTGCATAATGGTCCCGGTCTTAAGTGGTTAAACTCTCCATCATGTTATCCTATGTATCCATGCACACATAGGCTGTTAGCTGTTTTGGGCAGTGGCTTTTTTGTTCATTATACCTCTATCTGTGTTTCTTTTACATATCTTATGTAGATGTCTGCATATGTTATTTTATAATTGAATAAAAACAAAAAATTCAAAAAAGTTAGGGAAAATATCAACAGTGGAGCCACAGACAACAATACAACCCAATCTAGTGGGTTCTGAGAGACGCTTTCAGCTGTAAAAACGCTCTAACGCTGAAAAAACATTGATAAGCGTCCATAAATGCTCAAAAACTCACCAGCATTTTTGGACGTTTTTGAGCCATTAAAAAATATAAGAATAAAATAAAAACGATATCGCAGAAAATTGCAAAAAACGCAAAAAAAAAACTAAAAACCGTTATTGCAAAAACGTTGAAAAATTTGCTGCAAAGCTACTTGCGTTTTTATACCGTTATTCTAACATCCAGTGTGCATGAGGCCTTATCCACCAATGAGCATTCTTCAGCTTTTGCAAAGAAGCTTTTAACACTGGGGGAGTGGCAGTGAAGGCTCCTGTATCCCAGAATACACAGGGAAGTAATAAAGAACTAGGACAGAGCAGCTCCAGCCATTTCCTGTTTGTACAGAACAGCTGTGTGGTGACATGTTTGCTGTGTGCAGGCAAAAGCATCAAGCCAGCCAGCAATACTGACAGTGCCAGGTAGGAACATGTCATCAAAGTTGAGCTGGACCAAGCCAAGTGTCAGGCCCCGTACACACGACAGAGTTTCTCGGCAGAATTCACCGAGAAACTCGGTCAAAACCCGGATTCTGCCGAGAAACTCTGTCGTCTGTACAGTTTTGGCTCGATGGAGCCGCCGAGGAGCTCGACGAGAAAATAGAGAACATGTTCTCTATTTTCTCGTTGTTCTATGGGAGAAGGCGGCCCGCCGAGCTCCTCGGCGGCTTCATCCCAAAACTCGACGAGGAACTCGACGTGCTTTGCACGTCGAGTTCCTCGGCCGTGTGTACGGGGCCTCAGAGAGCTCAATTTATACAAATCCATCTTGCAGAGAATTCACAACAATGTCTGCGATCACACCACAACCTAACCACGTCTCAAAGTAGATTGTTTGCTCTTTATTTTACCTCCCTTTTTAGCACTTCCCACAAGAAAAGCAACTCTTCCTGGGGGAATTCTTGAAGCATTTTCAATGCTTTATAAACACAACATAAACACATTATAGGAGCATCAATGAGCATTTCTTCCTTTCTCCTAATCCACAGACGTGTGAACGACCTCTTAGGCTGCATTCACACCTGAGCGTTTTGTCGCCTGAAGCGCGACGCTCAAATACGCTAGAGGGGAAAAAATACATTATTCCCTATGGAGATGGTTCACATCTGCACGCCAATACGCCTGAAGCTCAAACTAGTTCCGGACCCTTTTTTGTCGCGCGTATCGGGCGGTTTGGGCGTATTTGAGCGTTTCCATTTCCCATAGAAAGTAATGGAAACGCTCGATTCAAGCGACTAGCGCGACAACGAGCGTTTGCTACGGGCGTTTCGTCGCTTTAATCAATAGAACTTTTCACCCAGGCAGAAGATTAAAAAAATCTACCAACATAGCAACAAGTGATGAAAAGATTATAATTTTTCCTATTGGCTAAAATAAAAAAACGTTGAAGTACAAAAACGTCGGCCGGCGCTGTATGCAAACGCGCAAATAAGCATTATTACGCACGACAAAACGCCGGAAAAAAAACGCCCGAAAAAACTACCGAACGACCGACGCTCAGGTGTGAATGGTCAATGGTCAACAGCTTTGTGTCTTCAGACAATACAGCAGTACAATTGGACATTCTTCTGTTGCGAAAAGTTATTTCATTGATTACATTGCCTGTAACACATTCTTTAAATGGGGGGGGGGGGGCATGATCAGTTACAGGATTCTCCTCCCCCACCCTGCATTCACAGATCATGTTACAAGTAACCTGTAAAAAAACTTTTCTTAATGGAGGAGAGGGCATGAAGGGGCATGTCCTCATTAGACCATCTGTACTGCTGTTCTGCCTGAGACGCAAATCTGTTAACCATTGCTGAGCCAGAAGTTCAGAGCCAGGAAGAGGATGGGGCATCTCTGCAGTGAAGATTTCTCAAGGAACCAGCAGCCTGCACAACGTGGGACTTCATTACAGGTAAGAGATGTGAGTTAAAGGGGTTGTAAAGCTTTGTGTTTTTTCACCTTAATGCATCCTATGCATTAAGGTGAAAAAACACCTTGCACTCACTGGCCCCCCCGAGCCCCCATTTTACTTACCTGAGCCCCGAATCTCAGTGGGCCCGATCCTGCGTCGTTCTCTCTATGGCTGATCGGCTCCAAATTGGATAGATTGATAGCAGCACAGCCATTGGCTCCCGCTGCTGTCAATCAAATCCAGTGACGCGGTCGCCTGGGGCGAAGTCATACACTCGGCGGCTATGCACGTCTAGTGTATAACGTGGGAGCGCACCCGCAAGGTAACCCCCTCGGGAGAGGGTTTCCCAGAGGGGGTTAGCTCTTGCAGGGAGGAGCCGAGACAGCCGCCGTGGGCCCCTTGAAGCGGATGTTTTGAGGCCACTCTGTGCAAACTGCACAGTGGAGGTAAGTATGATATGTTTGTTATTTTAAAAAAAATGTAAACCCTGAACCTTTAGTGTCCCTTTAAGCTGTAGGTTAAATATTTTTTTTAGACAAACTTCAATTATTGGAGTTACTTTAACCGGTTTAGCCCCGGCCCATTTTGTAGCTAAAGGACCAGGCCACTTTTTGTGATTTGGCACTGCGTCGCTTTAACTAATAATTGCGCGGTCATGTGATGTGGCTCCCAAACAAAATTGGCGTCCTTTTTTTCCCACGAATAGAGCTTTCTTTTGGTGGTATTTGATCACCTCTGCGGTTTTTATTTTTTGCGCTATAAACAAAAATA
Organism: Rana temporaria; assembly: GCF_905171775.1. Taxonomy (NCBI): domain Eukaryota; kingdom Metazoa; phylum Chordata; class Amphibia; order Anura; family Ranidae; genus Rana; species Rana temporaria. The sequence continues at coordinate 134,948,165 of NC_053492.1, read as the reverse complement.
TAGTGACAATTTTGAAAAACATTCCATATTTTTTTACTTTTTGCTATAATAAATATCCCTTAAAAAATATATAAAAAAACGTTTTTTCCCTCAATTTAGGCCGATACGCAATAAACGTTTATTGATTGGTTTGCGCAAAGTTATAGCGTCTACAAAATAGGGGGTCGTTTTATGGCATCTTTAGTAATATATTTTTTTTTACTAGTAATGGCGGCAATCAGAGATTTTTATCGTGACTGCGACATTATGGCGGACACATCGGACACTTTTGACACGTTTTTGGGACCATAGTCATTTATACAGTGATCAGTGCTATAAAAATGCACTGATTACTGTGACAATGACACTGGCAGTGAAGGGGTTAACCACTAGGTGGCGCTGTAGGGGTTAAGTGTGCCCTAGTGAGTGATTCTTACTGTAGGGGGCGTGGCCTGGCGTGACATGTCACTGATCGTCGTTCCCGATGACAGGTAACAGACGATCACTGACACTGCCACTAGGAAGAACAGGGAAAGGTTTGTTTACACTTACCTCTCCCCGTTCTTCAGCTCTGTGACCCGTTCGCGGGACACCGGCGGCGATCGGATCCCGCGGGCACGGTAACGGAGCTCAGAACCAGGCCACGAGCACACTGTCGGCGGCGCGTGAGACCCACGGCTGGGATCTTAAAGGGGACGTACCTGTACCCCCTTTTGCCCAACCGTGCCATTCTGCTGACGTACATTGGCGTGTGGCGGTCCTTAAATGGTTAATTCAGTGTTTCTAAACTACAATTCTTAAGTCCTGAGTGTTTTTAGGATTCTACTTCCACAGAGTGCAGAAGTGATTGGACAGCTTTACAGACACCCTGGTCACTTCTACAGCAGAGAGCTAAGCCTACAGATGTAGGACATATTTTTGGCAGTAATCAGTGTTATGCTTTGATTAGCTTAGAGTAATTTTGATAAGTGGAAACTTTTAGTAGATTTTTGAGTAATATTGTAGAATCTAGTTCTTGGAAATGATTCACTAAATTGTAATTTTTCTTCTATTTCTTCATCATAACCTACTTCTGTGTGAATAGATAACATCAATTCTCCATGTTGGTGTCACTAAATCAAGTTTTGTAATCCTGTTTCACAATAAGAAAACATGTTATTAATGCATCCAAGAGAAATTTGGATGACAGGTAATAGTAATAACTGCTTAAACAGCTTAACAAATAAATAATGCTCTGGACATAAATCCTTGGTTTTGCTGGCCAGAAACTTCAAACAACGCTGAAAAACTATTTCCATGTGTTAGCAAAATAATGCCTTTCCAGAGATTTTCCTTCTTGTAATAGCATATCCTTGGATTAGAGTGTTAACCCCACTAGTAAAATAAATCGTCCCTCTTTCAGAGTGTACCATTTAATAAAGCCATGAGAAACCCAAGAACATTCTTGTACAGAATGTGTTATGAGATGTCAAAGGAATGTGCTCATTTTGTTTTTAATAAACCAGCAGGAAAAATGCTGCTTTGTTGACATCCATCAATATTTCTGTGATGCAGGGTATTGCACATAAACAGCTGCTTATAATTTACACACATACAATGATAATCACATGTAGTAGAAAGAAAAAAACAGACAAAAAACAGAAAAGAAAAATAATAAAACATTAGCATGTTTCAAACCATCAGACAGCGTTATGTTAATAAAAATGGCAAAAAGATCAATAATACAGGTTCAATTTGACAGGACACAACTAAAGGAATCGAATATTAAATTGAGTATTGAATTGAGTCTTGAGTTTTGTTTGAATAAGAAATAGTTCATATATTAGTTCCTAGATGCTCTTGCAAGCCACTAAATTAGTTGTAATTAAGAGAGTAAAGTAAATAGAAAATGTAGCGCTAAAAAGTTGAATAAGCAATATTAAAAAAAAACAAATGTTGATATACACATGAAGGTGGGTCACAAAGTGTGAAAACATAACATATATAAATATAACTCATATATGGAAGATTATGGGAAATGTCCAAATTAATGAACCAATCCATGTAGTGAACACATAGGGCCAGATTCACAGAAGAGATACGACGGCGTATCTCCTGATACGCCGTCGTATCTCTGAGTGTATCTATGCGACTGATTCATAGAATCAGTTACGCATAGATAGCCCTAAGATCCGACAGGTGTACGGCTTCGTACGCCTTCGGATCTTAGGCTGCAATACTTCGGCCGCCGCTAGGTGGAGTTTGCATCGTTTTCCTGCGTCGGCTATGCAAATGAGCTTTTAAGGCGATCCACGACGGTTTTTGCGTTCGTTACGTCGTTGCTAGTAATTTTTTCCCGTCGTAAAGTTAAGCCTGCTTTAACATGGCTTAACTTTAGATGAGCCATTTTAAAGTATGGCCGTCGTTCCCGGGTCGAATTTCAATTTTTTTTTTTTTTGCGTAAGATGTCCGGGAATACGAAAGTACGTTACGCACGTCGCCGTTCAAAAAGATGACGTCACTTCGCGCAAAGCACGGCGGAAATTTCAAAATGGAGCATGCGCAGTACGTCCGGCGCGGGAGCGCGCCTAATTTAAATGGTACACGCCCCATTTGAATTAGGCGGGCTTGCGCCGGACGTCTTTACGATACACCGCCGTAAGTTTACACGCAAGTGCTTGGTGAATCAGGCACTTGCGCTGAAAACTTGCGGCGGTGTAACGTAAACACGATACGTTACAACGCCTGAGTTTTCTGTGAATCTGGCCCATAAAGTCCAGTATAAAATAGTTGTTGCTCAGAAGTGAAGCACAGTGACACGTGGAAACATCGAGGTGTTGTATCTTCAATCAGAATAATGGGGTATGTACTCTTACCAAAGATGGTTTACTCGAATGTCGATGACAACGAGTCAATTGAGCGGAGAGAGCCAAGATGGGCAGTCTTCCACATTGATCATGGGAACGTTTACAGGAGTAGCTTCCAGGGATCTTGTAGGTGACCATAAGGTTGAGAAACCAAGTTGAAACAGCCTGATGGAAGGGCCAAAAAAAAAACTCTCATCGAGGAAGATGTAAAGAGAAAAAACAAGGGCTCCACATGGTATAGATGAAAAAGGATAGGTTTTATTGAATAAAAAAATGATTGGCATCCATAGTGATAAAAGTTTGTGATCACAAAAGTAAAAGGAGCAATATGGGGAGCAATAAGCCAAGGTGGCCATTTTTAGATAGTCTGACATTCATTTCTGGCAAGCTGTTGGAGATAGAGTGGCCTCTAGTGGTCAGAAAACAGTATGTGTGAAACATGTCTGCTTTACAAATGAAAATGGTTCTAAAGCCTTAAAGTGAAGTACAGCCAAAGCTTGTTTGGTTGTACTTCTCCTATGGTACACAGGAGTGAGTTTGTTCTGCTCTCTTGTGACCCAATGACCCAATTTTAGCTGAGAGTGGGCTGAAGTCTGCTCCCTGCTAATGTCACAGAGTCGGTCCAGGCTCAGCGTCATCACAACCATGGAGTCGGGATCCACCCAGATCCCTGGACCGGCACCTATCTCAGCCTCCCAGCGAGCTGCTGAGAGCCTGAGCCAGCTGCTCCTGCCTCCTCCACAGCCAACTACTCCAGTGAGCGAAGAGGGGCAGAGCAGACAGCGGTGACTGACAGTGTGGCGGTGTTCAAATGCTCGGTTCTCATCGTTAGAGACGGCAGGGGGCAGATGCAGCATCTCACTAATGCTGCATCCACCTAGGTAAGATGAATCTGAAAAAAGAAAAAAAAAACATACTTCTCTTTTAAGGTTTTCTTACCTGAATGCATTCTCTGCATTTAGGTAGCCCCAAGCCCCCTTTATACTTACCCAAGCCTGATCTTAATCCAACGAAGTAATAAGATAAACTGTCTGCGCAAAAGACTAGTGCATAACAAATGTAAATGGATATGGACAGAGGATAGATCTAAAAAAACAGCCACAGTTCTTTAGTCCATATTCTAATATGTGGTAATAACCAGTCCTTTAAAGGAGGAGAGGGATAGGAGGATGGTAGGCGGCAGCTGTCCTCAGAGAAAGTCGGTTCTGTAAGGGGAAGACAGGGGAACAAATCCAACGAAGTGTACGAGAGCAGTGGCTCTCTTTACTCTCTCTCTCCTCACAGGGCAGATTGATATCAGCGGGAGACAATGGCTCCTGCTGCTGTCAATTAAATCCTATGCTGTCTGTGTCTATGAATGCAAGCAAGCAGCTTGCTAAGGGGGTACTCGGAAGGCAGTAAGAGCCAGGAGCGTTGGCGGTGGACTGCAGAAGAGGAGGATTGGGGCTGCTCTGTGCAAAAACATTGTTATACTTACCTGCTCTGTGCAAAAACATTGCACAGAGCAGGTAAGTATAACATGTTTTTATTGAAAAAATAAATAATCTTTAGAATCATTTTAAAAGAGTTTTGCAGCACATGTACTTAATAGGCTGCATAGCAAAAGTCTTTGAAGTGGCTACACTACATTCAACAAAACATTTCTGTTGTAATTGTTTTGCATTTTTATGTTCCAACATTATTAATTGGTTTTCCCACATGAAATCACCAGCACGTGTTACCCCTCCCCCTCCCTCCCCTATTCCCTTCCTGCTAGAATTACTTGAAAGTCAAAAACTTCATGATATATTTTGGACAAATATTGACTAGTTTATTGTTCATTAAACCTTTATTTGTGTTTCTTTTACATATCTTATGTAGATGTTTGCATGTGTTATCCTTCTACACCTTATTCCATATGGCATGCTATACATCCCCTCTCATGCTTCACCTTATTCCATATGGCATGCTATACATCCCCTCTCATGCTACACCTTATTCCATATGCCATGCTATACATCCCCTATCCTGTGGCACCTTATTCCATATGCCATGTTATACATCCCCTATCCTGTGGCACCTTATTCCATATGCCATGTTATACATCCCCTATCCTGTGGCACCTTATTCCATATGCCATGCTTTACATCCCCTCTTCTGTGCAACCTTATTCCATATGCCATGTTATACATCCCCTATCCTGTGGCACACCATTCCATATGCCATGCTATACATCCCCTATCCTGTGGCACCTTATTCCATATGCCATGCTATACATCCAATCTCCTGTGGCACCTTATTCCATATGGCATGCTATACATCCAATCTCCTGTGGCACCTTATTCCATATGGCATGCTATACATCCCCTATCCTTCTACACCTCATTCCATATGCCATGCTATACATCCTCCCTCCTGTGACACCTTATTTCATATGCCATGCTATACATCCCCTCTCCTGCTACACCTTATTCCATATGCCATGCTATACATCCTCTCTCCTGCTACACCGTATTCCATATGCCATGTTGCACATTTCCTTTTGTGTGCTACCTGATTTTATTTTCCCAATCTGTACATCTCCTATTCCACAATGGCTTATTCTATACACTGTTATATACAGTATATTATATTCCACACTGTCTCATTAAAGGGGGTGTAAAGGTAATTTTGTTTTTTTCCCTATATAACCTTAGTGCAGTCCTCCTTCACTTACCTCATCCTTCCATTTTGCTTTTAAATGTCCTTATTTCTTCTTAGAAATCCTCACTTCCTGTTCTTCTGTCTGTATAACTCCACACCGTAATGCAAGGCTTTCTCCCTGGTGTAGAGAAAGCCTCTTGAGGGGGGAGGGGGCGAGCAGGAGTGTCAGGACGCCCACTAACACACAGCTCCTTTCTCTATCTGCAAAGTGGAGTGTCCTGACTCTCCTGCTTGCCCCCTCCCCCCTCAAGAGGCTTTCTCCACACCAGGGAGAAAGCCTTGCATTACTGCGTGGAGTTACAGACAGAAGAACAGGAAGTGACTGCACTAAGGTAAAGGAAGCTATTTAGGGGGATTTTTTTTTTTTTTTACCTTTGCAACCCCTTTAAGTACACTTTGCTGTAAGACCTTTTTTGTACTGTCAGGCCCTGTACACACGATCAGTCCAAACTGATGAAAATGGACTGAAGGACCGTTCTCATCGGTTAACCGATGAAGCTGACTGATGGTCTGAAGTGCCTACACATTATCAGTTAAAAAAACGATCGAGTCCAACGCGGTGATGTAAAACACAAAGACGTGCTGAAAAACCAAAGTTCAATGCTACCAAGCATGCGTCGACTTGATTCTGAGCATGCGTGGGTTTTGAACCAATGCTTTTACGTACTAATCATCGGTTTTGACCTATCGGTTATCAGTCCATCAGTTCAATTTTAAATCAAGTTCTAAATTTTTGGACTGAAGGATAACTGACTGATGGGGCCCACACACCATCGGTTTGGACTGATGAAACTGAACTTCAGTCTGTTTTCATCAGTTTGGACTGATCGTGTGTACAGGGCCTCACACTCTGTATGCTATACATTCACTATATTAAGCTGCCAAATTCTGTACTCTGTGCTGTACATTTTATGTCTGATGCTGACCCATTCTGTACACAGGGCTGCACATGTTATATTCCACACTGCCCCATTGTATACTCTATGCTAAACGTTTTATGCTTCATTTTGAACCATTCAGTCCACTGTGCTGTACAATTTCTATTCTGCATCATCCCATTCTGTATGGAGTGCAGTACATTTCCTATTCCACACTAGTTCATTCTGCACACTGTGCTCTCCATATTATATTTCTCATCACTTCTTTCTTTACCCTGGGCTGTAAATCTCCAACTCCACACCACCTCCTGCATGGTTCATTGTAAATTTCTCATTGCCACATTCTTTACAGTGTGCTGTACAACCCCTGTTCCACTCTGCATGATTCTTTATGCTGTGCTATACATTTGACATTCCATTCTAAACACTGGCTGTACCTGACTCCCATGGCAGGGCATCATAAATGCCCCCTCTTGTATTGGTGTCAATAGAAAGTTTTATTTCTTAGTGGCAGCGACACCAATGCAACAAGGCTTTTGTTTTTAGGAATCTGTCACTAATTTCTCATTATGACGCTAAGGCCACCTTATAAACAAAGAAGAAAATAACCTTTCTGGCAGGCCTAAACTTTCCTGGATTGCAGACCCTGGCCGAAACTTTTTCCATTTATTATTTCTAGGTATGTCCATTACATGATCCCGCTACATGTACAGTGCTTTCCCCTGCTACAGAATACATTTCATGACATAGGGACCAGCGAGAGGAAATACTACACCCAGAGAGAAATCAAGTATTGGACACACCCAGAGATGTATGATACCAGCTGGAGATCTGCAATACACTAACGTTTTAGGCAACTGCATGCCAGAAAGGTATTTATATATTTTTTTCATTTACAGGCTGGTCATAGTGACTTTATGTTAAAGTGGTTGCAAACCCTCACATATAACCAGTAACTAGCCTCAGGAAATGCTTAGAGATTAAACAAATCCTCCTACATTTCCAAGTTGTACCCGTTTATCTGCAGTCTTCTCTGTTCAAAGTGCATAATTTATAAGGCTTGTCTGAGCTGTCAGGGCTATCATAAAAAAAGGCTTAGCGAGCTGAAGTTACACTCTGCAGATATCAGTGAGGAGAGCTCTAAGAGCTGATTGGAGGGAAGAACCCCCCCCCCCCCTTTTCACATAGCATACAGGAACAGAGCTGCAGCTGTCAATCTCCTGGAGGTCCCTCCCCTGTCACTTTTTTTCTCTTGGTCAGAAGTGATGCTGATAGCATAGGAATAAAGTAGCAGACAGAAATTATACTTAGTGCTCTGGATTAAAGGGGTTGTATAGGTAAACGTTTTTTTACCTTACTGCATCCTATGCATTAAGGTAAAAAAACATCTGATAGCACCGCCCCCGAGCCCCCGTTTTACTTACCTCTCCACTCGAAAGTCCCATGCGCGTAATCGTCATCCTATTCGGTTCCCAGCCTGGCCGTTGATTGGCTAGGCCGGGCGGATTGATAGCAGTGCAGCCATTGGCTGGCGCTGCTGTCAATAAAAGTGGATGACACGGGGGCCGAGTGATATGGCCGCCGCTGTATCACGGGAGCGCGCTCGCAAAAGCTTTCCACCATGCTTTCCACCATGCGAGAATGTTTGCCTTTAGTGTCCCTTTTAGATAAGTACACACTATAGTGGGATATGTCTGAGGTTTACTTGAAAGGATAAGTGTACTTTTAGTCAATGATACTTATATTTTTTTTTAGACTCATGGGTAAAAAATACCAACCCTCCCTCTCCACAAATCTATACTTACCTCAATGGCACCACCATGCCCTTTTCAGTCCTTCTTAACCTGCAATGGTAATTAGGATATTGTACAATTGTGTGGTTCTTGGGGGGGGCCCATTCAAGTTTTTGCTATGGGGACTCGTGATTTTTAGGTACTCCTCTGGTTCAAAAGATGTGTCAATATTAACACACACAGAGTACAGAATAAACCAATGTCGATATTTGCCAGCACACCATCAAACGACGTGAATAGTGTCCAAACGGACGATTTGTTGCATGATCATAACACAAGGAGAGTGCAACGTTTCGGAGTAACGCAGAACCCCTTCGTCAGGTATAAACCAATGACCCGACCTTCGTTTATAGATGGTCAATAGCATTTTAATTGCTATTTGAAGTAAGTTTTAGGAAGATGATTGAATTTCTGCTGCATAAACGGATGTTGATTTCACTTCTATAGTTTTAACATTATAAGCCCTAAAAAATGTGATTTAATCTTCATCTAAATACTAATAATTGATAGTAAAATATTTTTAACAGACAAACACACATTTTATATTCCCAATGCACTCACACAGGCATTTAGCCACGGTGCAAATCCCAGCAGGAATCTACCGATTGGGTTTGACAGCTGCGAGTGGATAACTGCGGCCATCAAGGCCATATACTGCAATGACATGCTGTCAGCGGCAATCACAGCTGAACGCACACAAAGTGTGCTGCACTGGGATTCGCACCGTGGCTGAATGCCCGTGCGGATGAAGCCTAAAAAATTAGTTAAGGCAATCAAGGTTAATCACGGGACAAGTACTTCTATGTCAGATATTCTAAATTATTCAGGTTTGGGTTTAACCTGCTCTGTCGTATGAAGAAAAAAAATATACTTGTTAGTTACTCTCTTTTTTTTTATCTATTTTTTACTAGGAATGGCGGCGATCTGCGATTTTTTTTTTCCGGGACTGCGACATTATAGCGGACACATCGGACATTTTTTGACACATTTTTGGGACCATTCACATTTATACAGTGAACAGTGCTATAAATATGAACTGATTGCTGTATAAATGTGACTGGCAGGGAAGGGGTTAACCACTAGTGGGCGGGGAAGGGGTTAAAAGTGTAGACTAATCAGTGTTCTAACTGTGGGGGAGGGGGGTGACTGGGGGAGGTGACCGATCTGTGTCCCTATGTACAAGAGACACAAATCGCTCTCCTCTCTCCCTGACAGGATGTGGAGCTCTGTGTTTACACACAGTGCTCCACATCCCTGCTCAGTTACCGGGCAATCGCGGGTGCCCGGCGGCCATCGCGGCCCCTAGCAGCTTCTAATGACAGGACGTCATATGACGTCCTGTCAGAACAACAGGGGATTCCGCCCGCCGTCATTTGACGGCGTGCGGTATTAAGGTGGTTAAAGTGGAAAAATGCACAATCAAATGAATTTTCATTGCAGCAGAAAAAAAGATGCTGCACTCATTACTGTAAGGTCTCATTCACACAAGTATATGAATCCATGCCCTGTGTATAGATGTTCTCTGCATCCCCTTATAGGCAGTCCCATAGCTGTCAATTGGGATGCAGAAATGTCATGGTAACAGCCGCTGTTCCCAATGTGTCATTCATGCAAATGAGGGTGCAAGTACAAAGCACTTTGTTGAAATAAAAGAAAAGTCAAAAAAATAAAATAATGCAGCCACCTCACCTGATGATTAGTAAGCTGCAATATATTTCATTTTTGTTTGTGTTTTTGCATTTAATACTGCTTTAGGTTCATGCAGTCACTCCTGATTCCGTATTTTCCAGCATATAAGAAGACCTTTTACACTTAAAAAAAATGCACAAAAATCAGGGGTCGTCTTATAAGCCGGGTATAAAATGCCACACACTAGATGCCAGGCTGCCGGATGCCCGCTGGATGTGCAGTAATACTGTACGTAGCTTCGGCTACATACAGTATACACTGCTGAGCCAATCGCGGCAAGCAATGTATTCTATTCATGAATACAGAGTCATCCAATCCAAGCAGGCTACATACAGTAGCCTGCTCAGATTGGCTTGGAGAGTCAGAGAGGCGCGGGGTGATGATGTTACAGCCTCTGCCAATCCGAGCAAGCTTTGTATTCAATAATAGAATACATTGATCGCCGGGATTGGCTCAGCGGTGTATACTGTATGTAGCTTTGGCTACATACAGTACTATTACCACACATCCAGCGTAACTGGATAGGACATAGTGGAAGTGGGCAACTATGTAGGAGGTGTCATGGCAAACAATGTCAATTGAGGAATTGGCTAGGACAATGGCAGTGAGTCCCCCTGACTGCAAATAAGAATCCGAGGGCTCATAGTATCGAGACCTCTCATTAAAAAATTGCCTGTGCATTGTGCCCAGTCAACTAAAGACTTTAACGCCTGTTGGAATAGCGATGATTATTGTGGCGGATGTAAAGTATGCCCACGTGTCTACATTTAGGTCAGTGGTGAGTATGTGTGGGAATCCATGTTTTTTTTTTTAAATGGTGTTGCCTTGGAAGGGGGTCCATCTTATACTGTGAGTATAGCCCAAAAGCTATGTTTTCACTTGAAAAATAGGGGGTCGTCTTATACGCCCAGTCGCCTTATACGCCGGCAAAATACGGTATGTTTAAGCCCGCAGAACTTTCACCATTTTTCTTGCTTGTCTCTGGACTCATTCTATATTTTTGTAGGTGAAGTCTTCAGAACTAGAAATAGTTTTCTAAATGAGGTTTAATGAGCGTTTCATATAGGAGAATCAGAACTTGCTGCTGGTGACTCTTTTAGTAATGCTTCCTAGTTGTTTGCTCATTTTGCAATCAGCTGAAATAACGACCCCCAAATCTATTTTCTGTGTAGTTCTGGGTAACATTATACCCTCAATGTTGTATCTTTTCAGAGAATTATTTTTCCCTAAGTGCATTATTCCACTGGAGGAGGGGTCTCTCATTTAAGCATACCCTCTTGCCTGTGTGCTTGAGCTAAGGGCAGGTGGATTCTGGGAAGAAAATGATACATTAATCATCTACCCTTATTCAAGATGTCCATGGCTGGTAATGCAGCAATGTAATTTCACAAAAAAATTAAGCATTGTAACATGGGTAATTTAATGAATTTACTTTGAATACAAAAAATGTATTAAATAGTGTTTTTTAGTTTGTTGTGCTCAGAAACAGTTAAAGTGATTCTAAAGCTTCCATTTTAGCCCTGTTCCTCCTATTCTGGAGTCTCCTGTGGGTGCTCCTGGCTCCCCCCCTCGTCGAGTGCCCCCATAGAAAGCCAATCAGGAAACTTTTGTGGGCCTCCCTGTCTGCATCTATTTACATAGTGGGGCTCATTCCTTCCCTCTGCTCCCTCCTCATAGGATTTGATTGACAGTAGTAGGCGCCAATGGCTCCCTCTGCTATCAATCTGCCCAGTGAGGAGGGACAGAGCCGGGAGAGCCACTTCTCTTGTGCACACTGCTGGTTCAAGATCAGGCTTAGGTAAGTATAAGGGGGGGGGCTGAGGAGGATCCTCTTCAACAGAAGAATTGTTAGAATGTAAAAAATAAAAAACTTAAGGCTTTAGAACCTCCACTTTAAGTTGTGGATGTGTGGATTACTTTTGAGAAATCATGATATTGTTTAGTGTCACTCTAAGGCCGCGTACACACGGTCGGTTAACCGATGAAGCGGACTGATGGTCTGATGTGCCTACACACCATCAGTTAAAAAAACGATTGAGTCCAACGCGGTGACGTAAAACACAATGACGTGCTGAGAAAAATTAAGTTAATGCTTCCAAGCATGCATCGACTTGATTCTGAGCATGTGCAGGTTTTTAACCGATGCTTTTGCATACTAACCATCGGTTTTGACCTATCGGTCCATCGGTTCAATTTTAAAGCAAGTTCTAACATTTTTGACCGAAGGATAACTGACCGATGGGGCCCACACACGATCGGTTTGGACCGATGAAAAGGTCCTTCAGTCCATTTTCATCAGTTTGGACCGACCGTGTGTACGTGGCCTAACACCAAACTATACTGAAGCTTTTTCTTGTACCTTCCCTAAATCTGGAACATTACCTATGTTTAACCGGTTGCCGACCGCCGCATATACATGTACGTCCACAGAATGGCACGTACAGGCATATGGGCGTACATTTACGTCCCCGCCTTTCCGCGGGTCGGGGGTCCGATCGGGACCCCCCTGCTACATGCGGCAGTCGGATACCCGCGGGGAGTGATCCGGGAGGACGGCGCGGCTATTCGTTTATAGCCGCTCCGTTGCGATCGCTCCCCGGAGCTGAAGAACGGGGAGAGCCGTATGTAAACACGACTTCCCCGTGCTTCACTGTGGCGGCTGCATCGATCGAGTGATCCCTTTTATAGGGAGACTCGATCGATGACGTCAGTCCTACAGCCACCCCCCCCCTACAGTTGTAAACACACACTAGGTGAACCCTAACTCCTACAGCGCCCCCTGTGGTTAACTCCCAAACTGCAACTGTCATTTTCACAATAAACAATGCAATTTAAATGCATTTTTTGCTGTGAAAATGACAATGGTCCCAAAAATGTGTCAAAATTGTTCGAAGTGTCCGCCATAATGTCGCAGTCATGAAAAAAAATCACTGATCGCCGCCATTAGTAGTAAAAAAAAAAAAATTAATAAAAATGCAATAAAACTATCCCTTATTTTGTAAACGCTATAAATTTTGTGCAAACCAATCGATAAACGCTTATTGCGATTTTTTTTTTACCAAAAATAGGTAGAAGAATACGTATCGGCCTAAACTGAGGAAAAAAAATTATATATATGTTTTTGGAGGATATTTATTATAGCAAAAAGTAAAAAATATTGCATTTTTTTCAAAATTGCCGCTCTATTTTTGTTTATAGCGCAAAAAAAAAAAACGCAGAGGTGATCAAATACCACCAAAAGAAAGCTCTATTTGTGGGGAAAAAAGGACGCCAGTTTTGTTTGGGAGCCACGTCGCACGACCGCGCAATTGTCTGTTAAAGCGACGCAGTGCCGAATCGCAAAACCTGGCCTGGGCATTTAGCAACAAAATGGTCCGGGACTTAAGTGGTTAATCCTTATGCTACTAACATTATTAAATACATAGAAAGGCATATATTATAGTTACTTGTTACTTAGCCTGAGCTTAGGGCAGATGGATTCCGCAAAGTAAATGCTGCATGAATCGTATGCCCTTATTTAAGATGGCCATGTCCAGAAATGCTAGGGGTTGTTTTCTAAAGTGATTTCTCAACAAAATAAAGCATGGAGACTTTAGTTTGAATATAAAAAATTAAATAAATAGCATTTCAATTTGTGTTGTTCCGCTTCAATGTACTTATCCCAGAGCACATTTGAAATTTCTCCCTTGAGTATCATTGCTGTATAAGCAGCGGTTTAACCTCCCACCCAAATCGTTCTTCTTTTATATAGTGCCAATGTGAAGGAAAACATTTTACCAGGAAACATTAAGAAATAATTGCAGTACATCCACCAGAGGACATATTGTAAGCTTGCACTGCATGAGTTATGACATTTAATTTTGTACATGCATTTTCTAGCTAAGGGAATCCTACTTTTCTTCATCTTGATCAACTTTCTCATGTTCTCCTTTATCTTATCAAAACACTATTTTCAGAAACACTTAACATCAACCACCAGAGCTGTACCTCAGCTCTTTCCCTTATGCAAACTGTATTTCCAGCTTGAAATCTGTGTTTCCTGAGCTCATGTTATGGAGTTTACTGATCAATGAATTATGCTAAACCTTTCACCCTTTCATGCCGCTAATGTTAAACTCTCAAAGTACTGTTAGCTTTACTGGAATATTTATTTAATTCCCTCATTTTGGTCTGATCTACTGTATATAACGTATTTATCGGCGTATAACACGCTCCGGCGTATAACACGCACCCTAATTTAGGAGGAAAGTTTCAGGAATTTTTTTTTTTTAAATAAACAACTTTGAAGTAAAATAAGGGTAGCTCAAAACTTATTTTTATTAATATTTATACCACTTTTTGCATTAATGGCAGATTTAATATTCTCCTATCCATTATTGGAAACTAATAATTCCCTATTACATTATATAGGTGGAATTTATATTTCCTAGAAGGGCTGTATTTAGGGCTGGGATGTCAAACAGTGTGGTCTCTTGCCTCCCTCGTCAGGCAGTGTGTATCTTTGCTCAACCCCCCCCCCCCCCGATCGGACCCCCGACCCGCGGAAAGGCGGGGACGTACATGTACGCCCATATGCCTGTATGTGCCATTCTGTGGATGTACATGTATATGCGGCAGTTGGCAACCGGTTAAACATAGGTAATGTTCCAGCTTTAGGGAAGGTACAAGAAAAAGCTTCAGTATAGTTTGGTGTTAGGCCACGTACACACGGTCGGTCCAAACTGATGAAAATGGACTGAAGGACCTTTTCATCGGTCCAAACCGATCGTGTGTGGGCCCCATCGGTCAGTTATCCTTCGGTCAAAAATGTTAGAACTTTAAAATTGAACCGATAGGTCAAAACCGATGGTTAGTATGCAAAAGCATCGGTTAAAAACCTGCGCATGCTCAGAATCAAGTCGACGCATGCTTGGAAGCATTGAACTTCATTTTTCTCAGACTTTTTCCCACCCTGTCATTTGTACCTGCTCACGTCTGATCCCTGTCAGCTCAACTCCCGCGAGCCCTGCAGAGCGTTTCCATAGTTACGCTCTGATGGCTGCGAGAGTTGGATGGCCGTGAGAGAGACTGACTTCCTGTGTGCGTACTGCAGTGGGGGATGGCTGCCAGAGGTCACAATGCTGGATCTGAGTGGCCCAGGACTCCCGCGGCGATTTTTTTTATTTGGGACTGCGACATTATGGCAGACGGATCGGACACTTTTGACACATTTTTGGGACCATTGGCATTTATACAGTGAACAGGGCTATAAAAATGCACTGATTACTGTAAAAATGTCACTGGCAGGGAAGGGGTTAACACTAGGGGCGATCAAGGGGTTAATTCCCTAGTGTGTTTCTAACTGTGGGGGAGGGGACTGACCTAGAGGAAATTATAGATCGTGGTTACTAACTATTAGGAACCCGCAATCTGTCTTTCCTCACAGAACAGGGGTTTGTGTGTTTACACACACACATTCCTGTTCTGCCTCTCGTGCCCACGATCGCTCACGGTCATCATGACCGCCAGTCACGAGCATCAGCCCCCCGCGTTGCATCGGGCGCTCCTGCTTTCCCGCTTAACCACTTAACCACCAGCCGCCGTCATATAACGGCGGCAAGGTGGTTGCTTAACTGGGGGTCGCCGTTATTTAACGGCGCCCACCAGAAGCAGTAATGCGTGCCGCCTCGGGCGCGCACACTGAAAATTCTGTGCGCGCCGGGTCTATGAGACCTGGCGCTACACAGATCTCGGTAATTGACCGACAACCGCGGTCTTTTACCATGTGATCGCGCCGTCCAATGACGGCGCGATCACAGGTAAACAAACCGGCGTCATTTGATGACGCCGGTTCCTCCCTCCTCTCGCTGTACCGATCGGTACAGTGTGAGAGGAGAGCGCGGATGGCAGCAGCAGTGTGGGATGGATCTGTGACTATTGCAGTCACAGATCCATCCATCCCTGCTCAGCCATCCCTGCATTAACCCCTGCAATACTCTGCCTTCCCTGTGCAATACTCTGCAATGCTCTGCCTTCCCTGCGCAATTACTCTGCAATACCCCCTGCGCAATAATCTGCAATACCCCCCGCGCAATACTCTGCAAAACCCCCGCGCAATACTCTGCAAAACCCCCGCGCAATACTCTGCAAAACCCCCGCGCAATACTCTGCAAAAACCACGCGCAATACTCTGCAAAAACCATGCGCAATACTCTGCAAAAACCCCGCGCGATACTCTGCAAAAACCCCGCGCGATACTCTGCAAAAACCCCGCACGATACTCTGCAATACCCCCGCGCAATACTCTGCAATACCCCCGCGCAATACTCTGCAATACCCCCGCGCAATACTCTGCAATACCCCCGCGCAATACTCTGCAATACCCCTGCGCAATACTCTGCAATGCCCCCGCGCAATACTCTGCAGTACCCCCTGCCAGTACTCTGCAGTACCCCTTGCGCAATACTCTGCAGTACCCCCACACAATACTCTGAAATACCCCCCGCGCAATACTCTGCAGTACCCCCCGCGCAATACTCTGCAATACCCCCCACGCAATACTCTGCAATACCCCCCGCGCAATACTCTGCAATACCCCCCGTGCAATACTCTGCAATACCCCCCACACAATACTCTGCAATACCCTCCACACAATACTCTGCAATACCCCCCACACAATACTCTGCAATACCCCCCACACAATACTCTGCAATACCCCCGCACCATACTCTGCAATACCCCCGCACCAATACTTTGCAATACCCCCCGCACAATACTCTGCAATACCTCCCGCACAATACTCTGCAATACCCCCGCACAATACTCTGCAATACCCCCGCACCATACTCTGCAATACCCTCCGCACCATACTCTGCAATACCCTCCACACAATACTCTGCAATACCCCCCACACAATACTCTGCAATACCCCCCACACAATACTCTGCAATACCCCCCACACAATACTCTGCAATACCCCCGCACCAATACTTTGCAATGCCCCGGCCAATACTTTGCAATACCCCCGCACCAATACTTTGCAATACCCCCGCACCAATACTTTGCAATACCCCCGCACCAATACTCTGCAATACCCCGGCCAATACTCTGCAATACCCCAACACCAATACTCTGCAATACCCCAACACCAATACTTTGCAATACCCAGAAAATACTCTGGGGAAAAAAATGTGTTTTAACCACTTCCCGCCCACGTCATATGAGGTCCTTGACTTTGTGCAGGGATATCTAAATGATGCCTGCAGCTACAGGCATCATTCAGATATTATTTTTTTCAGCCAGCGATTCTCTACACCATAAGAATGATCATGGCGGCTGTTTAGCCTCTTGATCGTTCTTACGGGAGGCAAAAGTGGACGTCCCCACTCCCTTCGCCCTCCGGTGCTTCTTCTGACTCACCGCTGCGATCGAAGCCAGGGTCGTTTTTTTTTTTTTGTTTTTTTCAGGCTTCCCAGCCTAGAGGTGAGATGTGGGGTCTTATTGACCCCACATCTCACTGTAAAGAGGACCTGTCATGCTATATTCCTATTACAAGGGATGTTTACATTCCTTGTAATTGGAATAAAAGTGATCAAAACATTTATTTTTGGGGAAAAACGTGTCAAACTAAAATAAATAAAGTAAAATGAACAATAAAAATAAAAAATAAATATTTAAAGCGCCCCTGTTCCCGCGTGCGTATACAGAAGCGAATGTGCACGTAAGTCCCGCCCACATATGAAAACGGTGTTCAAACCACACATGTGGGGTATCGCTGCGAACGTTAGAGCGAGAGCAATCATTTTGGCCCCAGACCTCCTCTGTAACTAAAAACATGTAACCAGTAAAAACATTTAAAACGTCGCCTATGGGGATTTTTAAGTAGCGAAGTTTGGCGCCATTCCACAAGCGTGTGCAATATTGAAGGGTGACATGTTGGGTATCTATTTACTCGGCGTAACTTCATCTTTCATATTATGCAAAAACATTGGGCTAACTTTAATGTTTTTTTTTTAAAAAGCACAAAACTGTTTTATTTCCCAAAAAAATGCGTTCGAAAAATTGCTGTGCAAATACCATGCGTGATAAAAAGTTGCAACGACCGCCATTGTATTCTCTAGGGTCTTTGCTAAAAAAGAATATATAATGTTTTGGGGTTCTATGTAATTTTCTAGCAAATAAATGATGATTTTTACATGTAGGAGAGAAATGTCAGAACTGGTCTGGGTGCTCCAGAACGCCTGATGGTGCTCCCTGCATGTCGGGCCTCTGTATGTGGCCACGCTGTGTAAAAGTCTCACACATGTGGTATCGCCATACTCGGGAGGAATAGCAGAATGTGTTTTGGGGTGTATTTTGTGGTATGAATATGCTGTGTGCGAGAAATAACCTGCTAATATGAAACTTTTGTGGAAAAAAAATAAAAATAAAAAAAACCTTGATTTTGCAAAGAATTGTGGGAAAAAATTACAACTTCAAAAAACTCACCATGCCTCTTTCTAAATACCTTGGAATGTCTTCTTTCCAAAAAGGGGTCATTTAGGGGGTATTTGTACTTTTCTGGCATGTTAGGGTCTCAAGAAATGAGAAAGGCCGTCAGTACTTCAGATGTGATCAAATTGATAAATTTTCAGTAATTGGTACCATAGCTTGTAGACCCTATAACTTTCACCCAGACTAAATAATAACCCAATTTTTTTTTTTTAACCAAAGATATGTAGCAGTATACATTTTAGGCCAAATTTATGAAGAAAAATTCATTTTTTGCAAAATTTTATAATAGAAATGAAAAAAAATTATTTTTTTTTACAAAATTTTCGTTCTTTTTTCATTATTAGCGGAAAAAATAAAAACCGCAGAGGTGATCAAATACCACCAAAAGAAAGCTCTATTTGTGGGAAAAAAAGGACAAAAATTTCATTTGGTTACAGTGTTGTATGACTGAGTTATTGTCATTCACAATGTGAGAGCACCGAAAGCTGAAAATTGGTCTGGTTATTAAGGGTGTTTAAGTGCCCAGTTGTCAAGTGGTTAAAGGGAACCACGTAGAGCTACGGCGGTTTGCGAGATCGTGCTGACCTACCGCCGTCGGCAAGTGGTTAAACATGCGGAATTGTGTTTTTACATTTAATTATCTGAGATTTTTACATGAGTTTATGAACAAATCTAGTCCCACCATTTCTTTCCTGTATTTTGACTAGTGATAAAAGAATACCATTCATCTTTACATGTCTAACTAAATTAAGCGTTATTTCACATGGACTATTAAGGAATGGTATTCATGCAAAATGCATTTACAGTGAGGCAAAAAAAGGATTTAGTCAGCCACCAATTGTGCAAGTTCTCCCACTTAAAAAGATGAGAGAGGCCTGTAATTGTCATCATAGGTATACCTCAACTATGAGAGACAAAATATGGAAACAAATCCAGACAATCACATTGTCTGATTTGGAAAGAAGTTATTTGCAAATTATGGTGGAAAATAAGTCCTCTACAAACAAGCAAGATTTCTGGTTCTCACAGACCTGTATCTTCTTCTTTAAGAGGCTCCTCTGTCCTCCACCTGTATTAATGGCACCTGTTTGAACTTGTTATCAGTATAAAAAACACCTGTCCACAACCTCAAACAGTCACACTCCAAACTCCACTATGGTGAAGACCAAAGAGCTGTCGAAGGACACCAGAAACCAAAATTGTAGACATGCACCAGGCTGGAAAGATTGAATCTGCAATAGGCAAGCAGCTTGGTGTGAAGAAATCAACTGTGGGAGCAATAATTAGAAAATGGAAGGCATACAAGACCACCGATAATCTCCCTCGATCTGGGGCTCCACGCAAGATCTCACCCCATGGGGTCAAAATTATCACAAGAACGGTGAGCAAAAATCCCAGAACCACACGGGGGACCTAGTGAATGACCTGCAGAGAGCTGGGACCAATGTAACAAAGGCTACCATCAGTAGCACACTACGCCGCCAGGGACTCAGATCCTGCAGTGCCAGACGTGTCCCCCTGCTTAAGCCAGTACATGTCCGGGCCGGTCTGAGGTTTTCTAGAGAACATTTAGATAATCCAGAAGAGGATTCAGAGAATGTCATATGGTCAGATGAAACCAACGTAGAACTGTTTGGTAGAAAAACAACTCGTCGTGTTTGGAGGAGAGAGAATGCTGAGTTGCAACCAAAGAACACCGTACCTACTGTGAAGCATGGGGGTGGCAACATCATGCTTTGTTTCTCTGCAAAGGGAACAGGATGACTGATCCGTGTACATGAAAGAATAAATGGGGCCATGTATCGTGAGATTTTGAGTGCAAACCTCCTCCCATCAGTAAGGGCATTGAAGATGAAACGTGTCTGGGTCTTTCAGCATGACAATGATCCCAAACACACGGCCTGGGCAATGAAGGAGTTTCTTCGTAAGAAGCATTTCAAGGTCCTGAAGTGGCCTAGCCAGGCTCCAGATCTCAACCCCATAGAAAACCTTTGGAGGGAGTTGAAAGTCTGTGTTGCCCAGCGACAGCCCCAAAACATCAATGCTCTAGAGGAGATATGCATGGAGGAATGGGCCAACATACCAGCAACAGTGTGTGACAACCTTGTGAAGACTTACAGAAAACGTTTTACCTCTGTCATTGCCAACAAAAGATATATAACAAAGTATTGAGATTAACTTTTTATATTGACCAAATACTTATTTTCCACCATAATTTTTCAATTTTCCAAATTTATATAAAAATAATAATAATCACATGTACATAAGTATTCACACACTTTGCCATGACATGATCTTCAGTGCATACTGCTTCCACTGATCATCCTTGAAATGTTTCTACAACTTGATTGGAGTCCATCTGTGTTAAATTCAGTTTATTGGACATGATTTGAAAAGGCACACACAAGTCTATATAAGGTCTCACAGTTAACAGTTCATGTCAGAGCACAAACCGAGCCATGAAGTCCAAGGAATTGTCTATAGACCTTTGAGACAGGATTGTATTGTGGCACAGATCTGGGGAAGGGTACAGAAAAATTTCCACAGCATTGAAGATCCCAATGAGCACAGTGGCCTCCATCATCTGAAAATGGAAGACATTTGGAACCAACAGGACTCTTCCTAAAGCGTGTCGCACAGCCAAACTGAGCGATCGAGGGAGAAGGGCCTTAGTCAGGGAGGTGACGGAGAACCCAATGGTCACTCTGACAGAGCTCAAGCATTTCTCTGTGAAGAGAGGAGAACCTTCCAGAATAACAACCATCTCTACAGCACTCCATCAATCAGGCCTGTATGGTAGAGTGGCAAAACGGAAGCCACTCCTCCGTAAAAGGCACATTACATCCCACCTGGAGTTTGCCAACAGGCACCTGAAGGACTCTCAGACCATGGACCAAGGACTCCCGCCAGGAGAAGACAGTTATTAGTGGCTATAGCTAGCAATAATTGCAATAGAATCCGACAGGCTGGCTGTACCCAAGTTGATCAATTGATTAACTTGGTACATTCAGCCTGCCCATTAAAGATTTGAATCTTAGGCCCCGTACACACGACCAAGTTTCTCGGCAGAATTCAGCCAGAAACTCAATGGGAGACGTATTCTGCCGAGAAAAACGGTCGTGTGTACACTTTTCGCCGAGGAAACCGACGAGGATCTCGTCGGGCCAAAAAGAGAACAAGTTCTCTATTTCCTCGTTAGTCAATGGGAAAAGTTGACTTGGCGAGATCCTCGGCGGCTTCACAAGGAACTCGACGAGCAAAACGATGTGTTTTGCCCGTCGAGTTTCTCGGACGTGTGTACGGGGCCTTAGACGTTTTCTGCTGAACCTGCCAAGATTTGAACCGTGTATGGCTGGCCTAAATAGCACTGTCACTAAATCCATATTCAGGGTCTGACTTATGTTGAATTGATGTGCAGAGACTGAGTTATACTCCCCATATAGCCTAGTGCAGGGACTTGTAAAACAATCAGTAGGTTTAGTACAGCAAGGTTTTATCTCCCTCTGATTGTGCAGTCTCCAAAACCCAGTGGTGGACTCCACTTACCACAATGTCTGAAAAAATCTAACTAAAGTTAATGTACATTCATCACACTGCAATGATGTTTATTTAGATGGCAAGGATTGAGAGCATGAAATGTTTACAACTTTGATGACATTTTTATATAAACTCAATCACTAAAATCCTATATAAGCTTTACTATGTAATTAAAAAATTATTTTAATTTTTATTTTTTATTTTTATTAAATTAGCAGATTTTTGTTATACTGTAGGTGTAGCACTACCCCAGTAGCAGCCACTGATTTTAACAGGTTCTGCTCCAAACAGTGCAGAGGCTACCAATCACACAGGCAACAATTAATTCACTCTGGCTCCAATAAACAGTCTAGGACAGACATCACTAAATGACGGTCCTAATCCTGCTCTATCGACCGCCGCAATCGTGCTACTTAGCTTCCGCTTTTGTCCCTAGCTTCCGCCACTGTCATTAGCAGAGCAGAGCCGGCGGGAGATGAGACGATTCTATGCTGAGGGTGGGAGCAGCACTGCATGGAAAGTGGCTACTTGAATTAACTTTTCATGTTAACCAGGAGGTGATTGGCTACTAGGATGCAGGGGGCAGTCCTAGCAACCAATCACCAGCTTGTTAATATGAAATATATACTGTTATACCACTCTAATGTTCAAAAACTAGTGCAATACAAATTATAAAACAAAATTAACAACTTGTGCAAAAGTAATGGATAAAAACAGTGCAGCACTAATCATGAATGCATAGATGTGCAAAAATGGTGATGGGAGGTGAATCATATAAACAATATATAACACAAATACATATCTGTATAGAAAAAAATAATATCACAGCCATTGGTGAACTAAAAAAGTCCAAAAATAGAGTGAATAAGTCCATGAAGGTGTATATAATTGCGTGATCCAAATTGTGATGATCACCTAGAGAAGAATCACCACTGGAAAGAAAGCTGTCACCAAATGAAATATAAGGAGGCTTACAGGAACATATGGACCCAACTCAGCTTCTACCAAATGGGTCAATAAGGCAATGGTGTCTCAACACCTGGCTATAGATGCTCCGCTCCAAATGGACTGTGTGTTGCTAGTGAGATTGCCAACCATCACCAAAACTGATGTAGCAATATGTTAGTATACAGGACCTTTCAAAGTCAAAGGTGGAATCCTCTCATTAACACTATGTATAGTGTATAGACTGATGACATACCTCCCAACTTTTTGAGACAAAGTTAATATGAAAAGTTAACCCAGCAGCTCTAGTCCTCCATCCAGTGCTGCTGTACCTCCGCCATCAGTCCAGGATTGTCCTACCTCCTGATCTCCACTCCATGTAATGTAGGAGAGTGAAGGGAGTAAAGGACATGGATGTGGGGGATGGGGGGTGTTGTAAAGGGGAGTGCTGTGTGTATTGGGGATCACAGGGAAGCAGCGCTGTGTATGTGGGGAAGGGGGTCATGAAAATGGGGTTATGCTGTGTGTATGTGGAGGGTCGTGTACAGAGGGGCAGTGTTGTGTGTGAGGGGGGGGTCATGTACAGAGGGGCAGTGCAGTATCTGCACCCCCCTGAAAGGTGCCAAATGTGACACCGGAGGGGGGAGGGATCCAAAAAGCAGAGGTTCACTTTTTGTGTGAACCTCCGCTTTAAACACACTGAAATACATGGTGCGGTTTCCCGCACATGGAAATTGCATAGTACAAACGCTCTGCTATAGTTGGGACCTTGATGAACATCAGCAGACTCCAGCAGAACTGCTTCGAAGCAGACTCCAGCAGGACAGTAACATGGCTGCTCCAGCTCCCAGATCATTTATGCTCCTCCCCAGCCACCTACCAGACATTCACTACAGTAGATGCAAAGTGGCTGCCAGAAAGGATGAAAAAAAAAGGTGAAAAAGTATTTTATTAAAAGAAAAATAGAAACTCTTTATGATAAATCGTAATTTAGCAAACTAACTTCAGTTTGCGTTTACATGCAATGTAATGTTTGAAATAGTGAGGAGGTAAGGTCCAGCGTGATTTAGCTACCCTGTTTAGTATATTGTGCGTTTTACCATTTAGCACATTAATTCAATTTAAAACTGTCATCTGCTATTTAAAAGTACTGACTGAAAAACTGCAGACTTTTAGCTTTAAGGTAAAGCTAGTCCAGCTAGTAAAATAATCGTTTAACTGTACTTCCTTGTTTTTATTGTATTATTCCCTTTCTAACTGAGTTATTGGGTGAGTTATACTTACCCATTGCGTTGAATCCAATTGATAAGTGCACAGAAACACGAATGGCCAATCACTGTCCCTCTTTGTTTTAAACATAACAATTTATTGTTATTGGGGGGGACTAAATCACTACTTTTTATTCTATGTATATGTACCAATAATTGTGGATAAGGTTCAGGTTTGCCCTTTCCATGAGGCCAAGCCTGAATCCTGCAGGTTTGAGATTTAAGGCTTTGGTGAATTTAGGTGCAAATCCACCATGGATAAAAAAAAAATTAAAATCAAAATGCATTGCATGTCCTATGAACTATGGCCGTGAGGCATAGAAAGGCCAGTGAGGGGGATTTTGGATAAGCAAGCCCCCTTATTATAAATGGGAATTCACAGAGAAGTCATTGTGACAATATATTGAAGCTGCTGTAGAGAAAGGATGGGTAAATGAAAAAAAACTTAATGAGGAGAGATTAGTCAGATAGAAAACATTACTTATATTCTGATTGTTCTTTTGTGCCTTTTTTATTATTCGTATTTTTTAAATCGTTAGCCACTTCAATACTGGACACTTTCAACTCTGCCCTTGCCAATTTTCAGATTTCAACGCTGGAACACTGGGCCAGATCCACAGCCAGCCGCCGTAACTTAAATATTCCCATTTAAGTTACACCGCCGCAAAATTTCTACCTAAGTGCCCGATCCACAAAGCACTTACCTAGAAATTTTCGGCTGTGTAACTTAAATTCGGCCGGCGCAAGGCGTTCCTATTCAAATTGGGCGAGTCCCATTTAAATTAAGCGCGCTCCCGCGCCGGTCTAACTGCGCATACTTACGACGTAATTTTCCTGACGTGCTTTGCGCGGTTTTACGTTGCGCCGGGTTTTGAGAATCGCGACGGGCGTAAAAAAAATTTGAAAAAAAAAATTTGAAAAAAAAAGACGGCGACGCGGGATAGAAGGGTCTACTTTTACAAGGCCTAAACAGTTACTTTTACCTTGCCGAGGTACTGCATCCTAAGATCCGACAGTGTAAGTCCCTTAGACATGTCGGATCTTCTGCCTATCTATTGGAAACTGATTCTGTGGATCAGTTCCAAAGATAGAAACAGGGATACGACGGCGTATCTACTGATACGCCGTCGTATCCCTTTTGTGGATCTGGCCCACTGTACCTAAATGAATTTATCATGTTTTTGAGACAGATAGAGCTTTCTTTTTGTAGTTATATTTTTTTTATTATTGAAAGGTGAAAAGTTTGAAAAAAAATTGTTTCTTTGCTTCTTTTTACAAATAAATAGGCTTTCTTCAAAAATTTAGGAAAAATTGATCAATCCTGATGTACTGACAGCCTATATAATTCCTTAAGGCCCTAAAATGCAAAGACAGTACAAAAAGCACCCCCATGATCCCTTTTTGGAAAGTAGTAGTAGTAGTAGAATATTTAGTAAGAAGCATAGTGAGCCTTTGAATCTTTAATTTTTGGGAAAATGAAGAAATTAAATAAACGTTTCTTTGTTTTTCACAATTCTTTTTATATTTTCTTTTAATATACTGTTATCAGAGCAGCACGACATTATCATATGGCTGGTGTGTTGGTGATCAAGGATATTGACTGAAAACAGTATGTTTAAAAAATAATAATATTTTTATTTCAACTTATTTAAAAAAAAATTTACAATTTTTGTTTTCTTTTTTTTTACGATTTTATTTTGGCATACTGTGACCAGAGCAGTACAGTGTTACCATAGTGATACTGTACTACTCTGGGAAGGTGATCAGGATTTTTTGTACACTATGATTGCTTACAACAGTGAGGAACACTGTTACATGTAATCCTTTTTTTGAATGGCATTTATTCATTGCAAGTGTGTACTATTGGGATAGCTGTGATTGGCCACAGCTATCACATGGTACAGATGCAATAATTATAACTGACATGTGATCGCTGTGATTGGGCCAGCCCGGTACAATGATTTGTCATCTGGTGACAGATTAAGCCGTAGTGTGTCTGCTAGAGCATGCAGGAAGCACACGACTTGGAGGATGACGTTCACCCAGGATGGGAAAGCTCCCACTCAGCCATTATTTTACTATAGGCCTGATGGTAAACAGTTTATGTAGAGCTTGTGTAGAGTAAGGGAGGATTATAACCCCTTTCAGTTTTTTGTTTTGTTTTTTTTATCTGTGTCCCTTTGGAGGAATTGTTTCAAAGCCAAACAGGAGGTAGATGAAATACCTCCAAAGTGAGGGAATCCCTGGTTTCCACCATGATCACCAGAACTAGTGTCAAGATTTGGAAGATTTCCCCTCTCTTAGGCCCCATACACACAATAGAATTTATCCGCGAATACGGTCCAGCGGACCGTTTCCGCGGATAAATCCTCTCGTGGATTTCGGCGGATTTTCATGCGATGGTGTGTACACACCATCGCATTGAAATCTGCGCCGAAATCCTCTGGCGATGACGTGTCGCGCCGTCGCCGCGATTATGACGCGGCGACGTGCGCGACGCTGTCATATAAGGAATTCCACGCATGCGTCAAATCATTACGGGGGATCCCTTCGGACGGATGGATTCGGTGAGTCTGTACAGACCAGCGGATCCATCCGTTGGGATGGATTCCAGCAGATGGATTTGTTGTGCATGTCAGCGAATATCCGATCTGCTGGAATCCATCCCAGGGGAGATATATCCGCGGATAAAGATCCGCTGGCGTGTACACACCATAGGATCTATCCGCTGAAACCCATTTGCTGGGATTTATCTGCGGATGGATTCTATGGTGTGTATGGGGCCTTACTGTTCTGGTGACAACCCAAATTTTTTAATTTTCTTACACTCAACAGGACAAGTAACCAGGACAAATAGAGATAGCGAATCTCCCTTGGGAGGACTCCACTGTCGCCCCATTTTTGCATGCAAGAATTCTTTACATCAGCCAAATGTAAGTTTGTCAGCTGTGAATAAACACGCAATTTTTTATCATACGGAGTTACGCTATGTGGCCACCTCTCTTTTCTCCCTCTTATGCACCATTATTTCACTGAACCAATTGGTTTTTGGGAGTCCTACACCAGTACAGTTTCCAGTCTGTCCCTGGGGACCTATTCCATCCAAGGATACATCATCCAATTGGGTCTACAATTCCCGGCCAAGGATCGTTTTCTGACATCTGTCATACAAAGCCTTGATTGACCTCTTTTGGCATATGCCACCAGTGGTCAATAAGTTCCGGTAAGCCTGCACTTTTATCGGTGGTGGGATTATATCGTTTTAGAAGTCACGCATCTTTTCATCTTATTCACTCACTTGAATGACATGTGGAAAATATGAACTTCAACATTATCAATTATTTTGAACATTAAGTTTTGTCGGACTTTGTTTTTCACTTGATATCATATCAAGTACACTAGATCATTTATTTATTGGCACTTCTCTTTTCTTAAAGGGTTGTACATACCGTTTATTTACGTTCTACATTTATTTATTTCTGTGTAATTTTTATTACATATACTATGGTATTTTGGTATTTAACATATCACTATAAGCGCTACACTTATATATCTTTTCGAATCTCCCTTTAGGCAGAATTAAATCCCAAATGGCAGCAGAATGTGTCAAAGGAGCATGAGGAACATGCAAACTCGCGTGCAAATCGCTCAACAAAAATCGCAAGCAAAAACACTTGTTCCCGCTATGCAATGCAGCCTTGCAGACAAATAAGCTGTCATCAAAGTTTCTGTTTGATCTGCAGTTGGCATTTTGCCAACATGTGGTAAACTAGTCTTTGGAGGGCTTGACAGTTCGGTTGAAAGTGTTAAAAGCTGCTGTGAAAGTTATCATTTATGGTATGCCTTAAATGTAACAGCAATGAGTTTTGTTCTGCTTTAAGGGAGCCTCAGACAGCAATAAGAATCTGAAACAAAATTAATAAGGTGGATGGAGGACCTCAGCTTTGAGGATTAATACATAGATTACAGTTTTTCATTGTAGCAGGGGTAGGCAGTGTAAGAGAAATGAGTGAGGTGTACCATAGATAGTGGGAAAGTGCCAGCCCTGCCCCTGCCTGTGTGGAGCATTTTAGGTAAGGGGCTTTGTATAAATAAATAGTGGGGGAAGAGGGCGCTAGTATGAAAATTATACCTGAATTGGGGCGCCCTCAGACCGAGGGTCCCAATGGTATAAGTGGGAAATTAGAAAAAATAAAAAATATTATTCAAACACTCTAGTGACTATACAATTCGTACATAAGTTGAATCTCAACTAAATTGTGTACAATACCAGATCATACAACAACTAAATTAAATGCAATAAAGTCGCTGGTGCAACCAGTGAAAAGTGCATAAACACTTAGGCAATAGTGCGTCTAATAAGTGGTAGCTCAAAAACGTAAGTAACAGAAATAAACAGAAAAAAACAGTCCACGTGTGATTGTTGCTACAGGTGAATCCAATCCAAAAGATCATGGAATCATGCAAAGGGTCTTGAGTGCTGCTGCAGCCACCACCATTAAAACATTTGCACCCAAAGTGATCTAGCCAAAAGAAAGGCTTACCAGAGGTAATGGACCCCTTTTGTGAGAATTGGGTCTATTGGGCTGAGCAGGTGTTAGTGCCTGCACACTGTTCACCAACGTTCAGGGGGGGCGCCCCCCTGATGACATGGTAATTCCACGAAACAATTGTCAGAGGCAGTCTGACATCCTAGCATACCAGCTGATCCCGCACGGCTACAGCACAACAACCAACGCGCCTCCCCACACAGCAACCCACGAGAACGAGTCGGGGTCCTGTTAGACGCATGCAGTCCTAGTGCCGGGCAGGCACCCTCCAAGTAAGGGGCCAATCAGCGTTTTTTAATTATGTGTTTTTTAATAAAAGTTAATGCACTATAGCTCCTTTTCTGTTGATATTTTTTTGGATGGATCCCTGGTCACCACTGGCATAAGATCCGCAGTCTGAACGTTGGTGAACAGTGTGCAGGCACTAACACCTGCTCAGCCCAATAGACCCAATTCTCACGAAAGGGGTCCATTACCTCTGGTAAGCCTTTCTTTTGGCTACATCACTTCGGGTGCAAATGTTTTAATGGTGGTGGCTGCAGCAGCACTCAAGACCCTTTGCATGATTCCATGATCTTTTGGATTGGATTCACCTGTAGCAACAATCACACATGGACTGTTTTTTTCTGTTTATTTCTGTTACTTACGTTTTTGAGCTACCACTTATTAGACGCACTATTGCCTAAGTGTTTATGCACTTTTCACTGGTTGCACCAGCGACTTTATTGAATTTAGTTTAGTTGTTGTATGATCTGGTATTGTACACAATTTAGTTGAGATTCAACTTATGTACGAATTGTATAGTCACTAGAGTGTTTGAATAATATTTTTTATTTTTTCTAATTTCCCACTTATACCATTAGGACCCTCGGTCTGAGGGCGCCCCAATTCAGGTATAATTTTCATACTAGCGCCCTCTTCCCCCACTTTTGATTCTATTGCACAATATATTCTTTTTGTTATGTTTTGTCACAGAGGAGCAGCTTGTCACCAAGTATTTAATTATTTTTCACTAGTGATTAATTTATGTATACTTATCTAAGCGGAAACACACCCCATTTATATCGCTTTGTATAAATACTCTAGTGGGAGTCAGTTGGTTATTGGAGGAAGTGCTGAACCAAATCAGCAAAGATGTAGCTGTTGAAGATCTACCTCCTGGGAGATTCCCATGGATGGAAGTAAAGAAGGGCTCAGGACTTATGGGACTACACACATCCCTTGGGTATGGGATAAAGGACTCTGACAAACCCCTCAAAGTTTGGGCTGCTCCATGACTCGGCTCTATGCTTTGCTATTATCTGTTTGAAACTGAAGAAATATGTCATCACCAGTCAACAGTGTTTGAGTGGTGTTAGAGGGCTTTCATTGTACTTCTCTCAACCCCATAACCCATAATGGGAATGTCTTCCAGAAATAAAAAAAACTGGTCCTGGAAGGGCTGCTGCTTGGATATGCTGCCTTAAGGCCTGAGGTAAGTATGTAACGGGCTGGGTGATGCTGGCAAGGCCAGGCCAGGGGCCTCCTAGGGGATGCCTCTATCATTACACCTGGGAAAGAATCCAAAGATTATAGCACCTTTTTGAGCCAACCTATGCTGGATATGAATGTGTTAAAGAATGCAGGTGCTTTTCCACCTCGTAGCTGTGCACATAGAGGAAATGCACCCAAAGCTTAGCTATACAGCAGAATCACGCAATGTTTCCACAGCTGAACCTTAGATACCAAAATTCTGTGCTTGCTGCAGGGTAAATCCTGTATGTGCCTTTAAACTTGTGGCCTATTCTAGTACTCCGGCACTGCAAAGGTGACATACATAGTGTTTCCACAGCTAGACCTGCATTGTGCCTCAGATTTTCTCACGTTATGGCCACTAGATGGAGTGAGGCATCATAGGAATTACAGACTTACTCTATATAGCAATTTGGTATTTACCCAAGCTAAATGTAAAAGAAATAAAAACAAATTGCACATACCAGAATACAATATTGCTGATGATGTCTTTAACATTAATTAATGATTAACCCTTTCTCTGCCACTGACATGTGTCATATGTTGGTGGCAGCAGCAAGAGGTATTTACACATAGTCCTGACTGCTATAGAAAAGCAGGGAGAAATAGCAGCCAGATCTGTAAAAAAAAATAAGCACTACACAATATACACACTACACTTGTTGGGCACACAGTTTATCCCTTGATTACCCCTTGATGTTAACCCCTTCCCATTCAGTGTAACTGGTACAGTTTACAATACTATATCTGATCATTGTCTTATTGTCACCAGCAACGTCAGTGTTAGTCAGTTAATGTCCCTCCCAGCCAGTGACTGTTAGCTCCAGACTGCCCGCCACACTATTACAGTCCCACTATAAGTCGCTGATCACTGCCATTAACAGTATAGCATCTATAGCTGCGTAAATTCCAGTAAATATACCATAGTTTGTAGATGCTATAACTTTCACACACACACACATTTTTTTTTTACTAAACACATGTAGCAGAATACATTTTGCCTTAGATTTATAAAGAAGCTCGATTTTTTTAGATTTTTATATTGGGTATGTTTTATAACAGAAAGTAGAAGATATTGGGCTAGATTCAGGTAGGGGGACGTAAGTTTGTGCGGGCGTAGTGCATGTTATTTACGCTACGCCGCCACAATTTAGAGAGGCAAGTGCAGTATTCACAAAGCACTTGCTCCGTAAGCTGCGGCGGCGTAGCGTAAATCTGCCGGCGTAAGTGCGCCAAATTCAAATTGTCAAGAGGTGGGCGTGTTTTATGGAAATAAAACATGACCCCACGTAAATGACGTTTCTCACGAACGGCGCATGCGCCGGCCGTGAACGTATCCCAGTGCACATGCTCCTAATCACGTTGCAAATAGTCAATATTTTCGAGTGAACGTAATTTACGCAAAGCTCTATTCGCGAACGACTTACGCAAACGACGCAAAATTTTCAAAATTCGACGCGGGAACGATGTCCATACTTAACATTGGCTATGCCTCATATAGCTGGAATAACGTTACGCCGGAAAAAGCCTTACGCAAATGACGTAAAAAAATCCGCCGGGCGCACAAACGTTTCTGAATCGGCGTATCTAGCTCATTTGCATATTCTACGCCGAAATCAACGGAAGCGCCACCTAGCGGCCATGCAACTAAGATACGACGGCGTAAGAGACTTACGCCAGTCGGATCTTAGCCTAATTTCGGCGTATCTTGCTTTCTGAATACAGAAAGAAGATACGCCGGCACAGCTTTGAATTTACGAGGCGTATCAATAGATACGACAGCGTAAATTCTTGCTGAATCTAGCCCATTGTTTTTTTCCCCTAAATTTTATGATCTTAAGTAATAAAATAAAAAACCCAATAGTGGTCCAATACCACCAAAAGAAAGCTCAGTTTGTATGAAAAAAAAAAAAATAATGTTTATTTGCATTACAGTGTCGCATGAGCAATACATTGACAGTTAAAGTAGTACAGTCCTGAAAAGCAAAAAAACGGTCTGGTCATGAATGGGGTAAAACCTTCTCGTAGTCAAGTGGTTAAAATGAACCAAAATATAAAACACCTCAACATACGGATTATAAATATATAAATCATAGTGCATGCTTCCTGTAAGAGATGTATGTGTCCTCTGGACTCAGACATTAGATAATACCATGTGCCTCTAAGGCCTCGTACACACGATAGGTTAACCAGAGGACAACGGTCTGACGGACCGTTTTCATCGGTCCAAACCGATCGTGTGTAGGCCCCATAGGTTATTTAACCTTAGGTTAAAAAAATGGCAACTTGCTTTAAAATTTAACGGATGGATTGCTAACCGATAGGTCAAAACCGATTGTTAGTACGCACAACCATCGGTTAAAAATCCACGCATGCTCAGAATCAAGTCGACGCATGCTTGGAAGCATTGAACTTCGTTTTTTTCAGCACGTCGTGTTTTACGTCACCGCATTCTGACACAATCGTTTTTTTAACTGATGGTGTGGACGCACGACGGACCATCAGTCAGCTTCATAGGTTAACCTAGGACAACGGTCCTTCAGACAGTTGTCCTCTGGATAACCTATTGTGTGTACGAGGCCTTAGTATTTATAGATTCAACATGCTGTTTCTACGATGTTGCCATAATATATACACAATGAAAGTCTCACAAGTTTAATCAGGGCCATAGACTGTCTCACTGGGTCAATGTGCCTTTATTCTGCTTCCCTTTATTGTACCTGTACATCAGCCATTTTTCTTATACATGTGCATTATATGGAAGTCTACATATTACCTTTGTCTAGAACTGTTTGAACCTTATGTGGTAAAGAATCTGTACCCCAAAACTCCTATAACCATAATAGTTTTAACATTGTATCCTACCCAAGACCATGCTTACTACCACGAACAATAGGTGTGTGAACGCACAAAGCCAAAGTACCGTCTTCTTGCATAGTCATCAAACTTAATATTTTTTTTTCTCGCTATTGGAAAATATTATATTGGGGGCCCCCAAGAAATTCCTTTAAGTTGCAGGGATTGTATAATATTATCTTATTTAAAACTCGCAATATTCTACTGCAAAAAATGACCAGCTAGACAATACAAAGTTATTTACGCAAAGGGTGCCAAAGTTTATGGGCCAGATTCACAGAAAAAGTACGCCGGAGTATCTGCTGATACTCCGGCGTACTTTCAAATTTGCCGCGTCATATCTTTATTTGTAATTCACAAACAAAGATATGACGGCTTTTAGCTAAGATCCGACAGGCGTACGGCTTCGTACGCCTTCGGATCTTAGGATGCAATACTTTGGCAACCGCTGGGTGGAGTTTGTGTTGTTTTCCACGTCGGGTATGTAAATTAGCTGTTTACGGCGATCCACGAAGGTACGCGCGTTCGTCGCATTCTCTTACGTCGTCACTAGTTGGTTTTTCCCGTCGCAATCTTAAGCCTGCTATTTCATGGCTTAGATTTAGACCAGCCATGTTAAAGTATGGCCGTCGTTCCCGCGTCGAATTAAAATTTTTTTTTTTGCGTAAGACGTCCGGGAATACGAAAGGACGTAACGCACGTCGCTGTTCAAAAAACACATCGGGGCGCCGTAATTTTGCGCACAGCTCGGCGGGAAATTTCCTAACGGAGCATGCGCAGAACGTTCGGCGCGGAAATGCGCCTAATTTAAATGGTACACGCCCCATTTGAATTAGGCGGGCTTGCGCCAGACGGCTTTACGCTACGCCGCCGCAAGTTTACACGCAAGTGCTTTGTGAATCAAGCACTTACAACGAAAACTTGCGGCGGAGTAACGTAAAGGGGATACGTTACGCCGCCGTAATTATTCGTGAATCTGGCCCTATATGCCTACAGGCTCCAGCCACACAAAGAAAATGTATAGTTTGCTGTTTCAGTTTAACAAATAAAGAAATACAGCGGAACTTAAATGCTTGTAAATCTGTAGACTCCCTTGTTCTAAGACAACAGATATGTGACCTCAACAAGTCTTTGGATTGCTGCACTTTGCTACATTACTGAAGGTCAAACAGGAAATGATTCACGGAGAAATATGGCAGATGAATAATTGAGGCTTGTGTTGCCAGTTTATCCAGATTTTTTTTTTTTACAGAAAATGCATTAATTTGTTCACCTCTAAAACAACTGTACGAATACTGATGCATTAGAGCTATACATTACATCATAAAAACCTTCATAATGAGTCATAGGATCCAGGGGGAGAAGGTTATTTCTTAAATGGCCAGAAGAAGGACTGTGTAAGGACTGTGTAAATCTTGGCTCGGTCTCTTAACCAAAGGCACCTATAAAGACGAAGTTATCGAATGCATTCATGGAACAATTTGTTCAGTTACAAAATACATTAGATTCATGGCCTTAGTTTTGTTAAGTTCAGCTGGACAGTTTGTATTCCCAAATAGTTTTGCGCAAACACAACCTATTGCCAAATATTTCTGAAACTGCTTCTAGTAAAAAGTTCACTCAGCTAAATTTGAATGACATTTTCACATTTGGTTTTTGTGTTCTTTTTAAGGTTTTGTATGTTTGTATTTATTAATTATCATATTTTCTCCTATACACTTTATACCAGAGGTGTCATTTTTGGGTGCCCAAATTATTAGACATCGTATTGATCTTATGCCGCGTACACACGGTCGTTTTTTGTGATGAAAAAAAACGTAATTTTTTACCATGAAAAAAAACAACGTTTTTCAAACTTCATTTTAAAAAACGACGTAGCATACAGTACACACCATCGTTTTTTTCAAAGAGCTCTAGCAAAGCGCGGTTGCGTTCAGCACATACGGCAGCACTCTTTTCCATTCAAGCTCGCGTCATAACTTGCTTCTGAGCATGCGCAGGTTTAAAAACGTCGCTTTAAACGTCGTTTTAGCTGCACATGGTCATTTTTTATGACACAAAAAACAACGTTTTGAAAAACGACATAAAAATTGAATCATGCTCAAATTTTTTTTTGTCGTTTTTCAGAAGACATAAAACGTTGTTTTCCCCACACACGGTAATTTTAAATGACGTTTTTAAAAATGTTGTTTTTTTCATCACAAAAAACGACCGTGTGTATGGGGCATCAGACTCTGGGGGTTATTTACGAAAGGCAAATCCACTTTGCACTACAAGTGCAAAGTGCACTTGAAATTGCACTTGGAAGTGCAGTAGCTTTAAATCTGAAGGGTAGATCTCAAATGAGGGGAAGCTCTGCTAATGTTATCATCCAATCATGTGCAAGCTCAAATGCTGTTTTTTATTCTCCTTGCATGTCCCCCTCGGATCCACAGCGACTGCACTTCCAAGTGCACTTTGTACTTGTAGTTTTCACTTGCAGTTTCGTAAATAACCCCCACAGTATAACCTATAATGAAAGCACCATGTATTAAAGTTTACTTGCAAAACTAAAGAATTTATACAAATGATGAAAAATGCCATACAATATCAGTTAATAAATGTGTTAACTGAAACAGAGGTAATTGATCAACAACCATGATACTGTATATTTCCTTAATTAAAGTATAACAAAAGGCAAAACTTGTTTTTAGTGCGGGGGGATTAGTACACTTGTCCGTTTTTATTGCTGTCCGTTCCCCCATTAAAAAGAAACACTTCTCTATTTGTCCTGTTTACCATTACAGAAAAGTAATAGAGGGGAAATCTTGTAATGGGGACATCAGTTCTGGTGACCTTGGGGGCCCCCAAGAAATACCTTTTTAATTTGCAGGGATTTCCTCTCACTTCCTGTTTGACTATGGAACAGGGTGTGAAGAGAAACCTCCACAATGGGACACAGGTAGTGAAAAAAAATTCTGACAATTACTTCCACTACTACTACTATCCAAAAAAAAAAAAATTCCCCCCTATAATTCTACTTTAAGAGTTGGTGTTTATGGCTTTTAATTTTGCACAGCTAAGTAAGTGGACTTCACACACTTTCCCAAATTTTAGCCAGTGTATCTTCACAATAAGATACATTTTATTAATTTCAGTCAAAATGATAATTTCTGTTGAATTTGCCAAATCTTAAAAATCCTGAAATGTGAGTTTAACTAGAACAAAAGGTTATTGGAAATCTGTTTTTTCTCACAGAGAAGCATAAATGTAAGCAGCAGAATGAGCTTTCCAGCGATTACTCGAAAACATTTCACAATAAAAATCTTACTTAATGAGATATTTCTGTTCTTTCCTCTGCCTCCATTAATCATGAGTTATTGTAGAGCCAGTTATGTGTATGCGTCAAGAAAATGAATTCTGTAAGCTATAGCTGGATGATATGATAACATTTGTGATGTTTCACCATCTTCATGTTATCTTTAAATATTTCAAACATATATTTGCTGTATTTCTGTATATACCACCAGCAAATTCCACAGCTACTTTGTAGAGTACAGCTACACATTCAGACCTGTCACTGCTCTGTCTATCATTACTTATTTTCTAGTGTATTATAATTGCAATGTAAAACCATTAGCCATAGTTGTGTTGCCAGGTACTTGGCCTTCAAGAATCAAGACTGCAACTAAATAGACAAGCTGGACTTTAATGCACTACCGCCTTCCTCCCATCAAAAGGGGAAGCGGGAGAGTCACCAATGCCTTATAGACTGTGATGCTGGCCGCAATGGAATGTGGAAGTTGAAGAACATGCAGGGAGAGTTATTATGCACTTGCATTACTCAATGGACTACAGTTTCCAGGGGACGCCGGAACAGGAAAGATGAAAGAGTATTATCTTCTCTAGCTGCTTTTTGAATAGCACAGTCTTTCTGGAATGTGGGAGGTAAGATCCAGGCAGGGAGAGTTAATTTAGACTTCCATTACTCATTTGACTACAGCTCCCAGGAGAGGCCGGGACAAAGTGTCAGAAAAGAGTGGTATTTTCCTGGGCTTCTTTTAATAGTGCAGTGTTTCTGCTGTGGGAGTTCATTGTAAGCACATCACCCATCTGGACCTGTCGTTCGCTAGAGCTGAGGCTTCAGTATCTTTATCCATACCACAGTTCATGTTTACATGCACTGCTTATTATTGATCTTGCTGATTTATGAGTTGACTCCAGTCTAGTGGTACAGAACAAGGTTCAAGTTACTCTGGCATAGAGATTTCGTTGTCTAGTAGACTATGGGCCAGAACCACAAACTTCCATCCATCTGGTGGATCGGATCAACACTGACATATGGTCCCTGTTCATCCGATCCCCCCATAGGGGAGAGCGGTGAAAAGACAGGGCGGTCCCTGCACAGTGTGCGGGGACTGCCCTGTCATCCGCCGGCTCAGCGGGGATCCACGGAGCGATCCCCGCTGAGCGAGCAGTGGTTCACGGGGCAGATCATTACTGATCCGCCTCGTGTGAAAGGGGCCTAATTTTTAGTTTTGTGCCTGGCATTTAAAGAAATGCTGTAACCTTGTTTATCACAGCAAAAAACAACAAAAAACAATACCTGGTGGTTCCAGTTACTGGTAGCAAGAGTCCTCGACCCTAAACCCGTCCGTAGGCCTGAGCACTGTTACATGACCAAGGAGGTAATGCCACGGCTCCTTTTGGTTGCCAACATCAGTGATTGAATTGGGGTTTAGGCAGTCACCTTGTAGAGACCTGCATAAACAAGATAACCTTAACTTTTTCTTTCCTGTATCTTTTAAAATGTAGCTGTATTCTAACCAGCACTCTCAAACATCAAGAGATCATCCCTGTGTATGTTTTATCTTCAATGTCTAACAAACAAAAGGATTTTAAAAGGACTGTTAGAATTGTGTTTATCTATAATTTTATATTGCCTACAATCTTTGTTTTATTTGTAAATGAAAATCAACACCCGCGCTTTGCTTTAAGCTAAGTTACTGTTTATTTCAGGTTTATTCCGAAATGAAATGCATTTGTAAAATCATTAATCAAGTAGGATGTAACCAAGTAACAGTAATTTCTCATTTGTTTTCAAGCCTTTAATTGGAATGAAAGGTGAACATTCAGTCTTAATCGAATTTCCTGGATTTTGTCATCTTGTATGTGTGTCACTGATCCTTACGGCAAAGCTGTTTCATAGATGGTTTTAACATTATATGATGTTCTAATTATAGCCTTAGGAGTTTTAAAAGAGGTAATTGAATTTATGTATACAGTAAAACCTTGGTTTGAGAGTAACTTGGTTTGACAGCGTTTTGCAAGACAAGCAACATTTATTAATACATTTTGACTTGATATACAAGCGATGTCTTGATATAAGAGTAGCGTCATATTACAACTAGGTATAAAATAGAGGAGAGGTGCCTCTAAGTGTAGCAATATGGTTACATTTAATGAAGGTACAACATTTAGAAACTCACATGGTTGATGATTAAAACAGGCACATCTAAGTATGCAGGCATCCAGGTAAAGCTGTCCATATACACCATTCTCCTCACTGCCATTGATGTCGTCCCTTTCACAAGCAGTTCAAGCCTCGCGTTCAGATTGCTCTACCGGGTAGTCTTCCTGGTAACGATTGCAGACTGATAACGGTGAGAGTCGGCGGTGAGGATGACGGTCTATGTGGATCGCTTTACCCCGGATTCCTGCATACGTAGATGTGCCTCATCAACCATGCGAGTTGATAAATGTTGTACCTTCATTAAATGTAAACATATTGCTACACTTAGAGGCGTCTCTCTTCTGTTTTATGCTCTGTAGCTTCTGCTGGATTTTGCTTCTGTAGCGCCTGGTTACTTTTTAGAAATGGCGCTAGTGTCAATTTAGAGGGGGTCAGAGAGTTAAGTGACTCTGACCAGGTAAATCTGTTTAAATTTGTAGCCTCTGTCCCAGCTTTGGCTGTGCTGTGGGTTCATGCTGTCATTTCTGGGGTGCGGGTCACACCCCAGGCCGACAGGTGGCAGCAGCGGAGTCAAGGGTTTGGATGCTTCTTCCCGGCAGCCTATCAGGAGGAGGTGTCCTTGCTGTGCATGCTGGGGAGGGGTATTTATGGGGCAGATGCCATTTTCTTGGGTCTTCTTCCCGTGTGGCGCCCACCTTCAGGGTAGCCATTCCATGGCACCCCTGCAAATGGCCTTCCGGGCCGGTGTGTGCGTGCTATGCAGTGACCACGTTGGCCCAGAGCATCTGATCTGCCGCTGGGAACGACTGGGTCCCCAATCTGTTGAGGTCCTGAGCTGTCCATCCAGTTGGAGGAAGCTGTCCGGTGGGGAGTCTGCC
This sequence comes from Rana temporaria, assembly GCF_905171775.1. NCBI lineage: Eukaryota > Metazoa > Chordata > Amphibia > Anura > Ranidae > Rana > Rana temporaria. The sequence continues at coordinate 134,908,828 of NC_053492.1, read as the reverse complement.
TGAGGAGGTACTGAAAGGCTGGACGTTGGTCGCCTATCAGTGGGTAACCTAAGCAAAACTACCTGAAGGAGATCCGGGTGTTGAATCTAATATAGAGGATTCTGGACCACTTTGTTTCTTCAACCATTGGGAGGGTCTGTGGCAGAGATAAAGCCCCAAGTTTCGAGTGACATTCTGGCTGCCAGGCTTGTGAGAGAGGCCTGTCCAGGTGCGCTAAACCCATTCCGGCTGGAGTGGCAAAGTAAAGTGTCGTTGGAAGCAGGACTGTTTCCAATCTACCTAAACCTGAATCTGTTGTTCACCATTCTGCTATCTATTCTCTCTTTACCCTTCTACTGTTTAACTGTTTTTACCCGACTGGGTAATAAAAGCACAGAAAAGACACCTATTGTGTGGACATTCCATTTACTACAACTCTCATCAAGTACCCTAGATGGCGAGGAAGCAGAGGTAACGTGCCACCCAAAACAAACCAACAGCTCCTTCGGGGGTAGTGCTACACTTCTAATCCCCTTGTGGAGGCTTACATTTGTAGATGGACATTTTATGGTTACACAACCTATAACATTGCTATAATCTTTTTATATGGACTATAAACTGAAGGACTTATGAATAAATGGTTGTGGAACGAATCATTTGAGTTTCCATTACTTCTTATGGGAAAATTTGCTTTGATATACAAGTGCTTTGGATTACAAGCATGCTTCCCGAACGAATTATGCTTGCAATCCAAGGTTTTACTGTATTCTACATGGCTGGTCAAGGCTAATCACAGTACCTCATTTTGTAATATCTGCCATATATCAGTTGCCAGCTGAATTTTGTTTCACTTTGATGAGAATGGTGTACTAGTCAGAGACAAATGACACATACTTACATATGACAAATTATTCCTGTATAATGAAATAAAAGAGAAGAGATGGTGTGGTTTCTAAATGCAATATAGATATTATTATGTAAGACAGCATAATACACAAAGTAATTAAAAAATTAACTCCATGTTTTAGTGAACTTTACAAATTGTTTGCACAGCCGCTGTCAGTGCTGTATAAACTGTATGTAGCTTCCGTATACAGTTTATATATTGCTGACAGCCACTGCATGTGTTAATGAAAGACATAGCTCATTTGAACTAGCTTGGTCCTAATGGGCTATTTAAATATTTAACTTTTTAAAGATTTTGTAATTTAACTTTCCATAATAACCAAGATTTACAGCGATAGTTTCATTAGGGCACTTTCAAACTGATCTGCTGCAAAAATGCGGCAAAAACTCATATGCGTTTTTGCTGCAATTTAGCAGCGATTTTTCCACATCTGTGGTGCACTTTTTAAAGGACATGTGACTCAAAAAATGCACCAAAACTGACTTTACCGCATTGTCTATTGCTTTTAATGGGGAGGTGCGTTTTTGATGTGTTTTGTTTGTTCCAAAGATGCTACAAGCAGTATTTTTTCCCCTGCAACAGAAGCGCACTGCCCCAGTGTGAGCACATTCATTGTTTTGAAAGGGAAATTATTTTCTTGAGCTTTTCTAGTGCTTTTTTAATGCAAAAGCGATTGAAAAACTCCTTGGTGTGAAAGGGCCCTTATGCCCTGTACACGCGATCGGTTCGTCTGATGAAAACGGACCGATGGACCGTTTTCATCGGACAAACCGATCGTGTGTGGGCCCCATCCATTTTTTTCCCATCAGTGAAAAAAAATAGAACCTGTTTTAAAATTTTCGTATGGTTAAAAAACCGATAGAAAAAAACAATCGTCTGTGGGGAAATCCATCGGTCAAAAATCCATGCATGCTCGGAATCAAGTCGACGCATGCTCGGAAGCATTGAACCTAATTTTTCTCTGCACGTCACAGCGTTGGACACGATCGGATTTTTAACCGATGGTGTGTAGGCAAGACTGATGAAAGTCAGCTTCATCGGATATCTGATGAAAATATCCATCGGTTCGTTTTCATCAGACAAACCGATCGTGTGTACAGGGCATAAGAGATTAAAAGCAGATATTACGTTAAAACCCAACTCCAGGCAAATAAAAAATGATCCCTTGCAGTGGGGCTGTGCCTCCATTACAAGCAGAGGCGTATCTAGTGAAAATGGCACCTATGGCAAGCACTGAAACTGCGCCCCTGTCAAAACATTTGAAACCCATGTTTCAGATAACCTTAACAAAAAAAAGCTATCAAAACTACAGGTCAAATTTTCAAAATATAATTGTAGGGCTAGATTCAGATAGGTTAGCGGATCTTTAGATCCGCTAACCTATCTCCTTTACGATACGCCGCCGCAAGTTTTTGAGGCAAGTGCTTTATTCAGAAAGCACTTGCCTGTAAACTTGCGGCGGCGTATCGTAAATCCCCCGGCGGAAATTCAAATTCCACGGGTAGGGGGCATGTAAAATTTAAATCAGGCGCGTCCCACGACGAACGAACTGCTCATGCACCGTCCGTAAATTTTCCCAGCGTGCATTGCTCTAAATGACGGTGCTAGGACGTCATTGGTTTCGACGGGAACGTAAATTACGTCCATCCGTATTCGCGAACGACTTACGCAAACAACGTAAAATTTCAAAACTCGGCGCGGGAATGACGGCCATACTTAACATTAGCTACGCCTCATATAGCAGGGGTAACTATACGCCAGAAAAAGCCGAACGCAAACGACGTAAAAAAAAAGCGCCGGGCGGTCGTTCGTTTCTGAATCGGCGTAACTCCTCATTTGCATATTCCTCGCATAATAATACGGAAGCGCCACCTAGCGGCCGGCCTGAAATTGCAGCCTAAGATCCGACGGTGTAAGTCACTTACACCTGTTGGATCTTAGGCATATCTATGTGTAACCTGATTCTATGAATCAGGCGCATAGATACGACGACCGGACTCAGAGATACAACGGCGTATCAGGAGATACGTCGTCGTATCTTCTTTCTGAATCCGGGCCGTAGTATATTAGTGATGGTGACACCCCCTATTGTAAGTTTAGTTATTTTATTTCTTGAGGAGGTGTTACAATCACTTATATATTGCAACTTGTTATCACAAATCTTTTAAGGGGGTGTCCATATCACTAATATGCTGCAATTTTATATTTTGATATTGTTATTTGTTTGAAAGATATAAAGTTGAATATTTGGTTTACAGGACACCACATAAACAGTATATGGTATTCAGAGGGAGGGCTCCACCATCAATGTACAGTTTAGGAGATATTTAGATTACATGGAGCCAGTGACATCACTGGCACATGCGCTCTGAAGGAACGGCCACGGGTGCTACCGTGCGCATGAACGGGAGTGACTTCATCATGGCTCCGGCCAGTCACAGAGCACGTGAACCCAGAAGCAAGATGAGAAAAAATTAGAGCACCTGCTGCGCTGACTTCTGGGTGTGGGAGGGCTTTGTTTTAAGGTAAGTTTACCATAATGTGCTAGTATGCAATACATACTAGCACATTATACCTTTACCAGCAATATACAACTGCTTTAAATTAAGCAGTTATAGTTAAAAATGAAACACCAAGGTGAAGAAGGAATTGTATATATTTTTTTTGTAATATTTACAAAGTGTTTATACTGGTTATGGCAAGGGAGGGGGAGAGAAAGAGTAAATGTATTTTCCTGTGACATCCTCCAGATTACCTAAATGCCTTCTTCTGCTTCTCTTGCTCATTTCTCCTCCTTCTCTGCCCCCTCCCCAGTCCCCTTGGCAGCTGGCTCTTTCTCCAGGCTCCAGCATGGCTCCAGTATAATTTTCTTCTCAATCGAAGGGGGCAGGTTACAGCAGCGCCCATTGGCTCAGTAAGCAGCAGGAGGTGGAGCTGTTAACTCTTTCTTGTCCTGTGACTTGCCAGCAGCCTTCCTATAGTATGAGGCTGCTGGTTCCTAATCTGCTTCTAAAGTCAATGGCCCAGATTCAAGAAGCTATTGCGCCCGCGCAACCATAGGTTGCGCGGCGCAATAGCTGTTTTGCTCCCGCGTAGCGAATGCCCCTGATTCAGGAACATCGCTACGCGGACTGCAGCCTAGGATATGACAGACATAAGCCTCCTTATGCCTTCATATCTCAGGCTGCATTCTTGCGTTGGCCGCTAGGGGGCGCGGCCATTGTGATTGGCGTATAGTATGCAAATTGCATACTACCACCGATTCACAAAAGTTGCGCGGGCCCTGCGCACGCAAGGTACGGAGTTTCCGTACGGCGACTTTAGCGCAAGGCTGCTCCTGCTAATAGTAGGAGCAGCCAATGCTAAAGTATAGCCGCCCTTCCCGCTCGTGAAATAAAAATTTCACGTCGTTTACGTAAGTGATTCGTGAATGGCGCTGGACGCCATTCACGTTCACTTAGAAGCAAATGACGTCCTTGCGACGTCATTTGCCGCAATGCACGTCGGGAAAGTTTCCCGACGGAGCATGCGCTGTTCGCTCCGCGCGGGAGCGCGCCTGATTTAAATGATTCCCGCCCCCGGCGGGATCATTTACATTAGGCGCCCTTACGCCGGGCTAATTAGCATAGCGCCCGTGCAATTTACGGAGCTACTGCTCCGTGAATCGCGGGCAAATCGAAATATTTGCGTGGGCGCAGAGCAAAAATCGCTGCCCTTTGCCCACGCAAATATTCCGCGGATCTACCTGAATCTGGGCCACTGACATGAGAGAAAGGAGGAAGCTGCAGGGCGCTTTTATACACACAGAGCCACTTGGAGAGAAGAGCTGCAGTTTCAGGACTGTTAAGCTGGAGAGCACAGCGCACCTCTCGGCTCCTTTCCCCTCTCTGGCACAGAAGCCTATTTTGCAAATATCCTAGGGGGACACTGGGACACACCACTGCCTTAAAGTGGTTGTAAACCCTTTTAGACCACTTCTATCTATAGGTAAGCCTAGAATAAGGCTTACCTATAGGTAGTGGAAATATCTCCTAAACGTGCGCCGTTTAGGAGATATTTCACTTGTAGTCCGCCGAAAATCCAAACGGCGCATGTGCGGGGAAGAAAAGAAACAAAGTGCAGGGGACAGAAGATGGACCCTGCCTACACAGGGGACATCGCTGGATTCTTTTGCAGGTAAGTGGCACATAATGGGCTAGTATGTGATGCATTACTTGCCCATTATGCTTTTAATTTGCAGGCTTTGCAGCGGGCTAAAAAGGAAGGAAAACCCACCGGGGTTTACTTCCTCTTTAATGCCTCTCTTCCTTTGTGCACTGCAGTCAGTGTCTGTGCCTCCACGTGCTTTTTGTGCACTCGAGAAGATGCAGGGAGGAGGTGGGCGCGAGGAGGAGGAAGTTAACTCCTCCTCGCTGTGAATGCTGATCTCTGCCCTTTCCCTCCTCGTGACATCACTGGTTTCTAGATGCGAGGCAGTTTGGTCAGTGAGCCAGGGGACAGTGGTGAACGAACTAAAGCAGTTTCCGCCAGCCAGGATCTCACCCCAGGCTGATAGTGAGCAATACCAGGGCCATTTTAAGAAGAGATCTCTGTAAGTACCTTGCTGCCCAGCCATTTAGGAGCGCCCCCTTCATATGGTGCCCATGGCACTTGCCATATCTGCCATACCCTGGATACGCTACTGATTACAAGGGTAACATGGCACGTTTATGTCTAGGGGAATAATAAAAGGAAGTATACTTACCCGATCCTCTGCTTCTTTCTGCAGCTAGACTGGTCCCTGCAGCTTCTGCCCCCCTGCGCTCTAGCAAACCAGGGTCCTGATATCATCAAGAATAGAGCAGGGTCCATAGTCATTCTTTGTACGTGAGGACGCAGAGGAACAGTCCACCGCTGGATCGGGTAAGTAAAACTTTTTCCACTCTACCCTGGACTAAACAAGTTATTAACCCTTGTAGTGTAGGCAAATACCCACTGCAAGGGATAATATTTTTTTGCCCAGAGTTGGTCTTTAAATGATAAGTTTACCTTTCATAATATGTTATACCCATATTCAGGGTGTAACATGTAACATGTTATGAATGCACTGGCCCAGCCCAATTGTTGGCTTGTAGTTTTCAATGAACTACCTCTGCGCTGTGAGCGCTGTGGTAGTTCATTGAATCTTCCTGTCAGAATGTATACGAGGTAAGAGCAAGCCCATACATTGACAGATCTGCAGGAAACCTGCATGGCACCGATCTGCTGACCGCTGGTGTAATGCTTTAAGGAGGAAATAAACCCTTCACTTTAAAAAAAAACTGCAAGAGAGAGAGACATAATGAGCTAGTATGCACAGCATACTAGCTCATTATTTGTCACTTACCTGCGATCAAAGCCCTGAAGTCCTCCTACCTCCCCTCGTCGCTTCTCCCTTTTATGATTGGCCAGTGCGGCGATGACGTCACTCCTGCGCATGCGCGCGGGACCGGAAATACGGCATTAACCCCATTAATGCCATTAAGAAAAACTGCACTTTCAGTGCGCCTGCGCCGTTGTCTAAGGCGCCCATGTGCCGTAGGCATCGGCGCCTGTAATTAGTGTAAATATCTCCTAAACCGTGTAGGTTTAGGAGATATGTCTTTCACCTACAGGTAAGCCTTAATCCAGGCTTACCTGTAGGTGGAAGATGTGTGGTTAGGTTTACAACCACTTTAAAGGCTCCTGCAACAAAAAATAATAAATGCACATTTTTTTTACCTGCAAAAAATGTGCATATAATATTTTTTTCAAAAAGTAAACTTATCCTTTAAATAGAAGCCAATATATTCCCACCATGGGATTGTGGATAGATTTTATAGTCAATTAGTGTACTGTAGGTGACCGCGATATTGTGTCAATCTTGCTCCCTTTCTCGGTGACCAGGCCGCATGCCGTACCAGGCCGCATGCCCTCAACATGGGGGGTTTGGTCCTCTGGGGCAGGGGGGCACCTTGCAGCCCCCCCACACCAAATCACCCTGTCCCCATGTTGATAAGGACAGGGCCTCTTCCCGACAACCCTGGCTGTTGGTTGTCGGGGTCTGCGGGCGGGGGGCTTATCGGAATCTGGGAGCCCCCTTTAATAAGGGGGCCCCCAGATACCGGCCTCCCACCCTAGGTGAATGAATATGGGGTACATCGTACCCCTACCCATTCACCTGGAGGCAAAGTGTCAATAAAAATAAACACACAACACAGGGTTTTAAAATAATTTATTAGTCAGCTTCGGGGGTCTTCTCCGGTCTCCGGGGGTCTTCTCCATTCCCCGGGGGGTCTTCTCCGCTCTACGGGGGGTCTTCTACCATTTTCTCCGCTCTCCACTGTCGTCTCGGCGCTGCCCCGTTCTTCTCCCGCTCGCTCTTCGGTGCCTTCTTCGGGCTGGCCGCCGCTATCTTCTTTTTAGCTCAATTACTAGCGGCGGCGCAGCACGCTCTTCTTTGCCGTCTTCCGCCTTCTTCTCTTCTTCTTATGTTGATGCGACGCTTATTTCCACTGTAATGCCGGGTGAGCGGCTCGCACCGATTTATATAGACCTCTTATGATGTCACAGTCCCATCATGCTCCGTGGGTCCATGGTTCCAGTAATCCATGTCCCTAGTCTGCTTGTCTTCAGCAAACAGTTTATGGGCTTTCTTGTGCGTCATCTTTAGAAGAGGCTTCCTTCTGGGATGACAGCCATGCAGACAAATTTAATGCAGTGTGCGGAATATGGTCTGAGCACTGACAGGCTGACCCCCCCACCCCTTCAACCTCTGCAGCAATGCTGGCAGCACTCATACATCTATTTCCCAAAGACAACCTCTGGATATGAGGCTGAGCATCTGCACTCAATTTGTTTGGTCAACCATGGCAAGGTCTGTACTGAATGCAACCTATCCTTTTAAACGGCTGTATGGCCTTAGCCACCGTGCTGCAGCTCAGTTTCATGGTCTTGGAAATCTTCTTATAGCCTAGGCCATCTTTATGTAGAGCAACAAAAACATTTTTTAGATCCTCAGAGAGTTCTTTGCCATGAGGTGCCAAGTTGGACTTCCAGTGACCAGTATGCAAGAGTAATAGCAATAAAACCAAATTTAACACACCTGCTCCCTATTCACACCTGAGACCTTGTAATACTAATGAGTCACATGACACCGAGGAGAGAATATGGCTAATTGGGCCCAATTTGGACATTTTCACTTAGGGGTGTGCTCGCTTTTGTTGCCAGAAGTTTAGACATTAATGGCTGTGTGTTGAGTTATTTTTAGGGGACAGCAAATTTACACAGTTTTACAAGCTGTACACTCACTACTTTGCATTGTATCAAAGTGTAATTTCTTCAGTGTTGTCACATGAAAAGATAAAATATTTACAAAAATGTGAGGGAGTGTACTCACTTTTGTGAGATACTGTAGCATGAATTTGGGCTGAACAATGGCTGTTCACTCATTCAATGAATACCTGAATTATCGGGGCGTTCAACAGTTTATTGAAGGATTTGCCCAATCAGGGCACTGAACACTGTCAGAGCCATTATTGGAGAAAGTATTGATGACTGTGTCCAATCATGGCTCATTGCTAATAGACCCACTTCCCTCTATAAAGGAATCCTTCCCACAGCAGCTATTTGCAGTGTGATATTGGAGTGAAGATAGATAGATAGGACAGGGCTCTGTTCATTGCTAATAGAAAGTTAGTGTGCTATTGTGATTCTATTGTGAGTGTAGAGTGTGAGGTTAGTGTGAATATAGTAATAGTGCAGTGTGAGTGTAGCTCGATCATTAATTTTTACTTTAGTGTCAGTTTGGTGTTTAACCACTTGCCGACCAGCCACGAGTTGCCGTAGCTGTACATCGGCTCAGGAACTCGCTTTTGTGGGCACGCTCCCATTGGCCACATGGAGCCAATCAGCAGGTCCGGTGGACTCGATGTCCGCCGGCCACCTATGATCATTCCCCGCAGTGACAGAACGGGGATCTGCCTGTGTAAACAAGGCTAGATCTCTGTTTTGACAGGGGAGCTCACACAGATCCTGTCTTTCTGCTAAGAAGGAAGATAGATCTGTGTGTTTCCCCAGTCACACAGTCCCCCATACAGTTAGAAAACACTTGCAGGGAACACATTTAACACCTTGATCACCCCTGATGTTAACCCATTCCCTGCCAGTGTCATTAGTACAATAATAGTGCATATTTTTAGCATATCAGTTAGGTGTCCTGTCTGTCCGCCACAATGTCGCAGTCCCGCTAAAAATCACTGATCGCCGCCATCACTAGTAAAAAAAACGATATAATAAAAATGCCATAACTCTATCCCCTATTTTGTAGACACTATAACTTTTGTGCAAACTAATCAATATACTTTTATTGTGATTTGTTTACCAAACATATGTAGCAGAATACATATTGGCCTAAATTGATGAAGACATTTTTTTTTTACATTTTTTTTGGAAATGTTTTATTGCAGAAAGTAAATAAAAAAAATTGTTGCACTTTTTTGGTTTATAATGCAAAAATAAAAACCACATAGGTGATCAAATACCATCAAAAGAAATCTCTATTTGTGGGAAAAAAGTACATAAATTTTGTTTGGGTACAGTGTCGCACGACCGCACAATTGTCAGTTAAAGAAACACAGTGCTTTGTCGCAAAAAAATGGCCTGGTCAGGAAGTGGGTAAATCCTTCCGGAGCTGAAGTGGTTAAGAGCAAGTTTACTGCAGTATATTGAGGTGCGTTAGTGCATGTTTAATGCAGCATATTGACGTGCGTTAGTGCACCTTTACTGCAGTACACTGACATGCGTTAGTGCACGTTTATTGACGTGCATTAGAGCACATTTACTGCAGTTCATTGAACTGCATTAGTGCACGTGTACTGCAGTATATTGAGGTGCATTAGTGCATGTTTACTGCAGTCAATTGAGGTGCATTACTGCACGTTTACTGCAGTATATTGATGTACGTTAGTGCACGTTTACTGCAGTATATTGACATGCGTTATAAGCCCTCCCATCGTGTCTGGAAGGCCAACAAGGAGAGGTAGACGTTCCCATGGCACTGTGAAGGAGCCAGCAGCATCTGTGTCCACAGGCAACTGTGGACGTGATCTGTCGTCAGGCAGGGCACCATTTCCTCATCTTAGTGATGTTGCCCATGCAATTCAGCCACAGCATGCAGAGGAGATGGTGGACTAGCTTACTAAACCATCCTCATCCTCCTCATCCTCTGTCAACCAAGCAGAGACTATTGTGCAGACCACTACAGCTGCAGAGCAGCATCATGCATGGAGGAGTCAGCTGAGTTATTTGAACACAGTGTCAGCTCCTTGATGATGCACAGGTATTACTTGATTCTAATTCTCACTGGTAAGCAACAAATTGGCAGACATGTTTCGCCAGCCACGTGGTATTTTCAAGTTGGCTCCAGTGATGATGATGTCACTGACACAACTTGGGTGCCGAATAGAGCAGAGGAGGAAAGTGAGGGTAAGGCACAACAACAATGAGGCAGCCTTTATGTATCGTATTCTATCACATTGTGGAGCTGTTATCTCCCGGTCTAGTTCCCACAGCTTAGCTGTCTGAGCCTTTTTTAGCACATGTGCAGCCGATCGCACGGCTGCAATTTGCAAACTTTGACAAAGCATATAACCTCCTACCACTCAGCCCATTATCAAGAGCACCTGAAAGGCACACACAGGGATACAATTCTGCTGCGCCTCACTCCTCACCTTTCAGGTCTACCCCTGCTATATCTCATGACCTCTCAGCAGCTTCTACTGACAGGGGATGATAGTATAGCCAAGGGTGTCACAGGTCCTTGCAGCACACCACTAGCTGTAGACTATAGCAGGCAAATTTCAGCGAAATAAAATTACAGTCAAAGCTGCTGGCTTTATAACTCCTGCCTTTTCGTCTGGTGGATTCTGTCCCATTCCATGATCTTGCAGAATGTGCTGTACCACAATGGCAGATTCCCAGTCGCTATTTCTTTGCATGTAAGGCCATTCTAGCTCTGTACCATCACGTAAAAGGCAATGTTGTGAAAAGGCAGTCAGTCCCGAGGTCTACATTACTGCTGACACGTGGTCCAGCAAGCATGGTCAGGGATGCTATATATAGTTCACAGCACACTACTTGCAACTCGGAAGAAATCAGAACAGGTTTCAGTGCTGCAGATTGTTTTGCCTCCACATATCCATACAGCTGGTGGTGATGATGTGATATTTGTCAGCTCCACCTCCTCCTCCTCCTCCATGCCCTGCTATACTGAATTGTCCAATGAACCACCGCTACCCCCTAAGCGTTCAAGGGGCTATATAATGAGTCAGGCTAAAAGATGCCATGCAGTGCTTCAGTGGTCTGTCTAGAGGACAGGAGTCACAATCTTGCAGCTCTGCAGGGGGAGGCCCAGAAGTGGTTCACGCCACCCGGAGCCAGGAATGGTGGTGTGCAATAATGGCACTAACCTCCTGTGCACCCTTAGACAGGGAAAGTTGACACATGTGCCCTATCTGACACATGTCCTCAATTTGGTGATGCAGCATTTCCTAAGCAGGTACCCAGGGTTGGAAGATCTGCTAATTTAGACAAGAAAAGTCTGAAGCCATTGCAGGCAGTCATGCACAGCCAGTGCTCGGCTGACTGAAATTCAATTGGAATTCCCCCTGCCCGTAAACCGCCTGATTTGTGACATGCCTACCAGGTGGAACTCAACTATGGCAATGCTGCAGCCACTGCACATGCAGCAGAGGGCCGTCAATGAGTCCCTTTGTGAGTATGGCACAACGACAGGCTCAGACTGGCTCAGATTGTTTTCCCCACACCAATGGCTGCTAATAAAGATGCATGTACTGTACTGTCACCATTTGAGGAGGCCACAAGGATTGTGAGCCATGACAATGCATGCATCAGTGACACAATTCCTGTTGTGTTCCTGCTGGAGCAGACTCTACGTGGCATTGTGGACAGGGCATTCATTGCTGAGCAGTGGGAGAAAGAGGACTTTCTTTCCTCTCAAGGCCCGCTTTATGCAGGCACCTTTCTTGCAATGCCACAGAACACACAAGAGGTGGCAGTTCCAGATACTGTAATCCTCAATGACCCCGAAGACTCTGCTTCTCATGCCTCCACAAAATTGTGGTGCATGGGATCCCTCATTTTTTAAAGCCTGTGAAAGGACTCAAGAATTTTTGGCATCAAGAAGAAGGACCATTATTGGTTGGCAACCTTCCTTGATCACTGTTACAAGGGGAAAGTCTAAGAACTCATCCTGTCTTCACAGAGGGAGCAGACGATAAAATATTTTGAGGACACCTTAAAGAGAAGTCTATGTAATGCCTTTACAGACTCTGCTAGGTTACAGTCTCATGGAAAGACTAGTTTTGAGACGTAATTTTGGTCAAGAGAGGAGCAGTGGAGAGAGGGGCCACCTACCACCTAAGTGATGCATTTCTAAACTTTTTGTCCACAGACTTAGGTGACCGGCTGACATTTATAAAAATGAATCATTCCTGTATTAGCAGAAGCTATCAAGCCCCTGATGCTGATGTTGCCAATTAAGTGTTTTTGGGATGTGGAATCTGTGCAAGACTGTCAAGGCGGCCTAGCTTTGTGGGTGTTGATATTATTGTGAAGAACTTTTTGGTGCAGATTTCGGGAGCACAATTATTACCCAAGCCCAATTGTTCCACACCTGTTTGACCACCCTACAGAGGTACTCTTAATGAAAGCAAGTATTGGTCTTGCTGTCAAAAATTTTAATGACATGCACATGTCAAACAGGTGTGGAAAAATTGCTCCTTGGGTAATAATTGTGCTCCCGAAATCTGCACCAAAAAGTTCTTCACAATAATATCAACACCCACAAAGCTAGGCAGCCTAGACAGTCTTGCACAGATTCCACATCCCAAAAACACTTAATTGGCCACATCGGCATCAGGGGCTTGATAGCTTCTGCTAATCCAGGAATGATTCATTTTGATAAATGTCAGCCGGTCAACTAACACCCAACACCTAAAGCCCAATTTTTCCACACCTGTTTGAATGGAGCATATCATTTCATTTTTTTACATCAAAAGTACCTCTATAGGGTAAAGCTGTTAAGGGACCACCAGCGCCCAAAGCCCAATTTTTTTACACCTGTTACTTCTATCCAAAGCCTGCGAAACAGACACCCAGAATTTATCAAAATACATCTCTAATCTTGTTCCGAGTGCACAAAGTTGTGTCCTCATTATACAGACTAATTCCCCGAGCCGTTGTTTATAAAATAAAGAAAGCTTGCAGGGAATTTTTTTGGCCTTTATAAATGTAATTTTTGCTGCAGTGGGTTCTATACCTGGTACCATGTGCCACTTTACAGACAGATTAAGGGGATCCTTCAGGCACTATATTTAAAGGAATTTTTCATCTTTATTATTTCACTGTAAGCATCAATAAATCACTACTCATTTAAAAATTATGCTTTTAACGTTTGGCCCATCTCTAGTTCCTAGCTTTTCCTAAGGACTACAAACCCATGCCCCTGTATGTTGTGGAGAGATAGATAGGTATGTAGTCCCTTCCTAGGCTGACAAAACTGCTTCTTCATTAGTGTTGAGCAGAATATGCCATATTCGATTTCGCGATATATCTCGAATATATATTCGAATATTCGAGATATATTCGCTAAATTCGAATATTCGTGATATTTTATCGAAATTAAATGATTGCGATTTTTCGCTATTGCGAATGCGAAAATAATTGCGATTTTTTTGATAACTGCGGTAGGAGCACTCTGATTGGCTCAGAATATTCGTGATATTTTATCGAAATATCGCAACATGCGAATGCGATATTTATTGCGCAATTTCGAGAAATGCTGGAGGAGCGCTCTGATTGGCTCAGAATATTCGTGATATTTTATCGAAATATCGCAACATGCGAATGCGATATTTACTGCGCAATTTCGACAAATGCTGTAGGAGCGCTCTGATTGGCTCAGAATATTCGTGATATTTTACAATACAAAATAATTGCGAATATTCGGCAAATGCGGAAGGAGCACTCTGATTGGCTCAGAATATTCTTGATATTTTACAATACAAAATAATTGCGAATATTCGGCAAATGCGGAAGGAGCACTCTGATTGGCTCAGAATATTCTTGATATTTTACAATACAAAATAATTGCGAATATTCGGCAAATGCAGAAGGAGCACTCTGATTGGCTCAGAATATTCTTGATATTTTACAATACAAAATAATTGCGAATATTCGGCAAATGCAGAAGGAGCACTCTGATTGGCTCAGAATATTCTTGATATTTTACAATAGAAAATAAAAAGTGTTTTGCATTGGTGGTGATTCTTTACTCTATCCATCTGTCACAGCCGTTTGTCAATCAAACACCTTGAAGATTGAACACGTTCATGCTGCATGCTTTGGACTTTTTTTCACTTCACATATCAAAGACATTTTTATGAAAGATTATTTTTCTATTATTGGGACTATATTTCTTTATATATTTGTTTCACTGTGTATTTCACAAGTTATTTGCGCTTGCTTATTTTATAATTTGCCCACATGTCTTGTCACTAGACATATTTTTTATTCTTGTAGAGCGACTCCATTTTCTGTCTTGTATTAATTTATGTTGTATAACATTTTTGAGTTGCTGCTGTATTCTCCCCTTTTTTTAAGGTATGCGCAATTTTTTCCTTCTTACAAAAAAAAATAATATCAAACATACAAATATTCATAACAGAAACATACACAAAGCCCCCCCCTTTTGCATCAGAGACAATCAGAGTTCTCCTACCACAGTTATCGAAAATTCGCAATCATTTTCGCATTCGCAATAGCGAAAAATCGCAATTTTTTTTTTTTCAATTTGGCAACATAAAAGGATCGCCTCAGCTTAGCTACTCGGCCCAGGGTCTCTAATCATACCAGCAATGCTTTTAGACGTCGATAGGATGTGATCTGTTTTAAAAATCAAATTGAAAAAATGCGAATATTCGGAATTGCGAATATTCACCGCGAAATTCGAAATATAGCGCGATTTCTCGAATATGCTATATTCGAGTCGAATATTCGCAATGCGAATATTCGTGAGCAACACTATTCTTCATACATACAGTATGGTGAGTGTGAATTGCCCCCCAAGACAGGAAGTGTGTTATTGGAAAATCCCCCAAAAAAATATAAGAAAAAAGATAACAAATATAGACACCACATCAAAAGACTTTAGGTAAGCTTTAAACTTATTTTTTTCTCTTCCTTAACCATTCATCCAATGAGAATGTTGGGTATGTGCATTGCATGCAGTGAATCAGAAAATACATGGAAGCTTGGCAGAACAAAAAAAGATAGATAGCAGTCTCTACAATTATTTAAAAAGGTGCAGCTCATGGTATTTCTAGGACCCCTTTAAGTTTGCAAAAATACCATGCTGTTGTAGAAATTACTATCAGGAAGTGAGGGAGGAACTGTGACATTAACTACTAATTGGGCCTTGTGTAGCAGAGCCCCAGTTCTGAGTAATCATTACTACATTGTTCTACCCTAGATAGTGACAAGACTGTTCAAAATAAAGTTAAGAATTTAATTCCATTATTTTTGTTTGTATTTTTCTACCCAATACAGCGTCTAAGAGATTTATTTTTATTTTTTTAGGCACATGATCTTCAGTTCATTTAAAGTGGCCAGTGCTTTTGAGAAAGAAATGTGTGCTATTGCTTTGTCCCATAACAACCGGGCACAAATTATGCTTCATTGTCCTGAACTGATAAACATCTGATGTAAAACCAATACTGTTTATACTGCCTTAGCTAAACATGATTTTTTTTTAAGAAAAATGTATCTATATATGATGCCAATGCCCTTTAAACACTTATTATAGATGCAGTAAATTGAAAATAAAATCGGATTTTTACTTGTTATTTGGATATTTTAAAGTTACATATAGCGGAGAAATGTTTCTTATATCAATGTTATCTCTGTAAAATGTGCACAGTTGTTTCAATAAGATTTGTTTCCCAGGCCTAGTTATGGAAACTAGAAGTTTGTAGATTCTGCCTTGTGTAATTACTCTACTTGTGTACTGATAAGATAACCTCCAAAATAATCAATGTCTTTATTTCACAGTGGGCCATAGGTCAGCAATAATCTCCTACAAATAATTTATTGTAAAACCATAATGCAGCAATACATTTGAAGAGCTGTAAAAGTGTAAGCAAATAAAAGTTTAGATTTTTCCACTTTGCTTTAATATCAAACAAGATGACATTTAATTCCATTACCATAGAAGAAATGCTACTATCATTATAATTTCACAATATTATTAAGTCATTTAACAGTCTTCTAAGAGATGGATACAAAAGGTTATATGAAAACATCATTAGGAGATAATAATATGGGATGATGTTTAGACTCAATCAAATTGATCACTAAAATTGTATGTGCCAATTACGCCGTGTCTAGTGAACCCAGAGGTTTTATAAGGTATTATCTTTTCAGAAAGGTCCTAGAACCAGTCAGAAACAGTTTATAATAATCAGAAAAGTTGAACTCCTGGCACCATCATTTGAATAGATTTACAGGGGTTGATATCTTGCTACCTCTGCTGTGTGGCAGTTTAGTGTTTATTTTCTTTATACAGCTTAAAAACTGGGCTTTAAAGCTAGATACACGCTATCCAATTTTCTGTAGATTTTTTCTTTCAGATTGTCTAAAGCCATATAATATGAGGTCAAACCTTAAAGCCCCATACACACTATTAGATTTTCTGCAAATTTTTGTCTTCAGATTTATCAAAACAATGTAGTGCAAGGGCCTGCCTGATTGCATACAAATTTAAACTCTAAGGCCCGGTACACACGGGCAAACATGTACGATGAAACTGGTCCGTCGGACCGTTTTCACCGTACATGTCTGCCAGAGGGCTTCTGTACGATGGCTGTACTAACCATCGTACAGAAGTCCGCGCGTAAACAATACGCATGCGAGGGACGGCGGGCGCTCGGACATGTACGGTAGGTCTGTACTGACGACCGTACATGTCCGAGCGGGCAGGATTCCAGCGGACGGTTTTAAAACACGTCCAGGAATATTTGTCTGCTGGGAAAATGCCCGGCGGGCAAATGTTTGCTGGAATTCGGCCCGCTCGCGCCTACACACGACCGAACATGTATGCTGAAACTGGTCCGCGGACCAGTTTCAGCATACATGTTTGGTCGTGTGTACGGGGCCTAAGGCTCCATTCACACCTAGGCGTTTTAACGCCTGAAGCCCGACGCTATTGCAGCCTGCAATACGCTGGAGGGGTGATTTAACATTGTCGGCTATGGAGATGGTTCACATCTCCACGCCGAACGCCGAAACGCTGTACGCCTGAAGCTCAAAACATGTCCCAGACCTTTTTTTTCAGGCGGCTTTTGGCGTTCGGCATAGCCGACAATGTTAATCACCCCTCCGGCGTATGTTAGGCTTAAAAAATGACGCGTTTTGTCGTGGCAAATTGCGGGACAAAACGCCGCAATTGGTCGCGGCAAATCATGGTACAATACGCCGCGTTCAGGTGTGAATGCAAACTAAAGGTTTGACCTCATATTATATGGTTTTGGTAAATCTGAAGACAAAAATCTGCAGAAAATCTAATAGTGTGTATAGGGTCCAAGAGTTTCAATTTGTATACAATCGGACAGGCCCATGCACTACATGGTTTTAGCAAATCTAAAAGAAATCTGGTAACAAAAGTTGTATTGTGTGTATGTTAGTATTAGTCATCCTTGACAGTACAGGAATGTTATCACTGAAGGGGGAAGTACAGTGGCCAATGTATTGGTCAGTAAAACTAACATTTTAATTTTTAAATTGTTTGAACAAAAGCACTAAATTGCTACACAGCAGACGTAAACAGCTACTAACCCTTCTGAAGCTATTTAAATGATTGTGCCTTGAACTTAGCATTAAAGTGATTGTAAAGTCTTGTTTTTTTTTTATTAAAATAACAAATGTTATGCTCACCTGCTCTGTGCAGTTGTTTTTGCACAGAGCAGCCCGGATCCTCCTCTTTTTGGGTCCCTGGCTGAATCTCCCAGCCCCTCCCTACTGTTGAATGCCCTCACATCAAGCAGCTTGCTATGAGGGCACCTGAGCTGAGCTGCAGCTCTGTGTATCCATTCAGACATGGAGCTGTGGCTGGCCCTGCCCGGGTCTGGTTCCAGCTGTCTCCAGCTGTCTTCCACAGCGCTAAGCATCCGATAGGATCACCTGCCTCTTTGGCCAATTCAGAAACAGGTCTCACTGACCTGCCTCCTGATTGACGGGGAGTAACTGTAGTGTGAAAATAGCGAAAATGTATTCGCTATGGTCACACAATTATGTGGGATCGATAGATTGCAGACTTCACTGTTAAATTGAATAAAACGTATTAAACATGTAAAATATTAACAAAATAAATAAATAAAAGGTAAATAAATAAAAGGCAACCCCGTTGCCACATTTATGGATGCACATGTGTATGTAAGCAATTATGGTGCCAAAACGGTTGCTAATGCAAATTTCAGAATGAGAGCAATAATTCTAGGGACCATCATTTTTTTCATTTCACAGATGTGCACAATTGTTGACATGTTTGGTGTCTATTTGCTATGCAACCCCGTCTTTTGCAATTTACTACAAAATTGGGTATTATTTTAGGGTTGCGTGCACTAAAATTTATTTTAGAGTATGTCTTCCTCAAAATGAAGATTTGATAAAAAAAAAAAAAATTGCAACTGCCACCATTTTATTCTACAGAGCCTCTGCTTTCCTACCCCCAGCTAGATGGCCCACTATATCTATGTATTTAATGGTATTCAGACCTCTATTAGAGATTTTCTCATTTCTTCATATTCCACTAACAACAGTTTCACCAGACAGTAAGTGATAAAAAATATGCAACCTAGCACATCAATTCTTTATGTCTACCTCCTTCAAACCCTTCCAGACACTCTGTGAGACATACAACATTCCCTCCTCAGAATGCTTCCGATTTCTACAAATCAAGCATTTCTTTATGCCATATACCCCTTCTGATCCATAAAACTCAGGTTGTACTGCCTTTGAACGGGTGTGTAAATCCGACCCACATATGCACAGTTTAATCTCGGAGCTTTACACCTCCCTAGTGGCCCCTGTTACAACAAAACTCCCAGACTACATTAGCAGATGGGAAAGAGATCTTAACCTTAAACTTGACCACGCAGAGTGGTCCTCTATTTGACATAGTTACATAGTTACATAGTTAGTCAGGTTGAAAAAGACACAAGTCCATCCAGTTCAACCACAAAAATAGGCGACAGGCGACTAAATCTTCCTCCCCCAACATCGCCGCCTTGGAAACTAACTATAAGGTGCTAACCAGGTTAATACTTGGTCCCTTCCAGTATACACAAATTCCTAACTCAATACCCACTACAGTGCTTCCAAGGCTGCAGTATGGATGGAACACACCTTCACATATGGTGGGATTGACCTATAGTACAAGCTTTCTGGTCAGAGATTTTCTCAATCCTATCAAAGATGTTTACTACATCCCTAGTACCTGATGCCACTGTTGCCCTCCTGAACAACAATCCTGAGGCCTTGACCCATCATCGATTTAAGCTACTACTATACGTCACAACAGCTGCCAAATAGACCCTAGCAAAAGCCCGAAAATCCCCCTCTTTATGTGTACTCGCAACCAAACATAGAATCACCCTGGTGATGATCAATGCTAAAATTGAAGCAACTCTATTAGATAAAGTTCCTAAATATGAGAAGCTCTGGAGGCCTTAGTTGACCCATTTCTTACCCCAGGGTTGCAACAAAACCCTGTTATGCCCATAGCCCTAATGTCATGCTCTCTTCACCTAATCCTTGAGGTCTACCAACACACCCCATCCTACCCCTCCCTTTCCCTTCCCTCTACTCTTTCTCCACTACCCCATTGCCCCTCCCCCTCCACTTTCAGTTTCTGCCCCCTTTTTTTTATTACCCACAGACCCCCACCCCTGCTTGGAATATTCACTAAGCATACCCCAGATGTGCTCGCATCTTCTACCTTAGCCTACAGTCTCCCAGATATCATGCGTTTGTTACTACTCTCCTCTATCAGGGAGCTTCAGTGCTGTCCCCAAATTTAACAATTGAACAATTGAGGATAACACTGAGGTTCTCCCCCTCCCCCTTCCTCCCAAATTCCACACCCATGCAGTTAACATGCTCTAAGCCCATATCGTACTCACTCACCTCTATGTAACCTTACTAAGGGCAACCCTCCTTGCTTTCCCTTATTCGTCCTTCTGTGATGTTTTTTGAAAGTTAATTAATAATACATTATACCTGCTTTATCCCAAAGACCCTGAAAGTGTCACACTTACTTCTATGCAGAAATATTTTGTTCCTTTCATTTCATTTGTTCCAATAACTGCTCAATGACTGAACGTATTGTCTTCCCCTCATGATGCAGTTTTCTCCCAGTTGGAGTGCCTAAGGGTGCTAGACAATTCTCCCCACCATACCATCAGCCCCTGGAAAGGCCTTCGTTATCCGCAGTCACCGATTTACTACAAACTTGTCACCTATACCTTTCCATGCACTACTTATTACTGGCTTTTACTGATTGTAAGTTATACTTATTCTTTCTATACACCTTGTAAAACGTCAATAAAATGTTGAACAAGAAAAAATATGCAACCTGGACACAGATAGCATTTGAAAGCTGACATGGTTTGACAAAGCATTTTTTTTATATGCATTTGTGTTGCCATTAAAAATGGACCCTCACTTCCTGTTTGATGAAACCATTATCAGCAGAACAAGAAGTAATAGAAAATCATTTAAATTGAGTCCGTGATAGCAATATAATCTCCTAGGGTTTCTAACCCTTTCCCGCTATATTTAACCCCTCCAAAAAAAAATGTTTTGGCTGGACATACACTTTAAAGGATCAGTAAAGGAATTTTTTTTTTAAGCTAAATAGCTTCCTTTACCTTACTGCAGTCCTGGTTTCATGTCCTCATTGTTCGTTTTTGCTTTGAAGTAGCTGTAATTCTGCTGTGATCTCCACACTTCCTGCTTGTCTGGCTCCTTATAACCACAGTACTGGGAGCTTTTCACGGTGGTCTAAGCTGTCATTACTGTGTGTCTAAAACTCCTCAGAACCAATCAGATTCATTTTAAAAACAAAACACTGCCCTGGATTTGTTTGTTTTTGTTCTGTGGGTCTCTTTACTTCACAGAAACATGAAACCAGTTTAAAAACTAAAGTGAAACTGCAGGCACATTATATGATTGAATTTAATCAATTTTTAATTATTTTTAAAAGGAATCAGTTAACTTTTATGTCTCTATACCCTGTAAACAGTCATTTCAGCAAAAAACTATTTTTCCTTTATTGACCCTTTAAAGCTTCTCACGGAGGTAAGTTGAAAATATCTAAAAGTTAAAGTAATTTAAAAAGGTAAGCACAACAGTTAATCTCTACGTAATGTTTAAAAAAACTAATAATTGTTACCTTTCTCTCTTCAGGTGCAGCTTCAAACATTTCAAATTAAAATACCCTTAATAATTGTCAACATGAATGCATCAATAGAAAATGTTGAGGTTGACTGTTCCAAATCAGGAAGACACAATTACTTGTTCATCACTGTCCCAATAATTTACAGCATTATATTTGTTGTAGGAATTTTTGGAAATAGTCTTGTGGTGATCGTCATTTATTGCTACATGAAGATGAAGACAGTGGCCAGCATATTTTTAATGAATTTAGCCATTGCGGATTTGTGTTTTGTGATCACGTTACCTCTGTGGGCAGCATACACAGCCATGCGCTATGAATGGCCTTTTGGTAGCTTTTTGTGCAAATTGGCGTCAGGAGCAATTACATTAAATTTATACACATCTGTACTTCTACTTACGTGTCTCAGCATTGACCGATACAGAGCCATTGTGCACCCAATGAAATCTCGCATTCGCCGCACCATGATGTTTGCCAAATTAAGCTGTATTGCAATATGGATTCTTGCATCTTTAGCTAGCCTCCCCACTTATGTCTTGCGGAAAGTAATCCTCATTAAAGAAGAAAACTTAACAGTTTGTGCTTTTTACTACACGTCCAATGAAACACAAAAAGTATTGATTGGAATGGCCATCACAAAGAATGTTCTTGGATTTTTCATTCCTTTCTTGATCATTTTGACAAGCTACATCTTCATTGGGAAGACACTGAAGTCAACATTCCAAAGGCAAAGAGGCAAATCCAGGTATGATGACATACTTAAAATGATAGTGGCAATCGTTCTGGTGTTCTTCTTCTGTTGGCTTCCACATCAAGTGTTTACTTTTCTGGATATTTTGATCCAGCTGGGGCACATAAAAAGTTGTGTAGTAGAAGACATTGTAGACTCGGCTATGCCAATTACCATATGCATTGCTTACTTCAACAGTTGTCTGAACCCATTTTTGTATGGGTTTTTTGGCAAGAATTTCCGGAAGCACTTCCTGCAACTTCTTAAATACATACCACCACAGATAAGGTCACATGCAAGCCTGAACACCAAAACAAGTACTCTTTCTTATAGGCCATCAGACAATAACAGAGCCTTAGTCCGAAACACTTTGAAGTTGAATGTACATGAAGAAATACATGCAGGGGGTACTTAAAATGGGAAAAATAAAAGACAGAAAAACAAAGCATTTATATACAATGGCATGGGAATGGATGAGTCGATGAATTGTAGAGAAAAATACCACTTTTTATTGAAGAAAAAAATCTTATATGTCAATAACTGCAATTATGTTAGCCAATTTCACTACTGAGTCACACCAATTCATGCTCTACAGCCACTGACATGTGTATTCCAATAACTTCCTGCTTTTGGGTGTCAGCTGGGATGGTCTATCTGATATAATGGCATGAGTGATCCCAGTGCTATGATAATAAAAAAACTGTGAAAAAAAATGAACTATTTCTGGAGGCATTCTGTACACAGTATGTGGATTAAGCACAACCCTTTTTTTTTGCCATAGATAAAAGGACGTGACATTTAATTTTTTTGGCAGTTTTAAAAAATTATATCTGGCCAAGGATTGAAAAAGGAAGCACATAGAAATAATAATAAAAAATATAATCATCATTATATGGAACTATTATAGATGTCTGCTTTATAGCTGTCTTTTCACTTTTCAACCCCTTGCCAGTTGTTGCTGGAAGATAAAGACAGGGTAGAGTCCAAATGTTTTTGTTTTACCAGAACAGGAACTGAAGGGAGATAAATATTTCTTCTGGTGATCGCTGACAAGGATTGTTTCTCTGAGACAGAAAGCGAGAGCATTCATTGTAAACCTTGTCTTAACTCTTCCCATAGCTAAACACTTTAAAGCCTAAGCATAGACAAAAAAAAAAAATGGCACAAGGGACATTACTTACTTAATGCACTGTGTTATGATCCTGGCTCATCCTCCAATACCCCTCTACCCCCACTGCCATGATCTTCCAGGGTGGTGCATATGTCAGGTCCCTCAGCTATAATAAACCCCACCACACCAGAAGATTACAGTGGCTGGAGTGAGGGGGATCAAAGGAATCAGATTCAACTAATGAAGGAGGCAGCAGCACAAGCACACTATATTACCAAAAGTATTGGGACGCCTGCCTTTACAAGCAAATGAACTTTAATGGCATCCCAGTCTTAGTCCGCAGGGTTCAATATTGAGTTGGCCCACCCTTTGCAGCTATAAAAGCTTCAACTCTTCTGAGAAGGCTGTCCACAGGGTTTAGGAGTGTGTCCATGGGAATGTTTGATCATTCTTTCAGAAGCACATTTGTGATATCAGGCACTGATGTGGAAGAAAAGGCCTGGCTCTATCGGGTTGAGGTCAGGACTCTGTGCAGGCCAGACAAGTTCCTCCACCTCAAACTCTCTCATCCTTGTCATTATGGGCCTTGCTTTATGGTGTGGGGTTGTATTTCAGGGGTTGGGCTTGTCATCAACCATCAACATACCAGGACATTTTGGACAATTTAATGCTCCCAAACTTATGTGAACTTTTTGGGGATGGCCCCTTTCTGTTTCAACATGACTGCGTACCAGTACACACAACAAAGTCCATAGATAAGTGAGTTTGGGGTGAAGGAACTTGACTGGCCTGACCTAAACCCGATAGAACACCTTTGGGATGAATTAGAGTGCAGACTGGAAGAATGGTCAAACATTCCCATGCAATATAGTGTATTAAACTTAACCTTTAATGAAGTTGCACTTTACATAAAAAACTTGTGGTTTTCTTTACATTTTGAAAAGTGCTGAACTGGTTGTTGCTTGCGCAAACTAATATATACAGTATGTAAAATCAGGGAGAGTGAGACACTTATCAGTAAAACATACACTATTTCTGTATTGTGGTAAGAAATGTGTACAGTATAGTAACCCACTGAAACCACTGATAACTCATCTTCCAAAATGTTCATTCCAGCACAATACATCTAGAATGTTTGCTATTTTTGCTGCACCCAATCACTTTTATCTGCTCTTCATCATTGTATAAGCTCAAAGATGCACTAGACTTAGGCCTCGTACACACGATTGGTTAACCAGAGGATAACGGTCTGATGGACCGTTTTCATCGGTCCAAACCGATCGTGTGTAGGCCCCATAGGTTACTTAACCTTAGGTTAAAAAAAAGACAACTTGCTTTAAAATTTAACCGATGGATTGCTAACCGATAGGTCAAAACCGATCGTTAGTACGCACAACCATTGGTTAAAAATCCGCGCGTGCTCAGAATCAAGTCGACGCATGCTTGGAAGCATTGAACTTTGTTTTTTTCAGCACGTCGTTGTGTTTTACGTCACCGCGTTCTGACACGATCGTTTTTTTAACTGATGGTGTAGGCACGACGGACCATCAGTCAGCTTCATAGGTTAACCTATGACAACGGTCCTTCAGACCGTTCTCATCGGATGGACTGATCGTGTGTACGAGGCTTTAGAAGCAAAACCCAGCTGACAGAATACTTGCTATTCCAGAAGAACACAGTTCATGTACATGCATGTACAGTTCATTTTGGTGAAATAACTGAATGAATGAGAGACTGGATGAATGATTGCACTAATGAACAAACGTTCATTAATATACCTCATTTTAGCAAAGAATCCTTTAAGAATGTACTTAAATATAGACACATTTACCAAATAAATGTTTAAATCTACAGTGCAAACGTTTTAGTCAGGTGCGAAGAAATGTTGTAAAGTAAAAATTATTAAAAAAATAAATAAAATTGTAATGGTTTATTTTTATCAGTTTACATAATACAAAGTGAGCTAACAGAAGAAAAATCTAAATGAAATCAATATTTAGTATGACTACTCTATGGCTTTAAGCCAGCATCAATTCTTAAACTTGCACACTTTGTACACGTGCACAAAGTCAGGGATTTGTAGGATTATAGTCAGGTATACGATTAACCAATTGTACCAAGCAGGTGCTAAAAATTTACAATTTAATAGGTATGTTGAAACATAGTCATTAACTGAAATAGGAACAACCGTGTAGGAGGCTTAAACTGGGTGATGAACAGACAAACACTGCTACTAAGGTCAGGTCATACAATATAGTTTAATGTCACATATCATACACCATGACAAGGCTGAGCACAGCAACAAGACACAAGGTAGGTATACTGCATCAGCAAGGTGATTTCCAGGCAAAGATTTCAAAGCAGCACAGGATTTCAAGATGTGCTGTTCAAGCTCTTTTGAAGAAGTACAAAGAAACAGGCAATGATGAGGACTGTAGACACAGTGGTCAGCCAAGGAAACTTAATGCAGATGAAAGACACATCATGCTTACTTCCCTTCGACATCAGAAGATGTCCAGCAGTGCCATCAGCACCAAACTGGTGGAAACAAGTAGGACCCAGGTACATCCATATACTGTCTGGAGAAGTGTGACCAGAAGTGGTCTTAATGGAAGAATTGTGACCAAAAAGCCAAACCTCTGACATGGAAACAAGGCTAAGCAGTTTAACTATGCAAGAAAAATAGAAGCTGGGAAGCAGAAAAATGACATTAGGTCCTCTGGATTGTTGAGTCAAAATTCAAAATATTTGGTTGTAGCAGGGGGCTACAGCTTCCAGATAGTGACTGTGGCACTGCTGTACATCTGATGTCGAAGAAACATGATGTGTCTTTTATGTTCTGCACTGGGTTTCCTTGGCCAACCACTGCACCTACAGTCCTCATAATTGCCTGATCAATGGTGTCCTTAATGCTGAGAAATACAAGCAGATACATATCCATCATGCCATGCCATCAGGGAGGCCTGCAATTGACCCCAAAAAATTTCTGCAGCAGGACAACAACCCCAAGCATGCAGAACATGTTGTTAAGAACTATCTGCAGTGTCAAGAACACAGTCCTGGAAGTGATGTTTGGCCCCCACAACAGAGCTTTGATCTCAACATCGTCGAGTCTATCTGGGATTACATGAAGAGACAGAAGGATTTGACCCAGTCTACATCCACAGAAGATCTGCAGTTAGTTCTCCAAGATGTTTAAAATAACCTACCTGCCAAGTTCCTTCAAAAACTGTGAGCAAGTTTACCTAGAAGAATTGATGCTGTTTCAATTTCTGAAAGCATTATAAATTTACAGAATTTTTCACACCTGCCTAAAACAACGTTTGCACAGTAGTGTATATATATTTACATTTTATGATTGGTATGCCTGTACATATGTTTTACAATCACATTTTGTTTTATTAATTATATTAACCATTGATTTTTTATTAAAGGATCTGTCCACCCAAAAGTGATCTTTTGGTTAAAGTATAGTTTGGTATATACTGTAGCTAGATTACACAGTGGCTTCTTAGGTGTTTTTTAAATAAGATCTCCCTGCCATAGTGTGGCTATATTCCTTTGCTAACTTTGTGTTTGAGATGTTTCTTCTTATCTATCTTGGGGCTTATTCACTATTACATCATGTATCCCCCATAATATCAAATAAATAAAACATCTAATAGGAAGAATGTGTCCTTCTCATAACAGCCATGGCAGAAGGGCTGGTCTGGAAACTTAAAGAGGAAGTAAACCCTGATAGGGTTTACTTCCTCAGTGTTCCCTTTGTTCCCTGCATCGCATAGTAGCCCATTATGTGCCACTTACCTGCAGAAGAAGCCCATGATTTCAGCGATGTCCCTTCTCTCTCATCGCGTCCATCTTCAACCCCTCTTCCTTCCAGGGTCGTGGACTCCAGCTCTGCTATTGTCCGGAGTCGCGCATGCGTGCGGGACCCGACAGTCACGGCACGGGCTATATAGAAACGGCACGGATCGTGCCCTTACTTTAGTGTGCATGCACCGATTATGTCGGTGCCGGTTTCTATGGTGAATATCTCCTAAACTGTAGAGGTTTAGGAGATATTTCCAGTACCTACAGGTAAGCCTTATTATAGGCTTACCTGTAGGAAAAAGTGGTTGTATAGGGTGTACAACCACTTTAATGTTAGAGATCTTGAAAACCCAGAGATAAGAGATAGATAGATTACAAACCAACCAACACTGACCAACATTACCAAAAATGGAAATATCCACATTCGGTAGACAAATCCTAGAATTAATGTGAGGATACTTATGCATATTTATATTTATAATAGTAAGTATTGTTTAGAATTCATTGTATATGTTTATTTAAGCTACAGATGCTTTCAGAGTTATTATAAAGTGGCCATACGCTGGGTTTTTGGTTCTTTAGAAAAAAAATATTAATACCTATTATTGTTCCTGAGTTATTTGAGGGCAGTTATTTCTTTTAACCTGTGTTATGATTAACAGCCAGGTGGTCTGAAACACAGTGGCATTCATACTTGTAATTTTTAAGGCTTATGCATTTTCCATTTAAAACAATTAAAATACTTGAAAAAATGCAAACAATCGTTACCAGGTGATGATACACTTTACTCAGAGCTTATGCCAATTTGAATGTGTGTTGCATTGTACTTAGCATTGAATGAACATTACCACAAGTAATGATTTGAATACAAACACAAAAGCGTTACAGCACAAGGTGGGAATTATAAGTTGTCATTGACCTTGCATTTAAAACTGGGGAAAGTGGAAAAATGTTGCTGAACTTATAGGGTTAACTCACTAGTATTGCTATCATAAATTATTGATGTTGAAGTAACTGATCTGGTCACTGGGCAGTCAGCTTCTATACCCCAGAGGATCTCCACGGTCTACTTTGCTTGAGGTGTAATATAACAAAAATTTAAACTGAACTGCCACACCATTGCTAAGGCATCCAGATACAACTTTATTACAATAAAGGTCACAGGGACATGTTTTGGGAGTCCAAGAGCGCTCCCTTCATCAATGCTTGACTCACAACAATGTTAATAGAAAATGCTAGTTTCTCCAGTGTGATTAAAAGCACAGGCCTCCCTGAAAATGTAGACCAGCCCCTGCTTGTAGAATATTATTATACAGGATGTATACACCATTTTTATACAATATTTTTTATACAGGAACATATGTGAACTCTACCCCAGCTGTGCATTGTAGCAAAAACTGCTGCTTTATGGAATGCCTAATGGTCAAGGACCACAATCTGCTGTGGCACTTGTATCATTCTATTGAAGGTATTGATTATCGAAAGCCATTAAACGTGCTACATGTTTTTTCCCTTAGCTTTAAGAATGTGGGGGAATTTCACTTGGTACACAATACCCAATCACGTGCAAGGAAGAAAAAAATAAAAAAGCATTGTTTATTCCATGTGATTGGATGATAGAAGTCAGCAGAGTTTCACCTCATTCACTAAGCTAAGTGAAAATTACCTTAACCACTTCCCGACCACCCCATAGCAGATTTACTCTACAGGGCAGCCGCGCTGTGCAAGATCACCACTATATATATGATCCTGTATTTCCGAGTATCGGCGGGTGTGCATGCTGCCGGAAGCTCTCTTCCGCTATGATTTTACACAGCGGGAGCGAGTTCCACAGACCCCCTGTCCACCAATACCCGCTGATCGCTCAGTACACTGAGAGAATGGCAGTCTGCCTACTGTATGTAAACAAGGCGGCTTGTCATTCTGTCAGTAGACATCCTGTGTTTCTATAAAGCAGAAACACTGATTCATGCCTTCCACTAGTAAAAGCACATCCTCCACTACACTAAAACATTAGCTAGGCACCCACTTAACCCTTTGATTGCTTCTGATGTTAACCCCTTCCCTGCCAGTGTCATTAGTACAGTGAGAGTGGATATTTTTAGCACTGATCGCCGTAATAATGTCACTGGTCACCAAAAAAGTGTCAAAAGTGTCAGTTAGGTGTCCGATTTGTCCGTCAAAAAATTGCAGTACTGCTATAAGCCACTGATCACCACCATAACTAGTAAAAAATTCATAAATAAAAATATCCTTAGAATGAAGGCGCTATAACTTTTGTGCAAACCAATTAATATATGCTTTTTTTTTATATTTGTTTTACAAAAAAAATGTAGCAGAAAACATATTGGCCTGAAAGGTTGAAAAAATGTGATTGTTTAAATTTTTTTATTGGATACGTTTTATAGCAGAAAGTAAAAAATATTGTTATTTTTTTCAAAATTGTCAGTCGCTCTTTGTATATAGAGTAAAAAAAAAACGCAGATGTGGTAAAAAAAGAACACACATTTTATTTGGGTATAGTGTCACACGGCCGCGCGATTGTCAGTTAAAGTAACACAGTGCCGTATCGCAAAAAATGGCCTGGCCAGAAAGGGGGGGGGGGGTACACCCTCTGAAGTTTAAGTGGTTAAAACAGTCTATTTGCCTTTAATAAATCAACCCCTTGGAGCTATCCTCTCCTTTTAACACATGTTAATAAATCAAATTCAACTTCTATCTGGTGATTGCCACATGTTTACAAATCTTTAATAGAAATGCTAAAAAACACCTTCAAATGTACAAAGAGTGAATTCATCCTTGTATACACAGTTTGCCAAATGGCATGTATAAGCAGTTTAACTACATACAGTAAAAGAAAAGAAAAAATCACCTGTTCCTAGTCCTGCACAATACTACTTGGACATGTAATATTTGCCGCCCATTATCAGAACACCATATGACATTAGCAGGTTTAAAATGGCTAATATGAAATTGTGGCATTTTAATTCCTGAAAGGGAGTAGCAAGGGGAGTAAGAACTTACAGTATGTGACTTCCAAAAGGTAATACATTTTGAAAAATGTTATATACAGGTAAATGCAGATTTTTTTTTCTCTAACTATAGCTCTGTTTGATAAAGGGGGATGTCCAACAATGGCAAGAGATTTCTCCATATTACTACATTAACAATGATTCCATTAATCAAAAATCATATTAGGAATTTAATTAAAATGCAGAATATGTTAAATTGTATTCAATACAATAGAAAATGTAAATAAACAAAATGAAATCCAGAGCAAAGAGCAAATGTATTAAATCAAATGATAAAATGCACTCACAAATGAGGTGGAAAAAGGAGTGTGTAGTCCGTAGCATGGGCAGCCAAGGGTCGCTCGGTCCGCATCAAGGCACAGGACTCCAGGAGTAATGGAAGAAGCCTGACCTGGCTGGATGGAGATCATGGGGAAACACTAACTCTGTGCTGGGGGAAGACAGGCCACCCCCTGTTAGTGCAGACACAACTCCCGGATTACGTCATATGTTGGAGAGATGTTCCTTCATCCACTTTGTTTGTGAGTGCAATTGATATTTTTTATAAATACATTGGAATACGGTATTTACTACCCAATGGGCTCCTAGCGCTGGATTTGTTTCTGTTTATTCATATGACTCTGGAGCTTCTCTCTCTGGTCATCCGGCAACATCAGGAAACTGCACCCTTCATGAGATGCCTGTTACATAGGTTTACCATTGACCATTTATCAATATAGGGCTGGTCTATTCAGTTGATATTCACATTATTGTTTGTACTTGGCTCTATATTTGTATATTATGTAGGCCATAGCATTTGTGATATTTAATAATAGTCCAGCATTTGGATTAAGAGCTTTGTCAATTTTTTATGTTTGATACCAATAGAAAATGTAAAACTGACATACATTTTAAGAAAACACCTTTCTATAAAAATACTATTAAATTGTAGTGCAGTTTTGTCTGTCTGTGAAGGTAACTGATAGTCTATGTTGTACTGGGCCTTTTTATGTTTTAGGCATATTCTTAGTGCAAAGATCACTTTATGCAAAGTGCAGTAATCAATAGTCGCCAATCTCCAAAAGATGGCTTAAAGTGGAAGCCTAGGCTAAACCTATCTATCTTAAACCTGCTCTCATCCCCGTTCTACATTTTGTGCAAACTAGCCTGTATGAAAGATGTCTTTACTTACCAATTCTATTCTAAGGGCACTCTGGTCTCATGATTGATTCCCAGCACTAGCTTCAGGGGAAAGGATGGACATCTGACAAAAGATTCCCCATAGTAAGTCTGTGGGTGACGTCACTGCCCAGGTATTGCAGCCATTGTTGCTGCTCTCTGATCATGTGACCGGACCGGGTTTGCCCTTAAAAAAGATAAGTAAAGACATAGGGCCAAATCCACAAAGACCCGGCGTAACGGCGAAATTCTAATTTAAGTTACACTGCCTTAAAATTTCTACCTAAGTGCCCGATCCACAAAGCACTTACCTAGAAATTTCTGGCCGTGTAACTTAAATTCCGCCGGCGCAAGGCGTTCCTCATTTCATGGGGGCGATTCCCATTTAAATGAGGCGCGCTCCCGTGCCGGCCGTACTGCGCATGCTCGTGACGTCATTTTCCCGACGTGCATAGCGCGAAATTACGTTACGCCAGGCTTTGTGGATTGCGATGGGTCAATAAAGTTGCGTCGGGGAAAAAAAAGATACGGCACGAAAAAAAAAAATCAAATTTGAAAAAAAAAACGCGTCGCTAGACAGAAGGGTCTGCTTTTACATGGTGTACTAACTTTACACCATGTAAAAGCAGCCCTAATTTTGCATATGCAACTTAATACTTACGGAGAAAAAACGAAGCAGAAAAGCTTTGTGGATCTCCGTAAGTGCTAATTTGCATACCCAAGGCAGCATTTCGACACAAAATGCCCCCAGCGGCGGATGCGGTACTGCATCCTAAGATCCGGCAGTGTAATTCAATTCAATTCAATTACACATGCCGGATCTTCTCCCTAACTATGGAAAACTGATTCTGTGGATCAGTTCCATAGTTAGGACCAGGGATACGACGGAGTAACAGCAGTTACTCCGTCGTATCTCTTTTGAGGATTTGGCCCATATTTCCTCCACAGGCTAGTTACCATAGGACTTAGAATGGGAGTGGGAGCATTAGGTTTAGCCCAGATTTCCATTTACTGATAAAATAATATGGCTGCTTTGGGTTGCATCACTTTGCATATTACCATTACTTTCTACACTGCCCTACTTAATAACATTAAATTAACTTCTCCTATGTGCTGCTCACAATTATGTTTGTCTTTCAAGAAATGTAACTGAGAAACAGTGTGATGTAAGTGAAACTGTACAGTTTGGTTAGCATATTCTTTTTGTTAAATATTATGTTTATGGATAATGTTTTGTGATACTGCACTGTATATGTTACTTACTTGTGTCAGGTATAAATATAATGCTCAAACATTGTGTTTGAAGTGAATGTACTGAAGTATTGAATCAAATTATATATGTTTTGTAGTTCTTAATAAAGTGCATTGGTTATTTAAAATGTTCTTGTATGGCTTATAGTCATTTTGTAAGACATATAACATTATACCCATTAGAACTCCTGCTGAATACCTGGTTGTCATGTTGATCCAATAGTTTCAATACTTTCTAAGTCACTAACTCAAAACACACATGCAGATTTGTAGTAATTTTACCCTGACTTCACTTGATGCCTACTTATTTCATATATTATATATAAGTCAGTGAATTAAAAAGTATAATTTGAAAGTTAGGATTAAGTTATGAGCATTTCGGGAGATATTTCCCTAATGATGGGTTCCTTTAATTTTTTTATTTTTAACATACAGTAGATAAGCAACAACCACCCTTTGATATTTTGATTTATCCAAACTGATGAAAGAAAAACTATAGCTTAGGATACATGGTCACAGTTCAAAGTATAAGCTGACAGTATAAAGCTGGCTTGATACAGTACTGGGATGTTAGAAAACATTCCAGCTGATAAAAGATCTTTTATCTTCTATTTTAACCTACAAGCTAATATGACTTCTCTGACATTTGGAAATTAAGCTTATCTCTTCTATCTGGTAGAGTAGTACGTTGACTACATTTTTTTGTCCTCATGAAGGTCCCTTGAGAGAATCTGCTGAGGCCTACAGTGCACCATAAAACACCCCTATTTTCATCTAAACATATGGAAATATGATGGAAGTGTAAGAGTATCTATTGGCACCATAGCCTGAATGTTAATGTCTGCAGCCTCCACGATAAAGGAACAATAAAGGAAAGCACGAATTAAGGAGACTTCAACAGTATGCTGCATATTACTGTCAAGGTTCCTGCTGCTCCCTTCTGTCTAATTCAGACATGAAATCACCATCTATAAAATAAGGAACTGTATTATAAATAGTATGTGTAAGTAATTTATTATTACAACTATTACCTTTAACAAATTAAAGGGTTGAGACCATCACAAAAAAAACAGTAACAGCAAAAAACATTTCCTAAGCTTATTTTCAACAGAAATAAATGTTGAAAGCAGATGCATTGGTAAGTTTAAACACAGTTCACTTTCTTTTAAAGTGCCTATAGACTTTAGTCTCCCTATCTGGCCAGATTGCACACCAAAATTAGATTTATTATCGGTTTCTTGCAGTGGCCCATCCATTAGGGGTGCACGGGCACCTCCTTCTCTATTCATGAGTCCAGCCCCCTGATCTACATACAGGGCTCCAGGCCATGTATTCCAATGGGGAGGTGCTCTTTTTTTTTTTTGAAGCACGTGATTAGAGCCAGAGGCTCTTATATTTTTCCATAAAGGGTGGGATCAGGGTGCAGAACATTGCGTTAGGAGCCCACCAAGTTGTGTGATAATAGTGAATTAATATTTGCTAATCTCACACTGATTCTCCTCCCAGTCAATCAGGAAGCAGGTCGTGAGACTGGTTTCCCGGTTGGCTGAAAGAAGATATGATGTTATTGGCTAGGGGGGAGGAGGAGGGAGGAGAAGCTTGGCCAGGGGAGGAGGAGGGAGGAGACACTTGGGCGGGGGAGAAGCAAGGCGAAGACCAACGGCCCCATGAGCCACCACTCCAGGGATTGCTCACCATCCAGCTCAGCCATCCAGCACTCCCCGACTCAAGGAGGGGAGTTCAGAGTCTGGGCAGGACATAGGTAAGGAGACTGTCTGTCTCCCGTTGCAACGGGGGGTGTTCTCCACATTAATGTCTAGCTCCGTAGATCCAAACACAAGTATTATACTAAAGCCAACAAGCTGGATACTTTTTTAGCCCTTGCTCTCTGAAAATTTCTAAACCGATTATATACACAAGTAATCCACTTAAGGTGCTTAATGAATTTCATAAACATCTGTCACAGCTCTACAAAGCCTAGAAAGACTTTGACCCCATACAAGCAGATGCACTTTTTTCAATCTTAAACTTCCTTTCCTATCATCATCCCAAAGAGACCTGGTATAATGTCCAATTTCATCGGATGATATACTTCAAGCTATCAAAGCCCTCATGCCCAAGAAGCAATCGGGGGATTGATGGCTTTGCCTACTTACTGGTCCCCCTCTTAGCTAACTCTTTCATCTCCCTTCTTAAACAGCCATCTTTCTGAGCTGACAGATATTATTATGATGATCCCCAAGCCTAATGCCAGTGATACTGTTTGGGCCAACTACAGACCCAACTCCCTCCTTAATTTAGACATACAAATATTACCTAATGTCCATGCATCCTGCCTCAATGTTCTTATCAGTTTCTTGATAAATAAGAATGAAGTGTGGTTTATACCCATGTGCAATTGATACAGTCTCTTGGTCATATCTCCAATATATTTTACAAAGCTAGCGATTTGGCTCTGACTTTTTACAATCTGTTATTTTCCTCTACGACCCGCCTGAAGCAAGGGAGATATGCTGGTTACCAGTCTGATTTTTTTACAATCAGTAGGAGAACCAGACAAGGGTGCCCCCTCTCTCTACACTTCTTCGCCCTCACTATTGAACCCTTAGCACAGTTGATATACTCCTCCGTATATTGGAAGGCTTCTCCAAAATCTTAAATAGTTAACCCATGGAAGGTACAGACCCGCAACATCCTGTTAGCCCTGCTTGCACTCGCTCAACTGCAAAAGGTCCTTCCATTTACATGGGCTTCACATTTTCTACCTTATCTGGGTGTCAAACTCTCCAGCAAATGACTAATTTAAAATTAACTATCCTTCTATGTTAAACCATCTATGTAATTGCTCTCTGGTTGGTCCTGTCTCCCAAATTCATGGATAGGAAGGATTTACAGTATGTTGTGAAGATGACTATCCTACTTAAAATTATCTATCTTTTCTGTGTATTGCCTATTATTTACAAATTTTACAGCATTGTGTCTCCCAATATATTTCGGGAAATGTGAAACCCTGCATCATGATGCACAACCAGACGCATCATTAAACTTCCTAAATTTCAAGGCGAGTTGGGTTTCCCCAACTTTCTGAAATATTATTATGCAGAATATCTAACTCAACTTCCATAATATCACTCGGTCCATGAAACACCTCTTTGGGTAGGCTTAGAAGCAGTCGATTGTGACCCTCTTTCAGCTGCACAGCTTCTTTAAATGCGCCCCTCTGATCAGACTCAAATTTCTCTTTTCAAATATTTTATTGAGTTTTACAAGGTACAAGAAAATTGATACATTGGTAACAAAAACAATACAATTATTAAAATAAGTACAGATATATAAAAATCATCAAGCAGAGGTTAGTTAACAAACTGAATCAATGAATATAATATTATGATATAATTGGATATCAGTTGGGAACATTGTGACCTGTGGTTGCAAAAGGCGTTAACAATGAGCATGGGAAAAAAAATATTGTAAACATATTCAAAACAAATAGATTAAGAGGGCAAAGATGCCAGTGGGTGTATAGGCAAATTTAGTTTCCACATCAATACTGCAGTGGGGACATAGTAGAGTTAACAAGAGTGTGGGAAATAAATCTCAGACTGGAAAAATAACACAGCACTTGCCACCTATATATCACGACAGTGCATGAATAGTTTAAAGTACACATTCCCAATGCCGTGACATATAGTGAATAGCACAGTCAAATGCTAAAAGAATGAGTGAGGACTGAATTGTAGGTTAGTGACACTGACAACCTTCCACCCTAGGCAGCTACTGTGGATCAAAGTTGGAACCAGTCTATCAGTCTACCCTATCAAAAGGTTGTTGCTGGTAATTTCAGACGCCTATTGGGGCACAGTTAGCACATAATAATGAGTCCATACGGTGAACTAATAGGGTGCAGTGCTTGGATCACACTCAATACAGGAATCCTGACCAGTATTGCCTCAAAGGTTATTACTCACCATTCCCCCCGTTTCAAGCTGATTCTGGCTTTGTTAACAGACTAATAATAAAAAGGCCTGAAAACATGCAAAAAAAAGACGTTACCTGCTAGCTAATAGAAAAACATAAAATATTAATATGTAATATTTCATATTAACTAAACCATAACAAAAAATCTAAACATGTGCAAAATCACTACACAATTCACTTTAATAGACTAATTTTTCGCTATTCCCAGGAAAAATAAACAAATAATAAACCTGGTAAAAACCCATGGTGGGAAAATGTGTGGATTTATATACCAGAATACTGACCAAATCAAATGAATGATCGCCTGAGTAGAGTTGTAAGCAGGTCACTGGGTTATAACAGCTTGAGTGGGTCATTAACTTTTCTATTAAATATTGTAGTCAAAAACATAAAAGATAGGTAACACAGGGAAGTAGCAATACTTATTTACTTTTATGTTTTGTATTCTGTCTGAAGTTCCTTTAGAACTCAACAGCATATCATTGTATACTCTTCGAGTATATAATTTGATTAAAACTGAATTCCAGATATGGATTTGAATGCATAGTTACATAGATCTGGATGTGTTACCTGTAGGACTGCTGTGAAAGCAGAAAATCACTGTAGTAGTCACAGCTACTTTCTTTCAGGTTCTGTGCCGAACGGCTGCTCTGCTGCTACATAATAACCAAAGGGTGTCAGTCACTCAGCATGAGCATTTTTCTCAATGAATACAAAGTTTTATCTGATAGGACAAGATGAAAACTGTGATAACATCGTCCCCTCTCAACTTCATACAATCAGTGAATGCTTTGCGTTCATTGAGAAAAATTCAAGACATCCTTTGAATGGAGTTTGGTCCAAGAGAGCGATACCTTGGTGGTAACTTTGTAGCAGGGCAGACGCTCAGCATAAGACCCAGAAGACAATGACGGTCAATGTAGTAGTGGCTTCCACAGCAGTCCCATAGGTATGGCATATGCATACTCACAATGGTGAAGGCTAGACCAAAGTAACTATGCAATGAAACATTTAACTCCAGAAAATCATTTAATACAGTTGCTTGTTTAAAATATCCCTAAAATGTTTTAATTTTTAACATAGTTCCAAAGAAAATGTTTGTAAAGCCAAGATCAGAGCAGTAACCACATAGGATCACTTTATGGCAGTTAAATCTGAGCAAAAATTTCATGAAGGAATTTCATGGAGGACTGTTAAAAGACAGAATAATTATGATTTAAAGATTTTTAGGTTCTCAGTTGTGAAACATATCCCCATCTGATCTCCATACAAAGTTACAACAGATCTTTCCACTAACGATAAACAGGTTCCAAAATTTATTATGATGTCATTTCCAAGACTTCAGTTTTTTCCCTACGTACTCAAAAAATGTAGTGGATAAAGTGAATGCCTGAAAGAAGTAAATATTATCTAAAGAAATACAATATATGTTAATAAAATGTTTAATTGTCATCTCAAAATGTGCCAGTTTCCATTTTTATAGTGAAATAGTTTGTTACAATGTGTCAGTACTTGGTAACAGCTGTTGGATTTCACTAGTTATGAACTGGCTTCTTTTGTATAACCAGATTAATACAGCTGGGTCAACATAAGTGCAACCAGAGATAATGAAAATATCCTCAATTACTGCATGGGGCTACTGCAAGCAAAAAAATTGAAATATACAAATATTTCCATATTTCAGCAAAATTTAAGAAGTTGTGTTGCTGATTAGATTTTGGCTCCTCATTTATGGTAACATTAGTTTTCAAATGTTAACATAATGGTATTTTTGAGTTAAGTAAACACCAGTTACAAAATGCTAAAGTATGCTGGTTTACCCGAAGAATCCTGGAAGATTTAACATAAGGGTCAAGAAGGGCATTTGCACTAGGCCATTTAAGACATCTGGTCTACCATTCAACTTGTGAGTAATGGAGCTCCATTGAGAGATCAAAAGGATCTCATAGCTCATTCAACTGATGCATTAGTAGCTAAGACATGGTTTTGCAGAGAAGAATCACGTATTTCAGTTCATGCCATATTTACTTTCTTGTTATTAAATTGCCTAATACAGGGAGGGATGAATGTATTGCTTGGAAGTCTGTAGGTACAAATCCCTTGCAGAGGACTGTCTTTGCTGCCTTTTTTGGAGTATGATGCTGTAATGTGGGCAGAGGGCTCATTAGATTACCATGCTGTTTTGTCATCAGTGGGCAGGTTTGGAGTATGATGCTATGAAATGGGCAGGGGGCTAGTTTAGAGTAAGTTATGTAATGTTGTCAATGGGCTGGTTTGGGATATGATGCTATAATGTGGTCAAGGTACTAATTAGGGTGCAATGCTGTATTATTAGAGTGCACAGATTTAGGGTATGATGCTGTAAGGTGAACAGTTGGTGGAGGGTTGGGATTAAGTGAATAGGTACCGCTCTTACATTGACACAACCTAGGTGTACATCTATCATGCAATTATAAATTCAACTTAAACAAAATAAATACATTATACATAACATCAGAACACTATGGGCATACCAAAGCTGCAATATTTCCTACACAACCTTTAAAGTATTATTCTCCAGGTAAGGCAAACTTGTTGATTAAACAGCTCTAATATGTAAGTGCAGTTATTGACCTACCAGTATTTGCCTTCCAAGTAAACCAATAGGACAATGATGTTGATTGAAGGCTATGGCTACTGTACTTTACAACCATTTTAAACCACTTTTAACCAATCTTTAATCTTAAAATGGACCCAACCAATCAAGGTAATCTACCACTAAGGCCTTGTACACACGACCGAGGAACTCGTCGGAAAAGACACATCGTTTTCCTCGATGAGTTCCTTGTTAGGCTGCTCAAGGAACTCAACAAGCTTGCTTTGCGTACACACGGTCAAGACAAAATCTCCTTGTTTTCAAACGCGGTGACGTACAACAAATACGACGGCAGGGGAAGTTCATTTCCACTGGCACAACCCTTGGGGCTGCTTTTGCTAAGCTCATGTTACTGCATGTTAAGTAAAAGCTTGGTAAGAGACGATTTGCACTTTTCAGTCTGTTACATCGCGACAAATGTGCTATCTCCATTACAAACGCTACTTTTACCGAAGGTGCGCTCCCGTCTCATACTTTATTCTGAGCATGCGCTGGTTTCTTAGCATACACACAATCGTGTTTCTCGTCGAAAACCAGCCCGACGAGGAACACGTCGAGGAAAAAGAGAACTTGTTCTCTTTTTTCCTCGTCGAGTTCCTCGACAGTTTCCTCAATGAAAAACATACACACGACCGGTTTCCTCAGCAAAAAAGCTCTGCCACCAAGTTTCTTGATGGATTCTGTCGAGGAAAACGGTCGTGTGTACGAGGCCTCACAGGGTAAATTGTTTAACAGCTTTGACTGAAATGTGGTAGTTTGCCTTGATCTAAAGCTAAAGATTCACAAGGTGGTAAGGTGATTATCACTAGTATAGCCTGGACCAATCAAACAAAAGAACAATAGTAGAGCTTTCAAAAGTACTATCCCTATTCATAAAATGTAGCAGACATTATATACAAAGAAAACATTTTTATTATTGCTAATCAAAAATATTTTCACATTTTACTAAAAAGGATCAATGCACATACATAATTGACATTCTTGGTCATATTACAATTAGATACAGTAAAACCTTGGTTTTAGAGTAACTTGGATTGAGAGCGTTTTGCAAAACAAACAAACAAAATGTTTTAATACATTTTGCTTTGATATACAAGCGATGTCTTGATATAAGAGTAGTGTCAAGTCACAACTGAGTATAAAAAAGAAGAGAAGAGCCTCTAAGTGTAGCAATATGGTTACATTTAATGAAGGTTCAACAT
Organism: Rana temporaria; assembly: GCF_905171775.1. Taxonomy (NCBI): domain Eukaryota; kingdom Metazoa; phylum Chordata; class Amphibia; order Anura; family Ranidae; genus Rana; species Rana temporaria. Next base: position 134,868,505 of record NC_053492.1, on the reverse strand, counting down.
TTAGCAACTTATTGCTACACTTAGATGTGCCTCTCTTCTTCTTTATACCCTGTAAAAAAAAAGATTTGATATACAAGTGCTTTGGATTACAAGCATGTTTCTGGAACGAATTATGCTCACAAACCAAGGTTTTACTGTAGTTCTTGTGAACTCCTACAACTTACTGCTCGGTTATTACACAAATATATTGATTACTATATCTATTACTTTACAGATTGTTATGCAGATTTTCATGCAGGAGGGTGAGAATTATTCTTAATGTGGTCCCATATTTTTAATCTGCCTCATTGGGAGATAATTGCAAATAATTGCAAAGCATATAAAGTGTTTCTTACCACACTTGTAGCATTTAATTCAATTGCAGTATTGAAATCACACTATAGAAGTCATTCGACGCCTATGTGATTGTTGAATATAATCTGACCAATGCTAAAATAAGATGAGATGCCTATTGATAGGACCAGTATGGTAAAAAGCACTTATTATTGGGGAAGATGTTCACATATATGTGTCTCTGTAGGCTTATGTTGATTGGGATATAATTCTGAACACTAGTGCTTTGAAATCCCTGTGTCCCCTGCAGCCTCCCACTCAGATATTCAACAAATATGCCAACGTTGATTGCACATTTGTTTGGATGGTAGTACATATAACTAATGTAATATATGGAATCTATGTCCCTATGATATCTATCAAAACATATTGATTGATATATTTTTTATAATATTCTTTTTGATAAGACATTATAGATCCAACTATCTCCTTGCTGACTAAGAATCTTTGAAACACATTGGGAATTAATCCGACTCCGCTGCAAGAATCAGCCTAAAAATCTGTGAAATAATAGATGTTTGTGTATAATAGCCGGATAAGGGGTAATGGGGGTTAAGGAGGGCCTATGTAATTGCTGTATGACCATACTGTCAACTATGTACAGTAAGTGCATTCATAATTTTTATTGTAAGATCTTAAAATATTTGTGATGAATAATAATAAAAATGTTCAATTAAAATACCTACTTCTATACCTTGAAAGTCCTACTGTTGTTTTTTTTGTTGTTTGGCTAAGTAAAATTACGGGATGCGGTACTCTTGGTTTGAACCAGTCTTTACATATGGGCATATAGGAATACCCATATGTTAGAATGCTGCAGAGCCATTTTGTGCTTCTAATTTATTACAAATATATGTATTTTTGTTAACAGGTAAAGTTTTTTGCACCACATTCCTGTTCATATTACATGCAATGTCTGTGCGGTGAGATTTTAGCCATATATTGGCTGAAATCAGATCCACACAAAAATGGTGCAGGACCAGGGCTCGAGTCCTGCGGGAACGCATGGGAACGACGTTCCTATACCTTTTCCACAGCAGGAACGTCGTTCCCATAGTAACCGGGGCGCGTCTGTCCTCCCCTCCCTCGGTCCGCCTATTCCTCCTCCTCCAGCGGCTGCCGTAACAAAGTCTCGGCTCTAGTGGTGGGGTGCAGTTCACCCTAGCACCTGCAGAGGTGGGGCGCCAAAGTGCCATAATGCTCCCTTCCATCCTCCCTCTCCTTGTTTGTTTCACACACGAGTCGGGCTGTATCTGCTTGTCTTCCTAGCTCATCCCCCACTCGGCCGTCTGTCCAATCCAAATTCCTCCTCCCCTTTGTTTCCGCCCACAGTCCAGCCTGCATGGAGCCTCCAGCATGGACTTATATGACTAACCAGAGTTGTAAGGTACGTGAGCTATCTGCAAAACCCCCTCTCCCCCCTGAATTATTTTTTCTTTGCCTCTGCTTCTCTCTCATTTCTTCCCCGTGCAACTGGGGGGGGGGCGTTGCGGTAATTGTGCAGACTGAGGGAGTAATTGTGAGGGATGGGGGATGGGGGGGGGGAGTAGTTGTGCAGACTGGGGGATGGGGGGAGTAGTTGTGCAGACTGGGGGATGGGGGGAGTAGTTGTGCAGACTGGGGGATGGGGGAGTAGTTGTGCAGACTGGGGGATGGGGGGAGTAGTTGTGCAGACTGGGGGATGGGGGGAGTAGTTGTGCAGACTGGGGGATGGGGGGAGTAGTTGTGCAGACTGGGGGATGGGGGGAGTAGTTGTGCAGACTGGGGGATGGGGGGAGTAATTGTGCAGACTGGGGGATGGGGGGAGTAGTTGTGCAGACTGGGGGATGGGGGGAGTAGTTGTGCAGACTGGGGGATGGGGGGAGTAATTGTGCAGACTGGGGGATGGGGGGAGTAATTGTGCAGACTGGGGGATGGGGGGAGTAGTTGTGCAGACTGGGGGATGGGGGGAGTAGTTGTGCAGACTGGGGGATGGGGGGAGTAGTTGTGCAGACTGGGGGATGGGGGGAGTAATTGTGCAGACTGGGGGATGGGGGGAGTAATTGTGCAGACTGGGGGATGGGGGGAGTAGTTGTGCAGACTGGGGGATGGGGGGAGTAGTTGTGCAGACTGGGGGATGGGGGGAGTAGTTGTGCAGACTGGGGGATGGGGGGAGTAGTTGTGCAGACTGGGGGATGGGGGGAGTAGTTGTGCAGACTGGGGGATGGGGGGAGTAGTTGTGCAGACTGGGGGATGGGGGGAGTAGTTGTGCAGACTGGGGGATGGGGGGAGTAGTTGTGCAGACTGGGGGATGGGGGGAGTAATTGTGCAGACTGGGGGATGGGGGGAGTAATTGTGCAGACTGGGGGATGGGGGGAGTAGTTGTGCAGACTGGGGGATGGGGGGAGTAGTTGTGCAGACTGGGGGATGGGGGGAGTAGTTGTGCAGACTGGGGGATGGGGGGGAGTAGTTATGCAGACTGGGGGGTGGGGGGGGAGTAGTTGTGCAGACTGAGGAAGTTTATTTGTTAAAAAAAAGTAGTACATAAAACACACACATGCAATTTAAATTTTTTTGAGGCGGGTGGGGAATCTTGGGTGAGTTCCCACACTTTTTTCCCCAGGACTTGACCCCTGTGCAGGACCCTTTTTTTTCTCTGCACTTGAATCGCATCGCAGGGGTGTTCTCATTCTGGCAATCGCACTGCGTTTTGCTATCTATTTCGGGGTGTCGTTAAAATAACATTGACACCATGCGATTACTTAGAGTACGATGCAATGCAGAGAAACAGCAGCAAATCTTGTGTGCTTCCCACATCGCATAATTGTGAACCAGGACTCAAAGTAGTCAGTTGCCAAGCACCTACTAGTGATCAAGGACATCAATCCAGGAAGCCCAAATGTTATTGAATTTACTTTGGGAAGCTTCTTTTTTTTTTTTTTTTGATAAATTGTATTGAGTGGTAAACATCATACAGCAGGGCTCAAAATTTCAAGCCCTGAGCTACTAGCCAGGCCTCAAGAGTTGCTCACCACCAGTTGCCCCACCTAATTCATACACTGCTCCACGCCTAATTGCGCCCCTAAACACGCCCTCATAGGTTATCTCATGGAATGACACTGTGGTGACCGGGTAGGGTGAGCCCCACGGCCACACACATACGCTTGATGATAGCTGCTTGGTTCTTGGGGCTAGGAGCCCAGGGTCAGGTGGTATTAACCCTTAGTGAGGCCAGATGGTATTAACCCTCTCTGTCACGTGACGCCACTGTAGTCTTGGTATACCCCGGGAAACTACAGCTCCGGGGGCCTCCGTATCCCCGCTAGTTAGGATGGTAATAACACAGTCCACAACAGGGGTTAATACAACGAAGGCTTTACTGGCATGAAGGCAGGTGTCAAAATCTTCACAGCGTTTAAACAGAGTGTCAAAATATTCTGCAGGCAGTCTCTAGAGGATCACATGGCTGATAATGCTTGAGCTTAGCTGATCATATATATACTCGGCTGCAAAAGCCGGATTAGTAATTCAGGGCCTATGCTTAACTAGGCTGAAAAATAGATACACTTACTGAAGTGTCTGTAGACTTGAGGCTTTTCTCCGGAATAACGGATTGATCTGATAAATGAGCTGAAGTACTGGTTCTGTAATGTTTAGGGATACTCCACTCTTTGCTGTATTTTCTCCTGAACTGGAGGCTTCTGGCCTGCACTGCTTCTCTGACTGTGTTTTGCTCTGCTCTGCCAGGAACTGTGTGTAGTCTAGACTGGCTTAAACAGGAAGTACAATCCCTTATAAGGGCCTGATGAGACTGAAGCCTATTGGTTGAGAGCTGTGGATCATAGAGCCTGTCCTGTAGTATGACACAACACAATAAGGTCTTGTCTAGCACTTAGTCCTCCCGACTCTAATACACTCTGACTGAACATGAGAGGGTAATACACTCTGACTGAACATGAGATGGCTGACTAAACCTCTTAAAGCTATACACACCTAATAAACGTATTATCAACCATAACAGTATAAATCACATCATAACTAGCTGAGTCCCTGCAGGGGAGACCCCACAAGATGAGGGCCTCAATCTGACAGGGCCTACAGCAAATACCTGTACTGGGACACCACAACACTGCTAAATGTTTTATGCAGAATCAAGTTACACAATTAAATATTACCAAAAACAACTTTAACAAAATTAGACAGGGCACAGGGGACAGACCAGAGGGACAGGGGACAGACCAGAGGGACAGGGCACTGGGGGCAGACCAGAGGGACAGGGCACTAGAACTGGATCTCTTCCCCATTCTCTTGCTGTCTCCTCTGCAACTCCCATCCATCCATCCTCTCTCTCCCTCTCCTATTCATCTCATCATCAGGAGCCTGTGTGTGCGGCTTCAATGCTTGCATGTCCCCACTTCCCCCTTTTATTCAGGCTGGCAGAGATTTACACAACTGCACAGCCGTTGACACCATAGCACAGCGCACATTGACACCGCACAGCACACATTGAGACCAGTCTGCTCACAGTGCTCAGGCTGAACTGCTGGACACCTACATAGAGCACAAGGAGAAGAAAACTGCACAAACTGGAAGGCTGACACTCTCATGTCAGGGCAACTTTCAGTGAGCGCTGCACTGCCTACCTTGGACACCCGGAGTGGTAATTTTCGCAATCCTCCACCTGACTCATTACTTCCTGCTCCCTGCTCTCTGCTCTCCAGCTACATTGGTCGGGGGGGAGGGGGGCAGGCTAAGAGAGGTCATACTGTTAGGTCCCATGGCTTAATGAGAATTGTAAGGAGAGCACCTGTGTACTGCTCTGCCTGTGCGAGGCTCACCAGACTACTTTTCCCGAGCATGTACCTTTCCTCTTCGGCTGCCAATCGCATCGGGGCTCTAAGTGTAGGCACAGATTGAAGGGACATTGGTCATGCAGCCCTGTCATCACTCGCCCCCAGCTTAAATCCACTGGCCAAATGCTAGCAGGCGAGTGGAAATTTTGAGGGCTGTCATACAGTACACAATTATATTGGCAGCTTCTAATTCTATAGGTGGATTTATAGATAGGTAGAACATTGTTAATAGTTGTGCACCAGGGAGACAATGTTGGTGGAGCTGAACATTTCCTGTTGAGAAGAATTTCTAGCATAGAAGATTACAAAAACACAGTTTTAGATGTATTATAAATATATTTTTTACATTAAAATTATTGCACAATAACAACTGCTTAATATACAAAAAAGCATGCAATTTTCATTTGAATTTTTTTTTTAATTCTTTGTGTATCTAGGAGCAGGGAATGTGCTCTGTCAGCAACTAGGGCCTCTATTACTGTGTTATAGTATGACCAGAGAGCAATGCCTGGATTACCATCTGCACAATTTCACTTACTGAGGATCAACATAAAATTAACTGAGCTGACCACAGATCATCTGTGCTCAGTCTTTTTTTTTTTTTTTTTGTTATTATCTTTTCTTGTGAGAGTGCTACTCAGCAAGAATTAAAGGGGTTGTAAAGGAAATTATTTTTTTCATAATAAGCACCCTTTACCTGCAGACATTCCTCTTTTTACTTTCTCATTGTTCGCTTTTGCTCAGAAGTTGCTCTATTTCTTCTCTGTTCTGTTCACTTCCTGCTTGTCTGATTGTTACTCACCACGTGAAGGGAGGCTTTACTGCGGTGGTCAGTGACGTGCTCACTCCCTCCTGGGAACTACATCTGTGCGGCAGGACGCTCTCTACGTGTTAGAGACTTCAAGGAGGTGTGAATTACTGGGCGTGCCGCAATGCATACTGGGAAATGTAGTTCTTACATGAATGAGCGCCGCAAACCAGGAAGTGAATGAGAGAACAGAAACTAGAACGCCGGAGGTGATATAGATGAAGGAATTTAATAGGTATTTACTAGTTTTTTTTTACAGAATCATTACACTATTCTGTCTGTCTACCTTGCAGACATAAATTTTAGGCACATTTTTTTTTTCCTTTACAACTCCTTTAAGGATTCAAGCCTTTCTATACAGTGTAAGCACATTTTAGTCACACGACCATATATCTTCTGATGTGATTTGTAGATTGGCCAGCTGTTCTTTGCATGTATTGATATTATGTACATTGTAGGAGGATGGGAACAATTACCCCATTCCATTTATAAGGTGCACGGAATGAATATTAGGTGACCAATAGCAAATTACAAGTTATAAATTCCTACTAAGGCCAGATTCAGATCTTTCGCAAAGCATAACTGCAAATATGCTAATGTACATTATGTCACATGTTAACTTATTCTGTTATAAAGCAGCTTATTTATTTTGAATGGGCTGCCAGAACACCTCAACAGACCCTTTAACATTCTTGCAGTGCACAACAATGCACAGAGGGTTCTCATGTATGTGTTGTGGTGTACTAAAACACCAGTCCATTTTGGGGCATTGGAGTGCCATTCATAGCAAATTATGCTGCAAAGACAGTACTCATAATAAAATGTGGAATAAGATGGCCATGTACTAAACAAAATTCAGCCGGTTCAGCAGGGACAACCCAAAATTCAATCAATGTGTGGCCTTCTCAACAGAAGGGACACGTTTGAAAACTTTTGTCGATTAGCAACTGACCAATGTCCTCGAAGGGGGGATTCCTCCATCTACCTTGTTTGTGTGGGCTCTGGCTGAACAGAAAAAAAATGAAAACTACCTGTATTTTACCAGCTATGGACTTTCACCAAATTATTCATGTGCAATTTATTTTAACTTCAATTTGTTTATTATCCTTACGCTAATTCATCTCGGTAAAAGTTCAAAATATTTATATACAGTATGTGAGTATATATACCATAGCTGTTGTTTTAATTCATTTAACAAAAATCTCATAGATCACTGTACTACACCCTCTTTTCTTTTATATTCCAATCATTTTTATTGAAAATTGTACATATCAAATCTTCAAGGCTAAATATTGTTTACATGAGATAATCATTTCCATGTACAAAATGTCTCAAGATACAAGAGGTGAGAGGAATATGGTATACCTTGTACTACACCCTCTTTTTAACTCCTTAAAGCACATATTACAGTGATACCGAAAACTAGCAAAGAGCCATCCTCAGGCCTCGTACACACGACCGAGGAACTTGGCGGGCGAAACACATCGTTTTCCTCGTCGAGTTCTTGTTAGGCTTGTCGAGGAACTCGACGAGCCAATTTTCTCCATTTCCATCGAGGAAAAAGATAACATGCTCTCTTTTTGGCTCGACGAGTTCCTTGACAGTTTCCTCGATGAAAAATGTACACACGACCAGTTTCCTCTGCAAAAAAAACTCTCCCACCAAGTTTCTTGATGGATTCTGCCGAGGAAACTGGTTGTGTGTACGAGGCCTCATACGGAAGTTACCGCCCTATATCACTCCTCAATATAAATTTAAAGATCTTTGATAAGGTACTTGCTTCCTGTCTTTCCCCTCTATTACCCAACATTATACACTGAGACCAAGTGGGTTTAGTCCCGGGTCTTGAGGCTGGGACAATACAATGAAGACAATACATCTCATCTCTTACATTTACTGCCACAAACCGAAAGTCTGCTCCCTATCTTGCAATGCTGAAAAGGCCTTTGATAGAGTTGACTGAAGGTTTCTTCACTTGCCCCTGGAACAGATACGCCTTGGGCAATGTTTTATCTCTAAAATCAAGTCCTTTTACTCCACTTCCTCAACCTCAGTGTTGGTAAATGGAACTATTTCTGACCCTTTCCTGATTTCAAATGGTACAAGACAAGGTTGTCAATTTTCTCCCTTGTCATTGTCATAGAACACTTTGTACAAGCTCTTAGGCTCAATACCTCCATCTCAGGAATTCAAACTTTTTCTGCACATCAAAAACTTCAGTAACTTTAAATATTAATAATAAATATATAAATATAAAAAATCACCAAAACTGAGGCCTTAAACACTTCACTTCCCCAAGCCTCTCTTTCTCGGCATGTAGTTAATTTCCCTTTCCAATGGCAAATCCTATTTCTTACCTTGAGACGGCCATTTCTCCAAACCTGGCAGACCTTTACTCTCTCAAATGTAGTCCTTTGCTAACTAAAATTGGGAAGGACCTGGAGGGTTGGACCTCTACCCCTCTACCTTCGTTTGAGGTTTGATATACTTCCCAAATTGTTATACCTATCTCAGACCATCCCTATCCACCTTCCACACTCCTTTACTTTGTGTTGTATCATAGATTCTCTCACCTGCAGTATTTGTGTTGTCCTAAATCGAACAGGAGTGCTGGTTTACCTGACTTTCAGCTATACGATTGCTTAGCCCTCATTGCTTGCATGTTGGATTGGTTCCCACACCCCCTCCTTTACTGCTCTTCAAAAATAATAAAGAAATCAGTTTGTCAGAACTCTGTGTGAATATCAGCAGCAAAACAACTTCATTATTCTAGCATTATAAAGAAGAAAAGAATGCGCTGCATTAAAAGATGAAAAAATTTGCAGCGTGACGAATGTGCTATCTCCATTATGAACGCTAGTTTTACCAGGCCGAGCGCTTCCGTCTTGTACTTGATTCAGAGCATGCATGGAATTTTGTGCATCAGAATTGTCTACACGTGCTTGGAATTAACGAGAATGGATTTTGGAGTCGGAAAATTTGAGAACCAGCTCTCAAATTTTTTTGGTCTGAAATTCTGACAGCAAATGTCCGATGGAGCCTACACACGGTCGAAATTTCCGACAACAAAATTGCATTTGTTGTCGGAAATTCCGATCGTGTGTACGCGTCATTACAGCCGCTTCTTTTTTTTGTCCTTATTACGCTTTGTTTTTTTGATATATATACTCTTCTCAAGTTACATTTACGAGCATGTCCAGGTCTTTTGGCACTCTCTTTGGTTTATTTTCTTTTTCTTGCCCTTTTTCTATCTTCCCTCCTTTCTCTCCTCAGGCTTTTAGGCCTGCTTTTCATCTCACTCTTACTGCTCTTCTATTTTATTATATAACAGGTCAGATGTGGCATCTTTTCTTATGACCACATGCTCTGTACTAGCGTTATATTTAGCTTGCTAAACCACCTCTTCCTTTATTATTCCAATGTCATAGCCTGCTGTTTTCGTTACACTTTATGCCATTTGTTCCTATTACTATTTCGAATTGTGACGTGACTTACGTCTTCTGACGTCTTTTCTGACCTTAACTTTGTTGCCACTTATTTACTGTACAGTCTTTGTTACCTTTTCTGAAAACAAAAAAACATATATATATAAACATATATATTACCTCTAATTTAATAAAATGTGTATGTATATTTGTGAAACATATGTCTGAAAGTATCTGTGAAAGAAACATGCCTTGCTAATACTAGCAGCTTAAAGGGGTTGTAAAGGAAAACATTGTTTTCCCTAAATAGCTTCCTTTACCTTAGTGCAGTCCTCCAATACTTACCTCATCCTTCGATTTTGCTTTTAAATGTCCTTATTTCTTCTGAGAAATGCTCACTTCCTGTTCTTCTGTCTGTAACTCAACACCGTAATGCAAGGTTTTCTCCCTGGTGTGGAGAAAGCCTCTTGAGGGGGTAAGCAGGAGTGTCAGGACGCCCACTAACACACAGCTCCTTTCTCTATCTGCAAAGTAGAGAGTGTCCTGACTTGCCTGCTCGCCCCCCCCCCCGGATCGTTTTCATCGGACATGTCTGCTAGCAGATTTTGGTCTGATGGTTGTACACACCAACAAACCAAAATCCCCGCGGACAGAATACGCGGTGACGTGGCGGCGACGTGACGGCGACGATGACGCGGTGACGTGCACGAACCCGGAAGTTCAATGCTTCCACGCATGCATCGAATCACTTCGACGCCATGCGCGGGTTCTCGGGCCAGCGGACATGTCCGATGAGTCGTACTGACCATCGGACATGTCCAACGGACAGGCTTCCAGCGGACATGTTTCTTAACATGTTAGGCCTCGTACACACGACCGAACAGTCGGACCAGTTTCAGCAGACATGTTCGGTCATGTGTAGGGCCGACCGGACAATTTTCCGGCCGACTGGACAGGTTTCCAGCGGACAAATGTTTCTTAGCATGCTAAGAAACATGTCTGCTGGAAGCCTGTCCGCCGGACTTGTCCGATGGTCAGTACGACTCATCGGACATGTCCGCTGGCCCGAGAACCTGCGCATGACGTCGAAGTGATTCGACGCATGCGTGGAAGCATTGAACTTCCGGGTTCGCGCACGTCGCCGCGTCATCGTCGCCGCGTCATCGTCGCCGTCACGTCGCCGCCACGTCACCGCGTATTCTGTCCGCGGGGATTTTGGTTTGATGGTGTGTACAACCATCAGACCAAAATCTGCTAGCAGACATGTCCGATGAAAACGGTCCGCGGACCGTTTTCATCGGACAGGTCCGCTCGTCTGTACGAGGCCTTAAGAAACATTTGTCTACTGAAAACCTGTCTGGTCGGCCGGAAAATTGTCCAGTCGGCCCTACACACGACCGAACATGTCTGCTGAAACTGGTCCGTGGCCCAGTTTCAGCAGACATGTTCGGTCGTGTGTACGAGGCCTTACTGATAAATCTGCAAGAAAGCTTGTTCTTTTAAAAAACAACAGACTTACTAGCTTGATCACAGGATGAAAATAGAAGAAAGAAAGCCTAAAAAATAAAAAAATAAAAAGCCATCACATCTAAGAACCGGTAGGCTACAATATAATAAATGCTTGCTTTTGTGATTGGTACCGCTTGAATTTTGGCCTGATACAAGCCGGCAAGGGTCCTTTCTCTTGTGCTCCAGCAGCCGCCCTGGACAGTCTTTGCTCTTGGCCACTGCCATGCTAATCAGCTATATGCAGTATCCATAAACACATCACCTTTGAGAGCTTCAATACAGTAAAAAAAACACAATGGGGTTGATTACCTAAAGGCAAATAGACTGTGCATTTTGCAAATGCAGTTGCATTAATTTTTCCCACAGCTTAGTGGATGTTGTAAGCTTTATGTTTTAACCACTTAAGCCCTGGAAGATTTGCTCCCTTAAAGGGGTTGTAAAGGTAAATGTTTTTTTCACCTTAATGCATCCCCCGTTTTACTTACTTGACCCCTCGAAAGTCCCGTGCGCCTCCACGTGATCCTCTTCTGTTCCCAGCCTGGCCGTTGATTGGCTAGGCTGGCCATTGGCTGGCGCTGCTGTCAATCACAGCGGATGATGCGGCACGTCCGGGGCGGGGCCAAGTGATACAGTTGGCGGCTATGCCCACCGCTGTATCACGCGAGCGCGCTCGCAAAAGCCTTACACCATGTGAGCTCGCTCGCATGAAGGTAGAAAGCTTTTGCGAGGAGGAGCCGCCGAGGGACCCCAGAAGACAGGGAAGACAGGGTTCGGGGACACTCTGTGCAAAACGAGCTGCACAGTGGAGGTAAGTGTAACATGTTTGTTATTTAAAAAAAAAAAAGTTTGCATTTAGTGTTCCTTTAATGACCAGGCCATTTTTTGCGATGCTGCACTGCATAGATTTAACTGACAATTACACGGTCATGCAACGCTGTACCAACACAAAATTGGCGTCCTTTTTTCCCCACAAATAGAGCTTTCTTTTGGTGGTATTTGATCACCTCTGCAGATTTTTTTTTTTTGCGTTATATATACAAAAAAATTAGCAACAATTTAAAAAATAAAAACAATATTTTTTACTTTTTGCTATAATAAATATCCCAAAACAAAATAAAAAAATCCTCCTCAGTTTAGGCTGATGTGTATTCTTCTACATCAGGGGTGTCAAACTCAATTTCATTGTGGGCCGCATCATCATTATGATTGCCCTCAAAAGGGCCGGTAGTATCTGCAAGATTAGACGTCCAGCGCATCTCCTCCCCTTACATTAGATGTCAAGAGCCACCCCACCATCAGAAGTTGAGTCCCCCACTCTCCCTTACATCACAGTGCACCCCCCTTTCCTTATGCTGCAGCTGGGAAGAAGCTGGATGCATTGCTTAAAAACAGAAAGTAAGGGAATGGAGGAGGACCAGAGGAGGTCTGGAGCTGTCCTGCAGCTGCGGGAGAGGTGCAAGGGCCACATGAAATTGCCTGGAGGGCCGGATTCGGCCCCCCGGCCTTGTGTTTGACATCTGTGTTTTACATATTTTTGGTAAAACAAATTGCAATAAGTGTATATTGATTGGTTTGCGCAAAAGTTATAGAGTCTACAAAATAGGGGATAGAGTTATGGCCTTTTTATTATAATTTTTTTTTTACTAGTAATGGCGGTGATCAGCGATTTTTATCGGAACTACAAAATTTTTCGTACACTTTCGACACTTTTTTGGGACCATATACAGCGATCAGTGTTAAAAATAGCCACTGATTATGGTATTAATAACACTGGCAGGGTCAGGGTTAACACTAGGGAATGATCCAGGGATTAAATGTGTGTCCTAGGGAGTGTTTCTAAAGAATACCCAATCAGTTGCAAGGAAATAAAAAAAATTGATTGGATGATGAAAATCAGCAGAGCTTCACTACATTTACTAAGCTCTGGAGAAAATGTGTGCAACTCCACTTGGAAAGTGCACAGTCTATTTGCCTTTAATAAATCAACACCAATGTTTCCATTTAACATTCTGCCATTTCACCCAGCCCTGATGAAGGAGAATGCATCGGCTGCTTTTTCCCCTGCTTGTTGTAACCAGTTAAACAATAAAGACTATGGGTCAGATTCACAAAAGAGATACAACGGCGTATCTCCTGATACGCCGTCGTATCTCTGAGATACGATTGTCGTATCCATGCGCCTGATCCATAGAATCAGGTTACGCATAGATAGCCATCGAAATTTGAAATTTCACGGCGTTTGCGTAAGTCGTGCGTGAATGGCGCTGGACGCCATTTACGTTAACGTCGAAACCAATGACGTCCTTGCGACGTCATTTAGCGCAATGCACGTCAGGAAATTTTAGGGACGGAGCATGCGCAGTACGTTCGGCGCGGGAACGCGCCTAATTTAAATGGTCCCCGCCCCATTTGAATTAGGCGGGCTTGCGCCGGGCGGATTTACGATACGCCGCCGCAAGTTAACAGGCAAGTGCTTTGTGAATCAAGCACTTACGCTGAAAACTTGCGGCGGTGTAACGTAAATGTAATACGTTATGCCGCCGCAGCGTAGGGCGATTCTACGTGAATCTGGCCCTTTGGATTTACAATGATTTTTTATTCTTATTCTCATATTAGACAATTTAAACTTTCTAACTTTGTCATCTAGTTTTAATGATGTGCATGGACCTGTTCCTGTGAGAAAAACCTAAATGTACATGTGGGGTTACTTAAATAGTACTAAGAAAAAACAAAGCAAGCCTCTGTGAGCTATTCCCTAGTCCTGTAAAAGATACTGCCACCACCAAAAAAAAAATAAGATAATGACGTTCCAAATGTCACAGAGTACAAATAGGCATAGCTCACATCTAAGAGGGACGCACTTCAATGTATTATTAGCATCTTTCTGTCAGAACTGGTAAAGTACTGTCAATGACCCAAAATAAATAGTGAAGTCTAATTTCTCGTACATTGCTAAATAAACCATGTGAACCTCAACATTATGTAATGGGAAAAAGTACAATATAAAGACATACAGTCATTTTGAATCACCTATTTCATAACTAATAGTGTACTAACTTCATGGACTCTCATCCCTAGAGTTATTTTTCTAATAAATGGCCAAAGAGAGGAGACAAGCATTTTTTAGCCCTTCTTGCTGGTAATACAGTATCTCACAAAACTGAGTACACCCCTCATCTTTTTGTATTTTTTTTATTATATCTTTTCATGTAACAACACCAAAGACATTACACTTTGCTACAATGTAAAATAGTGAGTGTACAGTTAGTATAACAGTGTACATTTGCTGTCCCCTCAAAATAACTCAATACACAGCCATTAATGTCTAAACTGCTGGCAACAAACATGAGTACACCCCTAAGTGAAAATGTCCAAATTTGGCCCAAAGTTTCAATATTTTGCATGGCCGCCATTATTTTCCAGCACTGCCTTAACCCTCTTCTGCATGGAGTTCACTAGAGCTTTACAGGTTGCCACTGGAGTCCTCCTCCACTGCTCCATGACGACATCACGGAGCTGGTTAATGTTAAAGCCCTTTCGCTGCTTCACCTTTCATTTGAGGATGCCCCACAGATAAATAGGGTTTAGGTCTGGAGACATGCTTGGCCAGTCCATCACCTTTACCCTCAGCTTCTTTAGCAAGGCAGTGGTCATCTTGGAGTTGTGTTTGGGGTCATTATCATGTTGGAATACTGCCCTGCGGCCCAGTCTCCAAAGGGGAGGGAATCATGCTCTTCTTCCGTATGTCACAGTACATGTTGGCATTCATGGTTCCTTCAATGAACTGTAGCTCCCAGTGATGGCAGCACTCATGCAGCCCCAGACCATGACACTCCCACCACCATGCTTGACTGTAGGCAATATACACTTGTCTTTGTACACCTCAACTGGTTGCCGCCACACATGCTTAACACCATCTGAACCAATGAGACTTTCGTCTGGGGAGACAGCCATGCATACCAATTTGATGCAGTGTGCGGTGTATGGTCTAAGCACTGACAGGCTGACCCCCCACCCATTCAACCTCTGCAGTAATTCTGGTAGCACTCATATGTCTATTTTCCAACGACAACCTCTGGATATGATGCTGAGCACGTGCGTAAGTGGAACCTGTCCTGTTAAACTGCTGTATGGTCTTGGCACCGGTGCTGCAGCTCAGTTTAACCTCCCTAGCGGTATGATTATTTCAGATTTTAGGTGCTGAAAGCGGTACCATTATTTGCAAGGAAATTTGGCGTTTTATACTGTAGGCCTGTAATTCTTAGGAATAACTCACTTAAATCTGACCAAACAAGAGTCTAGTAGGCATCCCGGGTATGAATTATTTTTAAAAAACAAAATTATAAATTATAATATAATAAATAATTATAAATAATTATAACAAATAATAATATAATTATAATAAAAAATTTCCAATAATGTAATCAACTCAAAATCACTGAAATTTGCTCAGTTGCAGAATTGTCACTGTCATTACTTTTATTTTATTATGACGAATTTCCCCACAAATCGCTATCGCACAATTCTGCAAGTGATTATAGTATATTATCGCTGTTTTGTAGCTGCTCTAAAACCATTTTTGACATAAAGGGACACTGTTGGTTGCTATGGACAATCTACAGTTTGCAGGCAGAAAGAACAGTTTTTATTATATAAAAGTGCATGTAGGGCACTGGGCAGACCACTAGGGACAAGGGGGGTGTGTATTTTTTACATACAGTACTGTAAGGCGAGCCCGAGTCTGACTCGGGGTTACCAATCGCAGCACAAAAATGTAACCCCGAGTCAGACTCGGGAATACCGCCAGGGGGGTTAATGGTCTTGGCAGTCTTCTTATAGCCTAGGCCATCTAGTAGAGCAACATTTTTTTTTTCAGAGCCTCAAAGTTCTTTGCCATGAGGTGCTATCTTGAACTATCTTGAACTTCCAGTGACCAGTATGAGAGAGTGAGAGCGATAACACAAAAATAAATGTAACACTAACAAGGCATATGACACCGGGGGGGGGTGGCAAATTGGGCCCAATTTGGACATTTTCCCTTAGGGGTGTACTCACTTTTGTTGACCGGGGTTTAGACATTAATGGCTGTGGGTTGAGTTATTTTGAGGGAACAAAACATTTACCCTGTTATATAAGCTATACACTGTAATTTCTTCAGTGTTGTCACATGAAAAGATATAATAAAATATTTCCAAAAATGTGAGGGGTACTTTAAGTGACTCTGCCATTTAAACAATAACAGTTAGGTATTAGACTACAGGTACCTTTAGAAACTTGTAATGCCTTTGAGAACAGGTGCGTGCAGGATGCTGCTCTCCAGGAGGGCATCTCCGTGCTCTACAAACAGTTCACTGTCCCTCTAGCCAGACTATCATATCAGGTGGCATTGGAGAGAGATCTGGAAATAAGCCCTGAGGCGGAGTACTCCACAAAGGCATCATTTATGTTTCCCTGATTGATGCGGATTTAAGGTATATGCCAGGTACCAGAGCGCCTCTCCAAAATGTATCCAGGAACCTCGACCTTCTGCTTCAGGGGTTGTGGACAGGTGGGATCACCACTTCATATATGATGGACATGCCCCAAGGTTCGTCGCTTTTGGATGAGGGTTCATTCATTCATATTTTCCATTAGGATGGTCAATGTTGTTAAAGACACTTGTATCGCCCTCCTGAACAAACCTATTATAGACATAGCATTGATAAAACGCAAACTAACTTGGATTATGTTGAACGAAAAGAATTGTGAACGTTCTGCATGACAAACAACCTCTTTTGCGAGAAAATATGGTCCTCCTGGCTCACATACCTACAGGCCCCCGATGCATAAAGCTGTTTATTCGGACGACCGACCATGGATTCCCAGGTGGACTCACCTTTCTTTCTTTTCCTTTTTTTTCTCTTCTGCCATATCTTTATTTCATGTCTACCTCAGGCATTGTATTTCTACGATTATCTTGCTTCTCTTCTCTTTGTTTAACCCAGACACTCCTGGGTATATTGTTGGGAATAGGGTCCCCTATAGGAGACAGTTATGTCAAACAATTGCTGAAAGAATCTTACCTAATACGTTATTATGCCACCCGGACAAATTTGCTGTGGTCTTACCCTAGCAATAATGTATAACAGGGACCAAGTTGTCTCGCATACCCCAACGCACTGACTGAGAACAATTGTACCGTAGCGTACAGGTGGATTCCACGCTCTGTCAGTATTTCAGCATTGAATACTGTCCTGCCTCACATTGTAGTTAAAATATGTTGGGGGGCCACATAACGGACCTAACCTGCCTGTCGGGTCTTCACTTATCTGCATTAAGCCCCAAATTTGTTTGCTTGGCTGTTTGTTTTCATGTTCATCTGTTTATTTCATACACGTGGCACAAGCGAGGATTGTTTGCTGTTCTACCGACTGTTTTTTATTGTTTAACAAAACAATAGAGCTACTTTCACACTGAATAATAAGTGAATGACTCAAGCGCTGATATAAATCCCAAATTCAACCAAGGAATAAACAGAAGATAAATAAATGATACAAGCCGCATCCATAAAATAGTAATCTGATACTATAAAGAATATAACATAAAAAAGTGATGGTGCGCTAAATCAACCTTCTATTAAAACCACAAAAAAACGGCGGGGCGTGGCTTGGCGCGTGAACCGGATGGACGTCTAAGCACGGAGCTCCGGACTAACGAGGAGACCAGCAGCACAACTCGACCCACACACGGCGGATTTTGCCGGATCATCCACCACCTACACCCCGCAGTACACCAGCCATGACCGGGAAACGGCAGATGGCTAAGCATCCTCACCGTTTGACGGACTTTTTCGCTCCGGCCGGAGGAAACACCAGGCAAGATGGCGCCGAGGCCTACTCCCCGCAGCCGACCTCCAACGGAGCCCGGACCTCTCAGCAAGGTACTCGCACCACACAAAGAGCATCGGATGATGCATCTTCTTCCCCTCCACCCACGCCATCATCCTGCAGCCCGGTAAAGTCCAAACCCAGGCTGGATGGACAGGGATTGGGCCGGTCCACGAGTCCGGCAGCCAGCCAGGCCTCTGACTCGGGGGAGGATACCAGGGACCTGCCGGAATCCATTATTTCGTTCCCCACACAAAATCAGCCTGTAATTGACACTGTCCTCAAGGATATGCTGATATCCTTGAGGAGTACCCTGCAGTCGGATATGGCAGCCTGTATGCATCGCTTAACAGGAGATATACAGGAGGTTGGTACCAGAGTGAGTCATATTGAATCCAAAATGGAGGAATATGCTACTACAATAAATGAGCTAGTTGACGCTAATGAAGATAGAGAAGCAGATAATGAGTGGATCAAAGCAAAGTTGGCAGATATGGAAGATAGGTCCAGAAGGAACAATCTTAAAATTAGGGGGATCCCTGAATCTGTCCAACAACATGACCTGAACCATTATGCTGCATCCATGTTTAAAGTTATGCTGCCAGAGCTTTCTGACTTAGATGTCACTATTGATCGCATACATCGCCTGCCGAAACCGTCACACCTGTCGGAGCAAGTTCCTAGAGATGTGTTACTACGTTTACATTTCTTCCATGTCAAAGAACGGCTCATGACCACAATGAGGAAACGGGAACAGATCCCAGAGCAGTGCCAAAACATACAGTTCTACGCAGATCTGTCCCAGTACACGCTGCAGAAAAGGAAGAATCTAACGTCTGTCACGAAAATCTTACGTAACCACAAAATAATATACAGGTGGGGATACCCGACAAAGCTCTCTGTAACCAGGGATAACCGCACCTACACAATATCGGCATTGGAGAAGGGCCTTGACCTCCTCAGGGAATGGGGGCTTCTCCCTGCTGAGGCTGTGAAGCAGGCCTTGACCAGCACTCCGCTCCATGTGGAGTCAGGCTGGAAACAAGTCACCTCCAGGAATGCAAAAACCCATACCTGATACTGACCATGGTGGGTCTCTCAATTCCTACTTTGTCTCCCACATGTCACTAAGTTGTCGCCATTGACATTGTTACCCCAATTCTGTTGCAGCAGATAGCTGCCCTAAGTGACTTTTCGCTTTCTATGGATGTGACCCTGGGCTCAGGGTCATTACTATGTTGCTCTGTTCATGTTGTCCTTTTTTTTCTTACCTCCTTTTTCACATTTTATTTTATTTTTCTTCTTCTTGATGTTCTCACTCCACCTATACCTCGCCCTTCTGGATGTCGATGGATCGGAGTGCACTACTGTGCCCGGAATATTATCAAGGATGGCCCAGGATGCCAACTAACCCGAAAATGCACCCCTGCTTATCCTGTGGACTGCTGGCCTTCTGGCTGTGAGTATTATTTGCTGGACATTTGTCTGTATTGTTACCAAGTAACCACACTTGGTGCCCTCTACACTGGATCGTTATGTCATCCCTCATCTTCCCAAGCATTAACCCCACCTACAAAACATGCCACTTAAAATAATATCTATGAACGTTAAGGGTTTAAACCACCCGGTGAAAAGGAAGTCAATGTGGAGCGAAGCCATTTCACATAACGGGGACGTTTTATGCGCCCAGGAAACACACTTTAGTAGCAAGGCTCCTCCTAAGTGTTCCCATAAATGCTTTCCCCATGTGTTCACGGCGAATGCAGACTCAAAAACGAAGGGAGTACTGATTGCTGTAAGGGATTCAGTGGCCTTCTCTTTACAATCCCAAGTTCAGGATCCGTTGGGAAGATTTCTCATACTATTGTGTGAAATGGACTCTGTTCCTTGTACTATAGTAACGGCATATTCGCCAAACACCCACCAAATCCGTTTTTTCAACAACTTGATGAAGAAGGTTCTCAAACTGAAAAGAGGTCATTTGATTATATGCGGGGACTTTAATGTTGCACCTGACCCCAAGATGGACTCTACTTCCCATTCTACCCGCTATCAGCCTACCTTGCTTCCGTGTATGCAGAGCCAGGGTGTATATGATGCCTGGCGCTGTTTACATGGATCCGAAAGGGACTACACCTATTTTTCTCCACCTCATAGGGTCTACACCAGGATTGATCTGTTTGTGGTGGACCAACAAGTGTTGTTGAAAACCATATCAGTGGACATTAATACCATAACATGGTCTGATCATGCGTCTATTGTCTTAACTGTTGAGGACTCAATTCCTCCCCAGAGGAGCTCTGTATGGAGGCTCAACACCTTTCTTTTACAGCAACGTGACGCGAAGGAGGTGTTTGAGTCACATATAACTTCTTATTTTTCTGACAATGCTGGTTCTGTTGACAGTCCTTTTGTATTATGGAATGCCCATAAGGCATACATGCGTGGTATTGGGATTCAGTTGGGGGCACGGTTTAAGAGGCAGAGGCAGCAGCAGGTTACTGAGTTGACTGACCAAATAACCCAACTAGAATTAACAAACAAACGGAATACATCCCCTGCCATCTCTGATCAGCTGACGAAACTTAGGTATGACCTTAGGCTCCTACTCCTAGAAAATTTCGAGCGTGCAACAAAAAAACTTAAGATGACATACTACTCCACAGGTAATAAAGCAGGGAAATTATTAGCACAAACCCTCAGGGGACATAGATATAAGCTTAAAATTCCGTATATTATCCACCCACAATCTAATCAGAAAGAATACCATCCCCAGAAAATTGCGGACGCATTCAGTCATTATTACAGCACCTTATATAATTTAAAGGACGACCCATCCACCTT
This sequence comes from Rana temporaria, assembly GCF_905171775.1. Classification (NCBI taxonomy): domain Eukaryota; kingdom Metazoa; phylum Chordata; class Amphibia; order Anura; family Ranidae; genus Rana; species Rana temporaria. Next base: position 134,847,888 of record NC_053492.1, on the reverse strand, counting down.
TCAGCCTACTCCGAACATCATTGATCAGTTTCTTAATAAATTTAATATACCTAAATTGTCACCTGAACACCTCCTAACCTTAAATTCACCCTTTGATGACCAAGAACTATCTAAAGTAATAGATTCACTCCCCCTAAACAAATCCCCAGGACCAGATGGTTTTGGTAGTGAGTATTACAAAACGTTCAAATCAGCCATATCTCCGCACTTACTACAAGTGTTCCGTTCTGCTGCTGCTTCGGCCTCTTTTCCACGAGAGATGTTGGAGGCCCTGATTGTCACTTTGCCAAAGCCCGGGAAGGAACCCACCTGTCCTGCAAATTTTAGACCAATTTCCTTATTAAACATATCAAGATCTATGCAAAAATATTAGCATTGCGTTTGGTGAATATATTACCGCTACTAATACACCCAGATCAAACAGGCTTCACAAAGCATAGGCAAACGTCAGACGCTACTAGACGCATGATAAATCTCATTCACCTGGCTCAGGTGCGACAAAGGCCTTCTCTGCTCCTATCTTTGGATGCAGAGAAGGCCTTTGATAGGGTCCACTGGAGGCTTTTGGCTTTAGAGGTGAGATTCTGTCTGCTATCTTAGCTCTTTACTCCAATCCCTCCGCCAGGGTTTTCATATCAGGTATTCTCTCCACCCCCTTCGCAATCTCCAACGGCACAAGGCAGGGCTGTCCCCTGTCCCCCCTAATTTTTTATTTAGTAATGGAGCCCTTTGCTGTACACGTAAGATCAAATCCTGACATAACAGGATTTGAGGTGGGCACTCAGAAGCATTCAATCAGTCTCTTCGCAGATGACATTATCATGATCATGACTAAGGTGGGTTCCTCCCTAGCCGCAACCTCTGAGGCAATAAAATTATTTAACCGAGTCTCTTATTACAAGGTCAATGAGAGTAAATCTTTTATCCTGGGGTTGGGAATTGACCCCGTCACTCGCTCTGGACTTCAATCTCAGTATCCATTTAGGTGGGTGGACAAGGGCATAAAATACCTAGGTATTACATTGACTGCCCAAGTAGAAGATCTAGTCTGTGCCAACTATACCCCATTCCTAAACAAACTAGGCAACAAACTACAGGACCTCTCCTGGAGGGAGTCCACCTGGTCTGGACGCTTAGCCGCATTTAAAATGATGGTTTTGCCTCAATTCATCTATCTGTTTCGGAACCTCCCTATATCTGTTTCCTGGCGAGGCTGCTACCAGATGGCTGGAGCTGGAAACCGCACAATGTTCTCGATATACTTTATACGATTTAATATTCTTTTGCAGGACTCCAACCAGTGTTCCTCCAGACCTGTCGCCTACTATATTAGCCTCGTTGAAGACATGGAAGACATTCCTGAACGAACCTCAGGGGGGCTCTAGCCATAAGACCTTACATCTTCCTGTCTCAGGCCTCAACCTAGCTATCCCGAACCTAAACATTGGTACGTGGGAATCTAAGGGAATTTTGTCCGTTGAGGACTTGAGCGTAGGCCCAGCAACCAAGTCCTTCCGGTCTCTCCAGATCGAATTTGGACTCGAAGGTAAAGATAACTATGCTTATACCCAGATATCTCATCTGCTAGCTACTCCATTCGCATCGTCTATTACAGTCCCTTGGCGAGTGTACCTCTACCTATCCAATGCCAACTCGTCTATCAAGGGAATATCTCTATTTTATAACTTATTTGGCCAAAAAACTGAGTTTGATAAAACCCCTTCCATGAGAACCTGGGAACTAGACTTGAAGCGCTCCTACTCCTTGTCCCAGTGGAAGTTAGCCGTAGCGTCCAATTACAAAGCCACAAAGAGCGCTAATTTATGGGAGTTATCTCAAAAAATACTGCTCAGATGGTATCTGACACCTACGAGGTTAGCGGGCTTTTCAAAGGGACTGTCCCCCTTATGTTGGCGACAGTGTGGGGAGAGAGGCTCACTGGTGCATATATTGGGGAGGTGCCCTAAATTGGACTCCTTCTGGAGAGAGGTCTTTGACCTTATAGGGCGGCTGACTGGCTCCAGATTACCCTTCGATCTAGGTAGCGCGATCCTTTCCCTGGGTATCGAGGCTATACCAAGCTCTCACAGATGTATTGCATCTCATATACTGTTGAGTGCGAGACTAGAGATAATGAGGCGATGGAGGTCTGTGGAATTACCCACTATAATAGAGGTGATCAAAACTACCAACCTACATATTACATACGAATACATGTTTATGGCTTCTCAAAATAATCTTGAACGTGGGTGACAGGTCTGGAACCCGTGGATAGCATGGTATAAACAGAATGTAAATAGGCCATAACATCAAACCTTTATATTGGAGGTATACTCTTCTGTCGTATCCTATGTTCTTTCTTTATCTTTACCTTTTCTTTATTTTTCTTGATTTTATTTCTTTTCTCCTCTATCACTAATACATGGTTTGAGTTCAAGGGTCAGTGCTGGTTGTGGATTGGGGAGGATAGCGGGGCCCGGTGGGTTGGGGTCCGGCTTCCCGGCGGCAGTGTGATCCCTAAGGGGCGCCGGGGGTCTGGGGCCTTTCCTGGGGGGCTCTGTGTCCTCTTATGTACTGCGGCTTTAAGTTTAAACGTGCTGCTACACATGAAGCTGATGATCATACCAGTGACCTCATTTAGGATATTTTATTTAGTTTGTTTTATTTTGCCTAATTCTAATTCTACTTTCTACTCTTTTCACTTTTGTTGATGCTCTGGTGTATATTGGTTCCGGACGGTTACAGTATGAAAATACGAGTTTTCATTACGATGTATCTGCAAATGTGTAACATTTCGAGCCCATTGTTGGGCATTCCTTATTTTTTGCCTGGACTTTTATACACCTTATGCTGTATTGGCTAATATGCTTTTGAAAATACTAATAAAAATTCATTGATTGAAAAAACCACAAAAAAACTTGATAAAACCCAGCTAATAACACATATATAGTGCAACTGAAAAATGTGCAAATTCCGTGCAAGAAGAGAAAAATATATTAAATTGTCCAGAAACTGGTAGAATGGGCTTGCCTGGTGTAAAAATGATCACTGCAAATGTCCCTGCTATTTGGATCAATAATATCCACAGTCCAATTAGAAACAGACTTCAGGTGTTTTCACATATGTTCCTCTGTGTAGCGTGGCTCTCAAACAAAACACAAGAAGTAAAACATAGTGCAATATGCTAGTACAGATAACTGGGGCTGAGATGTAAAAGAATATGATTCACATTCAATCATGTAACCAGCGCGTTGTGTATAACGATCAGATACACTGTAGCGAGGTCTTCACTCTGCATCGCCTGTACTAGGACACAATGGGTAACGTCACTTGCCTCCTCCCCAACGCGTTGCGTCACTTGTCACGTGACTTTTTCAAGGATTGCCCTGTGATGTGCGTGCTGTCTATTTATAATCAGGCCAGCGTGTCGGTTGCCATAGTGACATCGGGAGTCAATGTATCATCATGCCGTTTCACACAATCTGACAACGTTTATTTAAACATCTGCATAATAACATGTGTAAATTTAAAATTAATAGTAATATTAAATATTTAAAAATAATGTATTGGAAGGTGTGAAATAGCATATATCATATTAAAAACTACCCTAAAATTCTAATTTATTCCTGCGTGTATTTCACATATTCCAGGATGCCATCTAGTGGTCAACCTAGGTAATTACTTGTGTAGAATACCCATTTAAAATTACAAAAAATCAATATATAAATATATAAAAATACACCAAAAATATATGAAAATACATACAAATATTTAAAAATCAGAAATAAAACAGTTAAAGCGGTTGTATAGGCAAAATTATAATTTTTTTCCAGGCACCTGTAAGGAAAAAGCATAATGAGCTAGTATGCACCGCATACTAACTCATTATGAAATACTTACCTTGGAACAAGGCGTCGTTACCGCTGCCGGTCCACGCCGAGGGAGATGACATTTCCCCTCGGCGTGTCTTCCAGGTATCGCGGCTCCAGTGCTGTGAGTGGCTGGAGCCGCGATGTCGTCACTCCCACGCATGCACGTGGGAGACTTCTGTCCGGCAAGGTCCGGCGGCTGCCGGGCCTTAAGCCAAACATCCCCTGTGCGCATGTGCCGCTGCATTCAGCGGCTAGTTGCGAGGGGAATATCTCCTAAACCGTAAAGGTTTAGGAGATATTTTTTTTACCTACAGGTAAGCCTTATCATACGCTTACCTGTAGGTAAAAGTAAAAAAAAAAACTATACAACCACTTTAAGATCAAAATCAATATTTAACCCACTAGGGACAAGCGTACCAATTTCATATATCCATCTGGATTCCCATTTGCTGAGTTCTCTTACTTTGTTACTGCCCCTCCAGTGGGGTTTATATTTATCCATTCACGCTACTTTCACACTGAAAGTCAGTAAAGCGCCGCTATTTTTAGCGGAGCATTACCGTCGTTTTTTGCAGCACTATTCGGTTGCTAGCAGGGCGCTTTTAACCCCGGCTAGTGGCCGAAAAAGGGTTAAAACTGCCCGCTGCAGAACCGCTGCCCATTGATTTTAACGAGCAGTGTATACACCGATCTTACAGCTCCTCAAAGATGCGGCTAGCAGGACTTTTTTTACTGTCCTGCCAGAGCACCGTTCCAGTGTGAAAGCCCTTGGAATGAAAGGAGAGACTCTTTCAGTGTGCTTTGCAGGCGCTATTTTTAGTGCTATAGTGCCTGCAAAGTAGCCTTAATGAAAACCATTGAAACAGAAACTTTTATTGCCCATGGATCTCACAAATGCATTTCTGCTTGTGCAGAGCACCAACCCTTCTTTTTAAAACATCACTGCGATTGACAGCCTCACTGACCAATGAAGTTGTGAGGGAGGTGGGGCAGAAGAAGTTTTGCTTGACCAGAACAACCTTGCATATTGGGGGGGGGGGGGGGCAAAAAAACTATTTGGGATTTTTCCAGGCACCTTTATTACAGAATCAATGAAACTTGCCACACAGCAGAGAAATGACTAGACTCTAGCATTCAGGGCAAGCGCTTCATGCCCTACACTGATTGCACCAAGACTCCTTTGTAGTTGTTGCCCTAATACCAAGTATGGTCTTATAAACAAATATATGGCAATAGATTATTTTATAGATTTGGGTAGTGACAGGTCACTAAAGGGTACCACATCCCGAAAAGAACAGAATCAATTAGGCAAGGTATGGGACTTTAGAGGTACCAAAGAAACATATACAATATGATCTTATATAAAAATATATATTTTTATAAGCAAGCAAAATTTCTTTAAATTCTAGTCAACATAGAAATAAAGCGTATCAATTAAAGTTTATATACAACTACTTCATCATCTGCATTTCCAGTACCTCCCGATGCGCTGGCTGCTAGATGGAGGGCCTCCTTCAGACTTCCATGTCCTTATGCATTGGATATATTTATTTTTACATACATATATTTGTTCTTATTTTAAGACAAATGTTATTTATTTACCTATGTAGGATTTCTTGAGTCCAACAGAAGTGGGCTCGGTGACAAGACGGCTATAGGGCCATTTTGTGGCTCCTAGAGGACACAGTAAATATTTATTTTACTGTGCTACCTGATAAACCCCATAGCAACACACCCGCCTGTCCCCTCAATTGGGGATTAGAAGATATGAGTGATTGGTTCAATCTCATCAACCGTATATAAGGTAAATCCATGATGGATCTGACCCTTGGTTTCTAATCTATCTGACACGGTTGATTTTGACCTGGTCAGTGGGCTAAATAGGGAATCTCCAATTTGAAATAAATTAAAAATCTATATTAAAAAAGTTATAATTAATTTTATTATTGTTTTTTAGAATTTGATTTTCGCTCTATGATTGCGTACTTCTCTACATTAACCCGGACCCACCTCTAGGAATTAAAATTGGTTCTATGGGGAATCAAAGGATTTGGTAGGCATGCTTAAGTTTATTATATTATGTAGCTAATATATATAACCATTTGTCTTGTGACATGAAACTCTGAAACTTGGTATTGTAACAAACCTTTATGAAGTAATTTTCTCATGATTGTTATTTATTTTATAGCACTTTAAACTAAATCGAATAAAACTCCATGCAACACTTTGGAAAGTGGAAGTAGTTGTATATGAACTTTAAGTGATATGCTTTATTTCTATGTCCACTAGATTTGAAAGAAATGTTGTGTGCTAATATATTTTTTTTTTTTATATAAGATCTTATTGTATTTGTTCTATTGGTACCTCTAAAGTCCCATGCATTGCCTAATTAAATCTATGGCAATATTTTACACAGAAATATGTGAGATGAATAATTGGGTGTGTTAGAAATTATTCTGTATGGATTGCTGACTTTCTGTTTTCTATTTTCTTTCTTTTCTATTAGCGGAGTTCCGCCAATTTTTTTTAAAAGTCAGCAGCTAATACTGAAGCTACTGACTTTTAAAATATGGACACTTACCTGTCCAGGGCACCCACGATGTTGGCACCCAAAGCTGATCTGTCCCTCGGCTCTCTGGTGCTGCCGCCATTATGTTTGGTAAGGGAATCAGGAAGTAATGATTTGCGGCTTCATTTCCTGGTTCCTTACTCCACATGCGTGAGTCGCACTGCACGGCACGACATGGCATAGATATCCGCGGATACTGGGAGCAAATACCTGCATTATATAGGTATCTGCTCCCCCTCCCCCTGAAAGGTGCCAAATGTGACATCGGAGGGGTGGGGGGAATCAGAGGCTATTTACCAAGATCGGTTAAGTGGTGTGTCAGACTGAAAAGCTGCCCCACAGATCGCCGCAATGCTTGCCCCCACGGGCACGCGGCGGCTGTTATCCTGCTGGATGTCATATGATGCCCGTCAGGATAACTGAACCACCGCTCGGCCATCATTCTGCTATAGACCAGGCGGGAAGTGGTAAAATATCGTGCCTGGGGGGTCCCGTTAGTCTGCCTGTAAAGTGGCACATCTGTCTGATGTGTTTTACAGCGTCGCAGCAATATTTTTTACTTTTTGCTATAATAAATATCCCCAAAAAATATATGTAGCACCCCTTTACTTTCAGTATGGGCACTACGCTAAAGTTAGTGGGGAATGGGAGAGTTATTTTGCTCCCATTCATAATTTGCTAAATCTGGGCTGCTGTCATTCCTGAACTGTCCTGTAGGTCAGTCTGCGCTCCAGGGGTGCCGATTTCACCCCTGGCGACAGTTGGCGCTAGAGGGGTTCTGGCGGAGCCACTTTTCCCCAGCAGCCAATTGGAGGAGTTGGGCCTCGCTGTGCATGCTGGGGAAGAGTACATCTGTGGCAGACGATATTTTCATTGGTTCTTCGCGGGTTCCAGATTCCAGGTGCGGCACCCACCTTTAGGGTGTGCACATCCAACAGACCCCGGCGATATGGCCTACCAGGCCGGGGTCGCATGCTACGCGGAGCTCCATGTTGCTGAAAGGGGCCCCAGTGACTCGCTGGGTCCCCAGCTCTATTGAAGAGATCCCAAGCTATGTGCTGAACGGTGGGGGATCAGCTCAAGGAGAACCCGGAGGCAGGTTATCTGAGGGGCTTGAACGAACCATCGGGGATCTGGTGACCGGGACATTGACAGGTACACTTCAACTGTCACCCGGTGACCCTAATCTAATCTACTGGGAGGATTCGCTCAATCCATTGAGCTCATCCAAGTACTAGGCCTGTGGCAGAGGTCCCTAGAGCCAGGTCTGTGGCAGAGGCCTGTTCCTCCCAGCAACCTTAAAGTAGCGCTTCGACTGCCAGACTCGTGGCAGGAGTTTGTCCGGGGGCACTTCACCCACTCTGGCTAGAGTGGCGACAGACTGTGTTTATTACTACTGAGAGCAGGATTGCTCGCTTCATATCCAGGTCTGATACTGCAAAGTTCTCTCTTGCTTCATCAACCTTTTCTCTCTACCTCATGTTGATGTTGGACATGTTGGGCTGAGAATAAAGCATTCAGAAAACCTTTATTTATTGTCTGGACATTCGCTCACTGGTCTACTCATCCACTTCTCCCCTAGACAACGGTAAGAGGTAACTTAATTTGATCCCAAAAACAACTAGTGGCTCCTGAGGGGGTAGCGCTACATATATAAAAAAAAAAAAACATTTTCCTCAGTTTAGGCCGATACATATTCTTCTACATATTTTTGATAAAAAAAATCACAATAAGCGTTTATCGATTGGTTTGTGCAAAAGTTATAGCATCTACAAAATAGGGGATAGTTTTATGGCATTTTTATTAATATTTATTTTTTACTACTAATGGCGGCGATCAGCGATTTTTATTGTGACTGCGACATTATGGCGGACACATCAGACACTTTTGACACATTTTTGAGACCATTGTCATTTTTACAGCGACCAGTGCTATAAAAATGCACTGATTACTGTGAAAATGACAATGTCAGTGAAGGGGTTAACCTCTAGGGGGCGCTGTAGGGGTTAAGTGTGCCCTAGTGTGTGATTCTTACTGTAGGGGGCGTGGCTGGGCGTGTGACGTCACTGATCGTCGTTTCCTATGACAGGGAACAGACGATCACTGACAAGCCACTAGGAAGAACGGGGAAAGGTTTGTTTTCAATTACTTTTAAATGGGTCTTGCCAGACTTGCATATAATCACAGGGCGACTAATCACTGTGAATGCACTAATTTTAATGTACCAACGTCCCGGAAGAGTGACAATGGAAATTAATGGACTAATAAATTGGACTTTTGGCGGTACAGGTAGTTAATGTAAAAGATCTATAAATATTTATTTTGTAAAAAATGCATAAATAGAAACTTGTATACATAATTTCATTAAACAGTATCAGCATATGATATCAGTGCATCTAACACAAAGTAAGAGATACATTTATACTTATACAGATACATTCATGGCATAAAAGCACATAGGGGGGCATTTACCAAAGCTGGAAAGTGTACAATCTGGTGCAGCACTGCATAGAAACCAATCAGCTTCCAGGTTTTATTGTCAAAGCTTAATTGAACAAGCTGAAGTAAAAAGCTGATTGGCTACCATGCACAGCTGCACCAGTTTTTGCACTCTCCAGATTTAGTAAATCAACCCCATAGTGTCAAAAAGGTATAGAACTCTTAGGCCGCGTACACACGGTCGGTCCATCCAATGAGAACGGACTGAAGGACCATTGTCATCGGTTAACCGATGAAGCTGACTGATGGTCTGATGTGCCTACACACCATAGGTTTAAAAAAACGATTGTGTCAGAACGCGGTGACGTAAAACACAACGACATGCTGAAAAAAACGAAGTTCAATGCTTCCAAGCATGCGTTGACTTGATTCTGAGCATACGCAGGTTTTTAACCAATGCTTTTGCATACTAACCATCGGTTTTGACCTATCGGTTAGGCGTCCATCGGTTCAATTTTAAAGCAAGTTCTACATTTTTTGACCGAAGGATAACTGACCGATGGGGCCCACACACGGTCGGTTTGGTCCTCTAGTGTTTGAAGTTGAATCCGATATGCATAATGGTAGATCTTGCATTTACTCTCGACATGTTTCGCGTACAGGACGCTTCATCAGGAGCATAAAAGTGGATCAATCGAATCTCAAAGAGTCGATCCAGCCACTGATTGTGTGGTAAAGAATGTACAACGCTTTTAACCTAACCAGCCTCCTGGGCATATGGTAGGCACTCGTTGTGTCTAAAGGTACAAAGGTAGGACTATGGTACAAACTGTTGGTAAACAGTATATGTAAATGAGCATAAAAGCCCTCACCGGGATCCCACTGGCAGACCTTGGACTGAAGTTGACTCCAAATGGCAGATTGCCAATTGGCCGGACAGTAGAGGGGAGGTAACCACCTCAGCAGCTACCGACAGAAAAATAAATCTGTCATTAGGTAGAACAGTGTCTGATCGTAACAAAGTTGAAACAGCCAGGGAAAAAGACCAGCAGAAAAAACGGAGGTCCATGCATAGGCGCCGTGATCCCGTGTTTACACTTACCTCTCCCCGTTCTTCAGCTCCGTGACCCGATCGCGGGACACCAGCGGCAATCGGACCGGGTGGGTTCTTAAAGGGCACGTACCTGTATGCCCTTGTGCCCAGCCGTGCCATTCTGTCGACATATATCGTCGTGCGGCGGTCCTTAAGTGGTTTATGAAAGATGAGTATTAAAAATATTGTAAATACATGGTAAAAGAAAATATTGTAAATAACTTTTCGAAATGTCATTATCAGGTATGATATGTTAGTGATTGGATTTGCATATCCTGTAATAGATTATTGCCCATGTATAAACACGAACAATAAGCGCTTGAAAAATGATTGCAATTAATTCAAGAATGAAATATGCAAAATGCCTATTAATCTTATTTGTAACCTCTACATATCTGCCAGCAGATTGCTGGGTTTTTTTCAGATTTGTTCTTGAATACCTGGAATACAGGTGTCAACCAACTTTGTACAAAGAAAAAAAGCCGAACAGGTTCTGTGGGAACAAAGTCAGGCTTTATGTACAGTTATAAAGCAAAACATCTAAAATGTTGCATCAGACTTTCCTCTGTCTGTTCACAGGTTAGTCTTACAGTAAGTGAACTAATTTTTATCTTATATCCAAATATACAAGGGTTACTCCTAACTATTATATTCAGAATTGCAATAGAAGACACTAAATCATTATCTTCCGTTTGTATTTAAAATGTTTTCGTTACCAAAAAGTACACAAATGATTACTGGTTAATAAAGAAACTTGCATTTTACTTGATAAAGATCCCGAACTATTGACAGCAGGAACTACATACAAGTCACCCACATGAAGACTATATATTAGTATCAATAACTTCCCCCACTCGAGTTTTCCTCCCATTTTCCAAAAACATTTCCCAGTACACGTATAACCTTATATTATCTAAACTGTTTCAAGAATGTGTGCTATAAACAGAGATTTTTTTCTGGAGACATTTGAAAATATATGTGTGTAGCCAGGAGCTGGATACCTATCTATTCCTGCACAGAAGTCGCTGTGTAGCATTGTTTCGGGGGAGCCGTTACCCTCTAGTGTTCAAGTGTGGGTTGTAAGAAGGAAGGCTTGAGGTATAGCATGCTCTCTTGGGATCGGCGTGGATCTGCATGCAAGAAATCTGTTACAGGTTGAGCTGCAGCTGAGTCACGGCCTGCTCTGGCGGGGTTACCCAGTGTATATCTGGAGAGACACTTATGGACAGTTCCCTTTCACTTGTCTGGCGGCAGTCCAGAGGTCGCTCCTGTTCCAGCTAACCTGGTGTTCTAGTGTTGTGGCCATCCCTGGTGATCCTGGCAGCATCCTGGTGGCCCTCCTGTCAGGAAAGCAGCCAATTTCTAGATTGTAAGCTCTAACGAGCAGGGCCCTCTGATCTTTCCTGTATTGATTTGTATTGTGACTGTACTGTCTTCCCTGATGTAAAGCGCTGCGCAAACTGTTGGCGCTATATAAATCCTGTATAATAATAATAATAATAATTGGCTCTCCTCTACTAACGTCTGTCAGACGCGAGTGAGGAAAAACCGATCAATGGGTCTACCTGCTTACATCGTGATCAGCCGTGTCTATGACAAGCCGCCCCACCGATCGCTGAAATGCGTGCCCCCACGGGCACACGGCGGCTGTTATCCTGCTGGTCGTCATATGATGCCCAGTCAGGAAAACTGAACCACCGCCCGGCCGTCATTCTGCTATAGGCCAGGCGGGAAGTGGTGAAATATCGTGCCTGGGGGTTCCCGTTAGTCTGTCTGTAAAGTGGCAAATCTGTCTGATGTGTTTTCCAGCGCCGCAGCAAAATTACATTTCTAAAGTCAAAAAAGTTATTTAAAATTGTTTGTGGTTGTAATGTATTGCCAGCTCCTGGCAATATAGATAAAAATGTATTTAAAAAATTACTTTGATTGAGAAAAAAAAACTGTATTTAAAAAATTGGCGTGGGTTCCCTCCACAGTCCATACCAGAGCCTGGCAGGCGCTCGCTTGTCCCCCCCACCAATGAACCATACCAGGCTGCTTGCCCTCAACATGGGGAGGGTGCTTTGGAGTCCCCCTAAATCACCTTGTCCCTTTGTTGATGGGGACAAGGACCTCGTCCCCACAACCCTGGCCATTGCGGGCGGGGGGGTTATCGTAATCTGAAAGCCCCCTTTAACAAGGGGGGCCCCAGATCCTGCCCCCCCATGTGAATGGGTATGAAGTACATTGTACACCTACCCATTTACCAAATAGACCGTTTTTGACAATTCCTTTATTTTAAAAAAAGTGTCCCCTGATTTCCATCCATTGTTAATCACGCCACCCGACGGAGCTGGAAAAAAAAAAAAAGGAAAAAACCCTGCCTCCATGGGAGTAAAAACAATAGAAAAAATAAAAGTCCCTAAATCTATCCCATAGTTTGTAACTTTTGTGCAAACCAATCAATATACGCCCATTGCGATTTTATTTTTAACAAAACTATGTAGAAGAATATATATCGACCTCAACTGAGGAATAAATGTGTTTTTTTTATATATTTTTTTGGGGATATGTATGATAGCAAAAAGTAAAAAAAAATGTTACTGTATTTAATTTTTTCTAAATTGGCGCTCTTTGTTTATAGCGCAAAAAAAACAAAAAACGTAGAGGTGATCAAATAATACCAAAATAAATCTCTATTTGTGGGAAAAAAAAGGATGTAAATTTTGTTTGGGTACAGCGTCGCACGACCTCGCAATTGTCAGTTAAAGCGATGCAGTGCCGTATAGCAAAAAATGGCCTGGTCATAGAGGGGGCAAATCCTTCCCATCCTTAAGTAGTTAATAAATTTGTCCCCAGTCACCTACTCCAGATATATTCGTAATGGGCCTACATGCTTAGACCTGACCTTTTTACTATTAATATATTTGAAGAACTTTTTAGGGTTTGCCGTGCCCTCTTTTGCAATCTGTAGTTCGTTTTGAATTTTTGTGGCCTTGATTACCTTTTTACATATTCTGTTATATTCCTTGCATCATTTAAATGATGATCGTGTTCCCTCTTTTTTATCTTTTTTAAAAGCTCTTTTCTTATTATTTATAGCTTTTTTTAATTTTGGTCGTGAGCCACATAGGTTTTATTTTTAGCCTTTGGAAATATATTTTGCAATGCGTTAACATACTGTACAGTCCTTTTGAAGAATCGCCATTTCTGTTTGGTGTTCATCGATTCCAATATTCCCTCCCAGTCTCGTACACACAGTTCAATTTTTGGAAGCGGATTGTCTGTTGACAGACTGTTGTCTGAAATTCTTAGTACGCTCCTTTTAACAATTGACCAATTTTCCGACCACAAATGTTGGATGACAGGCTAGTAAATTTTTGAAAAACAATGGCTTCACGTCAGATTTTCTGATGATCAGTACACAAATATGTCACACAAAAGTACAATCACGCATGCTCTGGAATCAATGCTCACCAAACATGAAATTAGAGGAAGGGGCCCAAAGGGTGGTGCTCAAGAGCTGAAATTCCTCATAGTACGTAACTACGTTCATGTTTGTTGGCTGACAATTGTGTGCCGTTAGTATGCAAGACAAGATCCAGGCACACGCCCTGAAGACAAAAATCAGACACTCAGTTGGCAAACAATCTGATCGTGTGTACCAGGCTTAAGCCTGTTGGCCTATAACAAACTCCAATGATTAACTTTGTAGTACGCACACACATATGCAGTTCCACCTATAATGCTTCAGCCTCATTACACTCTCCATTAACTAGGTCCTATTTTCACACTCACTTTGAGATCACTTCTCACATAGAAACAGATACCACCACATTTCCATTTTACTCTTCTCTATGAAAGAGAGCATAGCCAGGAATATTAATAGCCCAATCATATGAAAAATGAAGCCAAGATTTAGCAATACCAATTAAATCATAGTTTTGTTTAAAACCCAGTTGAACGTTCAGTTAAAATCAGCTAAATACATTCCAGGTATATCAAAACAAAAGGTATTCCGTTTTTATGAACATGGCTGCATTTGCCCGTGCAACGTAAAGATGCTGCATATTTCTGGTACCCATTATTCTGAATGTGTGAACATGGCTCTATACAGCTAGGCAGCACTATTTTCAAATACAGTAGTGAATACGCATAGATGTAATGTACCAAATGCACACTGCAGTGCAATAGCAGTGCATAGCTGCATACAGATGCCTTCATCCATTCATGTCTACGGACGGCTTTGCACTGCTCCAGAACATCCCGGGCACCAGAAATATTTAGCATCTTTGCTCTGCATGGTTGAATGTTTTCATATACACAAAGCCTTAAACATTTTAGTGAGGCATCTCTCTGTCTATGAGTACTTTCCTTATCCTTAAAGACCAACTGAACTTTCAGTTTTCATCCGCTTAATATATTTTAGGTTGATTAGGAGTTGAGGGTTTTACAGTTTGTTTTCTTTAGAATGCAGCTGCAACCTAAATAGAAAAGCCAGTCCCCTGCCAGCATGGTGTTGAATTGAACCCTCTCTGTGTTGAAGTAGTGGTCCCTCTGCCGAGGCCTGGCATGCCCTTTGCTGAGTAAGGCCCCGTACACACGTCTGAGAAACTCGACGAGCAAAACACATTGTTTTGCTCGTCGAGTACCTCGTCGGCTTCCTCGGCCAAAAGTGTACACACGACCGGGTTTCTCGGCAGAATACGGCTCTGATGTACGGGGCCTCAGATCTAGAGCTCTATCCAGCAGGGAAAATTAGTTTTGCAGATTGTAGGGCTATAGGTCTGACTCAGCCGGGGGCTTGTTGGACCTCTGCATATGGACCACAATGTTCTACATGTACGCATCAATTTATGGTATCTCACAAAAGTGAGTACACCCCTCACATTTTTGTAACTATTTTATTATATCTTTTCATGTGACAACACCGAAGAAATTACACTTTGTTGCAATGTAAAGTAGTGAGCGTACAGCTTGTATAACAGTGTAAATTTGCTGTCCCCTCAAAGTAACGCAACACACCATTAATGTCTAAACCGCTGGCAACAAAAGTGAGTACACCCCTAAGTGAAAATGTCCAAACTGGGCCAAATTTTTCCTCCCCAATGTCATGTGACACAGTGTTACAAGGTCTTATGCCGCGTACACACCATCACTTTATGTGATGAAAAAAAATTACGTTTTTAAAAACGTCACTTTAATTGACCGTGTGTGGGGGAAAACGTTGTTTTATGTCTTCTAAAAAACGACCAAAAAAAATTGAAGCATGCTTCAATTTTATGTGTCGTTTTTCAAAACGTCAACTTTTACTTCACAGAAATTGACCGTGTGTAGTAAAAAACGTTGTTTAAAACGACGTTTTTTCACCCGCGCATGCCCAGAAGCTACTTATGAAGCAAGCTTCAATGGAAAAAGTGGTGAGAACGTAACCTCGCTTTGCTAGAACATTGTGAGAAAACGATGGTGTGTGTTTTTACTTCACAGAAAATGTCGTTTTTTTTCATCACATAAAGTGATGGTGTGTACTGGGCATTAGGTGTAAATGGGGAGCAGGTGTGTTAAATCTGGTGTTATCGCTATAACTCTCTCATACTGGTCACTGGAAGTCCAACTTGACACCTCATGGCAAAGTACTCTCTGAGGATCTGAAAAAAAATAATTGTTGCTCCACATGAAGATGTCCTAGGCTATAAGAAGATTGCCAAGACCCTGAAACTGAGCTGTGCTATGGTGGCCATAGACCATACAGCGGTTTAACATGACAGGTTCCACTCAGAACAGGCCTCGCCATGGTCAACTGAAGTTGCGTGTGTGTGTGCATGTGCTCAGATGAGATCCAGAGGTTGTCTTTGGAAAATAGATATATTAGTGCTGCCAGCATTGCTGCAGAGGTTGAAAGGGTGGGGGGGTCAGCCTGTCAGTGTTTAGACCATATGCCGTACACTGCATCAAATTGGTCTGCATGGCTGTCGTCCCAGAAGGAAGCCTCTTCTAAAAATGATGCACAAGAAAAAAAATTATGCACAAAAAATGATGCACAAGAAAGCAGACTAAGGACATGGTTTACTGGAACCATGTCCTCTGGTCTAAGAAGACCAAAATAAACTTATTTGGTTCAGATGGTGTCAAAACTGTGTGGCAGCAACCAGGTGAGGTGTACAAAGACAAGTGTGTCTTGCCTACAGTCAAGCATGGTGGTAGGAGTGTCATGGTCTGGGACTGCAAGAGTACTGCAACTGGGGAGCTACAGTTCATTGAGGGAACCATGAATGCCAACATGTACTGAGACATACTGAAGCAGAGCATGATCCCCTCCCTTCAGAGACTGGGCCGCAGGGCAGTATTCCAACATCATAAAGACCCAAACACACCTCCAAGATGACCACTGCCTACTAAAGAAGCTGAGGGTAAAGGTGATGGACTCGCCAAGCATGTCTCCAAACCTAAACCCTATTGAGCATCTGTGGGGTATCTTCAAATGGAAGGAGGACGAGCGTAAGTTTTCTAACATCCACCAGCTCCGTGATGTCATCAAAGAGGAGTGGCAGAGGATTCCAGTGGCAACCTGTGAAGCTCTGGTGAACTCCATGCCCAAGAGGTTTAGTGCTGGAAAATAACGGTGGCCACACAAAATATTGACATTTTGGGCCCAATTTGGACATTTTCACTTAGGGGTGTAGTCACTTTTGTTGCCAGCAGTTTAGACATTAATGACTGTGTTTTGAGTGGACAGCAAATTTACACTGTTATACAAGCTGTACACTTGCCTATTTTACATTCTAGCAAAGTGTAATTTCTTCAGTGTTGTCACATGAAAACTTACAATAAAATATTTACAAAAATGAGAGGGGTGTACTCACTTTTGTGAGATACTGTATATCAAAATATATGAAACATAATTAACAAGTGTAGCCAAGTGCCGCTGTCTATAGTCCCTGCTCACCCCCCCCCCCCTCCACTGCAGCTCTGTGTCTGAGAGATATGGGGTATAGGGGTCCACCTGCTCTGTTTCCCTGGGCTTCTGCTCCTCCCGCTGCTTGGGCAATTGGCAGTAGGAGGAGGATTCAGAAACAGACTGAGACAGGTAGTTTGTGGGGGAACTGCTGCAATGCACAGGGATGGCTGCAGAAACTACAGGTCCTTATAGATTCTGGGACTGAGGATGGATTGGAAGGGCTTTTTATGAAACTGCCCAGAAAATATCAGGGCTTTTGGCATCATAGGTACCACTGTCCGTATGCCCTCCCACTTTTTAGAAGTCTGGTCAGAAGAGACTTGATCTGGTAGCTGGAAGTAAAGACATCAGCTGCACCAACAGAACCTGCACAGTTGCCACAGGGAACTTCTTCTTCTTCTTCTTCCGCCACTGTGTCTGTGGAGGCTTGAAGCTTCTATATCAGCCTTACACATAACCTCTACCAGACTTATACTGCACCCCTACCAACTCTATACCACAACTTTATTATACTGTTACTGCATGTGACCCACTGCCTAGTACTTGCCTTCACCTACGCTGCATCCATGCAAGGACAATATCACCTCTATAGTATACATTAACTGCATGCAGGTTCATAAAGACTGTTAAGTGCATGATAGCTGTCAGAAGAAACATCTTAAGGACTGTCCTTGTCAAGGTACATGCCTGCAAACCCCCTCTATCTTCCTATATCCATTGTTATCATCTCAAATAGCGACAATGCTTACCAAATGTTTTTAAGCCATTAACGCCGTTAGTGCATTCTGGCAGTATAGCACTTACGCAAACGATGTAAAATTTTCAAAATTCGACGTGGGAATGACGTCCATACTTAACATAGGATACCCTTCATATAGCAGGGGTAACTTTACGCTGGAAAAAGCCTAATGTAAACGACGTAAAAAAATGCGCTGGGCGGACGTACGTTTCTGAATCGGCGTATCTACCTAATTTGCATATTCCTCACGTAAATATACGGAAGCGCCACCAAGCGGCCAGCGTAAATATGCAGCCTAAGATACGACGGTGTAAGACACTTACGCCGGTCGGATCATAGGGAAGTCTGTGTTGCAGATGTTAAGAGTGTTGCAGATGTTAAGGTCAAAGCCAAGAACAGAAATGAGCCATCTTAACCAGCTTTTCCTTTAGGGAAAGCACTACACAAAAGTATTCAGTTAATACGAGAATGTAACAGAGGGTAGTGCTGGAAGGAGTAGTAGTTTCAGGTGGGCCTTACATAAGTGACTATCCAATGTGACACAGGAGGTCAAAATGGGGAAATTATATAAGCAATTCTCTAAAGAAAAATTTGGATAAGAAATTGAAAGGCAAGAGGCTAATGGAAGAAGATGGATAGCGCAGAAGCCATATGCTGGTCAAAACTAGACTAGCGAAAGGCCAGAATACAATTTATATAGTAGTCCCAGTGCATAAGCCTTCTTTTCTTTCACCATGCAAAGAAGGCATTCCATGTACAATGATAAGTCTTGTGGGAGTTGGATTTCTTTACTCTGAGCAAAGCAGGGTGGAATTGGGGGTCTTGAGCCAGTAAGTCTGGTCTGTTTGCAAGAGGCCAAGGTTCCTCCATCAGAAGTTTGAGTATGTCTATGTACCACATTCTTTTGGGTCAATTAATGTGAAAAAAAATCACTGGAACCCTTTCCTCCTCTATTTTATGCAGCAGTTGAGGGGGGATCTTCATCAGAGAGAAGGCATTTTGGAACACAAAGAAATCTGTTTAATGATTTTAGATGCAGTATTGGGTGGATGCCCTATTTGGTTTTGGACTGTGAATCTGTCTTCCTTTGGTCTCAAGCTGGCAGCCTTCAAGGTAATTAACTAGGAAAGGGTAGGGATAGAAAATCTCTTTTGTACCCCTCTCAAATGACAAGATGGACCCAGACGTCTTGGATCCAGACCATCACCCCATGTGAGAGCCAGATTTACTCTCATGGGGATGTACAGGTGTTCCATACATCCCCTCTGTAGGCAGTCCCATTCATGTCAATTGATATTCAGCAACTGCATGAACACAGCCTCTTCTCCCAATTTGACATCATTGTGAGAGCAGGTGTGTGCTAATCCCTGAAAGCAGACAATGCACACCATTTCGGGGACCTACATCCACACACACATAGGGTCCTTTCACACGGGCTAACTGTTCAGGTCCGCCTGTCAGTTTTTAAGGCGGACCTGAACGGGCGCTCCGTGCACCTCTATCGAGCCACAGATGTCAGCTGTGACATGCCCGCTGACATCCGACCTGCTCAGATCCTCCAAAGTATAACGGAGGAAAACCCTATTTTCCTTCCGTCTGGCGGATTGGATCAGATGACAACGGACTCTACAGTCCGTCGTCATCCGATCCCCCATAGGGGAGAGCGGCGCTCTAAAAGGTCGGTCTCTGCACAGTGTGCAGAGTCCGACCTCTCATCTGCCTGCTCAGCGGAGATCGATGCATTGATCCTCGCTGAGCAAAGCAGAGTCCGCACATGGACAGCCCCTTGTGAAAGGGCCCTAAAAGAGGGAACATTCTCAATAGGAACTGTAAGGTGTCTATTGAAAACTGAAAATTGAGAGTCCACTATCAGAGTAGACCATTTCTTTAAAAAAAAAAACATTTTGCCTGAGATAAATATCAGCAAAAAGCTTAGAAGCAGTATGAACCTTGTCAGGGAATAGTCAAGTCTCATAAATTACACAATCAATCTGGTTGTGTAATATATAAAAAGGGGTTTGTTTTGACTGTGTAGAATGAGGCTTTGTTAAGCAAAGACCAGTATGAAACGACTCAATTAGTGTGTATGCAGTGGAAAGCATTTGGTGCAAAGCCATAGCTTGTACCTCATAATCGACAGGAGAAGAAAATGCTCCCCTGCCTTTGCTGCAAAATCAACATCCACAGTACTTCCTTAAGGATTCAGGAGCAAGGACTAGATAGGGTTATGGCAAATCTGGAGAAGGAGATGCCATAACCCAGGCACTGACCTAGTTCCTGTGGCTGTATTCCTGAGGAGGGTGGAACCACATTATTTGGGAAATTACCTCATCCTTCTGAGTTAAAAAACAAATGTAAAACTATTAGAGAAACAAATAATAATAATTGTGCCAACTTCTAATAGGAAAAAAGTCCGCGTGAAAGAGTATTGATTCTTGAGCATCTTCAGATAAAGTTTATTAAGTGTTCCAACACCAAGAATAATAAAGACTCCTTCTGTGAAACCACCACCTCAGACAATAGGGGCGCTTTCCAGATCCTATTGACCCTCTTTCTCTTGAGAAGTCAAACGGGCAGTGTTGTAACCCTCCATGGGATAGAAATGCATTCCTAGCTTCCACCACTTGTCTCCAAGTCAACCAATGAATGCCATAGAAGTATGTAGGGATGAGGAATAGCAAGAATGAGCTCCTCCGCTGCCACTTCTCCTCTACTTCCTCCCTCCTTGTTGAAATTGTATATATATTTATATAAAGCCCTGCTGGCTATACTTTTGCCTAGTCAACATATTCAAATACTCTCTGCTGTGTTTTCTTGTTAAAATACTTTTGCCTGGTTGACTTCCCTTCTGGTTCCTGATCCTGTTTAATGCCTCTACTATGCTGATCTCTGGATTCATGTTTCACTGGCTTGTTCCGACTACCCGCTCTGGTTACCGAACCCTGGCTATGTTTTGACTACATTATCTCTGTTTGCACCATTTTACCATTTTAATAAAAAGTGTGATTTTTACTGCACTTCTGTCTCAGTCTGATTCATGGTTTCTGACACTCTCTCACTCTTTCCCAGAATTTCTATTTTTACTTTCCTTTTATCTCTATCCTTGTCTGCTTTGTGTCTCTACCATGGGAACGGTTGTGCAGAGCTATTTAATGGGACAGTGTCTCGAGGGACAAAAAAATCTGCATGATGGTATTATAAAATTCCTCGTGGGAGAAAAGGGTATTTTTTTACAGGTACAAAAATGTATGAATTATCAAAGACAATGTTAAAACTAAGTGTATGAATGAAATATTTAGTCCTTTCTGGGTAACAGTTAAGAAAAAGCAATGTCCATTGTATTGAACATGATATAATAAAACGCAGGTGTATGAAAAACAAATCACTATGTCACTACTCAAAACACTATTTGGGTAAATAGAGCAAGGCCAGAGCTGTAATTAATCATACATGAAAAAATGGGCGTACAGTTTCTTTTACAGTAGCAAATCACATGCTAGAAAAACAACCTGACCAACATATAAAAGTGACAGTTGCAACCCAATATTTCTGAAGTCATCATCATGTGGACCATACTCATTCTTGCGAGTATTGCAGCAGTGTCTGCTGAACCCCGAAGCTTTTATGGGTAAGAAGGAAATACATGATATAGTAATTATGTGAGTGAATTTAAATATTCTTATTTATGTATTATTTATGCATTTATTTATTTATGCTTTTAGGGAGAAAGTATTCCGGGCGTTTCCACAAACATATGAACAAGCACAGCTTATTAAATCTCTGGGAGAACATGCAAAGGTATGTTGTCAATTTAGAGATTTACCTCTGATCCATTTGCCTCTTTCTCAGCTTAATCAGCATTTAATTAATAATCAAAATGTTCTTAAATTGAAAATGGGCAATATTTAGTACAAAATATTTATCAAAGGAACATTTTTGCCATTCTTCTTGTGATACAGAGAATGAAGGATTCTTTGGTAAAAAAATGGTCAGTGAAGCCTACTGGAGGTCATGCCAGTATAATACCTTAGAGCTTACAAAGAACATATTGTACCTATTTAAACACTTGTGGCAGTTACATGATATATAGCAATAGATATCTATATATTTCTATATATGTATAGTATCTATATACAGATCTATATCTATATAGATCTAGATATAGACTTATATCTAGATCTACAGAGATCTAGATATAGATCTATATAGATCTATATCTATATAGATATAGATATATATAGATCTATATATAGATATGGTATATATATATATATATATATATATATATATATATATATATATATATATATATTCAGGATTTTCTACAAGAGGAGGAGGTGCTCCTTGAAGAATTGGGACATCTGAAGCTACTTTATATGCTAGTGTTGAATTATATTCAAATACTTTGCAATAACTGTTATTTTAAAAATAGATGTCTAGTATGATCAGCTGTAAAAGGACATCATGTCCCTCATTCATTTTTTTTAAGTTGCTCCTGCTTAGTAGTGCTAGCAGCCAGTGTTGAGAACAATGGATCCTCAACAAAACATTATAGTCAACATACTATTGACTATCAATTGAAAGTGATTGATCACCGATCACGTTGTAAAACAACCCATTTAGTTTAAAATAGAAATGAAAGGAAAACATTTTAAAAACATTATAAATATCTTTTTTCCATTTTTTATAAATGATCGCATTCCCTCTGTTCTAAACTGCATAAGAGCTGGGGGGGGGGGGGGAGCAGCACACTGAGCTTCCCAGTGAATGGTTGTGCAGCTTGGGCGTGTCAGGACAAGTCTGATCATTGGAGTTCCCACCATGGTGTGTTCTCCTGCTTAGTGTGGTCAGTTTTTAATAGGAATGCAGAGGGACTGGCAGGAAAATCAGGGATTTCACATAAAGGAAGCAATACAAACAGAACAGGATACGTTCTCATACAAGTACATAGTACAGCAGGCACATATCAGGAATATGAAGTGTTGGGTAAACAAACACTTTGGGGGTTATTTAGGAAAGGCAAATCCACTTTGCACTACAAGTGCACTTGAAAGTGCACTTGAAAGTGCAGTCGCTGTAAATCTGAGGGGTAAATCTGAAATGAGGGGAAGCTCTGTTGATTTTATCATCCAATCATGTGCAAGCTAAAATGCTGTTTTTTATTTTCCTTGTAAGTCCGCCTTGGATCTACAGCGACTGCACTTCCAAGTGCACTTGAAGTGCAAAGTGGATTTGCCTTTAGTAAATAACCCCCTTTAAGTCATCACTAAGGATATCCAGCCATCACAGCAATGGACCAGTTATAAGATATGTGCGATGGCAGGGGACAGTCCAGAGCAACAACAAACAAATGTTTTGATGTGTTTTACATTTTGTTTCCCATTAGCACACTTTATCACAGTAACTTATTGGATAATTACAGCATGCCTGATGATATGATGAGTTTTTAAAATGGCTAAAAACTGTAAGTTTTTTGAGTAGTAAGCAGTCTTAATGGCCCTTTGTTCATCCCAGAATAAAGTGTTTTCTTGGCTCCAGAACAGATTGGTATATTACAGAAAGCATCATATAATATGTGTTTCACATCTATCTTTGTTTGTGAAGGAAATGGGAGTCACAGGAATATCAATAATGTCTTTTGTATTTTGTATTTCTAAGAAGCCAACATGTTTTGTATAGTATAGTAAGACTGAATCAAAAGTGCAGACTATTCTATAAAGTGTTTTTACTATACTTGTGGCTAGCCTATAACAGCTAGCCTTCCACCTTGTAAATATTTTATTGGGTAAATGTAGTTGTGCTTCTCATTGCACACACTCAGAACCAAGAGTCTAGTATAAAATAAGAAAACCTATATGTCCTATCACATATCCTGTTGCAGTGATTTGCAGGGCCATTCATTTTGAATGGGATCCCAATGCACTGTACATTAGGGATCAACACACACTACCATGCATTCTGCTGCAGTGCTGTGGAAGACAGGGTTATGTGTGTTTTTGGGTCCATTGCAGTGTGTTAGCAGTCCATTCAAGGTGAATAGATGGCCTTAGTACAAAGCTAGTTAACATGTAGCACAATTTGCATTCAAAAACAGATTGCATAAGTATAAATGGGCTCTTATTGTGCCATTTCTCACAAACACCTGTAGTCCTGTACACACGACCGGGAATCCTGTTGGGGAAAAAAAACGTTGGTTTTTCCAACGGGATTCCTGGCAGGCTTGCCCTGAAAAGCTGTGTATACACACGGCCACACAAAAACCTGCCGTTCTTTTGAACGCGGTGACATCATAGACTACGACGAGCCGGTGTCTCGTCACATTCAATTCCGTCACCGCCATCTTGCTACACCCCAGACTAACGTGGTATGCTACCGAGGATGCGTTGAAGCGTTATCGAGCATGCACATTTTTTCTACACTGCAGATAAGCATACAGACGACCATTTTTCTCGGCAGGAAACACTCTGCCGGGAATTCAGACGGGAAAATAGAGAGCAGGGTTCTCTATTTTCCCGTCAGGATTCCCGGCTGTTTTCCTGGTGGGAAAACTGCTAGGGAGCATACACATGGCCGGGATTCCCAGCCAAATGCTCTACTAGCAGTTTTCCTGACGGGAAAACCGGTCGTGTGTACGAGGCTTCAGGCTGTCTTCACAAAAAAAAAAAAGAATAACTGTAGCAGCACACCTTATGTCATCATTGTTTCCTGTCCACTTTTCTGTGCAATATTTGCAGGTGAATGAGCTTCCGAAGTCTGGTGTTTGGAGTTCACACCTATAGTGTGGCTCCTTTGCCTTTCAGGGCCTGCCTGGAGCCACTCTGACATGCACACTCCCATCCAGGACTGAATCTTCACACGCGGCTTAGTGCAACACTCCAGGGTTGCAGTGGTCTGGTGCTGTGTTCATTCACTGCATGTGCAGTACAAGTTGCTATCACTCTGGTAATGAATGCACAGCATGGACACCACACAAAGACTTATTGAACAAGTAGACCTGACGTTTTAGATCTCTGATATGCTAGACTCTACAACCTAAAGTTTTGCAAGCCCTGAAGAGAGGGACACAGGAAAGAGAAAATCATAACAGCTAAAAAGCAATATTTGGGGCACAATAAGAGATAATAACAATATTTTAGCTGCTAGTTTGGTGGAGAATAAAGCAAAAAAGCAAAGTTACATTGAGAGTTTAACACCACTTTAAGTAAAAACGTTACGATGTTCATAAAATATTACAAGTGCTTTTTTTGTAAATTCCACTAAGGATTCATTTTCAGGCATAAAATGATTTTTTTTCTGACAGAATTTTTAATACTGCATAGAAATAGGTCTTGTTCTATCCTTCCGTCTTTCATGTGTATCCCTATAAAATGCTCTTTTTATCTGAATGAAGACACTTTAAGTGTCTATGTCCTTGGATAGCAGAAAACAAAGCTTAAATCATCTGACAATACAGTAGAAATGCATTGTGCTTGTACTTTATCACGTAATTATTGACAAAGGGCTGCACAGGGATAGGCAACAAGTAGCTATGTATGGATTCTTATATTTATTTATGCTGTTTATAATATTGCTTTTTTTAGGAATATAACTGTAGTGTGAAGTCTGGTTATATAATGCATACATGAGGGTCTTATGGCAGCCTGTTCCTACATTTAACCATAGAGGTGTCCGATCAATAAACAAGCCTCATATTGCTGATCCCAAAATCACTTTGTTCCCTATTTCATTCGTTTAATAATCACTGTATTTTTATAACACTTTTCATTAAAGTAGCAATCTTTACTTGGAATATATCATGGATTATCATTTTAATTTTACATAACAGCTTGACTTTTGGGTTCCCGACTCTGTGGATCTCGTAGAACCAGGCAGACGTGTTGACTTCCGTGCTGAGAGTCATGTGTCCTATGATGTTCAGGCCATGCTTGAGCAGAGTGGAATTTCCTTTGAGTAAGTTGAACTTTAAAGTTAAATAGCAGCCTATGGAGAAAACAATATGCTGAATGGCAGTTACATAGGGAAAATAGTCAATGGCCTATTTTTCTTTGAGATATATAATTTTAAATGGTAAGGCTCTAAGTTAGCTTTTCAGTTAACCATTCATTTTTTCTCTTTCAATATTCCTTTACTACACACTAAAAGTATTTTTTGGAAAATAATTTGTGCAGCATAATTTTGGGGGTGCACTGACATGGATTTTTGCAATGGTACCATTTACACACAGATTTATAATAGCAAATATGCTGAAAGACATTGAACACAAATGGTTGACACTCGTGCAGTAACTATAAATGTCATTCACAACATCTGAAGTGTCTGCTAGAATGTTTTTATATATATTATATTTATTAATGTATTTAATAAAGTAGATTTTGTCTAGAGGGGCGGGGGGGTTTACTGCTATTGGGTGCTCTGTTGGAGACATTGTCCTCTGTCTTTTTTGTCCTGTTGTCAATGGTATCATCAGAAAGAAAGTAAAGAAAAATCTGCAACAGGAACAGAAACACTAAAGCCCAGTACAAACGACCGGTTTTCCTGCCAGGAAAACTGTGGGGTGAGCTTTCGGCCAGGAAAACCGGACGTGAGTATGCTTCCTTGCAGTTTTCCCGACAGGAAAACTGATGGGAATCCCGGCAGTTTTCCTAGGGGAGAAACACTGCAAGGGAGCATACACACGGCCGGGATTCCTGGCCAAAGCTCTCCCCGCAGTTTTCCCGACGGAAAAACCTCTTGTGTGTACATGGGGAAAGTTACCGAGCAGGTTCTCAGTTTTCCTGTCGGGATTCCTGGTGGACTTTATACCGCTGGGAATCCCGGTCGTGTGTACAGGGCTTTATAAAGAAAACTGAAGGTTCTAGCCTTCCCCCTACTCTAAGTAAAATATTATTGTGTATCACTTCATTGTGCTATTGTTGTAGATTTTATTTAACATTCTGCCTTTTGAAAATCACTGTCACTGTGATATTTAGTAAAAGTATGCCTACTATCTACAAAAAAACCAACAACAATATTACGGTTATTTGAGAAAGTAGAGTCTCTTCTAAGGCCCCGTACACACGATAGAATCCATCCGCTGAAAAATCCCAGCAAATGGGTTTCAGCGGATAGATCCTATGGTGTGTACACTCCAGCGGATCTGTTTCCGCGGATATTTCTCCCCTGGGATGGATTCCAGCAGATCGAATATTTGCTGACATGCCAAGCAAATCCATCTGCTGGAATCCATCCCAACGGATGGATCCGCTGGTCTGTATAGACTCACCGGATCCATCCGTCCGAAGGGATCCCCTGCATGCGTCGTAATGATTCGACGCATGCGTGGAATTCCTTATATGACAGCGTCGCGCACGTCGCCACGTCATAATCGCGGCGACGGCGCGACACGTCATCGCCAGAGGATTTCGGCGCGGATTTCAATGCGATGGTGAGTACACTCCATCGCATTAAAATCTGCTGAAATCCTCGAGAGGATTTATCCGCGAAAACGGTCCGCTGGACCGTATCCGCGGATAAATCCTCCCGTGTGTATGGGGCCTAAGATGGCCTTAGGAGCTTATTCAACATCCATGACATCAGATAGACATGTACAATAGAATGTAATGTAATGTATGTAATGTATGTAATGTAATACAATCTATCATGTTGCCCCAATGCAGAATTATATTGTTGTTCCATGCTGCCATCTGTTAATTTGCTCTGCTCTTAATTTTATCATGAGTTAAGTTGATTTATCTACTTGGCATTGAGCT
Source organism: Rana temporaria (assembly GCF_905171775.1). Lineage (NCBI taxonomy): Eukaryota > Metazoa > Chordata > Amphibia > Anura > Ranidae > Rana > Rana temporaria. The sequence goes on along the minus strand of NC_053492.1, from coordinate 134,820,490 downwards.
GGACCATAAACAGCCAGTGATTCCATCTTTGACAGACTGCAGCCACTGCAGTGCTGAAGCAAAGATTGTGCTATGTCTAAAATAGTGAAATTACCCATACTGTATGGAGCAAAAATGTCCCATATAACTATCTGATTTCTAAAGCTATGTTTTTCTAAAATATATAACATATGAAAATCTGATTTTCCTTCAGAATTATGATCGATGACCTGCAGGTTGCACTGGAAAATCAGCGTGATAGCAGCATTCGTGCAGTACACAGCTATGAAAAGTACAACGATCTTGATACTGTACGTATGTTTACAGTAGCTCTCCAAACAATATATATAGTATAAAAATTCATGTTCACTAAAACTATTTACATCCCACAGATCAATGCCTGGTCCGCTAACATCGCAGCTCAGAATCCAACTTTGGTGTCACGCTCTCAGATTGGAACCTCATACCAGGGACGTCCTCTGTATTTGCTTAAGGTAATTTTACTATCAGGATTATTACCAGTTCACCTTTACATATTCAGATCTAATGTATTGTCACAAAGAATGATAATTTCTCTAGTTTGACCAGAGTTGTTTAGTATTGAATTACCGATTGGGCTTTCCTGACTGACTTGAAGCCTCAGTAGGGACCTGTCTTGTCTGAGCTGTTTATTCTTAATAGTCTGTGTGTTCTCCATACAGTCATACCCCTATTTTAAGTACGTAATGGGGTTTATTTACTAAAGCTGGGAAGTGCAAAATAAGGCTAACCAATGAGCTTCCAGGTTTTATTACCGAAGCTTAATTGAACAAGCTGGGGTTAGAAGCTCATTGGTTTCTATGCAGAAGATAGCCTGATTGTGCACTTTCCAGCTTTAGTAAATAAATCCCATTGTGTACTTAAAAGTGGTCTCAGAGAACTCTGGATAATAATTGCTATATCTAAAGTTCATGGTACATGGGTGGAAAGAATTCTCCTTACATTTGAGGTCATTGGGAAGAATCCCTTCTTATAAATAGCTAAAAAGATAATTGTGTCAGTGGTTATTTATCTGAGGGGCAGAAATTGCTCATTGCTCACGAAACCTCTAGCAAACTCTGAATGAACAGCATGGTTCCATGGAACTCTTGTTGAGAATGGCTGTTGTAGAGGGTACACTAGAGGCACAGAACTTCCAAATACACAGCTTGGTAAACAGCAAACTGGCTAGCTCTACAGAGAAACTGATCACATAGCATGCCTGTGTAATAAAAGGATTCTGATGTTTTTCTTACCTTTCTCCACTCCACACAAATAAAAAAAAATATTTTTAACAAGACTTACAGAAAGAAGCTTCATTTCACAATGATTTATAGTGAGCTGATTTAGAAACTCAATTAGTTTGGGGTAAAGCTCCCAGCCTTGCCTGCTAACAATGAGCATTTATACCATCGTTCTTTAAGATTTGCCCATGAGTGGCCAACAAATATTTCTGCTGCTTTGTAGTCTGTTCATATTTTACATGTTTTTCTATTAAGAACAAATGTCTACAATAGAATCCCCCTGCATTATGTTGCTTATTTGTTTTAAAATATGTTATTTTTTTATATTTAAGGTTGGAAAAAGTGCAGCAAACAAGAAGGCTATCTTCATTGACTGTGGATTCCACGCTAGAGAATGGATCAGCCCTGCTTTCTGCCAGTGGTTTGTGAAGGAAGTGAGTACATATTCCATTGCACAAGATCAAGTTAGGATAGGCCATAATTGATATACTGAGCGTAAAAAAATAATTCAAAATGCTGGTCATTTTTGAGGGCAGTGAAATATTGAAAACATTCACTGGTGGTGAATCATGTTAAATACATTCATGGGGAAGATTGACCTCCAGTGAATGTTTGGTGAACGTCACTTTTACTAATTTAAAAATATGCCCTATGGGTCTTTAAAGTAGAAATTATTGATTACAGTTATATATAGACATTTGCATTACATTTACATCCTCTTCCCACAGCTACATACATTTTCATTATAAAGGGAGGTGGGACCTTGACCAAGTTGGTGACAGGGTCTCTTTAGGTACACAGATGAAATCATCTCTCTTTGTTCATTGTTTTTACTGTGTTTTCCGCCTCCTTGCAACATCCCCCTGTGAGCTCCAGAACCTCCCCCCCCCCCCTCACTCCCTGTTGTTTGAATCAAGAAGTGCATTGCTCTATACACTCTACAAATCTCATAGTCAATAGCCCATAGTTCCTAATCCATCTCCGGAGTGAAAAAGAGAGGGTGGCTATGCTCTTAGTTACATTTTAGACCTTAAAAAAACAAACATAGACACCCTCTAACAGAAAGTTGGATCATACCAGCAAAAAAAATAAAAAAATGGAGATTTGGAGGAGGTTGAGAGCCATAGAAGCTACATTTCTGAGATAAGAACCAGAGTTTAGTGTCACTTTAAGCAATACCATAGGCCGAAGTCTTCTGTGTTTAGAAAGTTTGTTCACAATTTTTACACTTTCAAGACATTCAACACTGTCAAATGACTGCATATTGAACCTCAATAGGCATAGGAGATTGTATGGGATAAAGTTAACTTTTTTTTCATATTTCAGGCAGTTAACAACTATGGCAGCGATGCTCAGTTTACCAACCTCTTGAACAACCTGGACATTTATGTTCTTCCTGTTTTTAATGTTGATGGTTATGCGTATTCTTGGACTTCAGTAAGTAGCCTGTGACAGCCAATAACAAAGTAAGCTATTATTTTAGTGTTGCTCAAATTACTAATTCTAGTATGTCCACTGTAGAACCGCATGTGGAGAAAGACTCGCTCTGCTAACCCAGGTTCTACCTGCCTGGGAACCGATCCAAACAGAAATTTCAATGCTGGATGGTGCAGTAAGTGGCTTTATGTTTTTCCAAAACATTTTTAAAGTGGTAATAATAAATAGTGGACACTACTTTTTTTTAATCTTGACCTCGCCCTTCTGCTTTAATTCCCCCCCAAAAAACAACCTTAATAATATATGTGAAAAAACAGTGCAGCTGCCCCTTTACGTGTAAATAACACTGCATGATTGACAAAATATAAAACAAGTAAGGCCCTTCACATCCTCAATAACACCAAACAAAGCAAATATATTCAAATGTGGTCCATATATTCCAATGTGGTAAATATATACTTCCACTTGCTTCTTTGACTCAAAAATGTGCTCCACCACATGCTCCCAACATATGCACTTACCACAAATATGTGACCCTTTGTTACAGAAGGTCATACAATGCTTTCTGAAAAAATAGCTGTTCCCTCTAATGACTTGGTTCCAGGTTGCCTTCCACTTTAATGGTCCTTCACCAACTTGCTACCATTCCTCTCTCAAGAAACAATCACTCCCCAAAAAAGAAAAAATATTCTCATAGTGCAGTATTTATTTGTTCAAATTTGTTCGAATACATGCCATCAAATCCAAATTTACCACTATACACTATACACAATATACAGTACCCAGTACCTTGGCACCAATACATATATCCTAAAGTTAAAAAACACAGCCACTTTGTCCCAAAGTCGGTAAACCTGTCTAAACCTGTGGCCCCGCCCTGACTCAGTGTTGGACAGTGTACAATATATTTACCACATTTGAATATACAGACTTTAGTTGTGTTTGGTGTCATTGGAGATGTGAAACACCTTACCTTTTTTAATCTTTTGTCATTTGTGCACATTTTTAAAGTAGTATTAAATACAAAACCAAAAATGTTATATATTGTAACTTATCAATACCTAGATGTGGTGGCTGCATTCGTTTTCTATTTTTCCTTCGGTTTTCACCAGGTGGTCTGGCCAGTAACCCACCTGATGTATTGGCGTGCCCCTAGTCTGGAAGAAGGAGGACAGGTGGTGTATAGACCGGCATTATAAAATAAAAAATGTTCCAGTGCCATTGCCATTATGGTTGTTGTAGATCCTCCACGACTGAAGATGTGCAGATTGTCTAACATGCAGATATGCAAGTTGTCTAATGACATCTTGCTGAAGTGACAGTATTGCAGCTTCCACCCAATTCCATCAAAAATAGCTTTCATTTAGTAAATGAAAATACAGCACAGGTTTATGTACTACTAATTAAAGAAGGAAGATGCTATATTCAGTGAATTAATAAGTCTGGATGAGATAACGTCCACATGTGGGCTTGATGAAGGCAATTGTTCACCTTGTGTGTAGAAACCACGTTCATTGTTTTTCTTATGAATACATCACACGGTATTTTAAATACTCATTAATATATCTACTCTAATCTAGTTTTATGTTTAATGTTTCCCTTTTAAGCTGTTGGAGCTTCGTCAAGAGCTTGCGATGAGACATATTGCGGGTCTAGTCCTGAATCTGAAAGTGAATCTAAAGCTTTGGCTAACTTTATACGTGCCAACATTGGCTCCATCAAGGGTTACCTGACTATCCACTCTTATTCCCAGATGCTGCTCTTCCCTTACTCTTACAGCTATGCTGTTGCTAAAGATCACACTGAACTGGTAAGTTTGACAACAATTATTGTTTTCCAGGAAGTGGGGTTAATTTACTAAAAGACAATAAGCTGTTTACTAAGCAAAGTAAATTTTTAACTAGCATAGAAAATGTGCTAAGTTCAATCATCCAATCAGGTGCAAGCAAAAATCCTGTTTTTATTTATTATAATTTTTTTAAGAATCATTATTATAATTTTTTTTTCTTGCACATGATTAGGCATTCTTTGCAAAGGGAGCTTCACTTTGCAAACTGAACCTACTCTACTTCTTTAGTACATCATCCCTTGTGTATTACCAATGCAATGTGTTAAATTATATTTGAAAGTGTGTAAAAGGCAAGTCCACCAATTCCTAATAATCATAATTTTAAAAAGTTGGCTTTTAAAAACTGTGTGTTCCTGGAGGAAATATTTATCACTGAAACCATAAAAAAATCTTCCAGTACACCTACCGTAGTACTATTCTACCTGATTTGTAAACAAGCAATTGTTTTACTTGCCTCCTGATGAAATGTTTAGAAACACACTGGGATTGATATGTTAAAAGCAAATAAACTGTTCACCTTGCAAGAGAAGTTACACTTTGTATTCACCAGACCTTAGTTCAGGGGCAATGCTAGGTGGCAAAAAGACCAGGGACTTTAGCCTGAAGCCGGCACCGGGGGGGGGGGTGCGGTGGAGTGGCGTGGGGGGACCTACCTGACACACATACATACCCTGACCTACGTGTGTGTGTGTTTGTGTGTGTGTATGTCAGTACATACACACACACATATACATACACACACTGACGTGTATGTATGTGTATATTACGTGTATGTATGTCAGTGTGTGTATATATGTGTGTGTTTGTGTGTGTATATATGTCAGTACATACATACACACACTGATGTGTATGTGACGTGTGTGTGTGTGTGTATGTCAGTACTCACACACTGAAATACACACACACTGACATACAAACACACACACACTGACGTGTGTGTGTGTGTATGTATGTCAGTTACACATTCCATGAGATCAGCATGTAAGGAAGCTTTTAGGGACACTAGCATGTCTTTCAGGGTTGTTTCTGACACATGACCTACATACACTGACATGTCCTACATACACTAACACTGACCTGGCCTACATACACTGACATGACCTACATACACTAACAGTGACCTGACCTACATACACTGACATGTCCTACATACACTAACACTGACCTGACCTACATACACAATCACTGACCTACATACACAATCACTGACCTACCTCAGCCGTGGTGTGCGGTGTCGGCATGCCCAGTGTGCCCGTCATAGAGATGCAGCCAGAGGAGGCTCAGGAGCTGAGGAGGAGAGGAGAGCCGCCAAACCGAGCAGGGAGCAGGGATGTGGCGTGGCGTGGTGCCAGCGGGTAGCCGTGGTGTGCAGCGCTGGCGTGCCCAATGTGCCCATCATACAGATGCAGCCTGAGGAGGCTCAGGAGCCGAGGAGGAGAGCCGCCAAACCGAGCAGGGAGCGGGGATGTGACATGGCGCGCCGGGCCGCATTGTAATTCCTGCCTTCTGAGCTTGCAGCGCCTATGATGGACGTCACACGTCCCGCAGTCCCGGATTGGACCAGTGGAACCTCCATCATAGGCGCTGCAGGATCCAGAAGGCGGGACCTGCTGTGTCTCTCGCGCTCGGCAACTGAATGGTCCCTGCTCGGCAGCGGTCGGGGCTAGTAATTAAATACTGCATGCCCAAGACTCAGTCTTTTCAGCGACCCATTCGGGGCTCCAGCCTCCCCAGCCCACCCCTAATGACGCCCCTGCCTTAGTTTATTAGTTAAAACACCAGGAATGGGTAGTCCTGGAAATACCAATCACCTTCAGAGGAATAAGGAAGAAATTTATTCTACCCCTGCTGGAGCAAATTGGACTATAAAATATATATAGGGTTTTTGTCTTCCTCTGCATCAACTGTGGGTATAGGACTCTATATATGGACATTTTTTATTTATGCGTTCTGTTTATTTTCTTTGTTGGTTTGTGGAACTAGATGGACTTATGTAAATATGTGAATGAGGTGAAGCTCTGCTGGTTATCATCGTTCAATCACATGCAATACTGTGTTTTTTTTTTTCTCATTCTTGCACTTGATAAGGTATTGTTCACAAAGTGAAATGTCACCACATTTACTACGCTCTTGGGGAAATGACCATGCAAAGTGCAACTTCACTTGCAAAATTAAAATCCTGTTTTCATTTGTTAAATTAGCCCAATAGAAACTACATTAGATGTCACCGAGGTTTGGCAGTTCTAGGTGTCCTATGTTTTAACTTTTGTCTAAAAGTTTGGTTTACACTGAAAAGTAAAATTAAGAAGTGCACACCTGCAGAATTGTACAATTATATATTTATTGTATACATTGACTGGTATCACTATGAAATTATGAGCATGGAATTACTGAAGAGTAGCTATATCATAAAAGATACCTTATATGTAAAGCAAATGTTTAAACAGATACTGTATGACATTATCAATGTGTTCACAGGCCTTTCTATCTTTTGTACACATGCTACAGTACTCCCACTATTTATCTCCATGATTACAAATGTATATATAAAAATATCAGTGTAAGCTGTGTCCTCAACTTACCCAGTTACTACTAAACTAAGCCTGGCATAAGGGAAATACTGGGGGCAGCAATTGATGACCTTGTTTTGAAAATTCCAATGTACACTAAACCATCAGGTCCCTTATCATTGCTTTCCATGCGTAACCTGTGCATTTTCACTAACTGAGTCCATACACCTAGAACTGAACTCCTAGACACACAGACAAGTTGTATAGTCATTGGGCCTAATCCTCAAAAACCTGTCGCAACATAACTTTTTCCATTTAAGTTACACCGCCGCAAAATCTCTAACTAAGTGCCCGATCCACAAAGCACTTACCTAGAAATTTTGAGCGGTGTAACTTAAATCCGGCCGGCGCAAGGCGTTCCTCTTCTCCAGGGGGCGATTACCATTTAAATGAGGCGCGCTCCCGCGCCGGCCGTACTGCGCATGCTCGTGACGTCATTTTCCCGACGTACATAGCGAGAAATTACGTTACGTCGGGCTTTGTGGATTGCGACGGGACAATAAAGTTGCTTCGGGTAAAAAAAAAGATACGGCGCCAACATTTTTTTTTAAAATTTAAAAAAAATCACGTCGCGAGCAAGAAAGGTCTGTTTTTACAAGGTGTAAACAGTTTACACCTTGTAAAAGCAGCCCTAATTTTGCGTTTGCAAAATAAAACTTACGGAGAAAAAACGAAGCTGAAAAGCTTTGTGGATCTCCGTAAGTCCTAATTTGCATACCCGAGGCGGCATTTCGACGCGAAATGCCCCCAGCGGTGGATGCGGTACTGCATCCTAAGATCCGACAGTGTAATTCAATTACACATGTCGGATCTTCGTCCTAACTATGGGAAACTGATTCTGTGGATTCTGTGGATGTGGTAGAGTGAAAACGAAATGAATGGAGAATGGAGAAATTGATATTGAAAACAGTAATTCCGTGAACAGAGATTCAGTAGCTAGGATTGACCTGACACCACACCACGTGGTGAATACTCACCAGCACAAGTTGCCTCACACTCTTGTTTTTTGGCATAAACAGCAGTAAATCACTCAGGATTTAAGGACATCCCATCAGTTAGCATTCCAAAATGACTGCAATATGTGGAGGAAATGAAACTCCAAATAGTGTGAAAATTTAAAACATTTGGAGTTTATTAACCATCTAGCCTAATGGAAATGCACTCACAAGAGAATGATTTAAAACTTGCATTGATAATTAAAAAGATGCCAGAGATATCAAGTCGCGGCAGACATCAGTTGTATACCAAATTTCACCAGACCACCTCGTCAAAGACACACGGAACGTCACTTCCAGTGATACGTAAATGTCACTTCCGGTTGTCGTACAGCTAAATACACAGAAAAAGATAAAATAGTATTCTTCCAGTGGATTGGTTCTGGATGAACTTATGCAGATTGGGTGAGCAGTCCTTGGTTCTCTCCTCCACCAACCCACAAAGGCAAGGAAGATGTGGCACATTTTAATTGGCTGAGAGGCAGAAAATATAAATTCAACCCCAGGAGTATTACATAGTGGATGCTGACAAAGCCAAACACTGGCTGCCTATGTAAATTAGGGCTTGTATAGTTGGGCACTAGGCTTTATAAATACATGAATATGGGCTTTTCTTTCTTGGAGCGTATAAGAGTCTTTCTTTTGCTACCTATCCTTGGTACCGTATATAGTAAAAACTATTTGACAATCAGCTGTTCTTTGAGTAATGATAAAAACATAGCAAACCATGCCTTTTCAATCACACTTAGCACCCAGGATATTACAAATACCAGTCTGAAAAGTTCATGGAGATGTTTATTTTTCTCTGTAATACATTTGTGCCTCCTTGTTCTTTTAGAATAATGTTGCCAAGGGTGCCGTTTCTGCTTTGACTGCCCTCTATGGAACTAAATACACTTATGGTCCTGGTGGAACTACAATCTGTAAGTTTTTATTACTATTCTACATGATTTACATGATTTACACAGAGCTAACAGTTTGCAGAGTGCTTTAAAAAATAAAGGGAGACAGTAGAGTTACAATATGATTTAAGACAAGAGGGTTAGGTGGGCCCTACTCGCAAGGATCTAAAAAAGAGGGGCAAGTGAAACAAAAGGTAAAGCTGTGTAGCAATGAGTTGTTTAAGAATTAGAATTCCAATTCCCTGAAATATGACTTTTCAGGGATCCCCTAAAGGCAGATAGAGTTAGCCATCCAAGTAGAGGTAATGCCTTGTACACACTGTGAGCTTTTTTTTCATTCAGCTGAGAAGCTTGCTATACTAACTATGCAATGTTAGTACAGCAATCTCCCACTGAGCTATTGTGCTTTGACAAGGGGACTGCCCCCCCCCCCCCCACTAGAACACACCTGCCAGCTCTGAACGGATGCTGGTTCTCAGCCATTTTGAGGTTCCTGGTCGGGTGTGTTTCACTGATTTAAAAATACTGCATTTGGCCACAAGAAGTGTCATAAGAAATGTTTGTGATGCCCAAGGTCATCTAGTGACCAAATGCCCCTTTTCTGTTTTAAATCAATGAAAACATTCAACTAGCACATAAAATATCCTAATAATCATCAACTCAAACGCACGGAACAAATGTATGTGTACCTTCGCTGGGTGAATAGATTTTTATGTTTATTTTTTAAATATGTTTTAATGAATTTTGCAAGGTAATACAAAACAGAAAGGCAATAAAGCAGGTACAGCAGGCAAAAGCAGGGGGTATTTATTGCCTTAACACACAGATAGAAGATAGAAAATAATAACATAACTTAAGCCTAGTGCACATGGGCCAAATGTTGGGCGGCATTGGGTGGTTCAGTAGAAACTGTCCGACATTCAGCCCCTGTGAACTGCAGCCGGTCCGACGGAAGCCAGCTGTTCGAAGGGTCATGACCGAGAGGTCTGCCGACCAGCTCCTGGTCTTCGCTCTCAGCCAATGGCTGAGCGTGCTGACCAGAGTGTTCTGGCAGGAGCACCGTCTCCCTGTCAGAACACAATTGCTGTACTAACATAGAATTGTTAGTATAGCAGCTCTGATCTGACCTGAGCTATCAGTTTTTTGTTTAACAAAAAAAAAACTAGTAGTGTAAACTAGTCTTTAGTATCTTATAGCAACCAGACATTAGTAGGCATTGAAAAAGAACAGAAGGGATTTACATTTCTATTTTATCTTTTATAAATACACCTCAAATATTGAAGAGAGACAGCCACACAATATGCATTGACAATCTTTGGATTCTCTAATTTTTCAAAATGAAAGCATTCCTTTTTGGAAGATATCTGTTTGTTCTGGGACAACAGTATTGTTTTTAAAAATACATTACAGTTGTGAATGGAAAAATCCTCTCAGCAAGCCGCTAAGAGCCTGAGCCGGATGCTCCCACCCGCTTCACAGCTAGGCAGACAGTGGTGACTGACACTAGCTTTATGCTCAGGGAGCTCTGAGAACCGAGCGATCGGTGGTGTTCAATCGCTCGGTTCTCAGTGTTAGAGCCGGCGGGGAAATATGCAGCATCGGACCAATGCTGCATCCACCTAGGTAAGTATGATTCTAAAAATAAAAAAAACATACTTCTCTTATAACACTTTCTTATATATCTTAGTTACTTTGAGATCTCTGTGCTTGAGCTCAGCCCAACTTTCTCTGGAAAGAATATAATGTCTCTAAATCAGGGATCTCAAACTGGCGGCCTGCCAGCTGTTGCAGACCTACAAGTCCCATGAGGCATGACTCCCACAGGCAGAGGCATGATTGGACTTGTAGTTTCGCAAGTTTCTCAAGTTTGAGACCCCTGCTCTATATAGTTCCGTTACTGAATAGCGCCTGTAATGGCTCTGAATTGTACCATTATTTTTTTGGACAGAAATCAGTGCGAAAGAAAGATAAGGACAAAGGGTGGTGAGGACTATTCTTTTACATGGAGGGGCCCATAAAATAAACAGAGGGGTAGATTAAGTTGCAAGTTCTATTGCTCTAAAATGTTTCTTCTGGGGTTTCCAAGTCTGGGTTCATTAAAATCAAGCTATAACTAAAATATGACTATTAGGTTAACCAACTCATTAGACTATATCTATAATAAATATTTATTTAAAAAAATTAAATTTTTGTTGCAGACCTTGCTGCAGGAGGCTCCGATGACTGGGCTTATGATGCTGGTGTGAAATACTCCTACACATTTGAGCTGCGTGACACTGGAAGATATGGATTTGCTCTCCCTGAAAATCAGATCAAACCTACTTGCGAGGAAACTTTGCTTGCCGTCAAATACATTGCCAACCACATCCTGAATAACGCATAAAATAAATAACTTACCAGTGGGGCCAAATGCCATACATCCAATGAGAATTGTAAAGTTTCATTTTTATTTAATTTGATTTCAATCATTTTTGGCTAGGCTAAGTATTAATTAGCAGTTCAATAACATGGATGTAAAATCTATTGATAAGGAAAGAAAGGGACAATAAAGGATGTTTAATGAAAATATGGATATATTTGATCATTTATGTTATATTGTTGATTAATCAAACATACAGTACTGTATGTATACAGTATATACTGTATAGTTCTTATGTCTAAGCATCTGATATTGCCGGAATTTTCCAAATACCGCCTATTTTGAAATGAAAACTATAAATGACTAAAACTGACACAATGACAATCACTTGTTTTAAAGGAACCCTATCAAATCATTAGTAAGACCTCATCTGTAATATGCAGTTCAGTTTTGGGCCCCAGTTCTCAAAAGGGATATCGGGAAACTGGAGAAAGTGCAGAGAAGGGCAACCAAACTGATAAGAGGCATGGAGGAGCTCAGCTATGAGGAAAGATTAGAGGAACTGAAATGATTCACTCTTGAGAAGAGGAGATTAAGGGGGGATATGATCAACATGTACAAATATATAAGGGGTATATATAGTGAACTTGGCGTTGAAACTAAAAAGGAAAAAGGAAACTACAGTAAAAATTCAGTAAATTGTACAAAAAAGTATGCTGTGGATAGGAGATATAGCCTATATGACAGCCTATAGCTATAAATATGGATGAACCAAGCTGCTTGGGTTTTGTAAACAGTTTTGCAAACTTTGGTGGATGAATCTTGTTATTCAGTTCTGGTCATTTGTACGGCACAAGCTATTGCTCAACAAAGGGTATGGTGATTCAGCACTGCCATGGGACATGTATCAACACCAACATTTTCAAAAAGAGGGCTGGGTTATCTATTTCTTAAAACTGGCTTACTGGGGCAAATGTTATGCACTGCATTATAATTTCATACAACTGGATATGAACCTGCAAACTTTTTAGTCAAAAGTTTCCAGTTTGTGAACTTCACAAATCCCAGAGATTTGCTGAGAACCCATGGAAGCAGCAAACCTAAATCCTAGTTATAACCCATACAACCAAAAGTTTGCTTTCTAAATTGCTATGATACAAAACATCTACATCACATAGATCTGTGGGTCCTGCAGGGAGCTGGCCGCAGATCTGTGGGTCCTGCAGGGAGCTGGCCGCAAATCTATGGGTCCTGCAGGAAGCTGGCCGCGGACCTGTGGGTCCTGCAGAGAGCTGGCCGTGGACCTGTGGGTCCTGCAGGAGGCTGGTTGTGGATCTTTGGGTCCTGTAGGGGGCTGGCCGCAGATCTGTGGGTCCTGCACGGGGGTGGCTGCGGATCTGTGGGTCCGGCTGGGTCAGAGCTGGTCATGACCTGTGGGTCCTGCTGGCCTGTAGGCCACCATGGCTAGCTTCCATCAGGACCCACAGGTAATGGGCAGCACACAGCAGGGGGGAAAATAAATAGGATGATCATGTGGGGGTCAGGGTCTCTCACCTCAGCCATGGTCTGATGGCAGCTGCCAACAGGTCCTCCTCCTTGCAAGTTGCATGACCTCCTCCATTCCTGGGGGGGGTGATGGCCATGCTCCTGTGCTGGGGTCAATTTTCTATTACATGCACTGACTGCAGCCAGCAGCTTGCCCAGGTAGGCCCCACAGCATAAGAAAGATCCAAACCTGGAGTTGTAGCACAACTTTTCTTTTGTCTCCTTCCTTGAGGCTTGCTGCTCTTTTCTCAAGACTCACTCCACCCACCGGGAGCCTCAGCACGCAGCCGCGGACTACAACTCCCAGAAGCCACGGTGGCGGCCATCACTGAAGTCATCTAGCTAGCTGACTTCAGTGACGTGACGGTCGCCGCCGTGGCTTCTGGGAGTTGTAATCCGCGACTTCCTCCGAGACAGACGAGTGACTCCCTCGGAGTGAACCCACAAGAGAAAAAATGTCTGGCTCCTGGTGCCGCCCCTAACAGTGCTTGTGTTTACTAGCGCACTGCACCGCCTCCCCATAGCGACGCTTTGGCACAGATCAAGGAGAGGAGGAGGGAGGGAAGCACTCTGACACTTTGGTGCCCCCCCTGGGCGCCCGGGTGCAGGGAACCCCACGCACCCGCCCAGGATCGTCCCTGGCCCCAAAGGTATGGGGCCCACTGTGCTCTGACTCACTCTACACCAATGGATAAGACAAGCCTAAGATACTGCAGCAGTGCCTGTCACTGCTGCTCTCTGGCTCCTGCCACAGGATGTGTGTGCCTCGATTCTTACTCACACACAAATCCTGATGCCAAAGCTGTGAGCAGCTGGAGCTGGGGTCGAGTATTGTTTCTCTGGGGGGCACGGTGCTGATGTCATCCACAGGAGCATGAGAGAGACAAAATCTCACATTCTTGTGATAGAGGTGAGGACTGTGAGTTTAAAGAGGAAGGGGAACTGTGCAGATGGGCTAGAGGGGGCTGGGAAGGCAAAGGGTGGGTGGCTGTGAAGCCTTAGGATGTGGGAGACTGTTAATACTGAGGAGGGGAGCTATTAAGACTGAGGAACGGGGGCTGTGAAGCCTCAGGATGGGGGAGAGACTGTAAAGTCTGAGGATTGGGGGGCAGTAAAGATTGAAGATGGGGACTGTAAAGACTGAGGATGGGGGAGACTGTGAAAATTAAGGATTGGGGGACTGTGAAGCCTAAGGATGGGGGCTGTTAAGCCTGAAGATGGGAGAAAGACTGTGAAGTCTGAGGATTGGGGGCGCCAAAGACTGAAAATGAAGGGACTGTGAAGATTGAGGATGGGGGGATTGTGAAGATTGAGGATGATGGACTGTGAAGATTGAGGATGGGGGGGACTGTAAAGATTGAGGATGGGGGGGACTGTGAAGCCTGAGTATGGGTGGCTGTGGCTGTGGAGTCTGAGGATAGAGGGGAACTGTGACACCTGAGGTTAGGGGGGGACTGTGATGTTGATGGGATGACTGTGAAGCCTGAGTATGGGGGGACTGGGAAGACTGAGGATCAGGGAGTGTGAAGACTGAGGATGTGGAGGACTGTTAAGACTGAGGATTGGGGGGCTTTAAAGCCTGGGGATGGGAGGGAGACTGTGAAGCCTGAGGATTAGTGGACTCTGAGGATGGGGAAGACTGTGAAGCCTAAGGATTGAGGGACTGTGAAGCCTGAGGATGGGGGGCTGTTAAGACTGAGAATGGGGAGAGACTTAAAGCCTGAGGATTGGGGGACTGTGAAAACTGAGGATGGGGGTACTGTGAATATTAAGAATGGGGAGACTGTGAGGATTGAAGATGGGGGAACTGTGAAGCCTGAGGATGGGGGGCTGTTTAGCCTGAATATGGGGGGGGGGATCTAAGAAAAGCATAAAGTCCTGCTTTCGAACCTAAGCAGATTTATGTCAAAGTCACCTCCTTTTTAAATTTTATAAATTATGTCAAGCCTCCAAGAAAAGGGGTTCCCCATATAATCATTGTGGGCCGGATTCAGATACATTTTTGTATCTATCGGCGGGCGTAGCGTATCTCAGATACATTACACCGCCGTAACTTAGGGCGCAAGTTCCGTATTCAGAAAAAACTTGCGCCCTAAGTTACGGCGGCGTAGTGAAAATGTGTCGGCGTAAGCCCGCCTAATTCAAGTGTGGATGATGTGGGTGTGTTTTATTTAAATTACTTGTGACCCCACGTATTTGACGTTTTTTACGAACGGCGCATGCGCCGTCCGTGAACGTTTCCAAGTGCACATGCTCGAAATTACGCCGCAAACTGACAATGAACGTAACTTACAGACAGCCCTATTCCCGAACGACTTACACAAACAACGTAAAATACGACGCTGTTCGTTTGTTTCCGACGTCCATACCTAACATGACTTACCCCTGCTTTATGAGGGGTAACTTTACGCCGGAAAAAGCCTTACGTAAACGACGTAAAAAAAATGCGCCAGGCGGACGTACGTTTCTGAATCGGCGTATCTACCTAATTTGCATATTCCTTGCGTAAATCTACGGAAGCGCCACCTAGCGTCCAGCGTAAATATGTAACTAAGATACGACGGCGTAAGAGACTTACGCCGGTCGGATCTTAGGGAAATCTTTGCGTAACTGATTCTACGAATCAGTCGCATAGATACGACCCCGCACACTCAGAGTTACGCCGTCGTAACTCCTATCTGAATCCAGGCCTGTGTTTATAGAGTACATAAACATGCCAAATGTGATTGTTAGGGATGAGCCGAACACCCCCCGGTTCGGTTCACACCACAACATGCAAACAGGCATCTGCCTGTAAAATGACGCATCTTTTTGATCTGTTTTACTGTGCCACAGCAAAATAACATTTCGAAAGGAAAACATTTAATTTGAAATTGCTTGCGGCTGTAATGTTTTGCCAGATACCGGCAATATAGATAAAAATCTATGAAAAATTTGGAGTGGGTCCCCCCCCCCAGTCCATTACAGGCCCTTTGGGTCTGGTATGGATATTAAGGGGAACTCCTCGCCAAAAAAAAAAACTGCGTGGGGTACCCCCCAAAATCCATAGCAGGTCCTTAGGGTCTGGTATGGATTTTAAGGCGAGCTCCACGCCATAGTGTTTGAAAATATGTCATGGGGTCCCCACAAAATCCATACCAGACCCTTACCTGAGCAAGCAGCCTGGCCTGCGTCCCCCCAAAGAACCTTGTCCCCATGTTGATGAGGACAAGGGCCTCGTCCCCACAAACCTGGCCATTGGTTTGGGGGTTTACGAGGGGGGCGCCAGATCCTGTGTGATGTGAACGGGAATGAGGTATATTCACCAAAAAAAGTGTCAAAAAGTGTCAAAAAAAAAAACACAATACACAGTTTTTGACAAGTCCTTTAATAAAAAAGGAAAAAAAAGTGACCAGCGATGTCCATCCATCGTCAATCACAGCCCCGAAAATTGAAAAGGAAAAAGAAAATACCCCACCTCCATGGGAGTATGATGGCACATGACATCAGAAGGGGTGGGGTCACTCGGTTACATCACTGGGTGGCCCCGCCCTTGCCTATATAACAGCTGTCACAGCCAAGACACAGCAGTTGGCGGGCCGCCTCCCATCGAGGTGGAGGTTTTTTTTTTTAGGTCCGTCAGCGCCGTTATTGAAGATGGATAGACATTGTGGGACGTTTTTTTTTTACTTTTTTAATAAAGAACTTTTTGACACTTTTTTGGTGAATTTATTCACATAGGGGGGCCGGGATCCACGGGAACCCTTGTTAAAGGGGGCTTCCAGATTTTGTTAAGCCCCCCGCCCGCAGACCCCCACAACCAATGGCCCCAGGGGACCCCAAAGTACCCTCCCATGGCCTGGTATGGTTTAGGAAGGGGGCGCTCGGTCATCGTCATCCCCCCTAGCCTGGCCTGCCAGGCTGCTTGCTCGGATAAGGGCCTGGTATGGATTTTGGGGGGAAACCCGCTTTTTTTTGGGTGTGGCGTTCCCCTTACAATCTATACCAGGCCCGAAGCTATGTATGCTCTGTTGGAAAGGTCTCCAAGTTTGCTCTTGCCCCCAGATATTCCTGCACCATATAATGCAGTTGCTGGCGATGGTTGCTTGAACCTATAAGACCTTGGCGCTAAAGACTAAAAGATTGTTTAAAGGCATCGGTCAGCCAGCCCCCTTCTTCACCACTGTTCCTCTGACCGAACGAACCCTCAGAAACACGAAATGGTAACCACCCAGGGCCTGGAAAGGCGTTACACAAATTTTTCATCAAGGCCTCATGAAGATGTTTCATTCTCTGCTCCTTCTGCGAAGGCAGGATGATTTCTGCAATTTTACCCTTGTAACGTGGATTAAGAAGGGTTGCCAGCCAGTAATGATCCCTCTCCTCGATACCTCCTTGATACCATGAATCCTAGGGTTCTTTTGCAGGTTTTGCAGAATTAGGGAGGCCATGCAGTGTAAGTTTGCAGAGGCATTAAATTCTGAGTCCTCTGTGTCACTAAAGATGACATTATCAGAAACAACCTCCTCCCACCCACGCACAACCCCTTGGGTTTCTGGGGACTGAAAACCATCCCTTGAAGACTGCATGTTATCTTCTACATCCATGCTGACACAATCCTCCTCGTCCTCTTCTTCCTTTGTGTTTGGCGGCCCCGCAGGAATGCTATCTGCATAAAGGGGGCCTTGAGAGGAGAGGAAGTCCGCCTCTTCTTCCCACTGTTCTGTCTCAAGTGCCCTGTCCATGATTCCACGAAGTGTGTGCTCCAGCAGGAAGATTAGAGGGACAGTGTCACTGATGCATGCATTGTCGCTGCTCACTATCCTTGTGGCCTCCTCAAATGGTGACAGGACAGTGCATGCATCCTTGATTAGTAGCCACTGGCGTGGCGAAAAGAAGCCAAGCTCTCCTGACCCTGTCCCAGTGCCATACTCACACAGGTACTCATTGATGGCCCTCTGCTGTGTGTGCACCCACTGCTGCATTGCCAATGTTGAGTTCCACCTGGTGGGCCTGTCACAAATGAGACGGTTGGTGAGCAGGTTAAATTCCCTTTGAATGTCAGCCAACTGGCATTGTATGACCACCTGAAATGACCACAGACTTTTCTGGCCTGCCTCATGAGATCTTGTAAGCCTGGGTGTCTGGTCAAGAAACACTGCACCACCAAATTTAGGATGTGTGCCAAGCATGAAACATGGGTCAAGTGTCCCTATCAGAGGACAGAGAGAAGGTTGGTACCATTGTCACATACAAACATTCCTGGCTCAATCTGCCATGTTGTCAACCACCCCTGAGCCTGCCCCTGCAGAGCTGACAGAATCCCTGCCCCAGTGTGGCTCCTGTCCCCTAGGCAGACCAACTGAAGCACTGCATGGCATATGTTAGCCTGACTGCTTGCGTAGCCCCTTGAGTGCTTATGGAGCACTGCTGGTTCAGAGGACAATTCTGCAGAAGAGGCCATAGAGGAAGAAGAAGAGGAGGTCGGGTAACATACAAATGTGTCAGAATCACCACCAGCTTTTGGAGGTGTGGTGGCGGAACAAGCTTCAACACTAAACCCTGTCCTGCATCCTTCCCAGCTGCCAGCAGAGTTACCCAGTGCGCCTTGAAGGAAAGGCAATGTCCCTGCCCATGCTGGCTGGACCATGAGTCAGCGGTAATATGAACCTTGCTGCTGACTGCTCTGTCTAACGAGGCCAAAAGATTGCCTTCCACATGAATGTAGAGAGCTAGAATAGCCTTACATAAAAAAAATATATAGTTTTGGAACCTGCCACTGTGGTACAGCACATTCCACAAATTTACAAAAGGGGACATAGTCTACCAGCTAAAAAGGCAGCAGTTGCAGTGCTAGCAATTTGACCAGCTAGCATTTAGATACTGAGCATGTGGATTGCTGGGACAGGATTTGTTTTTACGATTCAGCAACTGAAGTAGCGAAATTTGCCATCTGAAATCTACTGGTGGTGTACTGCTAGCAGATTGGCTGCAAGTACTTGTGGCACCTATTGCTATACCTTCATTCCTTTCAGTGCAGGTTTTTGAGAGGACTGGAGGTATAGTAGGGTTTGAGGTCCCAGATGAGGAGCAGGGAGAAGTCTGCCTTTTGCCTGCGGAACTCTGTGGTGTGATGAAAAATATAGGCCAACCCCTGGAGGACATCCTGCCTCATTGGAGTTGAGCCTCCTCCTCCTCACTTCCCTCCTCTCTTCTCTCAGGCACCCAAGTACAGTCAGTGACCTCATCATCCCCTCCCTTCTTGTCACTGGAGAAAACTTGGTAGTATGCTGCAGCTAGGTGAACATGACTGCCAGTTTCTTGCCCATCTCTCTAGGCTTACGTTACTTCCTTCCTCATCCTGGGAACCAACATCAGAGCTTTCCAATTGCTGCGCATCCTCCAGCAGCATGTAACTGACACTATGGTTGAATAATTCTGGTGACTTCCATGCATGATGATGGGGCTACGGAAGGAGTAACTGAACAAGGGGCCGGTGGAATAGATCGCTTCAGCAGCTGCGTTGGAAGGCAAACTACTATTAGCCTGGGTGACAGAGGATGAGCACAGCTTTGTTATCCACTTCACCAACTCTTCTGCATATTGTGGCTCAATAACACGGCCAGCAGCACAAAAATAGGACAAGCGTGACCCGCCTGCAGAGGATGCACCATGTCCACGACCACCACTGTTGACTGTAGACACAGAGGCTGCTTGCCCTCTGTTAGTGGCCTGTGAGTGTCTGCCTCTCCTTGGTGGCTTTCCGGACAACCCAGAGTCAGACTCGGGCTTGCCTCGCTGAATCCACAGGCATTGTTTACTTACCTTGTGCCTGGATCCAGCGATGCCACCACGCTGTGTGAGCGAGCGGGTGCTCGCTCGATTCACACAGTGCCTCTGTGTGCCGCCGATCTCTGTTCCCTGCGACGTTACGACGCTTGGGGGCGGAGAACATACAGATTACAGTACTGTATGTAAAAACTACACCCCCCTTGTCCCTAGTGGTCTGTCCAGTGCCCTACATGTTCTTTTATATAATAAAAACTGTTCTTTCTGCCTGCAAACTGTAGATTGTCCATAGCAACCAAAAGTGTGTGGTTACAAGCATTTTGTATTTTTTCTGCCATTATGGGGGAAAAATTCCCTGATAAATGCAGTGGTTTATTCCAGCATCTGGAAAATATTTTGGAAGCCTACCGGAATTTTGGCGGATATGGTTGGTTTAATTATGATGAATCTTTCCGTCAAAAAATGTCGGTTTATCCCAACTTAAAGTGGGGTATGAAAGACGTAGGCTTATGGTTGAATTTAATTCTTCCGCAAAAAAACATTTTTTGCAAGGCAACCGACAGTAAGCCAAAATAGTTCAACAATTTACAAGAAGGGTTTCTGTTACGCATATAATGAGTCTCAGTGCAAGTGGTCGACCTCATGCCGTTACAAGCATGAGTGCTCCTTTTGTTTTGGGACTCACCCGGTTACAAAATGTTTCAAAAGAAACTATCCACACACACAACATAGGGATAATTCCAAAAGCTTGCAAGCCAGTGAAGCTGGAAAGAATGCTCCCTTGGCTAATGCTGTACCCAGACAGGGAGAAGGCGGAGGTCCTAATTAAAGGTTTTTCCCTAGGTTTTGAGTTACCAGTGTTTTCAGGAGTCGGGTTATACTATGGTAAGCAATTTAAAATCTGTCATGATGCATAGCCAGGTAGTAAGGGAGAAATTCATAAAGGAAATAGCGGCCGGTAGGGTTGCTGGTCCTTTTGTTTCTCCTCCCTTTGCAGATTTTCGCATTTCTCCTTTGGGCATTGTACCAAAAAAGGAGCCTAACTCATATCGTTTGATACATCACCTCTCGTATCCCAAGGGTGATTCATTAAACGATGAGATTGATGACTCCTTAGCCTCCGTTTCGTATGCAAATTTTGATGACGCTATAAGACTTATTATAATATTTGGTAAAGGGGCTTTATTGGCAAAGTCTGATATTAAATCTGCTTTCAGATTATTGCCAATTTCCCCTGAATCCTTTAACTCATTAGGTTTCTGTTTCGAAGAAAAATTTTTCTTTGATATGTGTTTACCCATGGGTTGCTCCCTATCGTGTAGATATTTTGAAACGTTCGCCACATTTTTGCAATGGGTCATCACCCACGAATCGGGTTGCGTCAGAGTCATCCATTATCTTGATGATTTCCTTTTTATTGGACCACCAGATTCTCCCGTTTGTTGCTTATTACTGAAATTATTTTTAAATATCTCCCAGTATTTTGGCGTCCCTATTGCCGATGATAAAACGGTTTTCCCAGTTACAGTTATAGAGTTTTTAGGTATCACCATTGATACCGTGCTATGTCAGTATCAACTTCCTTTAGCTAAAATAAACAAAATTCAAGGTTTGATTTATCTTTTCCTAAGAAGAAAGAAGGTCTTGTTAAAGGAACTCCAGTCTTTCTTGGGATTATTGGCCTTTGCAACTAGGGTCATGCCAGTTGGCAGGATTTTTTCCAGACGGTTGTCTTTGGCAATGTCTGGATTGAAATCTCCTTTTTCTCATATACGCATCACTTCCGAGCTGAAAGATGATCTTTTAGTTTGGTCTCAGTTTTTGGTAGATTACAATGGTCGGACATTTTTTCAGGAAGAATTTATTTTTTCAGCTGACATGGACCTTTACACTGACGCAGCGGGAGCACATGGTTTTGCTGCTATTTGGAGCACCCATTGGTGCTGTGGTAGCTGGCCTCCTTTTTGGGTGGCCAATAATGCAACAAAGAATATAGTTCTACTTGAATTATTCCCTATAGTGGTAGCCTTTGAACTGTGGGGAAATAGTTTTGCAAATAAAAGAATTTTGGTTCATTCAGACAATAAAGGCGTTATTTTTGCATTGAATTGTCTTTCTTCAAAATCCATTTTTGTGATAAAGTTACTAAGATATTTTGTTCTATTTTGTCTGAAACTTAACATCTGGGTAAAAGCGAAGCATGTTGCTGGAAAGAGTAATCTGATAGCGGATGCCCTGTCTCGTTTTCAGATGGCTCGTTTCAGACAACTCTTGCCGGAAGCGGACCCAGTAGGCTACAGTTGCCCGAGTCATTTATGGGATTTGATATAACTCCTGTTGTGTCGGCCATTAAGAGCTCTATTGCCCCCAAAACATGGATCGATTATTCGGTTGCATGGAGAAAGTGGCTGTTATTCAATGAGGAAATAGGTTTATCTGGGCTTTCTCCTACGGAACAAACAGTCCTGGCATTTCTTTGTTCTCTTATGCAACAGAGATCGTCCTTTCACCACATTAACAAGAGTTTGGCTGGGATTTCTTTTTTCTTAAAGCGGTGGTTCACCCTAATAAAACATTTTTTTTTATATAGCATTAAATTAGGCATAGTAGCGCGAGCTACAGTATGCCTGTATTGATTTTTTTAGCCCCGTACTCACTGTGCAATCATATATAGAAGATTCCGACTCCCCGCGGGGAATGGGCGTTCCTATCAAGAGGGAGGATGATTGACGGCCGGCTATGGCACGTCACGCTTCTCCGGAAATAGCCGAAATAGGACTTGGCGCTTCACGGCGCCTGCGCATAGTCTGTGCGCAGGCGCCGTATAGCGCCGTGAAGAGCCGAGACCTGTTCCGGCTATCTTCAGGGAGCATGACGTGCCATAGCCAGTCGTCAATCATCCTCCCTCTTGATAGGAATGCCCATTCCCCGCGGGGAGTCGGAATCTTCTATATAGGATTAGACGGTGAGTACCGGGCTAAAAAAATCAATACAGGCATACTGTAGCTCGCGCTACTATGCCTAATTTAATGCTAAAATGTTGTTAGTGTGGGTGAACCACCGCTTTAAAGTTGCATAATTTGCCAGCCTGTAATAGTTTCTTTTCAGTACGTCAGGTTCTGAAGGGTTATAGAAGGCAGACTTTTACGCCAGACACGCGCAGGCCCATTTCAATTGAGCTGTTAAGAAATATTTGTTTAGCTACTGTTAAGGTTTGTTGCTCAGATTTTGAGTCATTACTCTTCCAGACAGCTTTCGTGTTAATTTTCTTTGCAGCTCTCCGTATATCGGAGCTAGTCCCAAACAACAAAAAAGGCAATTCTGGTTTGCAAGTAGGTGAAGTTTGTATCTCGCAAGGAAAAGTACATGTTTTTGTTAACAAGTCAAAAACTGATATTTTTGGTAAGGGGCATTGGCTTACATTGCATGCTTGCGGTGATCCTATTATTTGCCCTTATATAATTCTATCCAAGTATTTTTCAGTTAGGCCTTCATGTGTAGGAATTTTTTTAGTTCATCTTAATTTTTCTCCACTGACAAGGTTCCAATTTTCTACCATATTTCAGCGCTGTCTGGTTTCCCTAAATCTTGATTTAAAGAAGGGAATGAAAATATCCTCACATGTAGTGTACATGTGGATATTAAAGTGTAGGGATGTGCCACGTCCTGATATATATGATAAAGGAGATAACTAGGGGCTAGTTGTTGGACTTTTTAGGCACAGTTGGTTGATCAGGATATAGTCACACAGAGAGTGTTGTTCTATAAAAAATATTTCAATTTATTAAGACAACAATAGAAAAAAGTTGTACATATTAAAAGGAGATTGCCATTGCATTAAAGACTACCTAAAGTGCTAATTCGGCAAGCTTCTCCAAATACAGTGACAGGAATAGTAAGCAATAGTAATATATCAAGAAAATCAGGTTGAACAAAACTCTCAAAAACACGAAAGACAACCTATAATTATAATTGAAAATCCTGTATGTTTATGGAGATGCAGGCAAAAAGATGTCTGCGATGGTCTGGCTTGCTTGGTTAGCTGACTCGACCGGTTTCACGCTATCTCACAGCGCTTCCTCACGGAGTCTTAGTGTGGTTGAAAAAGTATTTAGAGCAAAAGGAAAAAATCCAAAAAGTTTAATAGGTAATGCGTATAAGGAATTTCTTATCAGGAAAGAGTAGGTTATATCCGGGCTGCTGGACGTAGTTTGAAAGGTATTCAAATAACCCAAAGATTATAAGAAAGATTCTTCAATTGAGGAGGGTAAGGCTTAGTTGAAGAGGAGGACAAGAAAACCAAAAGTTTCTAAAACGTCAGACCTCAAAGGGTAATGAACTCCTTGGTAAAGGAGATTGCACCGCATGTGTATGCCCTAAGCTGTAAGGGCAGCGAATACACCTGGGTAGTGGGTTGCAGCGGCTAGCTCCTCCACAAGTCTCCCGAGAGTCTCTATATTCAGAAATCTGGATTTATTCCAAATCTGTCCACGAGTATAAACATAAGAAGGCTGTACCTAAACTTACAGACTCCAACGGAGAATGTGGGAGATAGATCTATTCTATCATTGGATGCCACCAAGGCCTTTGATAGTCTGGAGTGGGACTATCTCTGGCACGCTCTGGAGAAGTTCGGGTTTGGTCCATCTTTTATTAAATGGATAAAGCTATTGTATAATTCCCCAAGGGCCAAAATAAAAATAAATAATGAAGTTTCAAAGTCGTTTGAATTGGAAAGGGGAACGAGACAGGGATGTCCATTGTCCCCCCTCCTTTTCGCCCTGGCAATTGAGCCTTTGGCGATTGCTATTAGAGCAAGACAGGAAATACAGGGGTTTCAGAGAGGAGCAGAGGAGGAAAAAGTCGCACTTTATGCGGACGATATCCTTCTTTTTTTGGGTAACTCTACAACTTCCCTTAAAACTGCAGTTCAAACAGTAGAAGCGTTCGGACGATTCTCGGGCCTAGTAATAAATTGGGAAAAGTCAACACTCTTATTAGTGGACCCGGCAAGCAATATGGATGGATCCCTCAATTAAAAATTGGGGAGAAGATGGAGTATCTAGGCATTGTGTTAACATGTAACCCAGAACAATTTATAAATAATAACCTAGTGCCACTTCTGGGTAAATTTAAACGCAAAGCGGATATATGGGGACATTTGCCACTGTCGGTGGCCGGCCGCAGCAATTTAATCAAAATGATATGGATGCCACAATTGCTCTATATACTCCACAACTCCCCAGTATGGATTGATAACCGATGGTTTAAAAAGATAGAGACCCTCTTTAGGACCCTAATTTGGAAAAAGGGAAAAGCAAGGATCAGTCTCCGAATGTTGCAATTACCAACAAATAGAGGAGGGTTAGCGGTCCCACACCCTTATAGTTACTTTTTGGCGGCACAGTTGCAGCATTTGGGGGGGTGTAGTATAGAGGGGGGAGGAAACACAAGTGGGAAAATGATATTAAGAGGGTCTCCTCATAGATCTGTAATAGAGACCTTAGAGGCCAACTCTTTCTCGGCGAAAAATCCAACAGTAAAGATGGTGGTAAGAATATGGCAAGCAGTAAAATTAGCTTTGGGCTATAAAGGATTAACAGAATATTCCCCATTATGGGACAATAATAATCTAAAAGAAATTTTGGCCATGGGGAAACTAAAAGAATGGGATAAACGGGGGATAACCAGAGTGGCACAATTGTATAAAGGTTGCACATTAAAACTCTTCTCAGAGCTAAGCAGTGAATATAGCATCCCAAACTCCATGTTTTTTACTTATTTACAGGTCAGACACGCACTACAAGCCCAATTTAAACTACAGCCGGTAAGATGGCAAAAGCTCACGCATCTCCAAAGACTAATCAAGACGGGGGTTCTCAAAGGTCTTATCTCAGAATTATATGAACAGATTAGTGATCAGTTAATAGGAAAAGAGAAGTTGAGCAGGAACAAACAGAGATGGGAGAAGGATATTGGACTTTTAACGAATGACCAATGGGACAGGATACTGGAACTAGGGACAAGGGTCTCATTAGCCCCGTCACAATGGGTCTCCCATTTATTCCTCCTCCACAGGGTCTATTATACCCCAAAGAAATTATATGGATTTGGATGGAAGCTGGATGATAAATGTCCTAGATGTCAAAATACAGGGGACCTCATCCACATGATGTGGAAATGCCCAAAATTGCATAGATATTGGGTTAAAATTCTGGACACTATAAATGCAACTTTCAGTACTACTCTGGAACTTGAAGCCAGGGTCTGCCTATTAGGATGCATTGAGGAGAGAATGGGGCAGAGGGATACATTAGAAGCAGTTATAATATGCCTGTTCCAGACGAGGAAACTAATAACACTAAAATGGCAAGCACAAAATCCACCCACAGTAGAGGAATGGTTTAATGTAATGAATAGCACAATTGGGAAGGAAAGGGGAACATGGATTAGAAGGGGTAACCTCAAAAAATTTAAGGCAATATGGGAGCACTGGTTATGTAAAATAGGCCGCTCACTTTAAATCAAGGAAAGATGGGTAAAGAATAATCTAAGGAAAAGAATGGAACTAAAAACGTGTATGCACTTTAAAAGTAAGATAGGAGGGAGGGAGGGGAGGGGTGGGAATGGGATGAATGGACATTTTTAATTTTTGCAATTAATTTTTTGTATATAAAAAAAAATGGATTTGTAAATGTTTCTTTGTATTTGTATGGAAACAATAAAAAAAAGCATTGAAGTTAAAAAAAAATTATGGTATTCGCTCGAGTTTTATGACTGAGCGAGATCTTGAGAGAGAATTTTAAGTTGAAAGTTATTTTTAAGAAGTTGAATATTGAAAGTTTTATTTATTAAGAATTTAATTTATTAATTGGATTATTTATTTATTTATTTATATAATATTTATATATTTACCAATAAAGGTGCCGCGGCCATTTCTATTACCATTAAATAAAAAATAAAAATTATATATACAATAAAATTATTTAATTACATTTTTTGGTATGTTGAGTTTTATTTATAGGTATTAGTTTAATTTATTTGGTACAGCCTACATTCCCATGTAATATAGACCAGTCACTGCTACTATCTCTCCTTGTGCAGGGTGACTGGTCTTGTCTTCACCCCCTCCTGTAGTTTCAGCAGGCAGCCTGCCTCCCATGGCTCTGATCTCTGCACAGGCTGTGTACAGCACAGTGATGATATCACTGATACTTTTAGAAGGTAATATCTCGATTTGTGAAGGCAATTGGTGGACACAATTTATATCCTATGGTTCCATTAAAGAATATAATGAATGACAAGTTTTGCCCAGATTTCAGCCTTAATAAATATGTTCTTCTCTGATAACTGTATGCAATATGTGATAAATAGACTTTATGTTCAAAGGCAGACCAGAGCACTGGTTAATAAAGTCTATTTGTACATCATATTCAGGGTAGGTTTCTCAAATGTTATGTTTGCTATGAAACTTTCCACAGGTGTGCAGTGAAAAGGTTCAGGGCCATGGCTATAATTAAACACAAGCAAAGCAAAATGAGGCACAAACAGACAGATAATTCATGAAGCATGTAGGAACGCGCACTAAACACAGAGTATAAAAATGTGCAGCCAACAATTGATTTCTTGCTTTGCCAACATGTGGACCTTACTCCTTATTACATGCATTGCCGCAGTGTCTGCTGAACCCCTAACCTATTATGGGTAAGGATAACCACTGTAGCTTCAGCTCTACCTTAAATTATTTTTCTTACTAAACTGTTTTATGATGTCATTATTTTTATTTATTTTAAGGGATAAAGTGTTTCGGGTAGTGCCACAAACAATTGAACATGTGGAACTTCTCAAATCCATAGCCAGCCAGACAAAGGTATGATAAAGATAAAGATAAAGAATGTATCCTAAACATCTTATAAGGGTATTTACATTTACCTGTGAATGTTTTCCGAAAATACTCTGATGACATGAAAACTCAGAGGTCCCACGTGTAAAAAACTTAGGCATACACAGCATCCGACAAACAGCAAGTATTAGTCAGGGGTCAAGTCCTGGGGAAAAAAGTGTGGGAACTCCCACCCAAGATCCACTCCCCCACCAAAAAAAATAAAATGATACGCTCATATGCATAATTACTAAACCGCATGTTTGTTTGTTATTTCGTTCCACTGTACCTTGGTAATCCTTTATGTTACTGGCCGCTTCCTGTATATGGATTCATCGGGTAGTGTGTGGGTATTCCGTCAATTCCTTGATACCGCAATGTCTCCTGGGAGCTTTTGTCATTGTTCCCAGGAGACATTGCGGAGGTCTGCAGCGAGTTATCGCAGGATTTAGAAAGAACTTTAAGCAAGTTCTTTCTAAATCCCATGATAACTCGCGGCAGACCTCCGCAATGTCTCCTGGGAACAATGACAAAAGCTCCCAGGAGACATTGCGGCATCGAGGAAGTGACGGAATACCCGCACACAACCCGATGGGAAGCGGCCAGTAACATAAAGGATTACTAAGGTTCGCCTGCCCCTCACAGTGACTCGAGCTGGGCATCGCCGCGTAAGTGAAGGATTGGCTCGGGCGGCTCGGCTGCTCTCGTCCTGCAAAGGGAACTGCGTTCCTGCTGTGAAAAAAGTGCAGGGACTCCGTTCCCACGCGTTCCCGCAGGACTTGAGCCCTGGTATTAGTGTGAGAAGCCTCAGATGCATGTTACCTCTCTAACTTCTGGGCTGCATACTCAGTCTGTTGCAACTGCATCAAACTCAGTGAAGCTATATGAAATTTATAGTAATTTGCTTTCCTGGCACTTTCAGACAATGGAATTTCTATTTGAAGCTTCTTTTATTCTACCATACAGAAAAATATATTCCTAAAAATATATATATTCTACCCAGAATCAATAGAAAATGTTGGATGGAACCCAGTATGTATAAGGGTTAGTTCACCTTCACTTTAAAAAAAAGAAAAACATGCTTTCCATCACCCCTAGCATGTTACAGAGCTCAGAGGCAGATGGGCTGTAGAGTGCACTGTGCACAGGTAAGGTTTAACAACCATGAATCGGCCACTGGGGGCACACTTCCAATGTTCAGCCTGTCTTGACATTTAGCCAATATGGTGGGGGGTTCACACTATCTTCAAATGCGGCTCATAGCAGGGGTCCGGTGCGTTCCCGGTGACCGTTTCAGGTCCGATTAAAGCCTGGATATTTGGCCGAATTCTGACCTGAAATGGACCAAAAGATGCACAGGGCAGCAGTGGAAATATGTATACCGGCTCCACAGAGACCTGGTAAAAATCTCCTGATATTGGAGAACCTGCATCCAATTTGCAATAGTGTAGACCCTGCCTTAACCACTTAAGGACCGCCTAACGCCGATATACGTTGGCAGAATGGCATGGCTGGGCACAATCACGTACCTGGATGTCCTCTTTAAGTGCCCAGCCGCGACCCGGTCCGAAGCTCCGTGACCGCGGCCGTGGGAACCGGCGAACCCGATCGCCGCCGGAGTCCCACGATCGATCACAGGAGCTGAAGAACGGGGAGAGGTGTGTGTAAACACACCTTCCCCGTTCTTCACAGTGGTGCTGTCATTGATCGTCTGTTCCCTGATATAGGGAAAGGCGATCAATGATGTCATACGTCCAGCCCCGCCCCCTACAGTTAGAAACACATATGAGGTCACACTTAACCCCTTCAGCACCCCCTAGTGGATAACTCCCAAACTGCAATTGTCATTTTCACAGTAATGCATTTGTATAGCACTTTTTGCTGTGAAAATGACAATGGTCACAAAAATGTGTCAAAATTGTCCGATGTGTTCGCCATAATGTCGCAGTCACGAAAAAAATTGCTGATAGCCGCCATTAGTAGTAAAAAAAAAAAATTATAAAAATGCAATAAAACTATCCCCTATTTTGGAAACGCTACAAATTTTGCGCAAACCAATGGATAAATGCTTATTGCGATTTTTTCTTAACCAAAAATAGGTAGAAGAATACGTATCGGCCTAAACTGAGGGGAAAAAACTTTTTTTTATATATTTTTGTGGGATATTTATTATAGCAAAAAGTAAAAAATATTGAACTTTTTTCAAAATTGTCGCTCTATTTTTGTTTATATCGCAAAAAATAAAAACCGCAGAGGTGATCAAATACCACCAAAAGAAAGCTCTATCTGTGGGGAAAAAAGGACCCAATTTTGTTTGGGAGCCACGTCGCATGACCGCGCAATTGTCAGTTAAAGCGACACAGTACTGAATCGCAAAAAGGGGCCTGGTCCTTTAACTGCATTTTGGTCCGGGTCCTAAGTGGTTAAGGTTTGTTTTACTGTGTAGCGTAGGCAATCCGTGCTACCCCCAACAAAACAAAGTGCACATGTGGAAAAAATAATTGAATAATGAATAAAAAGCTGAAAAAGAATTTGATCAAATATGTGAAGGTGCTGCACCTGACTTAAGAAAGCCTAAATATTGGGCTTATGAAATATGTAAGAAAAATAAAGGTAAGTGTGCAACCAAAATGAAACAATAAAAATTGTTGTGCAAGTGTCCTTATTCCAATGACGGAATATACATGTTAAAAGAGTGTCCTTGTGGTATCACACCGATGCAGAGGTTTTGTCCTCTATCTATTAGCAAGGTGGATGCAGGTAACTTCAACACAATTCCCCGGGCAAGTGTAGTAAATGGCCGCTTACCAGATCTGGCGGATCCCCAAGGGGATCAAAAGGGCTCTGCACAGAGATGTCCTCAGCTGGCTCCAGGTAATCCCTCCCGGTCCGCTCCTCTGCTGGAAATCCAGAGACAGTGCTTCTACTTTCACAGAGAGTGGTATCAGCCTCAGGAGATGGTATGGGAACGTGTGGATGGAGAAGAAAAAAAGTGCTTCTAAGGCCCCGTACTCACGACCAAACATGTCTGCTGAAACTGGTCCGCAGGCCAGTTTCAGCAGACATGTTTGGTCGTGTGTGGGCGCGAGAGGGCCGAATTCCAGCAAACATTTGCCCGCCGGGCCTTTTCCCAGCGGACAAATATTCCTGGACTTGTTTTAAAACAGTCCGCTGGAATCCAAATACATGTTTGGTCGTGAGTACCCGGCCTTAGTGCAGTATTTTGGTAAAAAACTTTTACTTTATTCCACTCAATGGAAAACAGGACTGACATCTAAAAAAGGCTTCATAGATACAAAGGGCCAGATTCTTGTATAACGGCGTAAAACTCGGCGGGCGTAACGTATCTGATTTACGTTACGCCGCCGCAAGTTTTACGAGCAAGTGCTTGATTCACAAAGCACTTGCCTGTAAAGTTGCGGCGGCGTAACGTAAATCCCCCGGCGCAAGCCCGCCTAATTCAAATGATCCGGGTAGGGGGCGTGAATCATTTAAATTAGGCGCGTACCCGCGCCGAACGTACTGCGCATGGCCGTCCCTAAAATTTCCCGACGTGCATTGCGCTAAATGATGTCGCAAGGACGTCATTGGTTTCGACGTGAACGTAAATGGCGTCCAGCCCTATTCACGGACGACTTACGCAAACGACATAAATTTAAAAATTTCGACGCGGGAACGACGGCCATACTTAACATTGGCTGTGCCTCATATAGCAGGGGCAACTTTGCGCATCGCAAATCTTACGTAAACGTTGTAACTTCACTGCGTCGGTCGGGCGTACGTTCGGGAATTCGCGTATTTTGCTAATTTGCATACTCGATCGGGAAAACAACATCGGCGACACCTAGCGGCGAAAAAAAAAATTGCATTTAAGATCCGACAGCGTAAGAGCCTTACGCCTGTCGGATCTAATGGTTATCTATGTGTAACTGATTCTATGAATCAGGCGCATAGATACGACGGGCGGACTCAGAGATACAACGGCGTATCAGGCGATACACCGGTGTATTTCTTTTGAGAATCTGGCCCAAAGTGTCAACTTGGAAGCACAAACATCAAACCAGCTTCGGCTCAGGCCGATCAGCTGGGGGCGTGGTGACGTCAGTGGCTATTGCTCCACCCGACGCTGCGTTTCTCCCTATTGGTCATCGACTGGGAAAGGGCCTCCTTTCCCAGTCGAATTGTGTTGAAATTACCTGCATCCACCTTGCTAATAGATAGAGGACAAAACCTCTGCATCGGTGTGATACCACAAGGACACTCTTTTAACATGTATATTCCGTCATTGGAATAAGGACACTTTCACAACAATTTTTATTGTTTAATTTTGGTTGCGCACTTACCTTTTTTTTTCTTACATAAGGTTTGTTTTAGCCTCGTCATCGAAGGGTCAAGAAATCTAAAAGATTAGGATTATTGGGCCAAATTCTCAAAAAGTCTGCGTAACTTAAATTTCAGCAGTTAAGTTACACTGACTTAAAATTTCTACCTAAGTGCCTGATCGTCAAAGCACTTAGGTAGAAATTACACGCTGTGTAACTTAAGTGCCGCCGTCGTAAGGCGGTCCTCCTCTCCTGGGGGCGTTTAAAATTTAAATGAGGCGCGCTCCCGCACCGGCCGTACTGCGCATGCGTGTGACGTAATTTTCCCGACGTGCAGCGCGCGAACGTAATTAACGCCGGTCATCTTTGAGAATTTCGACGGGACACTAAAGTTGCGACGGGTGAAAAAAAAAGACGCGCCGGGAAAACAAATAATTATAAAAAAAAATGTCAGCGTCGCTCAGCATGCATTCCTGAGAGGGAGAACTCCATGCCAATTTTCAAAGAAAAAAACGGCATGGGTTCCCCCCCCAGGAGCATACCAGGCCCTTAGGTCTGGTATGGGTTGTAAGGAGACCCCCCCACGCCGAAAAATTGACGTAGGGGGTCCCCCTACAATCCATACCAGACCCGTATCCAAAGCACGCTACCCGGCCGGTCAGGAATGGGAGTGGGGACGAGCGAGCGCCCCCCCCCCCTCCTGAGCCGTGCCAGGCCGCATGCCCTCAACATGGGGGGGTTGGGTGCTCTGGGGCAGGGGGGCGCACTGCGGGCCCCCCCACCCCAGAGCACCCTGTCCCCATGTTGATGAGGACAGGACCTCTTCCCAACAACCCTTGCCATTGGTTGTCGGGGTATGCGGGCGGGGGCTTATCGGAATCTGGGAGTCCCCTTTAATAAGGGGGCCCCCAGATACCGGCCCCCCACCCTAAGTGAATGGATATGGGGTACATCGTACCCCTATCCATTCACCTGGAGGCAAAAAGTAAAATGTAGTAAACACACAACACAAGGCTTTTTAAAATAATTTATTATTCTGCTCCGGATGCCCCCCCTGTCTTCGTTATTAGCTCAATTACCAGGGGGGGCTTCTTCTTCCACTCTCCGGGGGTCTTCTCCGCTCTCCGGGGGGGGGGGTTTCTTCTTCCGCTCTCCGGGGGGGGGCTTCTCCGGACTCCGGGGGGCTTCTTCCATCTTCTCCCCTCTTCCGCTGTTGACTCGGCGAACCCCGGTTCTTCTGCAGCTCTCCGGTGCCTTCTTCTTCAGCGCTGGCTGCCTGCTATGTTTGTGTGTTAACTCGATTTCAAACAGGCAGCCGGCGCGGTCTTCTGTGGCGTCAGGGTCTTCTGGTCTTCTCCCCTCTTCCGATGTTGCCTCGTCGCCTGTTGTCGCTGTAATGATGGAAGCGCGCCTTGCATCACATTTATATAGGCATCACCGTCCCATCATGCTCCGGTAGGTACCCACGTGGTGGGTGCCTACCCACGTGCACCCACCACGTGGGTACCTGCCGGAGCATGATGGGACGGTGATGCCTATATAAATGGGATGCAAGGCGCGCTTCGATCATTACAGCGACAACAGGCGACGAGGCAACATCGGAAGAACAGAAGACCAGAAGACCCTGGCGTCACAGAAGACCGCGCCGGCTGCCTGTTTGAAATTGTTGTGTGTTTACTACATTTTACTTTTTGCCTCCAGGTGAATGGATAGGGGTACGATGTACCCCATATCCATTCACTTAGGGTGGGGGGCCGGTATCTGGGGGCCCCCTTATTAAAGGGGACTCACAGATTCCGATAAGCCCCCGCCCGCATACCCCGACAACCAATGGCAAGGGTTGTCGGGAAGAGGTCCTGTCCTCATCAACATGGGGACAGGGTGCTCTGGGGTGGGGGGGCCCGCAGTGCGCCCCCCTGCCCCAGAGCACCCAACCCCCCCATGTTGAGGGCATGCGGCCTGGCACGGCTCAGGAGGGGGGGACGCTCGCTCGTCCCCACTCCCATTCCTGACCGGCCGGGTAGCGTGCTTTGGATACGGGTCTGGTATGGATTGTAGGGGGACTTTTTCGGCGTGGGGGGGTCTCCTTACAACCCATACCAGACCTAAGGGCCTGGTATGCTCCTGGGGGGGAACCCATGCCGGTTTTGAATTTTAAAATTGCCGTGGAGTTCTCCCTCAGGAATGCATACCAAATGCCGTCGCTGGAATGGGCCTTTACAAGGTTTGGCTAACTTTCCACATTATAAAACCAGCCCTAGTTTTGCGCCGGCAAATTCGGAACTTAGGCAGAAATCAAAGTGCTGAAATGCTTTGAAAATCTGCTTAAGTCCTCATTTGCATACGCAAAGCTGCATTTCAATGAGAAATGCCCCCAGTGGCGGATGCGGTACTGCATCCTAAAATCTGACCGTGTAAGTGTCTTACACATGTCAGATTTTCTGCCTAACTTTGGAAAAAGCCTTTTGAGAATCGTTTCCAAAGTTAGGCACAGGGATACGCAGGCTGAACAGCAGTTAAGTCTGCGTATCTCTTTTGAGAATTTGGCCCATTGTGTTTGATGATGTTGTGGTATTGTATTTACGTGATACATATTTTCACAGAGCAGCAATCATCCTGTTAATCTCATAAAATGCTTCTTCCTTTACAACTCATTCCTAAATCCCCCCCCCCCCCCTTTCCCATACTGTATATGAGAAAAGCTGTGTTTAGCCATTTCCTTTTAAAGCTCACCACGTTACTATCTGATTGTACAATTCCCTTTAGATTTAGATTTACCAACATTTATGTACTAGAGCCTGCCAAATTGGATACAGATTGATTGAATAGCATATGTAGGTCTTCATATTAAACACTTTTTTATAAATCTTAAGTTGATTGTACAGAAATTGTATGATGAGATGATAACTTGGGGTGACAGAGGCAGTACATTGTGCAGAGCCTAGGTAATGCCTCCCCAGGGACCCACTGGCACAACGTACAGTTGCTAATTGATGAATGGGAATTTGAGTGTATGCGGTCGCACACCAGGGTTTGCAGAAAGTACCTGCATGTGCACTGATGTATGCTCCAAACACAATCTATCCGAGCATACATCAGTACACACGCAGGTGTTTTACACAAATGCCAGCGCATGATCATGTACTGCTGCCTCTTCCTATTCATTTTAATGGGCGGCTGTACATGGCAACAGTGGGTCCTGTGGATGTCATTATGCTGTATGACCCCCCGATCAGCATGCATGTGTTACAGATCAAGTCACATTACATGTTGGAAGACATATTAAAAGGGTTAACAATAAATAAGCAGGATTGTTATGAGAATTTCAGGACGCAAGGAATGAATGTTCCTTGACCCTAGGACACTGCTAAAATTTAGCATGTCCATGATGGAGACAGACAAGAGTACTTAAACTTTGGCACACTAGCATAACGCTGTATTATATTTTAGTACTAACCTCTATGTCTGGCATATCATTGTATTGTCTTGGTGCTTCAATAAAGGAAAATGTGAGTCATAGGTAAGGAACCTAATAACAATATGTTAACACCATCTCTTTCTTTATTGGTGGGAATTGGTAAGCTTTAAGCTGTTGGCATATCCCCTATTAACCAAATATATTTTACAATGAAACAGAAGTTGTCAAAATACAAATCAACACATTTTTTAATCAAAACACAAAGTTATTAAATATAAATCAGTAAATTATGTAGGAGGACAATGTCATCAACCTAAAGTTCCAGATATCTTATAAGCATAGAGGGCCAGATTCACAAAAGAGAAACGCCGGCGTATCTACTGATACGCCGTCGTATCTCTGTTTCTAACTATGCGGCTGATTCATAGAATCAGTTACGCATAGCTAGCCCTAAGATCCGACAGGTGTAATGGACTTACACTGTCGGATCTTAGGATGCAGTACCGCGGATGCCGCTGAGGGGAGTTCTCGTCGTAAACCAGCGTCGGGTATGCAAATTAGCACTTACGGAGACCCACGAAGCTTTTTCCCTTCGTTAAGTCGCCGTAAGTGTTAGTTTGCCGTCGCAAAGAAAGGGTACCTTTTACAAAGTGTAAAGTTAGTACACCATGTAAAAGTGTACCCGTCTTTCCCGCGTCGCTGTCAATTATTTTTTTAATTTTTTTTTTTTTCCCGGCGCAACTCTTTTTTTCCCGACGCAACTTTTTTTTACCCGTCGCCATTCACAAAACCTCAACACATCGTAACTTTGCGCAAAGCAAGTCGGGAAATTTGCGTCGGGAGCATGCGCAGTACGTCCGGCGCGGGAGCGCGCCTAATTTAAATGGGACTCGCCCCATTTGAATTGGCCCGCCTTGCGCCGGACTGATTTAGGATACACCGCCGCAAATTTCCAGGTTAGTGCTTTGTGGATCGGGCACTAACTTGGGCAATTTGCGGCGGTGTAACTTAAATCGTTTAAGTTACGTTGCGCCCGGGCTATGTGAATCTGGCCCAGAGTCCCCAGAAACAGCAGAAGTGAATGTGAGTTCAAGAGAGAAAAAGTCCTTATAAATCTCACTGTAGGAGTGTCAGCAGAAAGAATCCAAGACCATCCAAAGACCCAGGAGAAAAAGGCATGCCACCCATGTGTAGCAGTTTGGGACTTACTGGAAGTGGATGACCACTAGGTAATGGTCAAAACTCGCATTTGGTAAATATTAGAATCCACAGGTCCTGCGCCACATACTTAAAACTCTAGTCAGAAAGCCTTGAAGTGAATCTCATGGATCCATACTTGTCTCCCAAGAGCAGCAGTTCTTAGCTGATGTGGTAGTATGTTTCCCTGCCAGGGCCTAGAAAGAGATTATGACCCAAAATTATCAACCAGACAGGTTTAGGGGGTCCAGGGAGCTTGTGTCATGGAGAGGAAACTGGATTTTCAGTTTCCTCAGTGTTTTCTACAGTCTGTTTTGGGACCTAGAGCCTGGAGATTTCTAAGTGATCCATGTGGTATGAAATCTCTGATCCTAGCACCAGGTATTCAGAACAACCAGCACACTAATTGGTCAGTTGTGTCTTGGGCTATTAGTAATGACCTGACCATGGTTCTGAGCTTTACAATGGCAGACAGAAGGTCTGGTCCAGGAGTCAGGAGAGCTCCACCTGGGAGAGAGGTGGGAGCCACGGCAACAAGAGGCTGCTAGCTGTGTGCACTGTGAGCAACCAGTCGTTGGGAGGCAGACAAATGCTTAAAGGGTAAGAGCAGAAGTGCTGCATGTACAAGCCTGGAGGTTGAGTGACCATTTGTTTTGAAGCAAGTGTAAAATACTGAAAAAAACTCTGTGAGAATAATCTGTTTTTTTGTATTTGCTTAACTTTCTTTTAATAAAAATTGTCAAGAAAAGCCCTTAAAAAGAAGAGAAACCGTGTCCTTGTTGTGAGAAGTAGCATCGATTATAGAGCTCTTATGGGTGGGGGACCAGGATCTGGGGGCTCCCTTATTAAAGGGGGCTCCCAGATTCCGATAAGCCCCCCACCCGCTTACTCTGACAACCAACGGCCAGGGTTGTCATGAAGAGGGTTGACGCACACCCGGCATTACAGCGGGAAGGAGCGTTGAGTCAACATCGAAGAAGAGAAGAGGGAAGAAGGTGACGCAGAAGACCGGGCCCCGGCTAGTAAAAGAGCTGGCAGAAGATAGCGGAGGTGCCCGGCAGAAGGGAGAAAGAACTGGAGAGCGGAAGAAGAGAGCGGAGAAGTCGGAATACCCCCGAAGTCAGAAGAAGACCCTCGAAGTCTGGAGAAGACCGGACCCCCCGCTAGTAAAAGAGCAGAAGGAAGATAGCAGAGGTGCCCAGCAGAAGGGAGAAAGAACCGTACAGCGGAGAAGTCAGAAGACCCCTAAAGTCAGAAGACCCCCAGGGCTGCCTAATAAATTATTTTAAAAACCTGTCTAGTGTGTTTTTTTTCTTGTGTACAGTGAAATTCCGCGCCTAGTCACAGGCAGCCTGGTCACGTGACTTACCCCCCGCGCTGTGGAGTGTCGGCGAGGATCGATTGGATGGTGTGTCAGCGGCAGCTTTCATTTCCCCACCGAATCCCAAAATTGAAACCGCTTTCAGCGGTGACAGGTCCGCAGCCTCAGTGCCGGGTGGGCACCCCCTAATGTAAGGAGCCATTTGGCTGTTTTTATGTATGTTTTATATTTTTAAATTAAACGGTATCACGCTATTGGGCTTCCTGGCTTTTCTTCTTTTGCATACAATCCCGTTTGGAGTTCCTGGATCTGCAAAGCGGTCTGTCCATATCCACATGTGTGCAGGCACAATCCTGCATAAGCTTAGTTGACCATCTTTTTCACTAAAGGGGTCAACGAGCTCTGGTAAGAGCAACTCATTTTTCAAAGCACCTTGGGTGGAATTGAAAATTATTCAGAAGCGGTGGTGGCATTTTCTCTTTTCACAGGATCACTGTTAATTAGGAAGTGGACTTTATTCATCGTTTTCTCATACCATATGGGATTTTCTTCTTTACATTTTTTATGATCACATTTGAATTTCACTTTGTGTGTGTTTTTTAAAGTGCAGCGCCGACTGCAATTTGTTGGGACTTTATTTTGTTATTATATTTTTTCCAATTTATATTCAATGAGTCATTGATTGTTAATTATATGTGATTGATTCACGGCACTTTACATATATTGTATGGGCCTAGCGCACTCTATTTTATATTTATCAATGTTTTTTTTCTTGACACTTCCCCCCCCCCCTAGGTGAATGGGTAGGGGTACCCCATACTCATTCACATAGGATAGGGGGCCAGGATCTGGGGGCCCCCTTATTAAAGGGCGCTCCCAGATTCCGATAAGCCCCCCGCCCGCAGACCTCGACAACCAACGGCCAGGGTTGTCAGGAAGAGGCCCTTGTCCCCATCAACAGCACCCACCCCCCATGTTGAGGGCATGCGGCCTGGTACGGTTCAGGAGGGGGCCGCTCGTCCCCACCCCCTTTCCTGACCGGCCCGGCTGCGTGCTCAGATAAGGGTCTGGTATGGATTTTGGGGGGACCCCCACGCTGTTTTTTCAGCGTAGGGGGTTCCCCTTGAAATCCATACCAGACCCAAGGGCCTGGTATGCTCCTGGAGGGGAAAACCATGCCGGTTTTTTATTTAAAATTTGGCGTGGAGTTTCCCTGTGTGAGGGAGGGGTTTGCCTTGGAACAGGTTCACACTGGGGCGACTTCCTGTAAAGTTGCCTCACTATGAATGGGGATCCGACTTGGAGGCGACTTCCATTGAAATCAATTGGTACAAGTCGCCTACAAGTCCGATTGAAGTAGTACAGGAACCTTTTTTCAGATCGTAGCTACTTCAGTAGTGTGCATTAAGACAGCTCCATTCACTTACATTGATTTCTTTATGCAGCGCGACTTGAGGCAACTTGGGGCGACTTGAAGTCGGTTCCAAAGTCAGACCTGTGTGAATGGGCTCTGAGTGTGGATGATGTATGAAGCCCAATAGCTGCATAAATCTAACACATGCGTAGAAACCCCACAAGTCTAACGTCCCTTGTGCACATATGCAGAAAGTAAAAGACCTCTGCCGTTATATATATATCCTGAAGGAAGAAGATCTTTGGGCTTACAGAAGGACAATGCTGGATTCCATGAACAAGTTACTATGGGCCAGATCCACAACGAACTTACGGCGGCGTATCTATTGATACGCCGCGTAAGTTCTACGATGCGCAGTGGTATCTTTGTTTTGTATCCACAAAACAAGATACGCCTGAATGTGGGGTAGATCCGACCGATGTACGTCTTAGTACACCGTCGGATCATAGGTGCATATTTACGCTGGCAGCTAGGTGGCGCTTCTGTTGATTTCCACGTGGAGTATGCAAATTAGCTAGATACGCCGATTCTCAAACGTACGTCCGCCCGGCGCATTTTTTTACGTCGTTTACGTAAGGCTTTTTTCGGCGTAACGTTACTCCTGGCTCTATGAGGTGTACGCAATGTTAAGTATGGACGTCGGGACAGCGTCGAATTTTCCGTTGTTTGCGTAAAACGTTCGCAAATAGGGCTTTGCGTAAATTACGTTCACGTCGAAAGCATTGACTATTTGCGACGTGATTTCGAGCATGCGCACTGGGATTCCTCCACGGACGGCGCAAATGCGCTGTTCAAAAAAAGCGTCATTTACGTGGGGTCAAGATGATTTAACATAAAACATGCCCACATCTCAGACATTTGAATTTTGCGCACTTACGCCGACACATTTACACTACGCCGCCGTAACTTACGGCGCAAATTCTTTCTGGATAAGGAACCTGTCGCTATAAGTTACAGCGGCGTAGTGTATCTGAGATACACTGCGCCTGCCTAAAGATAGGCAGTTCTTTGTGGATCTGGCCCTATGTTTTTAGTAGGTTCCCTAGTGGTTGTCAGCAACACCAAATGCTGGCCTAGGGACATCCAGTGATTGCTGTTCGGCGACTCTCCTTCATTCAGTGAAGGCTGTGCCTTCTTCATACATACACAGCAGATTCAAGACCCTACAACAGGGATTTTGATCCCTCTCCCCAATAATGATTGTCCACTTGGATCTTACTTTAACATCAATTTCCTGTATTGTAAACATCACAACACATTCCATTCTCGGGCACATCTTCAAGATAACATTTATACACATCCTGCACATAGGGGTTGCCAGCCAGCATTCAATTTTCTAAGCTATATCCTTTCTTCTCCATACCCTGAAGGAACTTGTGAGCCAGACAGGGCATGTCAAAGAGAACTCCAAGCTTTCTTCTTTGTTTATACCTTTTCTCAGGAAAAGGGGCCCAACCCACACCAATCAGAAAACAGGGCAGGGTCACCCTAACCCCTGTCTCATTTTTTTTTTTTTTTACATGAACTTTGGATCAATGTGTGAATATTTTGGGCTGCTTTGGGTGTCACTGGCTGTAGGCTCAACTATTTTCCCTTGCCTTCTAATAGGTTCTAGAATGTAATGGGCTGGAAGAGACAGACCCCGGGCCTGAATATTAATGCGGTCTCAGCCAATCCCTAAAGGGGAGGCATTCCCAGAGTGGCTAAGAACAGCATAAATAGTTTAAGGCCTGGAGCAGCAGGGTTCTTGTCCAGGATGATTAAATCCCAGCCTGAAGGGCTGCTGCACTTCTTGGTAGGTTAACTGAAGCTTGCAGAGAGTTCATCAAGGTTCCAACACGGTGGGAGCTGGGGGACCTATTGCAGAAGCTCAATGAGGTCCCTGCGCAATGGGAGTTGGGACACCTATTTCCTGTGAGAATTTGGAGACAAATCAAGGGGGTTCACTAAGGATCTGGCCGATATTGGACCAAATACTGTATCTGTTCCAAGTATCTGGGGACACAGTAAGTAGAGGCCTGGAAGTAGGATCCTAGTGACTGTCTGCTGTTTAACTCTTTGTGTGCTCTACTGGCAGCCCCAGGATTGCTTGTGTTTCTAGTCTCTGCCAAGAGGGAGATTTCCTTGAAGAGAGTGGAAATATGAGAGAGTGTCCTCCAGTTACTTTACACACTAAATTTGGAGTATCCCAAAGCTGCACCCAAACCAAGTTCTACCGGCATTAAAGCATAAAAAAACACCCCCTAGCCTGGTCAATGAATAATGAGACTGTTTGAGTGGTCTAGTGCCGAAAGTGGGGGTATATTAG
Source organism: Rana temporaria (assembly GCF_905171775.1). Taxonomy (NCBI): domain Eukaryota; kingdom Metazoa; phylum Chordata; class Amphibia; order Anura; family Ranidae; genus Rana; species Rana temporaria. The sequence goes on along the minus strand of NC_053492.1, from coordinate 134,778,962 downwards.
TCAAAAAAAAATTAGAATCCGTAATAATAATAACCATCTGTGATATTTTTTATGTTTTTTTTTTTGTTTTTTTTTATGGGACCTGAAAAAAAGCACTTGCACTGTTTTTTACAACTTGACACAGTAATGCATTTGGCTCAGGGGTGCATTCCGCTTTGTGCCGGAGTGTCATTTAAAAAAAATAAAATAAAACGGCACTGCAATGCGAAGCACCGTTCCATATTAACACAATAATAACAACACATAGGTGTGCAGTTGGTCTATAAATCTAATACAAACTTATTTTAACGCTATTTTCTTTTTTTTTTTGCAAAGCTACAAATCTCAACATGGTAAGGGTAGTGACTGTAAAATATCACATAATCTATTGACTTACATATAATATTGCATTTACATGTGTTGTATCCCTAGCTAATATGACATGTTGACTGCTGTGGTGTGTATTTTAATGTCTTCAGTACATTCCTCTCCATTCTGCACCATCGCCATGCTTAGTTACTCATGCCAAGCAAAGCTTACAAAAAACTCCAAGAGTGTTTGTACAAATATCAATGAGATATGCACAAATAACTCTGATCTGAGCCAAGCTGTAATCATAAACTGATGGCATAACAAAACTTGAAAGAATCATTTAGTATTATTATTCTGAAACCTACACAATATGATATATTGTATTATATTTTATTATATTGTATTTACCCTTCATATGTACATGAATGATTAATGCTATTAAACTGCTGAGCTGTATAAAACCCCCACTGCAGGAAATGTGGAATAGCACAATGACATTTTAATTATCTATGAACATGTAGGAGTTGTACAGAAACTGCAGGCTTGTCACTGGGAAATACTGACTCCTCCAGCCTTAATTCCTAACATTGTGTATGCAGTACATAGGGATGTCTGCATAGATCATCACACAATAGGTATCATTATACAAACTATTACAGGGCCATTTTTGCAAACAATATTTTTTTATTGATGTTGACTTTACCCACTTGACCTCTTTGGCAATTCTGACATTTCTCTCATACATGTAAAAATCTGATTTTTTTTTGCTAGAAAATTACTTAGAATCCTCAAACATTATACTGTATATTTTTTTAGGCTTAGGCCCTAGAGAATACAAATGTGGGTGTTGCAATTTTTTGTGTCACACAATATTTGTGCAGTGGTTTTTCAAACCCAATTTTGTTGGGGGAAAAATACACTTAAATTAATTTTAGTAAACAAAAACACAATATAATGCCCAATTTTTTGTAAAGTATAAAAGATAATGGTACGCTGATTAAAAAGTTTCCAAACATGTTGGGCCTTAAAAATTGTGCATGCTCATGGAACAGCAACAAACTACGATACTTAAAAATCTTCAAAGGTGACGCTTTAGAAGCCTTTTCAGGTTACCAGTTTAGAGTTACATAGGGGGTCTAGTGCTTTATATGTGCCGTGTGGTGCGATCGCCATTTACATATGCGTACATGACCTATGTGCACGTTCGCATTTGCACATAATTTGCGCATAAGCATGGGGGCACGTCAAAGTACATTTTTTTATAATTTGACTTAAATGTATTTTTTTTATGCTGTGCTATTATTTTAAAAAAAAATTTGATCAGCTTTATTGCTATCAAAATGTATGAACAACATCTCTTGTAATAGCATGGGCTGTGACAGGTCCTCTTTATGGAGAGACCTCGGGTCTATTAGACCCCAAATCTCTCCTCTGGCCTCCAAAGCATCTGATCAAACCGACATTGGTTCGATTAGATGTTGTACCAGTCGGTAACGGCTAATAAATTAACAAAACCGAAACCAGAAGTGACAAAATCTTTGAACACTTCCGGTTCCTGACATCACAGAAGAGTGGAAGGAAATTCTGTTCTTGCCACTCTTCCAAGGTTATTCGACCAAACTGGTTGCATCATTACCAGGCTCCCCAATTTTAATGGAAGAGCCCTGTAAAGGCATGAGAGGAGGGGGACACCTTTCTGCCTCCTGTAAAAGTGATCAACCAGCTGTATAGCCACTTGGATCACTTTTACTTTGAAGGGACTTTCCATCAGAAAAGAACAATACCAAGATAATGGTTGTAGCATGGTCCTGGTATAACATCTTCAACCAGAAACAGGCAGAAGCAATCATCCCCCAGGTTTAAAAAAAATACCTGACCAGATCTGGAAAATACATTTAATCTATGCTGGATATAGCAAAGCCCCAAAACAACATTTAACCAGTCTATTATTCCATGTATTAACTAAATGTAGAATAACTAGAATACAATATTTTTTATGACGTTTTGTGTTTCTGGATTCCTCTTACACTATATTCCTGTTACTGCACCTGGACTCCAAGTATTTTCTGCCTGCCGCATATTTCTGCACCTACCCAAAAGCAAAGTAGAAGAGTAGTAATAGTCTTCCGAAAGGTGTTCTTTCACCTTAATGCATCCTATGCTGTATCACACGGGAGCGCGCCCGCAAGCTAACCCCCCTTGGGAGACCACTTTCCAGTTGCGGGGAGGAGCCGAGACAGCCACAGAGGGACCCCAGAAGAAGGATTGGGGCCACTCTGTGCAAAACTAAATTCACAGTGGAGGTAAGTATGGTATGTTTGTCATTTGAAAATAAAAAATAAACCTTTACAACCCCTTTAAAGAGGAGCTCAGGAAGAGAAGAGTGACCATCTTTCAAAAGGGGGGGCTTAAAGAGGAGCTCAGGAAGAGAAGAGTGACAGTGTTCCAAAAGGGGGGCTTAAAGAGGAGCTCAGGAAGAGATGAGTGACAGTCATCCAAAAGGGGGGCTTAAAGAGGAGCTCAGGAAGAGATGAGTGACAGTCATCCAAAAGGGGGGCTTAAAGAGGAGCTGAGGAAGAGAAGAGTGACATTCTCCTAAAGGGGGGGGCTTAAAGAGGAGCTCAGAAACAGAAAAGTGACAGTCTCCCAAAAGGGGGGGCTTAAAGAGGAGCTCAGGAAGAAAAGAGTGACAGTCTTCCAAAAGGGGGGCGGGGCAGAGATGCTCAGAAAAAGGAGCAGAAGAAGAGCCTGGAGAGGTGCCTAGAAAGAAAATAGTGACAATATTTAAAAAGGAGGACAGAGATAGAGCCTGGAAAGACGCATGGGAAGAGAACAGTGATGCCTTGTACACACCGGCGGAATTTTCGACTGAAAAAGTCAGACCAAAGCTTTTCATCGGATATTCCATCCGTGTGTATGTCCAATCTGACTTTTTCCATCAGAAATTCCGACAAAATTAGATAGTGAACACATTCTCAATTTTTGCAATAAAAAAAATCTGAATTCTCGCTCGTCTGGATGCAATTCCGACGGACAAAAAAACACACATGCTCAGAATCAAGCTCGGAAGCATTGAACTTACTTTTTCTCGGCTTGTCTTAGGCCCCATACACACGAGAGAATTTATCCGCGGATACGGTCCAGCGGACCGTTTCCACGGATAAATCCTCTCAAAGATTTCCGCAGATTTCTATGCGATTGAGTGTACACACCATCGCATTGAAATCCGCGTGGAAATCCTCTGGCGATGACGTGTCGCGCCGTCGCCGCGATTATGACGCGGCGACGGGCGCGACGCTGTCATATAAGGAATTCCACGCATGCGTCAAATCATTACGACGCGTGCGGGGAATCCCTTTGGACGGATGGATCCGGTGAGTCTGTACAGACGAGCGGATCCATCCGTTGGAATGGATTCCAGCAGATGGATTTGTTGTGCATGTCAGCAAATATCCGATCTGCTGGAATCCATCCCAGAGGAGATTTCTCAGCGGAAACAGATCCGCTGGCGTGTACACACCATAGGATCTATCCGCAGAAACCCATTTGCTGGGATTTATCTGCGGATGGATTCTATCGTGTGTACGGGGCCTTAGTGTTTTACGTCACCGCGTTCTTGACGGTCGGAATTTGGTGTGACCTTGTGTATGCAAGACAGCTTGAGCGGAATTCCGTTGGAATTCCTGTTGTGTGTGCAGGGCATCACAGCTCTCCGAGTCTGTAATGTTATGTTCGGGAAGGTGTAAAGCCTAAAATGTTTCAAGGTACATTATGATCTAATGAAACTGGATGGACATTCATGAACTCTGAGCTAATTTTATCCCGCTTTTCATTCAAATATTTTATAAATACATACAAAAATATTTTATAAATATAAATATAGACATTCGAATAAAGAGAGGTGAGTGTTGTGCACTTCGGGCTAAGCTCACCCTCAAGTGATATTTGAATGTTTACTAACTGAACCCCTCACTGGGTGATGGATTCTTTGTATATCTTTGGAGTTCATACTGCTGTATTCTTCATTCTCCAGTTCAGAAGGAGATTAAACATTGTTTTTCCCCACTGTATAAAATAAACCTATAGGCGATTGAACCCAGCAGTGTCCACCTTCAATGTCACTATTCTGCCCATCTTTTCTCTCATAGCTGGATTTTTGGGTTCCTGACTCGGTTTCACTTCTTGAACAAGGAAAGGCTGCTGACTTTCGGGCTAAATATGACAATGCTTTTGACATTCAAGCTCTCATTGCTCACAGTGGAATGCCATTTGAGTAAGTGCAATCAAAGCTGCTCTGCCTTTATGACTTTTTGAAATGTTATCATAGTAAGAACTTTTATGAAATGTATATTTTGCGAGAAATATTATTAAAGCAGTATTAAACCCAAAACAAAACATTTATTATATTGCAGCTTACCAATTCTTGGATCTGATGGCTGCATTAGTTTTTTAGGCTTTCTTCTATTTTTATCTAGTGAACCAGCCTGCAGATCGGCTGTTTCTCAAATGAAAATTTATAAGGAGAGCTGGCAACTCACACATCTGTATCAAAGAATTTATTTAGCTCAAGATTAGTAAAGATAAGAACAGCTTACAAGTTTCGGCAAATAGCCTTAGTCACAACTGAGGCTATGACTAAGGCTTTTTGCTGAAACATGTAGGCTGTACTTATCCTCACTTTTCTGTAGATAAATAAAAACTTTAATACACATGTGTGAGTTGCCAGCTCTCCTTATATATCTGCATTCTGTTCAGATGTTTGACACACTCCTAAACCTTGTGGACAGCCTTCCTAGAAGAGTTGAAGCTGTTATAGCTGTAAAGGTTGGGCCAACTCAATATTAAACCTTACGGACTAAGATGCCATTAAATTTCATGTGCATGTAAAGGCAAGTGTCCCAATACTTTTGACAATATTGTGTATTTTGGAAATGCTATCAAAGCTTTAATTCCACTTTGTGTACACCAAATGCTTTTGTAATCCTATTTTTTAAGTAGCAGTGCCATCATCAGTGTGCTGCACTTAGTCTGTGGGTGGTGCCTATTAGCTCCTCCCACTACAGGCCACCTGCTGGAAAAACAAAAAAGCAAAAAGAGAAAGGTTGGGACTTTGAATGAAGCATGCAGCAGGAAAGCAACAGAAACACTATGTACTGATAACAATGTATTTATTCGATGTAACAATGTACATACTCATGGCACACATGCAAGTATAAAAATGAATAATAACAAATAAGTTCATATATTTACAAGTGAACAAACATGGTAATGGTATAGGGTGGCTTGTAATATGCAGTTTATCTTCGGGGGTCACGAGTCGACTATATGTCACATCCATGGTCATTGTGGAAGTATGGGGAGAGGTTTCATCTGTATTATCCCCTCCCTGCATAATATATATATTACTGTTTTACCTCTTTATTTTGACATATTGTCAATTTATTAAAAATTTTTAGACATTCTCCTTGCATCTGCTCCTGATGAATGGATATAATTCCATGAAATGCGGCAAGATTTTAGATGCTACATTCAGATGTTTACAATGAGCTCTCAGATGCTACATTCAGATGTGTAGAACATGGATTCTTATTCTATTCTTACCAATGTTTGGACAATTTCTTCCTACCACTTGGCACTCGCTGTGATCAGCGAGTTAATGAGACTCGACCCCTTACCACGTGATCAGCTGTCAGCCAATGACAGTTGATCATGTGATGTAAACAGATCATGTGATGTAAACAGAGCCGGTAATCGTCAATTTTTTCTCCTCACGCTATTAGCGGGAGGAGAAAAAAATAGCTGATCACCGGTAGCTGTCAGAGGGACATCGGTCCCAATGAAGGAAACCGGGACCGATGCTCATCTGTGCCACCTGTGCCCCATGCCAGTGCACAACAGTGCTGCCTACCAGTGACCACCAGTGCCACCTATCAGTTCCCACAGTCCCACCCATCAGTGCCCACAGTGCCACCTATCAGTGTCGCCTACCAGTGCCGCTCATCAGTGTCACCTACCAGTGCCACCTTATCTGTGCCCATCAGTGCCGCCTTATCTGTGCCCATCAGTGCCGCCTTATCTGTGCCCATCAGTGCCGCCTTATCTGTGCCTATCAGTGCCCACCAGTGCAGCTTATCAGTGCCCACCAGTGCCGCCTCATCAGCGCATATCAATAAAGGAGAAAAATTACCTGTTTGCTAAATTTTATAACAAACTATGAAACATGATTTTTTTTTTCTAAATTTTCCATGTTTTTTTGTTTGTTTAGCAAATAAAAACCCCAGTGGTGATTAAATACCAACAAAATAAATTCTCCATGTGGTCTCCACTCTGGTACCATGCTCTGAAAATGTTCACAAATATTAACTATTATGTGTTGAGTGCAGCCCTGAAACACTAGTGAAAGAATACTAGTTATATGTTGTTTATTTTGTTCCTTTCATCTATTTCCAGACCATTAAGTTTACCTGTTTAGCTAGAAATCATTTTTAAATACTTTAATTTAAGTGACTTAAATACAACCTTTGCTTTGAGTAAACATATGAACAATTGCAAAGCTAGAAATGACTAAGTCTCTATGGCAAATGTATGAAGGGAACTCCTCTAATGCACACTTAAAATAAATCTGTCACAAAACTAGGTGAGATATGAAAAAAATGACAAGCAAATATTACCTTTGCTTAAAACTGTATGACAAAAATAATTACCAATACCAAAGCTGCGGGCTACATATATGCAAGTCACAACTTTTCACATACACATAATGAGCAGATGAAGGTTTTATTTTAAAACCTCTTTAAAATGGCAGATTGCAACAGTGTTTGGCCCCAGGTACTTCAAGTAAATCTATGAAAATGTTTTAATTTTTCTAGCCCTTTATTTTTAGGACATTTTTATTTTTTTAATATGCTCACCCACCCTAACATGTAATGCACATGAACATTTGTAAGAATCAGATTTTATGTTATTATTTTCCTGTAACAACATATACAAGCCTTATATAAAGTACCGACTGATCCATTCTTTCACAACTCCTCAAAATGAGTGTTGGCTAGTTCCACTTTGAACACCAGGAATAAAGGTGACCCAGTTTTCAGTTGACATTTTACAAGAAAGCCTGGGGAAAGAAGGCCTGCGTTTTGTCTTTGGCCATTTTAAAAGTTTTATGCCGCGTACACACGACCGTTTTTCATGACGAGAAAATTCTATTTTTTATATTGGTCGTGAAAAATGGTTAAAGTTCCAGAGCGTTTTTCACGTCGCCGTTTTTCTCGTCGTAAAAAACGGTGGTGTGTACGCTTTAACGATGGGGGAAAAAAACACGCATGCTCAGAAGCAAGTTCAATCAGCCCAAAGGGTGGCGCCATTCTAATGGAACTTCCCCTTTATAGTGCCGCCGTACATGTTGTACGTCTCCGCGCTTTGCTCAAGCATTTTTTATCACGATCGTGTGTATGCAAGGCAGGCTTATGAGGAATCACATTGAGAAAAACATTGTGTTTTTCCATGACATGAATAGCAGTCGTGTGTACGCGGCATTAGGTTTGTAAGGTAAAATAAGCAATATAGAGTTTACATCATTTTTATTTTATTATTCATTCTTTTAATTAAAATAAAATCAGTCTGGTTTACATGTGATGTAAAAGTGTATATCATGAGTCATCATCAACATATTATAGTATTGACATCAGCTTGATATACTGGTCTGTTTCTGTACAGGGTTATGATTAATGATGTTCAAATGGTCATTGAAAAACAATTTACCAGCAATGCTCGCTCTGGACATAGCTATGAGAAGTATAACGACATTGAAACGGTAAGGCTGCAATTCGGTTGTAATACATTTTCATGGAAACACTTTATGAAAAATATGTTATAGCTATTGTCTTCAATTTAGATTTATGCCTGGACTGCCAACATTGCAGCACAGAACCCAGAACTTGTCACTCGCTCACAGATTGGAACCTCCTATGAGGGACGTCCTATTTATTTGCTTAAGGTAACCATATTCTCAAATGTACCAATATTTAAAACAGAATTTTTTAGGAAATCCATGTTAAGAAAATATTTAGCCTTCCAATGATATACTCTTTTGTGAGAATGCTAGATGCTTGCTAATCCAAAGACTTCTAAAATTTCTGAGTAACTGACCTGGACAAATATTCTGATCAAAAATATTTCTTTCCTCTGCCAGAGAAAGCCAAGAAACTAGCATTTTCAGGAGGAGGTTAGTGATAGACAAGGGCGGACTAACCATTCGGGCCCTCGGACACTGCCTGAGACCCCCATGCCACTAGGGGGCCCCATCAGGGTTGCCAGCCTCAGTAAAACCAGGGACAGTATGAAAAAATCTGTGTTTTTTTTACATCTGCCCCTGAAATGTCCCTTACCGACATCCTTTTGGTCTAAAAATCCCAAGATTATAGCTGCCCCGTCTCTGCAGTACCTTTTCAATGTGTGTATGTGTATAATGTGTGTGTATACTGTGTATGCATACTGTATGTGTGTGTATACTGTGTGGTCCCATAATCTCCTACTGCCTGGGGGCCCCATAATCTCCTATTGCCCGTGGGCCCCATAATCTCCTATTGCCCGGGGGCCCCATGAGTTGTCAGTCCACCCCTGGTGATAGAACAGACAACAAAAGGATTCCTCTTAATCCAGCACTGGGGGGTGATGGCTTCAAACCACTTGAGACATACCTCAAAGAAGTCATAAAATGTTTATGCCACGGTTTGTGTAAAAAGATTTATTGTAAAATCAAAGTATTCCAAGAACAGACAGACAGTCAATGTTAAACATCATGCTTGATATTAAACTTCAATCTCACCCAAACCTCAGCATGCTGACTTGGGCTTATCAAGGCCGGTTTCGGGGGCAACCAAAAGGTGTAGGTGCCAGATGTTGCATTGGCATCCACCCAATGGAAGAGATGACAGACAAATGGTGGAACCCGCAAGGGTCAATGATGTGGAGAGGCCCCTAATAGACCAGACATTGGACTACAAACTGCCGGAAGATGAAGATGATTTGATATAGGGCCACGCACGAAATGCGTTATCAGTATTACAGCCTGCTGACAGCTTTCATCTGCTCTACAGCTGCATCTTTGTTCCATCCTAAGCCTTGTTGTGGTAAGTCGGGTTCATCATCGCTTTGTGTTGGTGATGTCACATCCAGTGCACCACATACTACACCAGCTGCATCCTCCGGAGGCTTCGAGTGCAATGTCTGGTCTATTGGGAAATTTTTATGACTTATTTGAGGTACACCTCAAGTAGTATGTAGCCATCACGCCCCAGCGCTGGATTAAGAGGAATCCTTTTCTTGTTTGTTCTTTTGAAAACACCATCCCCAGTGTTTTCGTTCCCCCCTAGCTGCAGAGGGCTAACATTTATTTCACAGACTGCCATATGTTGGTTCTATATACAGAAGAATTATATATATATATATATATATATATATATATATATATATATATATATATATATATATATATATATATACTGTATATATATACAGAAGAATTCTTTGGTCAAGGTTTTTGTTTTGTTTTAAAAGCAGTTGCCATTTTTAGAAATATGAGGCTATGAAACTCATGAATTTAAATGAAACATTTTTTTGCAGGTAAAAAAATATGCATTTATGCTTTTTGTTAGGAGCCTGTAAAGCATTGCACTCATGGGCCCAGATTCACGAAGCTCAGCGCATCAATAGGCGGGCGTATCGCAACGCAGATACACTAGACCGTCGAAACTTAGAGAGGCAAGCAGCCTATTCAGCAAGCAAATGCGCGCTGCGATGCGCCATCGTAATGTAATTTTGATGGCGTAACCCGACGTAATTCAAAGTGGGAAGGAGGTGGGCGTGATCCATTTAAATGAAGCGTGACCCCATGCAAATTAAGGTCCGAACGAACGGCGCATGCGCCGTCACGTGATCGCATCCCCCGCGTCCCACTGCGCATGCGCCCCAATTCGCCTATCGTATTCCCCCCACGATAACCCAGCCCACCGTTTCCGCCCAGGGCAAAAATCCGCCCGGACATGCGCCAGTCAAGTGCAAAAGTACACCTGCTGGTTTTGGTCGTTTGGTGTGGCTACTTTTGCTTTGTTCAGATCAAAAAAGATGTCCGAGGCTGGGTCGAAAGATAGGAGGGAAAAAAACTTTATTATTGAGGAGAAGGCGGTCATTATTGATGCCATGAGAAAATATAACAAGTTCCTCCACGGCAAGGAAAGTGGCTCGACCAGCAAGGTCCGTAAGGATCAAATCTTGGCACAGATTGCAGCGGAGGTGAGTGCCCTTGGCTATGCCAACCGGACCCCAGACAAGATCGCCAAGAAGATCAACGACCTGCGGCGTCTTGTGAAGGAGAAGGTGGCCAAGATAAAAAAACACAGTAGGGGCACCGGAGGTGGACCAGCCCTGAAACTAAGACTGACACCTGATGAGGAGGTCATTGCCAGGTGCCTGGAGAAGGAGCAGGTGGAGGGCCTGGAGGGCTTCGAGTCAGTTGATCAGCCCTTGAGGACAGGTGAGTGTGTTTTTTCTTTTATCTGGTGTATAGCATGTGGGGGGGGGGGAGTGAATATGTGACAAGTGTGTGGGTCCACCAACATGTTAATGTTTTGTGTCATCCACAGATGTGCAGGATGAAGCGGGCCCATCCTCGGCTGCTGGCCAACCAAGCCCATCCCAGGATACCAGTGTCCACACCTCTCCATTAGAGGAAGTGGAGGAGGAGCACGGGCACCTGGATGATGGCATATATCTGGGGGATGAGACCACCGTCGCTGGACCCTCCCATACCTCCACCTCCATAGGGGATACCCCCCCAAGGGACTCAAACTTCATTGTAACCCCCCCAAGGGCCTCCACCCTTTTGGGAAGCCCCCTAAGGGCCTCTGACCTTTTGGGAAGCCTATCCTCCCTAAGGGAAGTGCCCTCAGGGTCCTCCCCATACATTCGTCCCCAAGCCTCACCTGCACCCAGGAAGGCAATTAGGAAGACGAGGGGTGATCCTGATGCCTTAGAAGCCACTTTGGCTATGGACCTGGCCAGGCAGACCCACCATGTGGGTTCTGTGGCATGTGATATGCGCCGGGTGGCAGCCAGCCTGGCCTCCATGCAGCAGACCCAGGCTGCTTTCACTGCCACCATCACCGAAAATGTGCAGGAGGTCAGTGCCAACAGCACTGCGTTGGTGACCTGCGTTAGGGACCTGGATGACACTAATTCAGGCCTTGTGGCAGAGGTCAGGAGCCTGGGAGTGGCCATACAGGCCAATACAGCAGCCATTGAGGCGGTGGGGAATCAGACCACTGCGGTCCTTACCCGCATAGCCCTGGCTTTAGAGGGTATCCAGGCAGCCAGGGAGAGACCGGGGGATGTTCCTCCTCCCAATGACCCACCCCCCCCACCCGCGGCTGCCCCCAGGCAACAGAGGGCACGGAGCCTTGGCACTAGGCGTAGTCCACGTCGGGCCAGATGAGTGCCATTTAGATTATTTTATTTTTATATTCAATTTGATTTTTGGTTATTAATTGATACTCATGATATGAGTGATATTTTGTTATTATGATACTCGATTGGAGTTGTATTTATTTTATTTTATTATTATTTGGGATATATATATTGACAATTATTTTCAAAGAAACATACAGCAACATAATTGGAGCCTTGACGTGGCGTTGCTGCTCCCAAGTACCGCACGGTGTACTTCGGTCTAATCCAATTTATTGGTGTTTGGGGGGGTGTTAGGGACCACAGTGGGGTGCATGTGTGCATTAGCATTGTGACATGTTTCATGTGCGTGTTGCACGTGAAAATAAGCCTACCACGAGGCATCTCCTGACTGCTCTTCCCTCTGCAGACGGGGGAACCTCGGTTGGGGGGGGAATGTCTGGTTCGGGGGTCAGGTCATGACGGAGTTCAACCTGCAGGCCCCTTCTCATGGCGAAATTGTGCAAAATGCAACATGCACCGATAATCTGGCACACAAAGTCTGGGGCATACAACAGTGTACCCCCAGACCTATCTAGGCATCGGAACCGTGACTTCAGGAGGCCAAACGTGCGCTCCACCACTCCCCGGGTACGTATATGAGCCTTGTTGTAGCTTCTTTCTCCTGGTGTTTGTGGGTTCCGGAATGGGGTCATCAGGTGGGGTCCCAGGGCATATCCAGAGTCACCTGGAAGGGAAAAGACAGGAGGATGTTAGTCATGCATGTGCCCCTTGTGATGTCTGCATCATGGGGGGGACAGTAATGCCTGACACCCATGTCACTCAACAACCAGCCAGCTGTCCCCATACACGTTCTCTTCAAATTGTCTTGGGATGTCGCTTTGCCGGTAGATAAAGCTGTCATGGGTGGCCCCAGGGTGTTTAGCACAGACGTGCCATATGAGGCCTTGAGCATCGGTTATTACTTGTACATTAATTGAATGCCAATTCTTCCTGTTACGGTACATATGTTCAGCGTCACGGGGGGGCTGGAGTGCCACATGAGAACAATCAATGGCCCCCACAGTGCGTGGAAATCTGGCTATTTTATAGAAATCGGTTCTTGCCTTTGCCTGCTGGACCTCCTGGGTGGGTCTCACAATGTGGTGGGACATCCGTCTCAGGATAGCTGGTACAACTTGGTGCACGCACCTACTCATTGTGGATTGGGACATCCCAGCCAAATTTCCACTGGTTCTTTGAAATGATCCACTGGCTAAAAAATGCAGGGTTGCCATGACCTTGAGCAGTGGCGGCACTGCTTGTGATCGATGTGTTGGGCTGGTGAGGTCATCCTGCAGGGATCGTAATATTTCCATGATGGCTTCAGTGTCAAATCTCAACAAGCGAAACACCTCCGATTCAACCATGCCAAAGAGGTCCATGCGATCTCGGGGTACCCTCTCCTGTGCCCTCCTCCTCCTCCTGCGTGCTTGTAGACGCCGTAGTACTATGACCACGGCTGCCCCTGACATGTTGGCACACAGATGTGTTGTCCTGCAAGTGTTGTTGCTCAGCTCCTCTGTCACGCTGCTGCTGTTGCTGCTCTCCAGCTGACCTGTGCAAGTCCGTTGCAAAGTTACCCCTGCTTTTATGAAGGGTAACTTTAGATCGGGCTAGCAGCTTACGCGCACCGCGCGTAGCCTACGACAATCGTACGCATGTGAATCGGCATTTCTCCCTCATTTGCATAATTGAATAGCTAATCAATGGGAACGAAGAATACGCCTAGCCTAAGTATGCGCCTAAGTTTCGCCGGCGGAGGACAGTTGCGTTGGACGGGTGAAGCCTAAGTTCACGTGTATGTGCTTCTGTGGGTACCGCGCATCGATACGACGGTGCACATCTACACTTACGCCGCGTATCTCGAGATACACCGGAGTATCTCTTTGTGAATCTGGGCCTTGATCAGCAAATTGTGCGTGTAATGCCACGGTCCTGCAGACTGTCTAAGTAGCTGTCTGCCTGTCCCTCCAAAACCAGCAGGCAGTTGCTGAATGACAGGAAGCTCAACTAACTACCTAGAGCGCTCAACAGCTTCCTGGTAGTTAATTGAGAACTACAAGCCGACAGTCACAAAGGCTGTCGGCACTTGTAGTTCACTGATTTACAGAGATCCGTGAATCAATGATGCAAGCCTCACACAGCTTCACTCCCCCCCCCCCCCCGGGTCGCTGTCACATGGCGGGGGGGTCAGTGGGAGAGGGGTCTGATGCTGAACATGGTAAATGTTACACCCTTAATATGGGTGTAACATGTTCAAAAAGGTGAACTAGTCCTTTAATTATTTTGCCCTCAACACTCTACAGAAACTGCGCTCCTTAAACTCACAAATGACCTACTATAGGCTGAAACCAATGTACACCATTCTGTACTCCTACTTCTGGACCTTTTAGCTGCCTTTGATACGGTTCACCACCACCTGCTCCTCTAAAAAAAACTCCACTCCTATGCTTTCTGTGACTGTACTCTTAGCTGGTTCTCATCCTACCTATTCCACCTCACCTTTCTTTGGGTTTACTTAAATTCTACTCCTACCTTTCTCTGTAGGGGTCCCCCAAGGTTCTGGTCTTGGACCTCTCCTATTCTCAATCTACACCCCCTCCTTAGGTCAGTTGATTGCCTCCCATGGTGTTTAATACCACTTCCACGCCGAACTGGACTCTGAACTCTCCTTTCTGCCCCATATCCAATCACCGATGTCTTCACATCCCTTTGGCAGGTCTGGATCTTTTGCATGACAGCCACCTGCCAGTTCACTGACTGCACTGCACTCAGCTCTCTTCTGTTCCAAGCTTAAGCAGAATTGCGTTTACGTGAATGTGAGTGTTTTCTTATGTTGTGTAATAAATGGATACATGCTTTTATTAACATGCGCACTGTGGCCACTTTCATGTTTTCTGCAATCCGCCATGTCTGCTGCTGCCAGGCTCATCCACCATACAAATCGCTCAGCATCTGCTACCCCTCTCTGTCAATCCCTCAATTGGCCTCCGCTCACCCAACATATTAAATTCAAAATACTAACAACTTCCAATTCATCCACAACTCTGCCCCCAGCTACATCACTAACCTAGTCGCAAAATACCAATCTAATTTTTCTCTTCCCAAGACCTCCTGCTCTTTAGTTCGCTTGTCGCCATCCCACACTCACCTCCAGGACTTCTCCAGAGCCTCTCCCATCTTCTGGAACTCTCTACCCCAATATGTCAGACTCATCTCTTCAGAGAAGCCTATCTGGTCCCACCTAACAACTGCACTTTTTTTTTTCTCACAGCCCATCCCCTACAGTTATAACCTCTTGTATCTCTTGACCTTTCCTCAAGAGATACAAGCTATAAAAAGCAGGGTTCTCTGATTCCTACTGTATTAAAGTGCATTGAACTGTCTGCTCTTATGTTGTAAATTGCTGCATAAACTGTCGGCGCTATATAAATCCTGTATAATAATAACAAAATAAGATTATTATTGCTATTCCTTGCAAGAGAGAACAGCTGGATTGCAGTTCAGTATCTGACAACCTCTATCATAATGTGCCTATACCCATCCAACCACTGCATCATTATGACAGACAGCACAGTTCATACAGAGCAAGTCAGAAATGGTTTTCATTGCATCATGCAAGATCAACATGCTGATGAGGAGAGACTACGCAAACCTCCAATGATTGAAACAACACATGTACTGTACCTGTCAGTTAAATGTCTGCAGTGTCCTCCTCTAGTTAGGCTGCTAAGCTAAATTTAGTTTTTGGCTCCACTGCAGTCAGTGGAGCAGGGATCTATTGTTTTTTTTTCCTGGTGAGTGATTCCTAAGCTGGGTGATTGATTTCCCTTGACTGTATCTCGATAAAGCTTCCAGAAGATAGAGCAGAAGGGTCAACACAATGCTCCAGTCAATTCAAGGAAGGAGGCATCCAGAAGGTGACCAGGGAGGTAATAAATATTTGGGAGGCCTTTCCAGAGTGCTTTTTCCTCTACAGCAGGGGTCTCCATACTTTTCAAACCAAGGGCCAGTTTATTGTCTTTCAGACTTTAGGAGGGCCGAATTGTGGCCAGCGGGGACAGAAAATGTCATGGGCCCAGCATCAGTAAGAATAAATATGGCCTTAGGGTTGGTGGTTAATAGGAGGAAGAGTAGTGCCCTTATTAGTAGGAGAAATTGTATCCCATTATTGGAATCGGTGGAAGAAAAGGTGTCCCATTGTTGTCAGTGGGAGAAATAGTGCCTCATATCAGTGGGAGGAATAGTGCCCCAAGGGCCGGATAAAGGCTAGCAAAGGGCCACATCTGGCCCTCAGGCCACAGTTTGGAGACCCCTGCTCTACAGGATGGACTGGCGGCCCGTCCATAGAGGGCACACAGGTGCTGCCTCCCATATCCATGCATCCCATCCCCTGATCTCCATATCAGTGGCGCCGAACCATGGATTCGAATGCGGGGTGGGTGATTTTTTGAAGCACCTGATAGGCTTCAAAAAAGGGTGGGCTTTAGAGCACAGAGCATTGCGCTCCTGGGCCACCCAGTTGTGTGACCTTTGCGAATGAATTTTTGTTATTATCACACTAAAGTTCCTCCCTGCCAATCAGGAGGCAGGTCTTATAGAGTCTTATGCCGCGTACACACGATCATTTTCGGCATTAAAAAAAACGATTTTCTTCGGCATGTAGAAAAAACGAAGTTTTTCCAACTTCATCATTAAAACGACGTTGCCCACACACCATCGTTTAAAAAAATGCTCTAGCAAAGCGCGGTGATATACAACACGTACGACGGCACTCTAAAGGGGAAGTTCCATGCGGATGATGCCACCCTTGGGGCTGCTTTAGCTGATTCCGTGTTAGTAAAAGACGATTCGCGCTTTTCTGTCTGTTACAGCGTGATGAATGTGCTTACTCCATTACGAATGGTAGTTTTACCAGAACGAGCGCTCCCATCTCATAACTTGCTTCTGAGTGTGCGTGGGTTTTTTACGTGGTTTTAGTCCACACGCGATTATTTTTTACAACCCGAAAAACGACATAGTTTAAAACGTTGTTAAAAAATGCAGCATGTTCGAATTTTTTATTTTTTTGTCGTTTTTCAGAACCCAGAAAATGATGTGAAGCCCACACATGATCATTTTAAATGACATTTTTTAAAAACAACATTTTTTTCATGCTGAAAAATGATCGTGTGTACGCAGCATTAGATATACTGGCCATTTCCTGTCACCTTTAGGAAAGGGCTGCTTGGAGAAGATTAGTGAGAAGCTGTTCTCTTGTTATTGCTATTATTGTTTTGACCCTAAATGCCTCTCCTGTTTAAGTTACTCAGCAATACTGTACATTCTAAAAAGACATCCCCTGGACTGAGCATGAATTGTTGATGTTCACGGAACTGTGCTTGTGACTGGCAGCTTAAAGGGGTTGTAAAGACAAAAAAAAGTCCTCTTAAATTAAAGTCTGACAGTAGCTGATAAAGTAAAAAGTAATGTTTTGCATTATAGCTAGTTTGATACCTGTTGAAATCGAGCTGTTTTATTCACCTCCGTCACTCCTGAATCGTTATTTTCACCGACTTCCTGGTTTGCGCTGCGCATTCATTCTTTCTACATCACGGCCTAATGGGAACTACAGTTCCCATTAGGCTTAGCCTAGATGCCTGTGAGGGATAAGAGAGCATCTTCACACAGGGCTGTAGTCATAGGGAGGGGGTGAGCACATTCTGCTTTCCACCATGCAAAACAGCTCAGATGCTGGTGGAAAGCAAGAAGAGGAGTGACAGGAAATGTCATTTTCAAACCTGGATTACTGTATTTTGGAGGTCAAAAGGAAAAACGAGGTAAGTGATATTTAAATGCTCTAGCTTACAGCAATCAATTGATCTAATAAAAAACTAACCTTTAGTGTTCCTTTAAATATACTGTATTTATGGATGCATATATTTGTTTTTAAGGTTGGAAAAACTGGTGCCAGCAAAAATGCCATCTTCATGGACTGTGGATTCCATGCCAGAGAATGGGTCACTCCTGCATTCTGTCAGTGGTTTGTAAAGGAGGTTAGCTCTTTTAATGTATTGCTTTAAAATTAGCATCTTAATCATTCCAACATATGCTGAAAACACTGCTCATCCTTTCTCTCTGCCTTTTACAAATTTGAAGTTTTTTTTGTGATTTTTTTCTTCAGGGAGAGGGCCTCTTTTTGTGCAGGTACCCTCTACCACATCCTTAGGTGGACATTATCTCGGGCTACACCCCCTTTCCCCACCTGCAGCCTCTTAGGATAATCAATCCCAGAAGGCTACAGGCTCAATCTTTCCTTACCAAGTGATCTTGCGTATGCACAGTGGGGAGACAGTTGTGAATCATCAGAAAGTCAGACATCTCCCAAATCCAAAATGGCAGCATCAGGGCTCCACAGCGCTGGACTCGGTGGACCAGTAAGTATGTGTTTCTTAAAAGTCAGCAGCTACAGTATTTGTAGTTGATGACTTAAAGGGTCACTAAAGGAAATTTATTTTGTAGCTAAAATAGCTTCCTTTACCCTAATGCAGTCCTGGTTTCATGTACTCATTGTTCGTTTTTGCTGTAATACTTCTCTGTTCTGCACACTTCCTGGTTGTCTGTTTCCTTATGAAAAAAGTACTGGGAGCTTTCTCTCTGTGGTCTCTAATCAAGAAGGTGTGATTACTGTGTGTCTAAAACCCCTCAGAACCAATTACTTTCATTTTAAAAACAAATACTGCCCTCTATTGGCTCAGTGTCTCTGTCCTTCACACAAGCCTGAAACTAGATGAAAAACGAAACTGAAAGTGCAGGCACATTATATGATTGATTTTTATCTATTTTTAATCATTTTTAAAAGGAATCAGTTAACTATTATGTCTCTATACCCTGTAAACAGTCATTTCAGCAAAAAAATGTTTTTCCTTTACAACTCCTTTAAGTAAAGTTCCTATTTTAATTCTAAATACAAATTACTGTACTAAATTGTGGATTTAGGGATGCAATTTATTCCTCATATAATCCATGTTCCAATTATCTAAGAAAGCATAAATAGTACACAATTCAGGTTGCCCCAATGGAATTTATTTGAGCTAAGCTCTGTAGTGAGGTATTTTTTAAATATGACACTTAAAGGGTCACTAAAGGATTATTTTTTTTTAGCTAAATAGCTTCCTTTACCTTACTGCAGTCCTGGTTTCACATCCTCATAGTTCGTTTTTGCTTTGATGTTGCTATAATTCCTCTCTGTTCTGGACACTTCCTGGTTGTCTGTTTCCTGATCACCACAGTACTGGGATATTTCTCTCTGTGGTGACTAATCAAGGAGGTGTGATTACTGTGTGTCTAAAACCCCTCAGCACCAATCCAGTTTCGTTTTACAAACCATCACTGCCCTGTATTGGCTCTCTGGCTCTGTACATCAGAGAACCAGGAAACAGCAGCAAAAACAAAACTAAACTGTAGGTACATTATATGATTGGTTTTTATCTATTTTTAATCATTTTTAAAAGGAATCAGTTAACTAATATGTCTCTATACCCTGTAAACAGTCAATTCAGCAAAACAAAATGTTTCCTTTAGTGACCATTTAAGTCATAGCACAGTAATACTACTTGCTGAACAAGGTTTGTCCTTCCTTTTTTTATTTATGTATTGTTATATTTGAATTATGTATAATATTGCCCTTATGGGCCTTTACTGGCTATGTTTATGTTTGTGTGTTTTTTTAGTAATTACTTCAATGTATGTGTTGTGTCCCATGTATTTCTATGTAAGGAAAATCTTTTTTGTTCCCCATAAAAATCATATAACAGGACAAATTACCACAAGCTAGTTATGTTTCTAACGCAGTATATTTATCTTTTTTTTTTTTTGTGAATAAAAGGCTGTTAATTCTTATGGCTCTGATCCACAATTTACCAACCTTCTTGACACACTGGATTTCTATGTTCTGCCTGTCCTGAATGTTGATGGCTATGCATATTCCTGGACAAATGTAAGATGAAATTTTGTGTTTAGTGTTAAAAATAAAAAAAATGTATATTTCATAATGACTAAACACTGTTGTATTTGGTACAGGACCGTATGTGGAGAAAAACACGCTCCCTCAACAAGAACACACGCTGCATTGGTACTGATCCAAATAGAAATTTTGATGCAGGATGGGGCAGTAAGTTTTATAATGAATATATATTGTACCTTAGAAGTGCAGACAAACTGTTAACAAATCACCATCTTTATTAAAGTGGTTGTATACCCCTTTTTTTACATTTTTACCTACAGGAAAGCCTATAATAAGGCTTACCTGTAGGTAAAATGAATATCTCCTAAACCTACATGATTTAGGAGATATTCACCCTGCATGCAGCCGTTGACGTCAGCAGGGAATGCGCAGTGAAGGTCCGGCATATCGTGCCGGACATTGCCAGAACTGAGAACTCCCATGCGCATGTGCATTTCTTCCGGGTTTACGGCTCTGGACACTCACAGCTCCGAAGCTGTGAGTGTCCGAAGGAAAATGTCAGCAACCTTGGCGTTGACCGGGATGCGATGCGGGGACCTCGTTCTAAGGTAAGTATTTCCTAATTAACTAGTCTGCAATGAGTTTGGCTACTTTCACACTGGGGCGCTTTGCAGGCACCCTGAAAGAGCCGCTCCTTTTACTCCAGTGTGACAGCCCGAGAGCTGTTACACTGGAGCAGTGCGCTGGCAGGACAGTAAAAAAAAGTCCTGCCAGCCGCATCTTTGAGGCGCTGTAGGAACAGTGAATACACAGCTCCTACAGCGCCCCTGCCCATTGAAATCAATTGAGCATTTAATAATGCTTAACCACTTAAGACCCGGACCATTATGCAGGTTAAGGACCTTGCCCCTTTTTGCGATTCGGCACTGCGTCGCTTTAACTAACAATTGCGCGGTCGTGCGACGTGGCTCCCAAACAAAATTGGTGTCCTTTTTTCACACAAATAGAGCTTTCTTTTGGTGGTATTTGATCACCTCTGCGGTTTTTATTTTTTGTGCTATAAACAAAAATAGAGCGACAATTTTGAAAAAAAATGCAATATGTTTTACTTTTTTGTAATGTAGGGATTGCGCTACCCTGGTAGGTGGCCTAAGTCCACCTAGTCTTGTGCAATAAACAAATTAATTAACACCTGTGAATATTACCTTGTGTTGTTCCACCACAGATTTGCTAATAAATGACAGTCCACCAACAGTATACTGTATGTGTAAATGAATATCAACTCCTCATATACCAAGTGCCTATATACAGATATTCTTCTAAAAAGTATGTATATATATATATAAGAAAACGCATAAATATACCATGCACGTGTTAATATGTCAAATAGTGCTCTTTAAATCCTCAAAAATGTGCGCTTCCCTATTATGGGTTCACAAAAAAATATATTGTGTCACAAAACCACAATTAATGTGGTAGATATAATAAATAAATAACAATTTTTTTTTATATAAGGGCGACTTCCTATGTGAATCCTCTTCCCTTTATTTAGAAAGTCCCAATGTGATGGCCAAGTGCTCCTAAACAATAAATATTCCTCCTGTGGGGTGTTCAAATGCGACGTGATTTCACCACCTCCGTGATCGTCCCATTACCATTAAAAATGGCCACTCACCAGATCTTACTCAATAAATGCCTTTGGTTCATTCCCAGGATAACCACTCCTATTTTGCGTCACCACAGCTGTCAAGTGTCTTGAATATGTTATCATGGCCTCTCTTTCTCTATAAAAGCTCATAGAAAATGTATGGCTATCATAGTGTAGTAGGTAAAAGAATTTATTGGTTTAAAATACAAAGCGTATATTGCACTCACATTTTTATGTGCCTGTATGCCGGCACCAAGCTTCTCCAGTCGTGTATGCAAACAAATGAGAGAATAAGCGTTCCTCTATCACGTTCCCCCCGAGCCTTTCTCATGGTCGGCGTGTTGTCCTGTGGGTGTCAGCAGCCTCTACGCATTTCGCAAAGTTTGTTGCGTCATCAGGAATGGTGATGGGACGATCACAGAGGTGGCGAAATCACGTTGCATTTGAACACCCCAAAGGAGAAATATTTATTGTTTAGGAGCACTTGGCCATCACATTGGGACTTTCTAAATAAAGGGAAGAGGATTCACATAGGAATTCTCCCTTATATAACAAATTTGTTTTTTTTTATTATCTACCACATTAATTGTGGTTTTGTGACACAATATAATATTTTGTGAACCTGTAATAGGGCAGCGGACATTTTTAAGGATTTAAAGAGCACTATTTGACATATTAACACATGCATGGTATATTTATGGTATATTCATATATATATACATAGGCCCGGATTCACAGACTGCGGCGCACATTTAATGCCGCCGTAGCGTATCTCCTGTACGCTACGCCAACGCAGCGCAGAGAGGCAAGCATTGAAAAAGTAATAAAAACAAATTTTACAAAACTAACACCTGTCAGTGTCCCTGATCACCATTACACCAGTTAAATGATGATGCTGCACTGCATTGCTGACAGTATGTAATAAAAAAAAGTGAAAAATAAAAAGTTTTTCTAATTTCTTAATTTTCCACAAGTTATGACAAAAAATTGTACTACAAATATTGCAGCACTATAAGTAAAATGAATGAAAGAAAGTGCATAATAGTGATATATAAATTGATCAGTTGAATGAACCACAAGAATAAAAAAAGTGTCCTTATATGAGATGTAAAATCCAGGTGCAAATGATGAACAATCAAAAAATATCATCCGTGGTAATCCAAATAAACGAAGTGCAAACTCACCAGAGCATGTTAATGTCTAAATTATAGGACAGCAAGAACACATTCAATAATTATTGATATTCCTCTTAAAGTTCCAAATGATAATCAGTAGGGTGTGGTACATCTCCCAATATCTATGATGAGGCTATCAGGGGACCTGCTTACCCTCATCTGACCAAAAACAGGAAAATCACAAACACCAGAGAAAAATACTCGTAGTGTAGCATTTATTGTAAAGCATGAGTTGGAGGATGGACCTTCAGACATGTACTGTAAATCAAGCTTGATCCTGCAGGGAGCCCAACACCACTGTAAGCAGTTGGGGCAGCTGCCCTCAGAGGAAAAATAGGAACATCCATTTTTCCAGTGGCGGCTGGTGCTCAAAATGTTTGGGGGTGCAAACAAATGAAAAAAAAAAACATCAATTGCAGCCTCATTGTGCCCATCAATTGCAACCTCACTGTGCCCATCAATTGTCGCCACTGTGCCATCAAACACAGCCACTGTGCCATCAAACCCAGCCAATGTGCCATCAAACGCAGCCACTGTGCCATCAATTGTGGTCACTGTGCCATCAAATGCAGCCACTGTGCCCATCAATTGTCACCACTGTGCCATCAAAGGCAGCCACTGTGCCATCAAAGGCAGCCATTGTGCCATCAATTGTTGCCACTGTGCCCATCAATTGTTGCCACTGTGCCCATCAATTGTTGCCACTGTGCCCATCAATTGTCACCACTGTGCCCATCAAGTGCTGCCCATCAAGTGCCGCCAGAATGCCCCCTTAAATACCACCAGATTGCCCCCTCAAATGCCGCCAGATTGACCCCTCAAATACCGCCAGTTTTCCCCCCCGCCCAGCACTTACCTTTCTTGGGTCAGCCATCCTCCTCGACGTTCCCTCAATGTCTTCTCACGCCCTTGATGTCGCTTCAGCCAATCAGGTGACCAGGAACCAGACCCGGTGAACCTGATTGGCTGAAATGCATGTCAGTGTTAACCAGGGAACGCACACCCTGTGCGTCCTCTGGTTAACCATTTGGAAGCTGATTAGAGCCCACAGGCTGTAATCGGGGAGCCTATCAGAGCCGCTGGCTTTGATAGGCACTTCCAAAACCCACCCACTGCTGTTATTCAGATGGCCGGCGCTCAACAGTCTGAACAGTGGGTGGCAGCGGCAACATAACATAGATTCATCCAATGCATGAATCTATGTATTGTTGAGTGATGGTGCAGCAGAGAGAGGGGGCCGCGCTCCTGCGCCCACTATGGACGCACCGCCACTGCATTTCTCCCTCTCCTCTGTGATGAATGAAGCCAGAAGCAACAAGGATTTTGCACAAATGCAAATGCGCATGTAGATCCTGCACATACAATATCTCACAAAAGTGAGTACATCCCTCACATTTTTGTAAATATTTTTTATTATCTTTTCATGTGACAACGCTATAGTGTACAGCTTGTATAACAGTGTAAATTTGCTGTCCCCTCAAAATAACTTAACACACAGCCATTAATGTCTAAACTGCTGGTAACAAAATTGAGTACACCCCTAAGTGAAAATGTCCAAATTGGGCCCAAAGTGTCAATATTTTGTGTGGCCACAATTATTTTCCAGTACAGCCTTAACGCTCTTCAGCTTGGTGTTCACTAGAGATTCTCAGATTACCACTGGAGTCCTCTTCCACTCCTCCATGAGGACATCACGGTGGATGTTAGAGACCTTGCGCTCCTCCACCTTCTGTTTGAGGATTCCCCACAGATGCTCAATAGGGTTTTGGTATGCTTGGCCAGTCCATCACATCTACCCTTAACATTTTTTTAACAAGGCATTGGTCATCTTGGAGGTGTGTTTGGGGCCGTTATCATGTTGGAATACTGCCTTGCGGCTCAGTCTCTGTTGGCATTCATGGTTCCCCCCATGAACTGTAGCTCCCAGTGCCAGCAGCACTCATGCAGCCCCTGACCATGACACTCCCACCAACATGCTTGACTGTAGGCAAGACACACTTGTCTTTGTACTCCTCACCTGGTTGCCGCCATGCACGCTTTACATCATCTGAACCAAATACGTTTTTCTTGGTGTCATCAGATCACAGGAAATAATCCATGTCCTTAGTCTGCTTGTCTTCAGCAAACTGTTTGCGGGCTTTCTTGTGCAATGCATCATCTTTAGAAAAGGCTTCCTTCTGTAACGACAGGAATGCAGACCAATTTGATGCAGTGTGTGGTGCATGGTCTGAGCACTGACAGGCTCACACCCCACACCATCAACCCCTGCAGCAATGCTGGAAGCACTCATATGTCTATTTCCCAAGGACACCCTCTTTATATTATGCTGAGTACTTGCACTCAACTTCTTTGGTCGACCATGGCAAGGTCTATTCTAAGTGGAACCTGTCCTGTTAAACCGCTGTATGGTCTTGGCCACCGTGCTGCAGTTTCAGGGTCTTGGCAATCTTCTTATAGCCTAGGCCATCTTTATGTAGAACAACGATTCTTTTTTTCAGATCCTCAGAGAGTTCTTTGCTATGAGGTGCCATGTTGAACTTCCAGTGACCAGTATGAGAGAGTGAGAACGATAACACCAAATTTAACACACCTTCTCCCCATTCACACCTAAGACCTTGTAACACTAATGAGTCACATGACACCGGGGAAGTAAAATGGCTAATTGGGCCCAATTTTGACATTTTCGCTTAGGGGTGTACTCACTTTTGTGTGTTGAGTTATTTTGAGGGGACAGAAAATTTACAGCTGTAGACCCCCAACTTTACATTGTAGCAAAGTGCCATTTTTTCAGCGTTGTCACATGAAAAGATATACTAAACAAATCTACAAAAATGTGAGGGGTGTACTCACTTTTGGCTGACTGACTTTGATTGACAGCCGCAGGAGCCAATGGCGCCACTGCTATGTCTCAGCCAATCAGGAGGAGTGTCCTGGACGATATAAAAATTTGTGGACATCACTGGAGAGAGATGGGGCACAGGTAAGTAATTAGGGGTGCCACGGGGAGGCTGCTACACTCAGAAGGTTTTTTATCTTAATGCACAGAATGCATTAAGATAAAAAACCTTCTGCCTTTACACCTTCTTTAAATTAAAGAAGAATTTCAACTTTAACTTTTTCCAGAGATCTGTCCCCCGGGTAGCAAAGTACATGTAGCTCTTTGTCCTAACTTCATACATGCTTTGTAAGCCTAGCAACGAGAGGGAGCCTAACTCCACTGTGGTCATCCGACAATGTAGCTTGAAAGCAGATGGCTGCTTAATAACCAACATTTGTCTCAGCTCCAAAGTACTTGCTCAATACAAGGGGCAGCAAGATGAATAATGGGGGGGGGGTGTACATATCAGCTTTCCATCATTCTGTATTGTTCTGGGCATCTCTTGTCTCTTGTCCATGAACCCAGACAAGCGCCACTTATTAAACTGCCATCTACTTGTTAACTATATTATTATAGTTGGACTTGTGTATTTTTGTAACCTCACCTACTACGTAACTATGTAACTATGTAATTACGATGGCTGTGTGGGGAGAGTGGGTCCCTGAGGCTTTGCCCACTGGGTAACAGAGCAAAATAAAAAAAAATTAAATGAGAGTTGAAGTTATACTGCATATTGTTCTAGTGGTGTTTACATTCAGAAGATGTAACCCGAGGCTTACAGAATCATAACTGTCCACTTTATAATGTGACAATTAACACTAGATGACATTTATTTAATATAATAAACTACTAATGTACCTGTTCTAATACATTTTAAATAATGAATTAACTGTTAGCTTATCTACAAAATATTCTCTCTCTCTCTAAACCTTATCATATTGATAAGCCTTTAAAAATATACAGTATCTTCTTATAGTACCTAATAGTTTTTTTTACAATCTAGTACACAATAACATTGCATTTTGCCCAGTGATTCTTCAAGTGTTCAACAATGCTACATGCTGGCAAATTATTCTTAAATGTTATATTGTTTGTGAGCAAAGTAGAACTTGTTATACAGGCATACCCCACTTGTAAGTACACAATGGTGTTTATTTACTAAAGCTGGAAAGCGCAAAATCAAGCTCACTTCTGCATAAAAACCAATGAGCTTCCAGGTTTTATTACCAAAGCTTAATTGAACAAGCTGGGGTTAGAAGCTCATTGGTTTCTATGCAGAAGTGAGCCTGATGTGGGGTATTTCTACATAGTTGTAAATACATGCAATACATAATAAAATTACATTTTTAGTCAAGTTGATTTCTTTATCTCTTAAGCTAACGGAGCAACATCAAGCCCTTGCAGCGAAGTTTATTGTGGTACAACTCCTGAATCGGACAGTGAAACCAGAGCTCTTGGTGACTTTATCCGTTCTAATCTTTCCTCTATCAAGGCTTACTTGACCATTCACTCCTATTCTCAGATGCTTCTCTTCCCTTACTCCTACACAAATAAACAAGCAAAGGACTATAGTGAGCTGGTGAGTATTACATTATATTCACAAGACTTTATCCTTTTGGTTTCTGGGGACACAGCTCTCTGGACAGATCAAGAATATTGTTCTCTTGGAAGATGTAACATTTCTGAAAAAGTGTTGTGAGTTTCAAGTGGTACTATAAGTAAATTATTATTGCACAGAGTGGTCCCGAATGTCCTCTTTTGGGGTCCGTCAGCGGCTCCCATGGCTCCTCCCCGGTAGCCATAACCACCGAGAGTATGACTCAGACCCCCCTGCACACCACGCCATTGGTTTGATTGGCAGCAGTGGGAGCCAATGGTTGCACTGCTATCAATCTAACCAATGATGAGTCGACCAAGCCTTTTAGAAAGCAACGCGGGGTCACGCACACAGAAGTTCGGGGCTCAGGTGAGTAAAACGAGGGCTCGGGGGGGCCGGAGAGTGCAAGGTGTTTTTGCATAGGATGCATTAAGGTGAAAAAAACACAAAGGTTTACAACCCCTTTAAGGCTTGCATAACAGCCAGCTGTTTCTGGAGTATACATAGTTCTAATAGGTTGTGGAATAAGGGGTGCTGTTTATCTCTTCTATACGAGGTAACTTAATTAAAAAAAAATTGCAATCCATGTTTCACTTAGAAACACAAAGAAAGCAAAAATATTATAAGATTCTAGGTATTTTTCTAACTTGATATGTTTTTATTTTGTGAATAAAGTGCTGTTAATTCCCTGACCCAGAATTTTTAGAGTATAGGCAAATTTTTTCATAAAAGTCTAACACAATTAGCTCAACTAGAATATTTAGTTACCTAGCACAAACCAGAGCATGCATGCTGCAGTGCAATGGATTTGGGTACATAGACTACGTCCAATACCTGCAAATTGACAAAGAGTTAAAGTCCAACTCTAGGAAAAAAAAAATGTTTTTAAAAAGTACTCTGTGCATCAATCGCCTTACTCCTCAGTCTTGATTCCAAACACCTCTTCCTAAACCATATTGAGCCATCCTGGATTAAAATCCCAGTTTCCTTTATGAGCAAAGTGAATTTCCTGCCCTGGGGACCAGACATTTTTTCCTGCTTGTTATCTTCTTGGGCACTGGTCCCTTCATAACCCCCGTGAGTTTGCCTGCCTCTGGAGCCTACGGTAGAGCATCCAGGTGCTGGGAGTGTCATTTCCACCAATAGGAAAAGTGCAAATCAACCAGACATTGGTGTGGAGACTCAAAAAAGGATGCCAGGAAGTAAACAGAAAAACAGAGAAGAATCATCATATAACCGTGGCTTCAGGTAAGTAAAATGGGCATTTGGATAGTTACTTTTTCATAAATATATATTTTTTTCCATTGTTCCAAGTTTTTTAGTATTGAAGTAAACAAAGCCCATAGTATTTGTGCCACAAAGCCAGTGACAACATAAAATGAGAATAAAAGGTGAAAATTACTATTGGGGTGACAGCACAACTTAATATATTTATAATATATTTATTTCTACCTTTAATTTCAATCATTTCTAGCCTATTGCTATTAATATGAATGATGTTGAAGTTTACTTTTTTTTTTCAAGAATCCCACATATTTGCTTCTTTGACTTTTGTAACACATATTCACTATGTCCTGTAAATATGCACTGCTGTGTCACACATATCACAGAACCTGCCTACTGAATTACAGAGATCACAGTCAGTACAGGAAAAACTGCACATCATTTCTGCTTACTGGCAGCAAGGTACAATGGGTTATATAATTATTTTAAGGGCCAGTTCACGCCAAATGCAGTGCCAAAAACGTGCATTTGGTTTCAAAACACACTGCAGTTGTGATCTGTAATGGATAGTCAATATTAAGTGAATGACACCCCAAATGCAGGTCAAAAACACAACACGTTTGCCTGCACGAGATTGCATGGTACAGAACTGATTGTTTTGGTGCAGTGTGGTGCAATTTCACTGAACTGTTTGTGAATCGCATTGCTGTGCAATTCCCAGTGTGAACTGGTCCTAAAGTAACCCAAAGATATCAGGTTAGGATAAGCTGCAAACCATGCAGGGAATCCAGAACTTTGTAGAAAGAGTTGGCCAGCCAACAGGCAGCACTTAATTGAAATTACAGTGTTTTTTTTTTAAGTGAGCTTATTTTGGATTGTCAAAAGTAACTGTTGTTTGTATTACTATTACAATGCTGATGATATAAAATGAGATGTTATGAAAGGCAATTATATGCTGTAAATATATAATGCTATTCTAGCAAAGTTTTTTGTTTTTGTTTTGTTAGCTTGCTCTATCAGAAGGTGCAGTTAATACTCTATCATCCTTGTATGGAACCACTTATACCTATGGTCCCGGCGGTAAAACCATCTGTAAGTTGAATCTCACTTGCACTTATGTTGCTATTAATTACACAATGTATAACCCTAATATCCCATAATTCATAAACCAAGTATAACTAATTGTAAGGTAAGCTCTGTAGATTGAGGCTGATTTACTAAAGGAATTGAGAATGTTCACAAAATAAATTGCGTAAATATTTCCTTTAATTACCCAATCAAGTGCAGATGAAATGTGGAAATGGGAATTCACTTTTCACATAATTCGTTAATGGAAGTGAATATTCATACAATTTGTGTGAAGAGTCTCCATATCTTTAGCAAACCAGATACCAGTGTATTCATCAATACTTTGCGGCCATGTAGATCTTCTGCGCTGCTAAAATTTGTTAAGTTATTATTTACCATGTATTCAAATTAATTTGTTCTATTTAAAAAAAAAAATAGATATAAACCTATTTAGAGCAGGGAGCATAATACACCTGAATGGGGAGGAGAGCTGGCCAGGGCAGACAGAGAGGGGATCTATCAGGATTATAGCTGAGACGCTGGCCACTGTTTAACAAAGTCCCACCTCCTGGATTGGCTCCTATGATAGACCTCACACTGGTCCAATTTCCCAGCATAGGACCAGTGTGGTGTACATCATAGGAGCCAATGCAAGAGGTGGGACAGCGGCCAGCGTTTCAGCTCTAAGCGGTGATAGATCCCGTCTCTGTCTGCCTGGCCGGCTCTCCTCCCCATTCAGGCTGTGATCGGATGCAGTGTGTCATCTTCCCCACAGTTTTATTTAATAAATGATCGCTTCTCCTTTTGTGAGTGCCTTAAAGTGGAGTTTCGGCCAAAATATGCCCAGTTTTCTTATGCCCAATTTGTGCAGCATCGTTTTTTTACTTTGTGAAGTTCCTTCACAGCGTGGCCATCTCCAGTGTGGGCATCTGAAGCCACAGTGTCCTTCTTCCTGAATTCCGTGCATGCTGTGTACCCAGCATGCATCTGCCAATCTCACGCATGTGCAGTGCAGTAAATCTTGGTCAGCTTGACATGGCATGGCTCCAGTAACATTTAACATTGGCTTCTATGGAAAATCTTGGTCAGCTTAACTTGACACTGGAGCTTTGCAATGTCAAGGTAACCAATATTTTCCATAGATGCCAATGTTAAATGTTACTGGAGCAGTGCCATGTCAAGCTGACCAAGATCTCGATCCCGGCCCCTTACCATGTGATCAGCTGTCAGCCAATAACAGCTGATATGTGATGTAAACAGAGCCGGTAATCGGCTGTGATAGCATGAGGAGAAAAAAAAAAGCGATCACCAGTGGCTGTTAGAGGGACATGTCCCGATCAAGGAGAGCAGCCGCCTGCTCATCTCTGCCACCTACCAGTGCCCACAGTGCCACCCATCAGTGCCACCCATCAGTGCCCCAGTACCACCCATCAGTGCCCACAGTGCCACCTATCAGTGTCAACCAATCAGTGTCACCTACCAGTGCCACCCATCAGTGTCACCTACCAGTGCCCATCAGTGTCACCTACCAGTGTCCATCAGTGCCACCTATCAGGGTGTGACACCATGTTTTACTGCACCAACCCCAGTGATGCCACTGCATAAAGTTATCAGAATACAGTATTTTCACTATAGTGAGCCTTAAAATAATGTCCACATCTTTTGTTTAGATTGGATTTCTATGACTAGTTCACAGAGGCAGACATGGTTTCAACCTATCAGCATAGCAGATGAAGAGTACATGCACCCTTTTAGTTTAGAGGGATTAGGGAGGTTGAACATGTACCCAGGCCAACTATTGCATTACCTGCCGGCCACCAGTAGTAGGAGCCCAGTGCCTTTCTCCTGATGTATTCATGGGCACAGAGGCGGATGGAAAGGAAAATTAAGATAGCATGGGGAATTCCAAGATCATCAGCAAGTGAAAGCTACACAATTCCTTTTTCTTTAATCACTACCAGATTTCAGCATTACTGTACATCTGGCGAGTATGAATGAATGTTTACATATTTAGTGGCAAACCTGCATGCGTAGAAGGTTGTACATTATTGTACATATAATAGTCTTTGTATTATTAGAGTTAATATGCTGTAGTAACTGTGCAATATTTTCCATTCTTTACTTTTTTTATTTTAGATCTTTCCTCTGGAGGATCAGATGACTGGGCCTATGATACTGGAATTAAATATTCATTCACATTTGAGCTGCGTGACACTGGAAAATACGGCTTCATACTGCCTGAATCTGAGATTGTAGAAACCTGTGAAGAAACCATGCTAGCTGTCAAATACATTGCTAATCATGTCCTGAATAATGCTTAAATAAAAATAAGTATTGACTACAGGCACCTTTTTTACTTCGCTTTATGATTTTGAGTCTTTCAATCTTATTAACTACTGTATGTAAGTAAGGACTAGGGATGACTCAAGGTTCAAATCAAACTTTGGCTGTTCGGGTGTTCAGATGAATGTCTGAACATGTACCTGTTTGGCTGGTAAATCTGGAATGGATCTTAACCTCCCTGTCGGTATGATTCTGTCTGAAAAAACATGCTGAAAGCGGTACAATTATTTGCAAGGAAATTTGGTGTTTTATACTGTAGGCCTGTGATTTTTAGGAATAACTCACTTAAATCTGACCAAACAAGAATCTAATAGGCATCTCGGGTATGACATTTTTTTAAAAACAAAATTTTAAATTATAATATAATAAATAATTATAAATAATTATAGCAAGTAATAATATAATTAAAATAAAAATTATTCAATAATGTAATCAACTCAAAATCACTGAAATTTGCTCAGTTGCAGAATTGTTGCTGTCATTATTATTTTTTTTTATGACGAATTTCCCAGCAAATCGCTATCGCACAATTCTGCAAGTGATTATAATTTATTATCGCTGTTTTCTAGCTGATCTAAAACCATTTTTGACATAAAAAGACACTTTTGGTTGCTATGGACAATCTACAGTTTTCAGGCAGAAAAAAAGGTTTTTATTATATACAATGACATGCATGACACTGGGCAGACCACTAGGGACAAGGGGTGTGTGTTTTTTTTTACATACAGTACTGTAATCTATAAGATTACAGTATACTGTATGTATAGTGTTTGTTTACTTTTTTGAATTTGGCGCCGATCTCCACTCCCGTGCGTCGTAACGTCGCAGGGAACGGAGATCGGCGGCACAGGAGGACGCTGTGTGAATCGAGCGAGGTCCCGCTCGCTCACACAGCGTGGTGACATCGCTGGATCCAGGAGAAGGTAAGCCAGCGCACGCTGCAGGCTCTGCATGTCTACCCCGAGCGTGACTCGGGGTTACTGATTTTGGTAGAAAAAATCAACCCCGAGTCACGCTCGGGGATACCGCCAGGGGGGTTAAGGTGATATCCCATGCAAAAAAATGCCATGGGGTTCCCCCACTTTTATACCAGACCCTTTGAGTCTGGTATGAATTTTAAGGGGTGAACCTCATGCAAAAAGAAAAAAAATGCACAAGTCCCTTAAAATTATATACCAAACCCTTAACGTGGTTCTAAAGCCATTGTTTGTGAAACCCCCTCACCCCCTCTTAGTCCTATCTCGATCCAGTGCTGTGCCTCTCTGCAGTGGCTCTCTCCTCTTACTCTACTTACAGAGG
Organism: Rana temporaria; assembly: GCF_905171775.1. NCBI lineage: Eukaryota > Metazoa > Chordata > Amphibia > Anura > Ranidae > Rana > Rana temporaria. The sequence continues at coordinate 134,745,989 of NC_053492.1, read as the reverse complement.
CAGCAGCAGGAGCCATTGACTCCTTCTGCTGTCAGTCAAATCCTGTGAGCAGAGAGCAGGGGCAGGGCTGAGCAGCAATGTGTGTGTCAATAGAAGCACACAGTGCAGCTCAGAATTGAGCTCTCAGGTGTTCCCCCATAGCTTGCTATGGGTGCACACAAAAAAGAGGAGAAGCCAAGAGCACCGGCAGGGGACCGAGGAAGAGGAGGTGCAGGGCCACGCTGTGCAAAACCATTGCACAAAGCAGGTATGTATAACAATTTTGTTATTTTCCTGCTCCCCTTGGATATGACCTCCAACTTGTAAGAAGTCTGATTGTTTACCACAGAATTTTACAAGGAAGCTACTCCACACCTCCACTCTTAATGGTAACAAAAGGATATTCCTCCTGATCTTATCTGCTCATATCTGCCAGATCAGCCCCATTTTATATTATATGCCCTGTATGAATCTTGATGTGTTTTAGAAAATATGCAGTCTCAGCAACACATCAAATCTGTAAAGTTCACTCAGTCACCATAGCAAACACCATGCATTTAGAAATGCTCAGAACTCTCTGCACAGGGACGCCATCTTGTCCCGCCGTGCTTTGATGCAGTCAGGACATTGGGTACACAAATGCAGTGGAGTGTACACTGCCATATGAAACTCAATCCGCAACACAAGATGGATTATAATTGGTCACACCCTCAAGCAATAGCTATGAAATTACAAACATGTATGTATATACTACTTGGTTTTATGTGCAACACAATAAAAAGATCATATAAACATGATATATTATGAAATCCAAATCAGTAGTAGTGTTATAGTAGGTACAAACATAAATATAGCAGTCAATGACCCACTGCAAAATAGATTTCAAAGAACAGCTGTGTGTGGCTGAGGAATGAGACATGGCATTTGCTGACTCAGAGGGTTACATAGAGGATAGATAAACATCAGCATCTCCACTGAACATTCACTGATTAATCCTTTTTACTTCAACTTTCCAAAGGAAGTGTTATGGAAAGACAAATGTTTTGAATAAAATGTTTAATTACAGAAAATGAAAACCTGATCATAAAACTTTGAGTGTTGAATTAATGTGTACATTAAGATTTTCTTTAAGGGAAACATATAGTGGTTTTGCATATACTTGCATTAGTTATTCTGGTAAGGACTAAAATATTGCATATAAAAATATTTGGTCTGACTTACTAAAGAAAATAAGAATATGTTGGTGCAACCATGCAGTTGCAAACCTGGTCAAAAAAACAAAGCAAATTCTCACAGTAAAGTTGATACACTTAAAATAGAAGTTCAGCCTAAAACTAACTAACTCTAAATATACTTGCAGACACATTCTAAGACTAATCTATCTAATCCTGAAAAGCAAAAATCGCTTTACACACCGGACCAGCTGCAGAATGTTGGAAAAGCAACAGCAAGTAGCTTTTTATATTGTGAACTATCAATATATGCATTATAGATTTCCATCTAGCAAGTGGCACTGCAGTGTTATAATGTGTATTCTATAGGAATGTAATAAGAGGAAGTGCTTTCCTCTCTGTGCACTTGTTTGTTGTTCTCTTCCTGTTCTGCCTACATTATGCAAAGCCATGATAAAGATATCCTCCATGAAAGTAAATGTGTTCTGCTGCACACAACAAGCTTCCAGAGCATGATTCAATAACCTTCTAATACAGAGAAGGTATGTATAGTGATTTTTGCTTTACAGGGGTAGATTAGTCTTAGAATGTGGCTGCCAGTAGATTTAGAGTAGTTTTAGGCTGAACATCTACTTTAAAGTGGATGTAAACCTTCCATACATCCAGTGGAGTGAACAGCCTCATATGACACACAGGATGAACCAAATCTCCCTACATAGGTTTTACATGTATATCTGCTGTCTTCACATTTATATACTGCTTAGAAAGTTCAGATCGTGTTAGGAGATTTTCTCTTCTTGGTTAACACAGTGTGATGTCTGGACATCCATCCAAGATAGCTAACATTGCTGATTGGAGGAATGGCACACACCCCCTCTCATCATAGGCAGACACTCTCAGAGGTGTTTTATAATAGGACCTGCTCCCTGCTAATTTATTTTAGCAATCTCCCTGGACTGAAGATTTAGGCTGCTTTTGTCTAAAATGTCCGAGAATTTGTCAGGAGTTATCAGGCTAATAACAGAGGAACAGTTCAGGAGAGAACTATGGGACTTAGCTCATTGAAGAGAGATAACAAAATACTGCAGATATGTGTCCAGCTCAAATTTTATGAATCGGGTTTACATTCACTTTAACCACTTAAGCCCTGGACCATTTCACTGGCCAAAGACCAGCACTTTTTGCGATTAAGGAGTAGAACAGATTTACTTTGCAAATTTAGTTTTTACTTTGCAAAGTGAAAGTTCACTAAGTGAATGTGGGGAAGCTAAGCTGACATTAATCATCCAAATATGTTCAAGCGAAAATCTTTTTTTTTTTTTTTTTAGTTGCACATGAATAAATATTGTTTGGAAAATGAATTTTCACTTATCTTCACCTCATTTACTAAACTAAGTGAAAATTCATCTCACCAAGTAAACATGCTCTTCTTCCTTGGTAAATCAGTAATCAATTAAGCTTTGACAAAAAAAACTGGATGCTGATTGGTTTCTATGCAGAGCTGCACCAGAGTTTGCATGCTGCAGTTTTAGTAAATCCCCCCCACAGTACCTAAAATCATTTTTTCCCCAAATGTTTTAAGCTATATTACATCATTTAGCTATTTTGCATTTGCACTTCATGTTGGAACAATAACTGATGGAGTGTGTACTAATATCATTCAAATTGCCTGGCTATGCAGGGTATCATGTTATGTGCATATACACATATTTTAGAAAGATACATTAGTGAGCAGTGGTAGTTTTTGTTACAGTTCCATTTAATTTTTTTGGGCAGAATCTTAACATGGACATCATTTGTTTCACTTATCTGTACATCAGCCCTGGTTCACATTGATGCTACCTTGAAATCGCACAATTTCAAAGTAGCAAGGTCAGTTGCGATTTCAGGTGCTACTTGATAGACATCTGTGTGGCTTAATGCACAGATGAATATTAAAGTCATTCCTGAAATCAGCAAAAGTAAAAGCAGTGGCGTTGCATCGGTGGCAACAGTACCATTGCTTCCAATAGGCTGCGACTTGTCATGCGATTTGATCTCTCAAATAGGGATGAGCCGAACACCCCCCAGTTCGGTTCGCACCAGAACAGGCAAAAAATGTGTTTGAACACGCGAACATCGTTAAAGTCTATGGGACACGAACATGAAAAATCAAAAGTGCTAATTTTAAAGGTTAATATGCAAGTTATTGTCATAAAAAGTGTTTGGGGACCCGGGTCAAAAACTTTTTTTTTTTCGGGGGCAGTGATTTTATTAATGCTTAAAGTGAAACAATAAAAGTGAAATATTCCTTTAAATTTCGTACCTGGGGGGTTACTAAAGTATGCATGTAAATTAGCACATGTTTCCCGTGCTTAGAATTGCCAAAAGTGTAATTTCTGAAGGAAAAAAAGTAATTTATAACTACTTGTGGCTATTCATAAATTGTCGGTCCCGGCAATACAGAGAAAAGTAATTGAAAAAAATGACAGGGGTCCCCCCCCCCCAGTCCATTACCAGGCCATTTGGGTCTGGTATGAATATTAAGGGGAACCCCTGACATTTTTTTCAATGACTTGTATCTGTATAGCCAGGACCCGACAATTCATTAATAGCGCAAGTAGTTTTTAAACCTGAGGGTTCCCTCAGACACGACAGTCTAACACTCCATCATCCAGTTCATCCAGCCGACAACTCCTCCCCCAGCAGGCTGGCCATGAGTATATGTATAAGGCCTGCCCCCTGCCAATCCTAGTTGGGGATTGGTCAGGGCTCCCACATGCACCTTATGTCACTCCAGCTCTCTGACCTGCCCCTTTTCCAGAAGCTTCTTCCTGGAAAACAGAGGAGGTGCCCAAGAGCTGAAGCACATGTCAGCCACCTACTGCTATACTAAACCACTCCCCTGCCCCTAGATAAAAAAAAAAACAGGCCTAGCTCACAGCATAGGCCTGCCTAAATTTACCTGCGCGGGCAGCTTACACATAAACCTACACTAGCACCTACCTACCTAAGGTAGAGGATGCTAAATATAAAAAGGTTGTTTGATCCTGTGTTCTCTGATCTTCCCTGTGTTCTCTGATCTTCCCCTTTCTCCACAGTCCCCAATATAATTGCTGATATAACAGAGCCTTGGGGGAACTCTGCACATGCTCTGTTTGGTGTGTATTGCTAGAGAGTTTTTTTTTTGTGTGTGATCAGCACAAGGCCAGACAGAAATTCAGCGGTCATGCAGCCTCAAAGGACAGTCAGAGGAGAATGAAAATGCCTCCTAAAAGCTTTACCCAGTGCTTGACCGGACACTGGTAGAAGTCACATAACTGCTATATACTAGTGATGAGAAAAGGTATTTAGCAGTTTATATTTACTAAAATAAATGCATTTTCATGTTCTGTGTACTATGGGAGACCAGATATAGTGAATGCAAGGTCCTGGATTTAGTAACACTTTAAATAGCACGTTGTATACAAGAGCTATAAGAAAGCATCATATTTCCAGATAAAAAGATTACACGACCACTATTATAACGCATTGTCACTATTAAGAGCGATGAAGTTTTATTACAATTGCTCTTTACCTTTTGTTTTAAATTGCAACACCAATGCCATCTAGTGGTAACTTCTCATATTGATGACATAGAAAGTTAAAATTTGTTCCAAAGAAAATATGTAAGTAATTTACAGGTAAAAAAAGAATTGTGGTTATGCATGGGCCCAGGTAAACCACTACCTTTAACACTTGGCAATATTATTATTGAACTGCATAATTTCAAAAGGTCAAATAGTTGTTTCAATACATTTATAAGTGTGGTCATTGTAACAGTAAGATCTTCCAAATATGAAGAACGTCAATACAATTTATTTTTTTCAAAACCACATGAAATGTCAACTGATATGTTTATATAAAATTATCCACAGCATTGAAATAATCATGTCCCTTAACAACTTCAGCCCCGGAGGATTTGGCTGCCAAATGACCAGAGCACTTTTTGCGATTCGGCACTGCATCGCTTTAACTGACAATTGCGCGGTCGTGCGACGTGGCTCCCAAACAAAATTGACGTCCTTTTTTCCCCACAAATAGAACTTTCTTTTGGTGGTATTTGATCACCTCTGTGATTTTTAGTTTTTGCGCAATAAACAAAAATAGAGTGCTATAATAAATATCCCCAAAAAATATATAAAACATTTTTTTTCCCACAGTTTAGGCCAATACGTATTCTTCTACATATTTTTTAGTAAAAATAAGCGTTTATTGATTGGTTTGGGCAAACGTTTTTTACTAGTTATGGTGGTGATGATGGTGATCATCGATTTTTATCGGGACTGCGGATGGCAGATTTAAAGGGACGTACCTGTACACCAATGTGCCTGCCCGTGCCATGTTGTCAACGTAAATAGTCATGCGGCGGTCGGCAAGTGGTTAATGTCCTAAGGATTCTGTAATGCATAGGGTTGTTTTTGAAAAAAGTCATTTTAGGTGAATTAAGACTTTAAAATCTATGCTGGCTGGAAAATCATCTATGTCAAACAAACTTCTGGGAGTTTGATGCTTCCAGGCCCTCTAGGGGGCGTGCGCGCCCGCCACATCACTAGGTAGCCGAGGCGCGTGCCCCAAAAGTGTCCGATATGTCCGTCACAATGTCACAGGCACAAAAAAAAAAATCACAGATCGCCGCCATTACTAGTAAAAAAAAAATGCCATAAATCTATCCCCTATTTTGTATACGCTATAACTTTTGCACAAACCAATCAATATACGCTTATTGCTATTTTTTTTACCAAAGATATGTAGAAGAATACATATCGGCCTAAACTGAGGAAAAAATTGTTTTTAAAAAAGAAAAATTGGGATATTTATTATAGCAAAAAGTAAAACATATTGGGGCAGATTCATCAAGAGATACGACGGCGGATCTGTGAGACCCGACGGTCGGATCTGTGAGATCCCACGGTCGGATCTATGCGACTGATTCATAAGAATCAGTTCCGCATAGATCTCCCTTAGATCCGACTGGTGTAAGTGACTTACACCAGTCGAATCTTAGGCTGCAATCTCCCGCCGGCCGCTAGGTGTCGTCGCTTTTTTTTCCGCGTCGGATATGCAAATGAGGAGAACCGCCGATTCAAGTCCGTACGCCCGCCTGTCGCTTTTTTTTAACGTTGTTTACGTTCGGCTTTTTCCGGCGGATAGCTACCCCTGCTATATGAGGGGTAGCTAATGTTAAGTATGGCCGTCGTTCCCGCGCCGAGATTCTAATTTTTACGTCGTTTGTGAAACTCGATCCGGAATACGGATGGCCGCAATTGACGTAGCCGCCACAAACAATGACGTCCTTGCGACGTCATTTGGAGCATGCGCACTGGCAAATTTCGCCGGCGGAGCATGCGCAGTTAATTTGGCGCGGGAACGCGCCTGATTTAAATTGTACACTCCCCAATTTTCGAGGTAAGTGCTTGATGAATCATACACTAGCCTCGCAAAAATGCACCGGCGGATTATAAAACAGGTAGATCGAGCGGATCTAAAGATCCACTGATCTACATGAATCTGCCCCATTGTGTTTTTTTCAAACGTGTCACTCTTCTTTTGTTTATAGCGCAAGAAATTAAAACCGCAGAGGTGATCAAATACCACCAAAAGAAAGCTCAGTGTTGCATGACCGTGCAATTGTTCAAAATGTTACAGCGCTGAAAATTGAAAATTGGCCTGGGCAGGAAGGGGGTGAAAATGCCCAGTATTGAAGTGGTTAAAATTGCTTGCGGCTGTAATGTATTGTTGGATCCCAGCAATATAGCTACAAATCATCGAAAAAACAGGTGGGTGTCCCCCCCCGTCCCCCCCCCAGTCCATAATAGGCCCTCCAGGTCTGGTATGAATATTAAGGAGAACTCTGTGCCAAAATAAAAAAAAATGGTGCGGGGTCCCCCCCCCAAAAAAAAAATCATACCAGGCCATTCAGGTCTGGTATGGATATTAATGGGAACCCCATGCAAAAAATGTAAAAACAAGTGGCGCTGTGATTGAAGATGGATTTACATAGTGGGACACTTTTCTTTAATAAAGAATTTGTCCAAAACTGTCTCCTGTCCCTTTTACTTTTTTACACTTGTTTTGGTGAATGAGTAGAAGTACACACATACAATGTACTTCACAAGGCAAGGGGGGGGCCAGATTTCAATAAGCCCCCTGCCCGCAGACCCCCCACAACCACCGGGCAAGGGTTGTGGGGATGATACGCTTGTGGAAAACATGGGGAAAAGGTGTTTTGGGGGGAACCCAAAGCACCCTCTCAATGTTGAGGGCATGTGGCCTAGTACGGTTCAGGAGGCGACAGCGCTCTCTCTTCCCCCCCTTTTCCTGCCGCCTGTCAGGTTGCGTGCTTGGATAAGGGTCTGGTATGGATTTTAGGGGGACCCCCAGGCTACTTTTTTTATTTCGTCACTGGGTTCCCCCTAATATCCATACCAGACCTTAAGGGCCCGGTATGGATTTTGGGATTTTGGGGGAACACCCACGCCTTTTTTTTTTTCATTTTGGTGCGGTGTTCCCTTTAATATCCATACCAGACCTGTAGATCTGAAGGGCCTGATAATGGACTGGGGGGGGGGGGAGACTCTCGCCATTTTTGTAAATGATTTTTATCTATATTGCCAGAATCCGACATTACATTACAGCCGCAAGCAGTTTTAAATTACATTTTTCCTTTAGAAATATAATTTTGCTGCTCTCATTCATTACACTATGTATGGCCGCTATGTAAGCAGCCCTACATAGTGCGGGGCGTGGACTTATCCCTCTGAGCCATGATTGGTCAAAGGCACCCTGCCTTTGGCCAATCATGGCTCTCACAGCAGAGCATGCTCTGATTGGCCAAATCATACAGGTCAGGTGCATGCTTTGGCCAATCAGAAGCCGTCAACAGTGCACAGTGCATTATGGGGCGTTCTGTGGGCACTTACATTTCCAGTGAATGCCCCCAAAATGTTCAGAATTTGGCGGACAGGTGATCGACAGATGTTCGAGTCAAATTTATATTAGACTCAAACCGTGGGCTCATCCCTATTCTAATGTAAACAACTAATCTACAGCACTAGAACACTGAAAGGGGGAGAGGACAAAGTTGCGTAGAATCTGAGTACAACCTGACCAGAGATAACTTGTTATGAGCTTTGAGAATATATTGCTCCACAATGCCTGCAGCTACAGAGGTCAGTAAGAAGTGTTTTAAAGGACATATACAGTTTGAAACGTGAACAGGTTAACTTTTAAAAAAACTGCTGTGTATGATTTAAAACATTGTTAAAAATTTGGTTATGGAGAAAGAAACGTGTCACAACTCAGATTAAAAACTGTTTTGGGGTTGATCTCAACCGGAATTTCAATGCTTTATGGACAGGTGAGTTTTCTTTATACAAAAAAAACCTACAACTCATTTATTTTTTGGATAGCCTGAGCAGGTTTAACATTGTCTATATCTCCATGGGGGAGATACCTGTTTCTGTCCCAGTGACAGCATTGTCAAAGAAGTGGAGTGGGAAAATTCAGCTGTGCTTACACAAACAATAGTAAATATCGTATGAGATTTTTGTCTTTTATAATTCTACAAAATTATTTTTCTTACTGGTGTGTCTTTTTTTGTTGTAGAGCTTTCCCTGCCTCCCTGTTCAATTAATAACACTACCACTGGGATAGCAAATGAGGGGAAATCTCCAGTGCTGACACAGCAATAAAAGGCTGGCAAACTCCTATTCTTTAATTACACAAAAAAATTGTTTATTGCCTTTACATTTCTATTCAGAGTACTTTAAATAGAAACCTGTAAAAGAGAAATGTACTTCTAGATGATAGATTTTATGGTGATCAATGCTTTAAAATGTATTCTGGAACTAGCCCAGAGTCTGCACCAGAGACTAGGGCAGTTACTGCACATATTCGTGAACAGCTTTCTATTATGAAAGTTTCCATGCATTCTCACAGATGCTCATGTATCCCTATAGATTTAAAAATGAATTGGCACCAGATTACGAGGAACTGGTAGCTTCATTTTCATGTATCATATATAATGAAAATATTGGGATTACTACATTTATTACATTAAATGGGCAACTTTTATGTTATTAGTTTATGAGATATAGCTAAAGTTAAATTTTAGCCTTCTAGAAAAGTACAATTATACAGCTGGACTAGTGTTTTGTTCTGAAAGTTCCATTCCCATGTCTTCTTTTTACTAGCTTAAATTTCCATTCAATAATTGACTCCTTCCATAGAGGGGTAATATGTGGCAGGCGCAACACTATAAAGTGCCTCATGTGCTGTGGCATTAGAAGAATGGTGATATCTCTGACTTTTCAGTCCAACAAGACTGTCTTTTACTCTGAAAATTCCTCTATTGCCGTTCTATGGAAGCAGTAGGGTTTAAAGAGCACACCAAATGCTTAAAATAACGTCTTTATTAACTTCACTTTTCTTCATAGATAACACTGCTGCTTTGCAGCAGACAGTCCGTGTACAAAAACACGTGTTGAATAAGTATCACAAAATGGTGGTTCAAATATTCAATCTTGTCATTCAACATAAAATGGTGGATGTATTTCTTTCTTCAGTATTTATACTCTCTCTCTGTAAGTTATCAAAGCATTCTCGGATTTCTCTGAAAGGTATAACTGTGGTTTGCAACTTGGTTTGCAGGGTTGCTTTAGTTCGGTTAGCTTGTTAAAGTGGATGGATGGATGTGACTTAGTTCGGTGGAACTACAGTTAGGGCGGTTAGATGACTTTGAATGACTGAATGGACTTAATTTGATGGCTTAGTTCGGTGGAACTATAAGTGAACACACAACTAGATCAGTATACAGTTCTGATCACACTATTTACAATAAGAACATATATAACTTGTGTAACATACCTATTTAGGCCCTCGCTTCCATAAAACTGAACTCTGTATGTCTGCTCTGCTCTCTGTCTTCATGTGGAATGAATGCAGCACATGTACAGTATTAGGAACCTCTCAGACAGAATGGATGCAAAGGTAGCTGTGATAGTTCAAGACTCTGCTCATGTGAGATTAGCTGTGATTGGCCAAGGCTACTGATGAGTCACAAAAGCTTAACTCTATGCTTTCTGGCATGAATTCTACTGTGTAATTTGAGCTTACCTTCACTGTCATATAAATAAACGACTCTTAAGGCATATTTTTTCTTTTGCCTCTGTGAACACAACATACAACTGTTTTATTACATTCAAGCATAAAATCACAGTGAATAACTTTGCTTTTGTCTCTCACATATAAACATGTGCATTACATTTAGGTTCTTAGCAGGTTTAGCTGTAAATGCATGTAGGTTATATTAGCTACCTAGCACAGGTTCTAGCTGGCCAGCTACAGTAATACAGGCACTGTTCTGTGGGAAGGATTCAGCAACTACATGGCCTGTAATATAAAGCTGCTGTTGAGAGATAGTGGCATAGTAGCGGCTGCAGACATTCCTCTGATGCTCTGAGTGGGCTGTCACTAGGGTAAAGCTTCCATTTTCAAATACAAACACTTGGAATTCACTGGTAATAAATATATTTCATAACATAATTGGGAATAGGAAAAAAAGCGATTTTGACTCTCCTGTAAATGCCATATCTTGGAATACCATACAGAGCACAGGTAACTTATGCATACACCATAAGTTATAGGCTTGTACCTTCAGGTGATTGTTGGACACTGGCAAGTTTGAGGTTTTGTAGCAAAGCATTGTAGAGTAAACCACAGAGAGTAAGGGAGTGTGGCATATGAACTCCACAGTACTCCAAAATATAACATTTAAAAGTCAGTATTTTTTTTATTACTATTATTGTAATTATTCAGTACAGAACGCAGGCAACTTATTCATACACAATGGCAAAACCCTCCCAAATAATTATACTGTGAGGGTGCATAACAACTTAGACAAATGGAACTGTGTTAAGAGGCCCAAAAACAGAGCCAATCTCAGAGTGCCGCTGCAACAACCTTGCGGTCAAAAGTACAACTCTGAGAGCCCATTCACACAGGGGCAACACGACTTCTAGCACGACTTTGGGAGGCAACTTGGACACGACTTGAATGAATGAATGAAAAAAACTTATATAGCACGCCACATGCAAACTAAATCGCCTCTGGGCGCCTGTTGTTCCTGTCTCTTTTGACATCAAAAGAGATGAGTTTTGATCTTTCTTCTGAAGGTCAGGTGGTTTTCCTCCAACCGAATGCTGATTGGTAAAGCGTTCCATAGTCTGGGACCCTGGAGCGCAAATCTTCTTTCTCCTTTGGACTTGAATTTGGCTTTGGGTATCTGGAGCAGATTTTGGTTGGTAGATCGCAGAACGCGTTTGGAGTTGTGAGCTTTTATCTTTTCGCATAGATATTGCGGAGCCTTCCCATGGATGCACTTATGCGTCAGACAGAGTGCTTTAAAAGCAATTCTGTCTTTTACTGGCAACCAATGAAGGGTTCTCAGTGAAGATGAGATTGATTCCCATGGTTTTTTCCCAGTCACAAGTCTGGCAGCCGTGTTCTGAACGACTTGCAGACGAGAGATTTGGTACTTTGGGAGTCCGAGGTAAAGGGAATTTGCATAGTCCAGTCTGGAGTTCACAATTGTTCCTACCACGACTGCTACGTCTTCTTTAGGAATAAATGGAATAAGTCTGCATAGTAGGCCAAGCAGATGATGAGATCCGCTGACTACTGACCCTATTTGTGCGTCCATTGTCATGTAGGTGTCGAAAATGACCCAGAGACTTTTGACTTTGGAGCTAGGGGTGATGATTTGGCCCAGAATGGGCAGAGGTGTCCAAGTTGTTGCTAGTTGATTCTTACGACTGGAGGGAAACAGAAGAAGTTCGGTTTTTGAACTGTTGAGTTTAAGATAACTCTTTGTCATCCAGTTTTCTATCAAAGAGAGGCATGTCTCTAGATTGAGATGGTGATCCTTTTTGTTGCAGATGCGAAAATACAGTTGCGTGTCGTCTGCATATGAGTGATAAAGCAGTTTTTGGCTACTGATGATTTCAAAGAGAGGGCGAAGATAGATGTTGAACAGCACCGGTGACAGAGGGGATCCCTGAGGGACTCCGCATGACACCGTGAGTTTTTCAGAAGTGAAAGGTCCCAATTTCACTGTTTGTGATCGGTTTTCCAGAAAGGAGGAGAACCATGATAAATCACCTTCTGCGACTCTGGCTACCTCAGCCAGCCGAGTCAGTAACAGTTTGTGGTCTACAGTGTCGAAAGCTGCGCTTAGGTCCAACAGAACTAGAAGACAAGATTCTCCTTTGTCTGCGGCCTCGAGGGCGTCATCCCATATTTTGAGCAATGCTGTTTCTGTCCCGTGTCCGGGGGCGGAAACCCGATTGAAATGGATCAAGTAGATTATGGCTATCCAGATGCTGTTGCAGCTGTTGTACCTCTACTTTCTCTATTACCTTGGAGAGAACGTTTAGGCCTGTTATGGGACGGCGGTGAATTGGGTCTTTGGGGTCTAGGGTGGGTTTCTTCAAGATGGGTTGGATTGTGTCCTCTTTCAACTGGGAGGGCACTATGCCTTCCTTGAATGACTGGTTTATAAGCTGCGTGATGGGCGGTGCCAGGATATCGTCACATTCCTTCAGCAGTTTGGTGGGGATGATATCATTAGGCACTGTGCTGTTTCGCAAAGTACCGATTTTTTTTTTAGTGGCATCGATGGAGATGGGTTTCAGAGTGAACTTTGTTGATTGTAGTAAATTTCTATGGGTGTTGTGTGAATGATTGAGGGGGATATTGTTTTGCTGAATGCTTTCCCGGATTCTCTCAATTTTATTGATGAAGTAATCCGATAATTCATTACAGAATTCTTGGGTATCTGAATTGGGGGCTTCAAGACAGTCTGGATTCATGGTCTGAGTGACCAGCTTGAAGAGTTTGCGGGGGCGGTTTATGGCATTGGTGATGGCATTGGAAAAGTGATATTTTTTGGCTTTGAAGATTTCGTTGTGGTATTTTCTTGTTATTGCCTTGTAGATGGTGAGGTTTTCCTCTGAAGCGCTTCTTTTCCAGGCGGCTTCCGCCCTTCTGCGCTCTTTCTTTAGTAACGACAGCTGGTTGTTGAACCAGCCGGAGTTGTTTTTCCGGATGCAGGTTTTGCGTTTTGGCGCTATTAAGTCGGCTGACTGTAATAGGGCTGTATTTATGGCATCCAGTGTTTCTGAGGTTGTTTGAAGTGGTTGGATTGTTTTTATTTTATTCCCTAAAGTGATTTTGAAGAGCTCCGAATGGAGCTTCTTCTGCGATCTGGTCAGGTGGTTTATCGCTGGTTTTAGCGTTTTTGTTAAGGGGGCATTTATGGTAATTGTGAAATTGATTGCATGGTGGTCTGTCCATGGCAATGGTTCATTTTTAAGAATGTTTATTTCCAGATCTTGTCTGAAAATAAGATCGAGTGTGTGACCTGAAGTGTGTGTGTGTGGGGGGGGGGGGGGCCCACATACTAGTTGCTGTAGGCCTAATCCTTCCAAGTGGTCAATGCAGGCGTCGGCGATGGGGTCTTGTGAGGAGTTAGCCCAAAGATTGAAATCCCCGAGCAGCAAAAGGTGTTTGCTGTTTAGGGTATAAGTGGAAGTGAACTCTGTCAAAGGTGAGAGAAGCTGCGATTTTGGACCTGGCGGTCGATAGCAGAGTAGGATATGGACGGTCTCTTGGGGATTTGTTTGTAGTTGCAGAGTGAGGGTTTCCATGCATGGAAGTGGGTTCTGAAGGATTGGTTTGGTGATCGCAAGGTGAGTCTTGTGGATCACTGCCAGGCCTCCCCCTCTTTGCCCCACTCTGTTTTCTGTTGCAATGCGATAATTTTCTGGCACCAGTTCACTTAGAATGGTGTTACAGTCGGCTGTGAGCCAGCTTTCTGTAATGAAGAGGCAGTCTAAATCGCATTGTAGGATGAAGTCGTGGATTTCTTGTCGGTGTTTAACTGCCGATCTTGTGTTGACCAAAGCACATAATATGCGCTTAGGCTGGGATAAATGCTTATGATATTTGAATGTCAGTCGTCGCTTAATTCTTAAAAGTTGCTCACTCTTTAGCGCTTTTTTCGTGACAACTGATAAGTTTGCAGCGAATGGTTTTAATTCCCAGATGGTTTCTGCAGAGTAACTAAGTTTACCCATGGTCGCAGAAAAAATGCCGGGAGAGTTCTATTGATTGGCAGGAGATGGTGATGGGTGGGAAGAAATCCAAGTGGGACGCCACTCGTCAAATCCTCCCTCCCCGTTTTGATCCAGAGGAAGGCAAAAAAACCCAGGGGTGCTGGCCAATCTGCAATATCTGGGGGAAAAAATTCCTTCCTGACCCCACAACAGGCGATCGGAAAACCCTGGATCAAATACTTATGATTCACTAATTCTGAAAGGAACGGTGCTATGGCAGGGGAGGTGGGGGTGAATGGTATTGCTATTTGTGCAATAGTTTGGGTGTACCAAGATGGCCGCCGACCAGGACTAGGCCCGAGCCGGGGGCTAGGGTACTTGGAACAGCTGGAGGGTGAGCGGTGGAGCTCCTGGGGGACCGTGAGGAGTCCTGTGGTGGTTGGGGCTATTATTGGGGGCAATTAATCCAATTACACCGGCTGAAGCGGTCCGTACTAGGCCGCGGCTGAAGCCGCAGACTTTCCTAGATTCCGCCGCCGTGTCTTTGAGGGGAATTTATGGGAGATGGCAGGGATGTTTTATGGGGGCTAACGTGGGGTGTGGGGGAGTGCAGAAACGGCCGTCTCTCTTGAGTATGGATCACCAGGCGACTTACAAGGCAACTTCAAGTTGCCTCCAGGACAGTACAAGGCAACTTCAAGTCGCCTCCAGGACAGGAGGCTTTCCAGTGGCCAATCAAACAACAATCAGCTCTGCGGGAGGGAGGGTTTTGCCTGAGAAATGTATGTTATCTTCCTGTATTGTTGCTTCAGTTAAGACAGTGATCCAACTTCTGAGGCTACTTCCATTAAAATCTATGGGTACAAGTTGCCTACAAGTTGCCTAGAAGTCGGATTGAAGTAGTACAGGAACCTATTCTGAAGTGGAAGCGACTTCAGTAGTGTACATTAAGACGGCTCCTATTCACTTCCATTCATTTTCTCGACCGCGCGACTTGGGGCAACTTGAAGTCGGATCCCAGGTCGCCCCAGTGTGAACCGGCTCTTAGAAGATATGAACAGATGACCAGGTGGCATTCTTACACAGGTTGGAAACAGAGGCCAGGTTCTGAAAAGCACAGCATACTTACTCAGATCTAGTGGAGTGAGCATGCAACCATACAGAAGGAGTATAAGCCCTTGCAATCAAGTTCCTGATCCACCGTGTAATGATGGATTTTAAAGCAGGGTGTCCCCTGCAAGGTTCTTAACTGTTTGCTGACCAGCCGTCGTGTACGTCGGCTGCTTTAAAAACTTTAGGGGGCGCACACGACGCCGGAGCAGATACACGTGACTGGCGGCCGCTATGCCTGCTGGCGACCCTCGATCGCTCCTCAGAGAGCCAGAACGGGGATCTGTCAATGTAAAGGGACAGATCCCTGTTCTGTCAGGGTAGTAGAGAGAGATCTGCTGTTCCTAATGATCAGGAGCAATGATTTCTCTCTCCTCCCTGTCAGTAAACTCCCCCCACAGTTAGAAACACCTCCCTAAGGAACACTTAACCCCTTTGTTGCCCCCTGGTGTTAACCCCTTCTCTGCCAGTGACATTTATACAGTAATCAGTGGCTATTTTTAGCTCCGATCACTGTATAAATGTCAGTGGTCGCAAAAAAGTGTCAAAAGTGTCCGATCTGTCCGCCGCAATGTCACAGTCGTGATCATTGCCATTACTAGTAAAAAAAATAATTATAATAAAAATGCCATAAATATATCCCCACAAATTTTGTTTGTGTATGTCGCATGACCGAGCAATTGTCATCTAAAGCGGCACAGTGCCATATCGCAAAAAATGGCCTGGTCTTTAACCACTTAAGACCTGGACATTTAGGCAGCTAAAGGACCTGGCCAGGTTTTGCGATTCGGCACTGCGTCGCTTTTTAACCAATAAAGACAACTTTTTGAAGTTTCCTTCGTAGTGCGGCTATCCATCCCTTTACAATTTTCTACATTTACTGCGTCGCTTTAACTGACAATTGCGCGGTCATGCGACGTGGCTCCCAAACAAAATTGGCATCTTTTTTTCCCCCACAAATAGAGCTTTCTTTTGGTGGTATTTGATCACCTCTGCGGTTTTCATTTTTTGCGCTATAAACAAAAATAGAGCGACAATTTTGAAAAAAAATTCAATATTTTTTACTTTTTGCTATAATAAATATCCCCCAAAGATATATATATATATATAAAAAAATTCCTCCTCAGTTTAGGCCGATACGTATCCTTCTACCTAATTTTGTAAAAAAAAAAAAAAATCGCAATAAGCATTTATCGATTGTTTGCACAAAATGTTTAGCGTTTACAAAATAGGGGATAGTTTAATTGCATTTTTATAAAAAAAAATTGTTTTACTACTAATGGCGGCGATCAGCAATTTTTTTCATGACTGCGACATTATGGCGGACACTTCGGACAATTTTGACACATTTTTGGGACCATTGTCATTTTCACAGCAAAAAATGCATTAAAAATGCATGGTTTACTGTGAAAATGACAATTGCAGTTTGGGAGTTAACCACAAGGGGGCGCTGAAGGGGTTAAGTGTGACCTCATTTGTGTTTCTAAATATAGGGGGTGTGGCTGTAGGTGTGACGTCATTGATTGTGTTTCCCTATAAAAGGGAACACACGATCAATGACGGCGCCACAGTGAAGAACGGGGAAGCTGTGTTTACACACAGCTCTCCCGTTCTTCAGCTCCGGGGGCCGATCGCGGTACTCCAGCGGTGATCGGGTCAGCTGTTCACGCGGTCACGTAGCTTTGGACCGGGTCACTGGGGGCGCGCCCATGACCAGGCATTTAGAGGATGTACCTGTGCCCAGCCGTGCCATTCTGCCGACGTATATGTGCAGGAGGCGGTCCTTAAGTGGTTAATGGAGCAAATTCTTCTGGGGCTAAACTGGCCAATTTCCCCCCATCCTGCCCAGACCAATTTTCAGATTTCAGCGCTGTTGCATTTTGAATGACAATTGCACTGTAATGCAACACTGTACCCAAACAAAATTTGTATATTTTTTCCCACAAATTGAGCTTTCTTTTGGTGGTATTTGATCACCACTGGCGTTTTTATTTTTTGTGCTAAAAAAAAGGCTGAAAATGTTAAGAATTTTTTTTCTTTGTTTCTGTTACAAAACTTTGTAAAAAAGTTGGTTTCCCCCTTCAATGATGGGCACTAATGAGGCTGCACTGATGGGCACTGATGAGGCAGTATTGATGATGAGGCACTTATATACAGCAATGGTGGGCACTGATAAGTGGCACTGATAAGCAGCACTGATGTTGCACTGATAGGTGGCACTGATATGCAGCACTAATGGGCACTCATAGGTGGCACTGATAGGTGGCACTGTTGGGCAGCACTGATCAGGAGGCACTGACAGGCATCATTGATGGGCACTGAGTGCCATCCCTATTGGACATTGATTGATTATGCCAATCAGCACAGACCCCCCTCCATCAAGAGAGTCGCCAATCGGCTCTCCTTTACTCACGTCTATTCATGGAGGAAAAGACAATAAATGGCTCTTCCTATTTACATTGTGGTCAGCTGTGATTGGACACAGCTGATCACAGCTGACCTATGTCAGAGGCTCTTTACCAAGATCAGAGATGTTATCCTGCTGAACATCATATGACGCCCAGTCAGGATAACTGAACCAGTCATTCTGCTATAGGCCGGGCGGGATTGGTTAATGCACAAGCTATAGCATACCAGTCCCAAAGTTTTAGAAAAGTTGCACTGATCCATATATACTTCTTCTGTGTAGACATTAGAAGACAGTGAGGGTTGATTAAAGAAAAATAATAAATCTCCGCTGTACAGATACCTTCTCTATTTAACACTCTATGTCCACAGGTACAATCATTACTTCGCTCATTCAACCTCGCCATGATAACCAAGGCTACTAAACCTTTTTCTATTGTTTACCTAACCACCTGCCCCGTGGACCATGTCCCTCTCTTCTGGCATCTCCCCCCAACCCTCTAAAACATGCACTAGTCATCTCCTTCCTTCAAATGCCCTCACTGAACCTCACCAATCTTAACCTACGCCACATCAGCTTGACCTCTCCTATTCTCGATCTGTACCTCCTCCCTGGGTCAGTTGATGGCCTCCCATGGCTTTCAATACCATTTCTACATGGAGGACACCCAAATGTATCTCTCTACCCCTTAGCTCACTCCTTCAGTATGTTCACATAGCATCAATTTACAGACATATCAGCCTGGATGTCACACCACTTCCTAAAAATCAATCTATCCTAAACCGTGCTCATAATATTTGTTTCCCATGTGGCTTTTCCCCTGATTTCTCTGTCAAGATCGATGGCAGAACTATCAACCCATCCCCACATGCCAAGGTTCTAGGTGTAATCCTGGACTCTGAACTATCCTTTCAGTCCCACATCTAATTGCACCTCAACCTACGCAACATCTCCAAAATATGCCCCTTCCTAACCAATGACACCACAAAGCTCCCAGTTCCCTCCCTGGTAATCTCTCACCTCCACTACTGCAACTCCCTCATCACTGGCTTACCTTTACATAGACTATTCCCCCTTCAGTCCATCATCAATGCTCCTGCCAGGCTCATCAACTTTATATATTAAAGACAACCTTGCTCTAGAATCTAAATGTAAACGAACTGCTGCACCTTGAATAATCTGAATACTGGGTAAAAAGAATAAAAACAGAAACAGAAAAATGCACTGTCCCTTTAAATATATTCCTACTATCAAAGTGTGTATCTATCCCACAAGGACAATAACTATTGATTTATCAAAAGATATTATAACCTACAAAACTGAATCAACCATTACATCAAATCAATCAAAATGTGCAGAAAATCGGTGCAAAAGTTGCTCAAATAAGTAGAATTTCATTTAACACATGTGCAACTTGGCTCAAAAAACACAAATGTGCAAAAAACGCAATAATATACTCTACTAAATAGTGTTTTCAAAATAAATATATCAGTAGGGATGAACCGAACATCCCCCGGTTCGGTTCGCAGCAGAACATGCGAACAGGCAAAAAATGTGTTTGAACATGCAAACACCGTTAACCACTTGCCTACTGAGGACGTCATATGACGTCCTCGAATTTGTGCAGTGATATCTGAATGATGCCTGCAGCTACATGCATCATTCAGATATCACCGTCTTCTGACGGCAATTCTCTGCACGATAAGAATGATCATAGCGGCAGTTCTGCCGCTTGATCGTTCTTATAGGCAGTGGGAAGGGACGTGCCTCCTCCCGCCGCCATCCGGTGCTTCTCCGGGCTCTCCCGTGCCATCGGGGGCCCGGAGAACGAGGCTGGCTGGGAAACATAGAGATGACTGGTGACCACATGGTTATCTCTATGACCGTCGGAGGCCCAGGCGCAACGTTGTGACGTCATGCCCGGGTACCCGGAAGTAAACAAAGCCACAATCGCGGCTGTCGGCATGAGATTGGTGAATTTTTTTTCACAATCTCATGCTTTCAAGCCTGGAGGAGAAATGTGTTATTGACCCCACATCTCTCCATAAAGAGGACCTGTCACAGTGATTCCTATTACAAGGGATGTTTATATTCCTTGTAATAGGAATAAAAGTGATCAAAAAAAAATGTAAAAAAAAGTGTAAAAAAAAACCTAAGTTAAATAAAAATTAAATAAAAAAATTATAATTTTAAAACGTGCCTGTCCCCGGTAGCCCGTGCTCAGAAGCGTACATGCATGTAAGTCCCGCCCACATATGTAAACGCTGTTCAAACCCCACATGTGAGGTATCGCCGCATGCGTTAGGAGCAACAATTCTAGCATTAGACCTCCTCTATAACTCGAAAATAGTAACCTGTAAAGATTTTTAAAGCGTTGCCTATGGAGATTTTTAAGTACCGAAGTTTGGCGCCATTCCATGAGTGTGCGCAATTTTAAAGCGTGACATGTTAGGTATCTATTTACTCGGCGTAAGATCATCTTTCACATTATACAATGTTGTTTTTTAATTCATGAAACCATTTTTTCCCCAAAAAAGGCGCTTGAAAAATTATTGCGCAAATACCGTGCTAGAAAAAAAGTTGCAATGACTGCCATTTTATTACCTAGGGTGTCTGCTAAAAAAATATATATAATTTTTGGGGGTTCTGATTATTTTCTAGCAGAAGAATTTTGATTTTTACATGAAGGTGAGAAGTGCCAGAATAGACCTGGTGGACAAGTGGTTCACGAACGTGAAAAATCAAAAGTGCTAATTTTAAAGGGTAGTATGCAAGTTTTTGTCATAAAAAGTGTTTGGGGACCTGGGTCCTGCCCCAGGGAACATGTATCAATGCAAAAAAAAGTTTTAAAAACTGACACTTTTTCAGGAACAGTGAATTTAATAATGTTTAAAGTGAAGCAATAAAAATTAAATATTCCTTTAAATTTCATACCTGTGGGGTCTATAGTATGCCTGTAAAGTGGCGCATTTTCCCGTGTCTAGAACAGTCCCTGCACAAAATGACATTTCTAAAGGAAAAAAAGTCAATTAAAACTACTATAATGAATTGTCAGGTCCAGGCAATACAGATAAAAGTCATTGAAAAAAAACGGCATAGGTCCGCCCCGCCCCCCAGTCCATTACCAGGCACTTTGGGTCTGGTATGAATATTAAGGTGAACCCCGAACCAAAATAAAAAAAAAAATGTGTGGGAGTCCCCCCAAATTCCATACCAGGCCCTTCAGGTCTGGTATGGATATTAAGGGGAACCCTGCGCCAATTAAAAAAAAAATGGCGTAGGGGTCCCCTCAAAATCCATACCAGACCCTTATCCGAGCACGCAATCTGGCAGGCTGCAGGAAAAGAGGGGGGACGAGAGAGCGCCCCCCTCTCCTGAACCATACCTCCCCACATGGGGAGAATGCTTTTTCCTAGAATGACCGAGAACATAGGTGAACACAGAACATCAAAGCGTACCAACTCCCGATGGCCAGAGTTGGTCACAGTGAGGAGAGGTGCAGTCTCTTGTGTGACTAGCCCAGAACTGGACAAAGAGCCATCGGGTAGGTGTACTGTCAGCCGTTGTTTTTTAGAGAAAAGGGGAATGCCAAGTTTATTATCCAGAAAACAGCTGCAAGCCCCCGAGTCAATGATTGCCAGGAGCCGAACTTCCTCTTCCACCACCTGCAACTAAATAGGGAGAACAAGGTGAGATGGGGAAGATCCTGAAACCTGGAAGTATACAGGAGTACGTGAAGATGGCTTACTAGGTCTTATGGGGAAATTGCATAGAAACTGTCCCCCACAGTAAAGGCAATGTTCCCCCACAGTAAAGGCAAAGATTCGCCTGGCGGCAGAGGAGTTTTTCCTCTGGAGAGATAGCTGAGTGGACCAAGCCAATCCGCATGGGTTCTACTTCAGATGCCAAGGCGATGGGAGGCCCAGATGCTGGAGAGGAAGGAACTTTGGGTAACATCCAGGTGGGTAGGAACGTCTGGGATCTTTCAGAACATCGTTCTCGTAGACATCTATCCAGCTGAACGGATAATTGGATGTGGGAAAAGGGAATAGCCGCTCCAGGTGGGAACCCAGATGAATATCCTCCGTTGCAGACAACTTAGGTGCAGGCAATGCACTTAGCAAAGCAGGAACAAAAATTGTTTCTGGACAGCCGCACTCTGAACAAGTTGTAGCCTTTATTAAAAAAAGGACAGCACTACAAGTCACAGCAACATAAAATAAAACCCGACCGCTGACGCGTTTCGCACTGAAACTAGTGCTTAGTCACTATGATTAAGCACTAGTTTCAGTGTGAAACGCATCAGAAGTCGGGTTTTATTTTATGTTGCTGTGACTTGTAGTGCTGTCCTTTTTTTAATAAAGGCTACAACTTGTTCAGAGTGCAGCTGTCCAGAAACAATTTTTGTTCCTGCTTAATTGGACGAGTGTAGCGGGAGTTTCCACTCTGGCCAACTCATCCTTGAGAGATTATAACAGTCCCAGCCGCTACTGATATTTTATGGCAGCTTTTTTTCTGTGGACCATTTGCGGAAGTCCAATGTATAATCTTCCACTGGACCCCGCCCCTGCTGTAATGTGTACAAAGTGGCTTCAGCTGTGGTGACACGCTGCGGGTCATCGTATAGTTGTGCCATGGCTTCAAAGAATGATTCCACTGAGTTGATGATGGGATTCTTCTGTTCCAACAGACTGTGGGCCCAAACATGGGGTTCATCCGATAGTAAGGAGATGATGAACCCCACTTTTACAGTCTCTATAGAAAAAATCAATCTTTGTTTGGAGGGCCAGGTACAGCAAACAGGCATTTTTAAAAGCTCTAAACTTTTTACGTTCTCCGGTGAATCGTTCAGGGATTGGCAACCGTGGCTCTGGAGGAGGAACTAGCACAGTATGAGTAGAGGTGGACCGCAGCAGAAGCTGATCTTGCGGAAGAATGCCGGGATCCGGTGAGGCAGGTGTCACAGACAGATGTTGCAAATGACCCTCCAGCTGAAAGTAGCCAGTGACAGTTTTCCGACTGTGAGAGGAAGACTACAGTCCATTTTCCCACAGTGGTAGAAGACAACGTCCAGTCCGTTTGTCCTCAGCATTATATCCGAGGGCTACAGGCTGGAATTCTCAGAGACATCACCAAGTCGGTTTTATCTAACTCAGGTTCTCCGAGGTCAGGAGAAATCTCTGGCAATGACGGCTCTCCTGCAGGAACTTCTACAGCAGGAAGTAATCATCCCAGTTCCTCGGGAAGAGGCAGGACTAGGGTTTTATTCCCACTTATTTCTAGTCAAAAAGCAATCAGGGAGTTTTCTTTAGCTCTGAATTTAAAAGTATTGAACAAATCCATTCAGTACAAGAAGGCTCGAATGGATACGATTTTTTCAGTGAGGAAACTTCTGACCACAGGATTCTTCCTAGCATCCATAGACTTCAGGGATGCGTATCTACACATTCCCATAGCACCAACATCACAAAGGTATTTACGGTTGGCGGTTCTAATGGGGGAATAGTTTCGCATTTTCAGTTTAGAGACCTTTCTTTCAGACTGTCCTCTTCTCTGAGGAGCTTCACAAAGATTATGGCAGAGGCTCTGGTACTGGCTGCTCAGGATGGGTAGAATTTTAATTATACCTTACTTTGCCTTACTAGTGACCTGGGGACATTTGATAGATAGACAACTCCTATCCTAATATTGATTAGTGGTTCCAAATTAATAATAACTACTGCAGTAGGGAACAGACACAAAAGATACACTCAGCATCTTTCCAAATAACTGTTCTGCTTTAATATGACGCAATTGAAGGTTTTTATACACATGATTACGTAGGTATCACATTAATTTTACAATTGTACGTTTATGGTAACATAGGCAGACTAATTCTAATCGGGACTCGAAAGAATGCAAACATGTAATAAAAACATTATTAGTGCCGTGTGCACAGTGAGGGCAGTGTGCAATACATACAAAATAGAACACAATCATATACAGAACTTACAAATTTCCTTAACACTAGGGGGGTGGGATTGTGAGATTGGGTGGACAGTACACTGTCCATAAGCGGCACGCATCACGCTGCACCTGTGACGCCATTCCTGGGCGTCATGGTGGGGGCGTGTTTTCCACTCTCAGCTGATTATTCAAGGAGATTTTGGAGCCACTCATGGGCTTTTGTGAGATACTGTATATACACTGTATATATACATAAAATCTTTCTTTAAAAAAAAAATAAACATCAAAAAAGGGTGGACCCATGACAAAGGATCCTTATGGCACTCATATTAGCTATGTATATTCTGTAAGAATCATTGTAAGATTATCCCTATATAGTGTATTATAAGCTTTAACCACTTATGGACTGCCGCATGACGATATACGTCGACAGAATGGCACGGCGGCACACTCGCGACTTGGTCCGAAGCTTGGTGACCACATACAGCCACGCCCCCCTACAGTAAGAAACACACATGAGGTCACACTTAACCTTTCACTGCCATTGTCATTTTCACAGTAATCAGTGCATTTTTATAGCACTTTTCGCTGTGAAAATGACAATGGTCCCAAAAATGTGTCAAAAGTGTCCGATGTGTCCGCCATAATGTCGCAGTCACAAAAAAAATTGCTGATTGCCGCCATTACTAGTAAAAAATTAATTATTAATAAAATGCCATAAAACTTTCCCCTATTTTGTAAACGCTATAACTTTTGTGCAAACCAATCGATAAACGCTTATTGCGATTTTTTTTACCAAAAACATGTAGAAAAATACGTATCGGCCTAAACTGAGGAAAAAAAATGTGTTTTTTATATATGTTTTTGGGGATATATATTATAGCAAAAAGTAAAAAATAGAGATTTTTTTTTTAAAATTGTCGCTCTATTTTTGTTTATAGCGCAAAAAATAAAAACCGCAGAGGTGATCAAGTACCACTAAAAGACAGCTCTATTTGTGGGGAAAAAAGGACGCCAATTTTGTTTGGGAGCCACGTCGCACGACTGTGCAATTGTCAGTTAAAGCGACGCAGTGCCGAATTGCAAAAAGGGGCCAGGTCCTTAACCTGCATAATGGTCTGGGTCTTAACCGGTTAAAGCATTTAAAGCACACCATTTAAAGCAATGAACATGTGACCATTAAACAGGAAATCATCAATATTAATGTGTGGGTCTTATACCTGAAAATATTTTTTTTTGCATTTCATTATTACATTTTAGAAATATCTGCTATTTACTGGGACAAAGGCAGTAAAAAGTAACCAGCTATGGTGAGCAATGAGCATGTTTAACACTAGGGGGAGAAAGTCCTCCACATTTACCAGAATATAAACTAGACATAAACTACACAACAAATTTTTATCTACCAACCAATTTGTTTCACAACATCTGGTGCTATTTAACTAAAAGTTTAGAAAATATTTCACATTTAACAAATACACTAATGGGGTATGTGTAACTTTAAGGGCCCATTAAGAAAACTGTATTAATGCATATTAACATAATATGCATCGATGCACAGCACTGTTCATTGCTGAATGGAACTCCTATGTAATGTACAGTTGGAGCTCAATGTGCATTATGCAGCACTGCAGAGATAAAAAAAAAAGGGTCATATGCATTTCCAGTCTATTGCCCTTGTGTTGATTGATTTGTCATGAATGGTCTACCTTAACACAATGTACAATACGTGCATGCATTCATGAAATGCAGCAGACTAGATGAGTCTGAATGGTCCTGAATCAAATGAAAATCAAATAATGTGAACAGAGAACATGGCCATTCCTTGAGGTACAATACACCATACATTTTGTATATAGACTGAACTTTGAGCAAGAATAGTTTAATCCCTCCCCTCTCAAGAATGTTGTTTTGCAACTTTTAAAGATAGCTGTGGACTGTGAAATATGAAAATATCCTATTTGCCGATTTATTTAGATTTCACACCACTTCCTTTTTTATCTTGTGCATAAAATAGAATATAATACAGGGAGGTATCATGAAATCAGTGGGCACGTGTGCAAGATCAAAAGCGGGCCCTAGGTACTAGGGATAGTTCCGATGTTCGACTCGAACTTCGGGTGTTCGTTTGTTCGCAGACGAACCGAACATATGGGGTGTTCGCAGCATATTCGAGCTACGCGGAGCACCACATAATGCACTGCTAGGTCTCAGTGCATTGATGGCTGCTGATTGGCCAAAGCATGCACCTGACCTGAAGGCTTTGGCCAATCACAGCACGATCTGTTGTGAGAGCCATGATTGGCCAAAGGCACAATCATGGCTCAGGGGGCTAAGTTCACACTATATAAGGCTGCTTACAAGGCGGCCGTATGTAGTTTGAGCTAGATTAGGCAGGTTAGTATATATATATAATTAAATAAAAATGAAGGGGTGAGGTGCACGTCAGTTACAGCTGGTAGTGCTAGCAATTAAGCCTTCCCACTGGCTTCGATATAGAGAAAATTGCAGTGGGATTGCTGCACAAAAAATTATTTTATTTTGAAGAAATTCGTCAAAAAGACATCAAAAACAGCATCTGTATAATCAAGCAATCATGATATTATAACAGTTTCGGGCTATTCTGGATCATGCCCTTCTTCAGAGTATCATGCCTATTAGGGATGAGCTTCGTATTCGAGTCAAACTCATGTTCGACTCGAACATCGTATGTTCGATCGTTCGACGAATTACGAAAGTTTTGGGCCATTCGCACCAAATTCAAGTGGCGTGTCATGGCCCATAATTCACTGCGGCATCGCAGTGCATTGTTGGCTGATGATTAGCCAAGCATGCACTATGACCCGCATGCTTGGCCAATCACAGCGTGCAAAAAACAGAGAGCCATAATTGGCCAAAGAATTATTAAAATCACTGCTCCTTTTTTTTTTTGCATTGATACATGTCCCCTAGAGCAGTACCCAGGTCCCCAGACACTTGGTTATGTACAATAGTCTCTCTGCGCTGGTAGAAGTTGCAGAAAACTGCCCCTAGTGGTCCGCCGCGCTGGTCCATTGCTCACTTAGAACAATGAGTAGAAAAAGAGAGATTAAAAAAAAGTTTCCTCTTCTTCTTTCTTCTTCCTGGTGCTGTGAAGAAGCCGGCAAGACCCTATTCTCACTAACTTATCAAACCCCCCGAAGTTCTGCACAAACAAAAAAAGTGTGGATCCGGTGGAATGAAAACAAAAACTGGAAAGGGGCAACAGTTCCCATCTGTAACTTCTTTAAAGCAGCAAATAAAGGTGACAATGCAGGCATGGGGCATACTTGTAGAACCTTGGATCCAGCAAAGTGATAATGTCCCCTCGGCCAGGGCTCCAGTCTCTCAAGCAATCATCATACCGATGGCTCAAATAAATGAAGGTATAGTCCATGTCACGGGCAGCCTTTGGTACATTTAAACGTTCCCATATTGCATCCTGATACCAGTCCTCTCTCTTTTGTTCAACCACGGGCATAAGAGCTGGAGGCACATAGGGATATTCCCACCCGTAAGCCATGGCTACCTTTCTCATAAAAATGCGCTGCAGGTGGGCCAGCCGCGGCAAGGTATGGAGGTGTCCAAGTCCTTGTAGGACAATAGCGTCGGGAGCTCTCCTCAGTACAGGCAGAAGAGCCGGCATGGGGTCAATGACACTGGTGCTTGGCACTTCCACTTCCCATGTCAGCTGCGAGACATCCGCAGGTGGTGCAGCATTCCTGACATATTTCTTGCATCTACGGGCCTGGCAACCTGGGAGTTTTTTCCCCACTGAGACTCGGGAAACTAGTTCGAACCACTTATTATCCCCATCATCAGATAATGAGTCTGAGTCCGATGTATCATACTCTTCAGCGGGCAGGCATGTACGCCCTCCGGCAAAGATATTGGCTGTATCATTCTTGCTTACAGGCAGGCCTCGTCCACAGCCATGGGACGCCTGAGCGGGGCCAATCTTAGCAATAGCGTGCCACACAGAGACCACATTGGTCAGTGCTGTCTCCGGTATGGCATCTGCTTCCACACTAGGCACACACTCTTTATCATCCACATCGCTTAACTCCGGTGACACAATTGGGGTAACAGCCGTTGGCAGAGTCAATGTAGATGAGACGGTCACGGTCTCCGGATCAGCCACCACAGCAGTTAAAGAGGGTTCCGGCCATGGGGCCTCCTCCTCCGCGGTCACAGTCCCAGTGATCCAATCAACCCTGTACTCCTAAAGAGGTTCAGTCGGTGGCTCCACTTGGAACAAATAACTTTGGCATCTCTTGCATCTGGCAAAAGGCAAAAGACAGACATCCAGCTCCGAACAGCAGGGGCAGGACAGTCCAAGGGCCTCCATGCTACCGCTGTAAAACAGGATGAACTTCCCCTGGGTCCGCATTCGAATTCCGGTATCTGTCAGGGGGACTCCAGCAGTAGCAGACATCGCATTGACTCCCGGCACAGACATCGGGGGTCGCAGCCTTCCAAATGGCATTTTCCTCAGTTTAGGTTGATATGTATTCTTCTACATATTTTTGGTAAATAAAATTGCACTAAGCGTATATTTATTGGTTTGCGCAAAAGTTATAATGTCTACAAAATAGGGGATAGATGTATGGCCTATTTATTTATTTTTACTAGTAATGGCGACGATCTGTGATTTTTATTGTGACTTTTCGGCAGACATATCGGACACTTTTGACACTTTTTTGGGACCATTCATATTTATACAGTGATCAGTGCTATAAAAATGCACTGATTACTGTGTAAATGTCACTGGCAGGGAAGGGGTTAACACTAGGGGGCGATCAAGGGGTTAAATGTGTTACCTAGGGAGTGATTCTAACTGTAGGGGGAGGGGGCTCACAAGGGGAGGAGACCGATCGGTGTTCCTCTGTACTGGGAACATACCATCGGTCTCCTCTCTCCTGACAGGATGTGGATCTCTGTGTTTACACACAGAGATCTACATCCCTGCTCTTTTACTGGCAATCGCGGGTGCCCAGCGGACACTGCGGCCACCGGGCACACGCATCAGCTCCCGAGGGAAGCCCAGGACGTCATATGGCGTCCACCCAGGATGGGAGATCCCTCATGCGGACGTCATATGTCTATGGGCGGGGAAGGAAGTGGTTAAATAAAATCCCATATAACATGTACCGTAAATGAAGCAGCATTTGTTTTGTAATGTGATGCTGTTATCATGATTCTGCCAGTGAACAGATCTTCCTGCTTCTAAGGGAAGTGATAAAGAGAGCCCTTTTGGATATGTCCTTCGGTTCCTGCCAGCATAAAGAACAGGTGATTCTTAGCTTTGCTTGACATACAGTATGAACCTATAAAGTTCATACAGTTCAGAATATGTTTTCCAGGCCTTTAGTTTAATATGTATCCTTTGGGCACTTGACTGAGTGTGCCAGTGAATACAAAGGAAAGTGTCAGTTTCTAATGGAAATCGAATTATACCCCTTTAGTAAGTGCCCATCAGGAAATACTCCAAAAAGTAGTGCTGGACATTTTCACAGGTTATCAAAATGCAGACAAAGTAAGATTTGTCCCTGGGGAAAGAATGGTAGACCCGGAAGGGCGCTATTTGTTGCTCAAGGGCAAAATAAACTAAGCTGACTACTCCATAGCGAATTCTATGGACCTAACAAGAACTCAATAAAATTCCTTAAGGGGGTAATCGAGAAGTTTATGGATTTTAAGAAAGGGGGGGTAATTATGGCTGGGGATTTAAATCTCTGTTTGGACCCGGAAGTCAATTGTACATCACGTGTGCAGTGGACGAGGAACGCACAATGGAAATCACTTAAAAAGAAATTACACCAACATCAACTGATGGACATATGGAGAATACAACACCCCAAAATACGTGACTATACATTCCATTCCGCTGTACATGGGACGTACTCAAGAATCAACTTATTTTTGGTGGAGCACAGGTCATTGGACGCAGTGATAAGTTCTAATATAGGAATTGTTACCTTATCAGATCATGCCCCCATATCAATAAATTTAAGAATAGAGGGAGTGCAAAAGAGAAATAATATTTGAAGACTTAATAAAGATCTAATACAGGATGTAGAGGTCGCAGATAGGATTAAAGAGGAGTTAGAGCTGTATTTTAAAACAAATAGCTCAAAATATATGTCAGAATCATTAGTATGGGAAGCTCACAAGGCCTACATTAGGGGAATTCTGATCACAATAGGAACAGCGGAAAAAAAGGAGAGCAGGAGGAAAGGTGAAGAGTTACATAAAATAATCTATGATCTCGAACAGCGTCACAAAGAAACAGGCGATCATGAAGTAGAACGTGCCGTCATCCTAAAAAGAAAGGAATTAAGAGATCTCATTGAACAGGAAAATAAAACGGCCCTCTATAGACTTAAGAAAGAGAGGTATTAATGGGAAGATCCGTCAGGAAAATATCTACCCAAACTGTTAAAAAAAAAAAACGAGGACTAACTTAATTGAAAGTATACAAACGGGTAACGACGGAAAGGTATACACAACCCCTGAAATTGCAAGAGTATTTCAAGAATATTATGGGAGTTGTATTCGATAACCCAAAGAGACCCCCCAGGTAAAGTAAAAACGAGGTCAGATAATACTAAAAAACTACTAACAGAAATAGGTCTAAAAAAAATACCAGCAGATAAATTTAACACCCTAGAAGACCCCATTATGGAAGCGGAAATATGGGAAAACTTAAAGGAGTCCTCTGCAGGGAAAAGCCCAGGTCCCAATGGGCTGTCGACAGTATACTATAAGTAGTTTAGCGATATTCTGATCCCCAAGATGTGCTCATATATGAATGGTATCGGCGTTAATTGGGAGATTCGCCACGAAGCATTGGAGGCCGCGATAACGATAATCCCTAAGGAAGGCAAAGACCCCTCTCTGTGCTCCAGTTACAGACCCATCTCCCTACTGAATGCCAACGTGAAGCCGTTCGCTAAAATATTGGCAGACAGAATGAAGTTAATAATGAAGGATCTGGTACATAATGATCATGTGGGTTTTATCCCAAGCAGGGAAAGTAGGGATAATAGTATTAGAACGCTCTTATTGATACAAAAAATAAAAGAAAGTAAATCCCCAGGTCTCCTACTGTCAATAGACGCTGAAAAAGCGTTTGACAGAGCAGACTGGGGATTTCTACAGAATACATTGGAGGCTTTTGGGGTGGGACCTAAGATATTAAGATAAATGGGACAGTATCTGGGTCTTTCGAGATCTTTAATGGGACCTGACAGGGGTGTCCCCTGTCCCCTTTACTGTTTATCCTATCTCTAGAACCACTGCTGGCTGGGATTAGAAATAATCCTGACATCAGGGGGATATGGATAGAAGAAGAGGAACACAAACTTGCGGCTTCAGCCGATGATATTCTGCTCTTCATAATGAACCCTACGATAACTCTCCCATACATATTAAAAACTCTTAAAACATATGGGGAGGTATCAAATTTCAAAATTAATCCCCTAAAATCGGAAATACTTAACATAAGCGTTAAGGTACAGGCGGAAGGTAGATACAAAAAGGACTTTCCATTTATTTGGAGAGACACCGAGTTAAAATATTTAGGGGTTAATATCACATTATCTCCTGAGTCAATCTACCAACATATAAATTAAACAATAGTGATCAAATATACAAAAATATAACTCTGATAAAAACACAAGAAGTCCATAAAGTGCATCAGTGAAAAAAGGTCCAAAAGGTGCTCCAAATAATGTAGTGACTAATTGTGATAAATCTCAAAATCTGTGATCAACAGGAAGGTTCCTCCACCAATAGCTAAAGATGGCCCCTCACCTCAGCCTTTCGACCATGGCTAGGTCACAAAACTTTTGAAAAACCTCCAAGGTAAGTATAAGGACGCTTCCAAGCTTTAAAAGGTTAACAGCAGGCAGCAGACGGCTCAGCACTCCCAAAGACCACAGAGAAATATATAAGACAAAAAGGGGACAGACTAGTGCTCTCTGTCTTAAACTGGATTTAATAGGTAAAAATAACAAAATAAACTCACATAATAAAACACTCAGAGCCGAGTGTGAAGCGTGACAGCATAACACGGAGCTCCAGGGCTTCCGAATCTTTACACAGCTCACACGTTGGCATTGGGTCGGCGAGCGCGGGTGACGTCACGAAGCTCCTCCCCCTCGAGGGGGAGGAGCTTCGTGACGTCACCCGCGCTCGGAAAAAACTCACATAATAAAACACTCAGAGCCGAGTGTGAAGCGTGACAGCATAACACGGAGCTCCAGGGCTTCCGAATCTTTACACAGCTCACACGTTGGCGTTGGGTCGGCGAGCGCGGGTGACGTCACGAAGCTCCTCCCCCTCGAGGGGGAGGAGCTTCGTGACGTCACCCGCGCTCGCCGACCCAACGCCAACGTGTGAGCTGTGTAAAGATTCGGAAGCCCTGGAGCTCCGTGTTATGCTGTCACGCTTCACACTCAGCTCTGAGTGTTTTATTATGTGAGTTTATTTTGTTATTTTTACCTATTAAATCCAGTTTAAGACAGAGAGCACTAGTCTGTCCCCTTTTTGTCTTATATATTTCTCCGTGGTCTTTGGGAGTGCTGAGCCGTCTGCTGCCTGCTGTTAACCTTTTAAAGCTTGGAAGCGTCCTTATACTTACCTTGGAGGTTTTTCAAAAGTTTTGTGACCTAGCCATGGTCGAATGGCTGAGGTGAGGGGCCATCTTTAGCTATTGGTGGAGGAACCTTCCTTTTGATCACAGATTTTGAGATTTATCACAATTAGTCACTACATTATTTGGAGCACCTTTTGGACCTTTTTTCACTGATGCACTTTATGGACTTCTTGTGTTTTTATCAGAGTTATATTTTTGTATATTTGATCACTATTGTTTAATTTATATGTCTTTGCGCTGCACTTTATTGTTACTGATCACTATTGGGATTTCTATTTGAATTTATCCTCCAGTGCTGGCTTGCATTTTTTAAGTTTTGTTGTGTAATTTTTCCAGCGCGGAATTCCTTCTCTATTTTTGGAATCTACCAACATAACTACATTCCATTACTGAACGCTATTTAAATGGATTTAAACAAAATTACATCCAGACAGAGGTCTATGATAGGGAGAATAAATAGTTTTAAAATGCTAACCCTCCCCAAGATTTTATATAAACTGCAAATGTTACCGATTTCACTTCCGGAAGCATACTTTAAAACAATAAAAAAGCTATTAAGTAGGTTTGTATGGCAGAATAAAAAACCCTGCATAAGTATGGCAATATTAACAAGAGATAAGGAACATGGAGGTTTGGGCGTACCAGACATTAACACATATTACAAGGCAATTCATATGGCACGGATGGTCGATTGGGTAAAAAAAATAAAGAGAAAAGGTGGGTTAAATTGGAAAATAGTATGTGTAAGGCTAAACACTTTGTGGAATCCCTCCCTTATCCGATTAGGCCGGAGGGTAATTTGCTCCCACTTGAGCGCTTGTGCTCGGCGGCAAACGGAAAAGGAGGGATCTCCCCGATATATAAATTTTTTTTTTTTTTTTTTTTTTTAAATCAAAGAAGTTTTTATTGCTCATAAAACATACATATAAAAGAAACAGTATGACACGACAGCAGTAGCATATACAGTACACTTTGCCCAAACCTCTCCATCCAACATCTAGCACATGTTTAGCAATTACCGATGGCATGCCCTCCAATCCCGCCTCCCCATAACTGGCAAGTCTAGTTACCACCCAGCAGTCTCCCCTGGACTAGTTCCATAGGGCTCAAGCCAGGTGTGGCCAGCCACGCGTCCCACAGCCTGTCAAATTTGCCCGCGTTCCCTCTGTGTTGAAAAATATATTTCTCCATAACCAGCATCTTGCCCATGTGTGTCAACCAAAATTTAAGTGTGGGGGGAGCCTCTAGTTTCCATTTCAGGAGAATGGCCCTCCTGGCCTGGAACAGTGCTCTGTTAAAAGCCAGTCGAGTCAGTTCCTCCGTGATTACTCCCTCCAGTACTCCAAGCAGACAATGTATCGGCTCCAGGGGGACAGAGACCCGGAACACAGAATTAAGTGTTTCCAGGACCCCGCTCCAGAACCTATGGAGCTTGGGGCAGCGCCACAGCAGATGAATCAGATCACCAGACATTACCTTACATCTGTTACACATTGGGTCGGTGACCCCACCCATCTTAAAAAGTTTCACCGGGGTAAAGTGGACCCTCAATAAAATATATAACTGGGATAACTTCTGTGCTACATTAAGCGAGCAGCTGTTGACCGCCAGCAGCGCTTCCTCCCACATGTCTCCTGTCATCGGGCCCACGTCTGCCTCCCACTGGTCTGCCACCTTCATGGGGTGCCCCTCTAAAAATGTGTCCAGCAGCATGTTGTAACATTGCGAAATAACACCTTTAGTCTCAGATGCGGCCCTCAAGACGCGGAATACCGGAGTGGGGGACTGAGCCCACTCCACCGCGTCCCCCTGGGCTCTAATTGCATGCTGCAGTTGTAAGTAGAAAAAGAACATGGATTGGGGGAGTGCAAACCTGGACCGGAGGGTATCAAACGGGAGCAGCGCGCCACCTCGGAATATCTGTTTGAGAAGCGTTATGCCTTGAAGGCACCACCTTGGGCCCTGATCTAGTTTGGCCAGTTCGGGGTACGAATTGTTCCCCCAAATCGGGCTGAATTCAGTGAATCCTGTGACCCCCTGAAGCTGCCTCGCCTTATTCCACACCTTTTGGGTAAGCGCGAAGGTGGGCATTTTCTTATTAGGTTTTTGAAACTGTTGGGCCTCAAGTCCCTCTGGTATCGACGTAGCCCCCGAGCCAAGCAGCAAAAGCCTAGCCGAGGAGCCAGCCGGAGCCGGGGACATGGCACCGATTAGGTGCTGTAGCTGTGCTGCTAAATAGTAGATCCATGGGTTAGGAAGGGCCAGCCCCCCACCCTCCCTGGGGCGCTGCAGTTGTTCCAGTTTTATCCTGGGGGTTTTAACATGCCAAAGCAGTTGCCTAAAAAGTGAATTGACCACTCTAAACGTTTTGAGGGTAATGACTACTGGGGAATTGTGGAGCAGGTACAGTAACTGCGGCATCAGAACCATCTTGATGAGGTTGGTCTTGCCCGCTAGGGACATTTTCAGCCTATTCCATATATGGATTTAGTCTCTAAACCGAGTCAGCAAGGGAAAGACATTCAGGCTACAGTAGTCGGTCACCCTAGGGGAGACATATACCCCCAAGTACTTAAAGGTGGTCACCACGGGAACAGGGCATGTGGGACCAACGTCGGACGGGGGAGACCCGTCCAGGAACATCAGGGCTGACTTAGTCCAGTTGATGGTGAGGCCCGAAAAATGGCCAAACCTCTCCACAAGGGACATCACCCGGCTCAATGATTCCTCCGCATCCTCCAAAAACAGGAGCATGTCGTCTGCGTAAAGCATGATTTTTTCGTGCATGTCTCCGTAGCGGAAGCCCCTGACTGCAGGACAATCCCGCACCAGGGCCGCCAGTGGCTCAATTGCCAGAGCAAAGAGCAGGGGGGACAGGGGACATCCCTGCCTGGTCCCCCTGCCCAGAGCAAAGGGCTGGGACATCCTGTCTGATAAACGCATGGTCGCTTGTGGTGCTTCATATAGTAGTCTCACCCACCTGAGAAAGTTGGGGCCAAAGCCGAACCTGGTCAATACAGCCCACAGATACCGCCAGCCGACACTGTCGAAAGCCTTATTGGCATCAAGTGACAACAGTGCCCGGTGGCCGGCGGAGTCCGACGGAGTCTGCATGTTCAGGTATAGGCGCCTAAGATTGGTCGCCGTGGAACTGCGAGGCATAAACCCTGCCTGGTCGGGATGGATTA
Organism: Rana temporaria; assembly: GCF_905171775.1. Lineage (NCBI taxonomy): Eukaryota > Metazoa > Chordata > Amphibia > Anura > Ranidae > Rana > Rana temporaria. The sequence continues at coordinate 134,710,377 of NC_053492.1, read as the reverse complement.
TGGATAGGATGACCTTGTTTACTCTCATGGCTAGCGCTTTTGCAAGGATTTTAACATCGCTTTGCAGCAGGGAAATGGGCCTGTAAGAGCCTGGATCTAAGGGGTCCTTGCCTGGTTTCAACAATAGTATAATATTGGCCCTTGTCATAGACATAGGAAGTTTCCCCAGATCAAATGAGGCATTGAATGCTCTCAGCAACCTGGGGAGGATTTCCCCCCCGTACTGGGTGTATACCTCCATGGGGATCCCGTCATCTCCCGGGGCCTTACAGGTAGGAAAGGAGGCTGCCGCTTCTATTAGTTCAGTAAGGGTCAGTGGAGCGTCCATCTCCGCCCGGGCCCGCCCGCTCAGAGTCGGGAGAGCCACAGCATCCACATACGCCTGTAATTCACTGTCAGTATAATCGTCCCGGGGCCTATACAGGTCCGAGTAGAAAGACGCCAATGTGGCAACGATCTGCTCGGGGTCATTCACTAACCGTCCCTGAGAGTCACGGATTGCTCCTATGGCTGGGGACGCCTGTTGGGACCTAGCAATCCTTGCCAAAAGTCGGCCTGTCTTCTCCCCCTCCTCATAATAGGCCTGCTTTGTGAAGAAGCGCTTCTTTTCCGCGGTGGAGGCCCTTAACCGGTCCAGAGAGTCCTGGCCCGATATCCAAGCCTCCCTCGCGGAGTCCGAGGGATCCGTCACAAACTGCAGCTCCAACCTCTGTACCTGGTCCCCAACCTGTTCCAAAAGGGCAGCAGAATTGCGTTTAACAGAGGTGATCTCCGCTATGAAAGTGCCCCTGAGGCACGCCTTAAATGCATCCCATCCCTCTACCGTGATACCACCCTGAACATTCTCTGCAAAGTATTGCTCTATCTGCCGTCCTACCCTTTCGTGAGAAGTGAATAGCTTTAGCCAAAAGGCGTTCATTTTCCAGGGAGCCCTGGGCAGGGAGGACGCCGGGCGGGTAATCAAGTGTGCCGCCAGGGGGGAGTGGTCTGACACCCCTCTGGGCAGGTATTCTAACTTGGAGACCATGTGTAACATATGGGGGGACCCTACGCACAAATCAATGCGGGATAGCGACCCGTGGGTCTTAGAGAAACAGGAGAACTGTTTGGTCGTCGGGTGTCTGGCTCTCCACACGTCTATCCAACCCACCTCCGCCAACAGGCGGCTCAGAATGGTACCTCTTCCCCCTAGCGGTGGCAAGACCGGCGGGTGCCTATCTAGTCTGGGGTCAAGGCAGCCGTTGAAGTCCCCCATGATCATAACAGGCATATCCGGTTTACTCACTAGGTATGACAAAAGGCACTGCATAACTTCTCTAGAGAACGGAGGAGGGATATAAACAAAAGCAAGTATCATTGTTACGGTAAAAATTTTGCAATATAAAAAAACATATCTCCCATGAGAGTCCACTGTCGAATCAATTTCCTGGTAAGCCAAGGATTTGTGTACCAGCACACTCACCCCCCGAGAATAGGAGGTGTGAGTGGAGTGGTAAGCCTTGCCCACCCAGGAAAAACCCAGGCAGCCTGATGTGTCCCTCGTGAGGTGCGTCTCCTGTAGGCCCACGATGGCCGGATGAAATTTTTTCAGGCAGGAGCTGATCATGGTACGCTTCAAAGGGTCATGAACTCCCCGGACATTCCACGTCACTATTGGTGTGGTAGCCATGATACGGACAAAAAAGTAACAGCGCCATGGGGTGTGCGCCCCTGCGGATCGGTCCTGAGCCAAGTCATTGGTATGGGTCGCTGAGTTTGAGCACTAATGTCAGAAGCGGGGCGTGCGATCCTGTAGAAGTCTATCCGCACGTGGGGTGTGCTGGGGAGCACAGATACAAGGGGAGGGGGGTGGGAGGCAGCAAAACGTGTACTGAGGTGAGCAAAAAAAAAAAAAACAAAAATAAACAAACATAGTCTCTGGGACTCAGTGCCAACCAGGCACCAAACAGTCCACCCCTTCAAGCGGGGTTGATCTCGAACTAGTGTAGCATGGTGGGGGTGTCTCCCCCACAACCGCTTTGATTCCATCGTAGGGAGATATCAGCTTTTGAAGCATTGAGCCAACGCTAACCAAACAAAAAAATAAACATTGAACATGTCCCGCTTCACAGGTAATGAAAAAAGACTCCCCCATTCAGCACGTATCGTACCTATTCCACCGGGTGGGGTTCCGGGCTTCAGTCTCCCTCGTCCGCATCTCGCCTCCTCCTCAGGTCTTGTTCATTGCGATCTAGCCAATCAGCAGCTTCCGCAGCGGTTTCGAAGAATGTTGCTTGACCTCTGGCGGTGACCCTCATCTTGGCCGGGTACAACATGGCATATGTGACCTGGATTCTTTGTAGACGTTTCTTTACTTCGGCAAACTTGGCTCTCCTTCTCTGTACTTCTGCCGAGAAGTCTGGGTAGAATGAGACCCTTGCGCCGTTGTAGTGCACCGATCCCTTTTCCCGGGCCAGTCGAAGTACAATTTCTCTGTCCCTGTAGTTCAAGAGCCTGGCAAGCATGGGTCTAGGCGGGTTGCCTGGCGGGAGGGGTCTGGGAGGTGTGCGGTGGGCCCTCTCTACCGCAAACAATGTGGTGAATGCGTCCGCGCCAAATACCTCCTGGAGCCAAGATTCCACAAATGTCGTGGGGTCCCTACCTTCCACCTTCTCTGGGAGCCCCACTATGCGTACGTTGTTCCTCCTTAAACGGTTTTTGATGTCATCTGTTTTTGCGTTCGCCTGGGCCGCCTGTTGTAGTGCCGATCTCGTGTCTCTGGTAAGAGGGGGTATTTGATCTTCCACCTCACTGATGCGTCCCTCCACCGCCGTGGTCCGCTCTCTGATTTTCTGAATGTCATGTCTAATAAATGACACAGTTTCTGTCAGTGCTCCAAACTGTAGTTTTAAGCCATCCACAGATGCCGTCACAGAGGTTGTGCATCTCTGCACTGCCTGCAGGATCTCGCTTAACGTGGGCTGCGGGGCATCTGCTGACCTCTCTAGCATGTCAGTGATCTGATCTTGGTCCAGGGACACCTCCAGGGGCAGCGTGTCATCTAGTGTGGAGACGCCATTTTGCCCTCCAGCATCATGTAATGGGGTTGGCAGCAGGGGGGGGGAGGGATTACTAGGGCCCTGCAGCTTTTGAGTATAGTAAAGCATGTCCTTAGGCTGCTCCCTTCCCTGCTGTTTTGGGGCCTTTGTGGACTTACTTGCGTCCTGTGGTTTCTCCCAGCCTCGCGGAGCTCGCTGTGTGAGAGCAGGGCCGGCGCCATCTTGGGATTGCAGGGCCACCGCCGCCATCGCGTCTTTTTCGCCTTTGCGGGAGTCAGAGATGGTCCGAAAACGGTACCGCTACACCGGGGAAGGTCTGGTGGGTCTTTTGGCAGGTTTTTGTCCAGCAGGATCGCCGCGGGAAGGATCGTTGGAGGATCGATAGCGGGAGCTCCGTGCTATGCGACCGCTCACATGCCTGTCCAGGCCACGCCCCCCGATATATAAAATTTTGATTGGCCTAAAAATATTGGGGCTCTGTTTTTGTTTATGGCGCAGAGACTAGAAACCGCGGAGGTGATCAGGTGCCACCAAGGGAAGGCTCTATTTGTGGGAGGAGAGGGACGCTGGTTTTGTTTGGGGGCCGCGTCACGCGGCCACGCGGTTGTCATTTTTCTGCGTATTTCAGGTCATCACAATAGTTGGGACAACCAATGCGACATATTACCCATGATCGCAGGCGTTGTTTCAACTTTATCTAGGCAACCAATGAAGCTTCCCTATTTCTTTTGCTCCGCCCCCTCCCCCTAACTAAATACTTGGTCCAGCCCCTTGCAAGTTGCACCCATTGACCACTAAAAGGGGAACCTTAATTGATTGTATCATTCATTTACATAGATTCCTTCCCCTAGAGGGTTAAATTGTTATTCCCACTGGATTAGGGTGCTCATAACTCGCGGCTGGATCAAAACGTCCAGACTAGTGTCATGTTTTATGTCTTGTCATTTGTGTGTCTTGTTTGTCATTTATGTCCATGGCAATTATTCTCCAATTTTAATACCACTTTTTTACTGGTTCTTTCTAACTGTATTTTTATCTCTTAATATATTAAACTTTTTTGATATTGGAATAAAAACACGAATTTTGAATAAAAAAAAAATGCAGACAAAGTCATTACTTAAGCCAAATTGGCCTGTATTCAGCACCTGACCATGAAGAAAGGAACCCCCTAGGAGGGGACATGCACCCAAGGTGAGAAATCCAAGGGGTAGATTCACGTAGAATGGCGTTTCTTTGTGCGGGCATAACGTATCCTATTTACGCTACGCCTCCGCAAACTTTTACAGGCAAGTGCCGTATTCTTAAAAGAAAGATGCGGCGGCGTAGCGTAAATAGGCCGGCGTAAGCCCGCCTAATTCAAATTGTGAAGAGGTGGGCGTGTGTTATGTAAATCAACCCTGACCCGACGTGATTGACGTTTTTCACGAACGGCGCATGCCGTCTGTGGAATTTCCCAGTGTGCATTGCTCCAAAGTACGCCGCAAGGACGTCATTGGTTTCGACGTGAGCGTAAATGACGTCCAGCCCCATTCACGGACGACTTACGCAAACAACGTACATTTTTCAAATTTCGTCGCGGGAACGACAGCCATACTTAACATTGGTGCGCCGCATATACGCCTCATATAGCAGGGGTAACTTTACGCCAGGAAAAGCCTAACGTAAACGGCATAAATGTACTGCGTCGGCCGGGCGTACGTTCGTGAATTCGCGTATCTAGCTGATTTACATATTCTAGGCGTAAATCAGCGTACACGCCCCTAGCGGCCAGCGTAAATATGCAGTTAAGATCCGACGGCGTAAGAGACTTACGCCGGTCGGATCTAATAGAAATCTATGCGTAACTGATTCTATGAATCAGGTAAATAGATACGACCAGACTCAGAGATACGACGGCATATCTGGAGATACGCTGTCGTATCTCCTCTGAGAATCTGGCCCCAAGTGTTATAGGTCAAAGAGAGCGCCAAGTGAAAAATCCTTTACTGTTCAACTGGTTACAACAAGCAAAAGACAGCTAGCGCTTATTTGGGGGCCACACAATCCCTCTTCATCAGGGCTGGGTGAAATGGCAGGATATTAAAGGGACTTTGACCTATACACGTTCAGCTGTCAACACATTACAGTATTTTTCCAGAGTTTTGAAGGAACTTATGAGTCAGTCATTTACACATTCCCATATTAGACAACTTTGTAACTTTGTCATTTACTTTTAATGATGTGCCTGTAACTGTTCCTGTGAGAAAAACGTAAATGCACACATCTGGTTACTTAAATAGTTCTGAGGAAAAAGAAAGTAAGCATCTGTGAGCTATTCCCCAATAATGTAAAAGAAGTCGTCATCACTAAAAATAAATATGATTCCAAATGTCACAGTGTACAAACCTGCATAGCTCACAAAGAGGGACGCACTTCAATGTATTATTAGCATTTCTGTCAGAACTGGTAAAGTACTTTCAATGACCCAAAAAACTTTTTGAAGTGAAGTAAAGTAAAACATTTTTTTAAACTGCCAAATAAACCATGTGAACTTCAAAATTATGTCATGGGAAAAAGTAAAAAGACATGCGGTTATTTTGAGTTACAGACTTCATAATTACTAGTGTACTACTCTCATAGAGTCATTAAAAGAAGTTTGCATAATTTCTACTCCTGCTACAGTCATTCTTACACTAGTTATAAAATAAATAAAATAAAAACTCCTCCTGAAATTCCCTTTTTCTAATACATGGTCAATGGGAGGAGACAAGCTGAATTTCTGACCCTTCTCGCTGGCAATTTATACTTGAAGTGATGCGCTGACCTAAAAGTAAAGTCCCGACCTTTGAAGAGTTAAGCCATGTATATTGGCAGCCAATGTGTAAATAAAGGCAAAGTGGAAGCAAGATGGGGCTGCTCCTAATGACATTATTGACGATGAAACATGTTGAATGAATGAGTAACTTGTATAGCGCTACAAACGCAAACTAAATCGTGGGTGAAGCCTTCTTGTGTCACCTATGTCCCGTCCAGTTTGCTTTCTTTTAGGTCTGTGGAATGCAGGAGCATCCTGGACACATTATTATGGGCTTATAGCTTGTATTAACAAGCATCCTTTGATGTAAGTGTTTCTTAATGCTTTAATTAAAATAAAATAAAGGCAGTAATACACTATTTGAAGTATCCGTTTGGTTTGTTCCATACATCCAACCAACGGTCTGGTGGAGGAAGAGTGACACCTACATACAGCCATTAGTGGAGACCTGGTGGAGAGGTTTTTGGGATATATCAGACCTGCTTAACCATTAAGGGGTCACGGAGAGTTAGTGAGTGTGGTGTGCAGAGGGGAGCATGGAAACACAGACACTGGCTTGATTTTTGCACCTTATTACAGAAGAAGCATCTTATTTTGGAAAAGCACCTTAATCACTGAAGCCATCATCACCCAGCACTTTATTGGACATTATGTATATGCATATTTATTATGTATTGCTTAAGGGGGATGTGTATTATAGTATTATATGTACAGTTTGCGTTTTATTGTTTAATGTTGATTGAAATAACAGTATTTGGTAGTAGTAGTAGTACTATATTGATATGTTTACGAAAACATTGGAGAACAAGCAGAAGGAGGAAGGGGTATCATAGTACCCTTGCATACATTTTTTGTACATTGCGGCATTAGCATTTATGTTGTTTATTTTGCACATAATCTTTGCATAACACAGCAGTAGTCTCATTCTTACCCTGGGGAGGTGTTTTGTAGCACTGCACCCACATTTATAAAATCCCCACATGTGCAGAAAGGAAGCATGCTGACAGGAAGAGACAGCAGTGTAAAAAGAGGAACCTTATCATTGTGTTTCCTACCCTTCACTGTCCAGACACAGGTTAGGGTGGGAAGGTGACCAAGCTATATTGCTTAACCTCAGTAGAGGAAAACCAAGTCGTCACCATGTTGGCTGTGCTGTATAAAATCCCTTTACTGGATAGACAAAAATAAAAATCAACTTGCAAAAAAAGCACCCATATATGTATCTTATGTTTAAATGTAATTGTTTGCTGAAGCTTTGATGCATATCTAAACCCAAAAACAAAAATTTCATGTATTTCAGGTTACACATTTTTACCTGTGGTAGCGGCAAGTGTTTCCTAATTCCTACTGGCTTTTTTCATTAAGCTCACTTGGTGATCCATCCGGTAAAACACTTTTTCTGGATTAGGGTGGCTACACTCACTCCTCCTCTAACTATGGAGGACCACCAGATTCGCCCTTGAACAACAAAAATGTCATCCTGTGAAGAGGGCAGTGTTGAAAGGAGTGATTATTTCAGATGGACTTTACATAAGAAATTAACAAATGAAAGAACCAAGTTGAGACACCAAGGGGACACGGGAGGTCAATTTGGGGGAATTATATGAGCAACTCCCTATAGAATAGTCCAGGAAAGAGATTTCTGAAAGAAGATTGATAAGAGGCCTGTCCTTTAAGGGTATTCACAGCTAAATGCTGGTCAAGACCAGACCGAAGAAATGGCAGAATACAGTTGATGGTAATCACTACGTATGCTTTATGCCTTCTGTCATTGTCATTCAAAGAAGGCCTTCCATGTGCAATGGTAAATTGTGCAGGGGTTGAGTTTCCTAACACTAAGCAAAGTGGAAATGCCAAAGTCAGAGATAGCCCCATCCTTTAGGACAGGGATATGCAATTAGCGGACCTCCAGCTGTTGCAAAACTACAAGTTCCATCATGCCTCTGCCTCTGGGTGTCATGCTTGTGGCTGTCAGTCTTGCTATGCCTCATGGGACTTGTAGTTCTGCAACAGCTGGAGGTCCGCTAATTGCATATCCCTGCTTTAGGACTTGATTTTCAACAGCCATGCGATTAACGCCAGTGACTGAGAAGTAGGATGGAACTGGGTGCTTTGGGCTAGTTAGTCTGGTCTGTTTGGTAGAGCCCAAGGTTCCTTAGCCAAAAGTCTGTGTACCACATGCTTTTGGGCCAAATTGGTGCAATAAGAATCAATTTTCCTCCTCCAACTTGTCCAGCAGTTTAGGAAGGCATAAACCAATTGGAAATGAGTCCAAGTATTCACCAAGTATCTTCTGTAAAGGCTAGAGGATCCTTGCTCTTGACTACAGATTTGCTCAGCATTTCGTTGCACCTGGAAGCAAGGAAGTCCATATCTGGCTTTCCCTACCTTTTGACTGAGATTTTGAAAACCTCTGGGTGCAGATACAATTTCCCTGGGTCTAGGCATTGATGGCTTTGAAAATCTTCATGCCCATTGTCCACTACCAGAATGGATTAGTGAGTGCCAGCTTCAGCTGAGCTCTGACATGATAGCTGTAACCATCTTGACATTTTAGATGTCACGGCTATCATATGTGAGCCCATCTGATAAAATAGCACAAATCTGCTGATGACAGCGCAGGTTCCAAGATGTGCCTGTAAGGGGGAATCCTGCGGACTCTAATGTAAAGGGGAGCTCTGTGGACTCTGATATAAGAGAGAATTTTGTGGATTGTGATATAAAGGAGAACACTGGAGTCTGGTGTAAGGGAGAACTCTGTGAACTCTAATGTAAAGGGGAGCTCTGTGGACTCTTGTGTAAGGGGGAGGGGCTCTGTGACCAGGGACCCTCTCACATCAGGGTTTCCCTTTACACCACAGACCGCAGCATTCGTTTACATCAGAGTCCTCAGAGTTATCCTTTACATCAGACTCCACAGATTTCTCCTTTACATCACAGTCCACAGTGTTCCCTTTTAAGTTAGGGTCTGCAGAGTTCCCCCTTGCACTGTAAAGGTGAACCCTGCAGACTCTCATGTAAGGGGGAACTCTGTCATGTGTTTTATTAACCCGACCTTCATGTAAAAGGAGTGTAGCACTACCCCCGTAGGAGCTGCTGGTTTAGATTTGGGCCTGCACTCTGCCTGTCAACCCCCAAAATTTGGCTCGATCTTCCCTTGGCACAAATGGACAATAATGTGATTGTGGACCCCAAATGGCTGTAGGGGGACAACAATGGTACCACACAGTAATAAATGCAGTCAAATATTGTTACCTTAATGTTGTTCCCCTGCCACACTGCTGCAAAAGACAGAGTCCCACACGGGATGTAACTTAACCATTGGTAGGATGTTAACTTGGCAAACGAATAGAACAAATGTTATGCAATCAATATTTAATGCATCCAGCTCCCTGTATAAGTCAAGGAAGTATCACTGGCTCAGAATATCCCTGCAATCAGACCCACATAACGTGTCCCAAGGACCAGACCTGGGTAAGAGTGTGGTGGAGGAATCTCTCAGTGTAAGGACATCAACACTGGGGAACCTCTCCACCAAGTCTCACATAAACAGTAGAAATCACATACATTCACAACTGTATGGTTCCCCCTAGTGAACAGTTCAACTGATGCGTGTTCTGTAGCGACAACTGGTGGAGATAGAGAAAACAGATGACTGTTCCTTTAAGAGTCAGTTAATCTTCTGATAGCCACGTTGGTGCACTTATTTATTTGTACTCCAATAGTTAGGGTGAAAAAAGAAAAAGACAACCAATTGAGGCACACAAGGTAATGGTAGAGTGACTGCTAGTTTCCCCAAGACGTAGTATCGCTCTCAGGAGGCGATGTGTCCCTACTTGCGGCGCTGCAGACCCCAGCAAGTACAAGTAAAGTTTATGAAAATCACACTCCTGTCAGTCAGTTAACTATGCTGATGGGCAAGTGCCTGCTCCCCAAATTAGGCCTTGCTTCGCTGGTTTTCCTCAGTCCTGAACCTTTCCTCAGTGGTCCGTCTCAGTTGCACGAGATCCCTGGTCCCTCACACGGCTGCTCTATGAGTACTGGTGGATAGGTGACTCCGGATGCTGTGAGCTGTAGACCGATCCTCCTTCGGCTTGATCAGCGAAACTGTCCGCAAAGATCCCTCTCTGGCTAGGCGATCTGCTCTTGGTTAAGGTAGGCCCAGGCTTCTCGGGCCTAGGCACACTTCCAGCAGGCCTCAACACAGGCCTCCTGCCGGCTGGACGATGGTGTCCCGAGAGAGCAGGGTGAGACCGCGCTTCTCTTAAATAGGTTCCTCCCATCAGGCTATGCGTGGCGCATTGCACTTTGGCAGTACAGTGGCCCTTTGGGTAATGCAGTCTCAGTTCTACCCATGGCACTAGAGTCTCTGTTTCTGGTACCACAATTCCCATAATGCTTTGTCCATGAATAACTGAACCAAACAAGCTCTAATACTTTAGCATAAAACAGACACCAGAGGGAGCCAAACTTCTATTAAAGCACAAATTGCAGTTTGTTAAGATGCTTGCAATGGTAACTACCTGCTACAGGATACAGATGTTTTTTGCTTTTTGTTCTACCCTAAGCACATTGCTAATCAAACTAGCTACATGTTTGTAGCGTAACTATTGATATTTGAACTTTAGATACTGTCAGTAAAAACTTGGTTCGGTCAGCACATTTTTTGTGTTGTGTCAGTAAAGAAATGGCTCTGTCAGTAATTTTTTTGTGTCATATCAGCAAACTTTTCTTCGGAGGTTAACAACCCTGACACTATATAGCCAAAAGTTTGTAAAACCTGACCATCAGACCCATATGAGCTTGTTCAACATCCCATTACAATACCATGAGCATTACTATTGTCCCATTGTGGCATGCACTGTTCTGGGAAGGCTTTCCAAAATAATTTGTGGTGTGTTTGTGGGAATGTATGCCCATTCAGGCAAATGAGCAGATACTATAGTTGCATGAGAAGACCAGGCTGGGAATCCACATTCAAACTTATCCCAAAGATGTTAATTTGAGGCTCCTCCAGACTTTCTGCACAGGGGCTAGAACAGAGAAGTACCCCCCCCCCCTAAACTTTTGCCTAAAGGGTGAAAGCACACACTTGTCCAAAATGTCTTTGTACACTGTAGCGTTAAAAGAACCCTTCCCTAAAAACACCTGAATTCAATCATTTGGGGGGGTTCCCACTGATGTTTGTCCATAGTATAGTAGTGGTGGTTAGGTGTTCACTTACTTTTTGTCATGACTTTAGATCAGGGGTCTCAAAGTACCGGCCCGCGGACCAGTTTTAAATGGCCCGCAGGCAGGGCGGGTGCCGCGGAAGTGTAGATCGAGGTGCATGAAGAGTAGCGCAGGAAGCATCTGTCATAAGTTCACTTGTCTCTCATGTCACACTGCTACTCCCCAGCGGCCCCTCCTCTCTTCTCGGTCATCCCCATTTGCTTGTGACATCATCTGAGATGGACGAGAAGAGAGGGGGGGCTGCCAGGGAGTAGCAGCGTGACATGAGAGACAAGTGAACTTATGACAGACGCTTCCTGCGCTACTCTGCCTTTGAAGAAAACAACAAGTAAATGCTGACCTGTGCCCTGGTGTGCTCTCATGTGCCCTGATGTGCTCTCATGTGCCCTGATTGTGCCCTAATGTGCTCTCATGTGCCCTGATGTGCTTTCATGTGCCCTGATTGTGCCCTGATGTGCTTCCATGTGCCCTGATGTGCTTCCATGTGCCCTGATGTGCTCTCATGTGCCCCGATGTGCCCTCATGTGCCCTGATGTGCTCTCATGTGCTCTGATGTGCTCTCATGTGCCCTGATGTGCTCTCATGTGCCCTGATGTGCCCTCATGTGCCCTGGTGTGCTCTCATGTGCCCTGATGTACAACTTACGCGCACCTCGCATAGCATGCGCCGGGCGCACGCACGTTCGTGAATCGCCGTATTTTCCTCATTTGCATGTTTGAATGGCTAATCAATGGGAGCAGCACCGTGCGTCCAGCCCATATGTGCGCCCACGCTACGCCGGCGTAAGCAAGATACGTCGGCGGGGTGTAGCCTGTTTTTAGGCGCATATTAGTTTGTGGGTCTGGCGCACAGATACGACGGCGCACATTTGCACTTGCATCGGCGTAACTTGTTATACATCGGCGTAAGTGCTTTGTGAATCTGGGCCAATATGTACTACTTTCTCGTGGAAGGGTGGCTCCCCCAAGGTAGCACTTGAAACACTACGGTTGCCAGCGCACTTGGCAGGCCTGGCATTTCCCAACTTCTTTCTATATTATTTGGCATCCCAGTTGGTGCACATCCACAATTGGCTGTGCCCGGTTCCTGGCCAATGCCTGTGCCTCGGAGGGAGCCATCGCATCTTTCCTGGAAACCCTACATAATATTATCTACAGAGGCCCTGATCGTCCTGGAACCTCCCTACTTGCCCCTTCCCTTTCCTCTTTCCGTTATATTGTCACAAGAGTATCCAAACACACCTGGCTGAAATCTCCCAACAACCCCCTGTGGTTTAGCCCTAATCTGCAGGAACTGTACTCCCTTCTTGGGGGGTTAAATATTTATGCCACCTGTACAATGCCCAGGGCTTTAAAACTTTTTCTCAGCTACGTTTAGACTTCAACCTACCAAGACCGTACCTATTTTATTACTACCAGCTCAGGCATGCTAGTCGTGCCCAGTTTGGCTCCCTGGATGATCCCACTGACCTGCCCCAGTTGGAAAAACTGCTCAGACAGCCAGATCCCACTAAACTTGTTTCCACCTATTATGCAGCCCTAATGACTGACTCAAACCCCAGGTTTCACAAAGCTCAGGTAAAATGGACCTCCCTGGACATCGCCCTGGTGGACGAGGATTGGTCAGAATTTAGTGATACATATAAAACCTCTGTTATTGCTTCCCGGGACCGCATCATACAGGTCAAAATTTTTCATCAAACCCACCTCACTCCAGCTAGGTTACACAAGATGGGTCTCCTGCCTTCAGCTGCCTGTTTCCGCGGCTGTGGCCAAGAGGCAGATTTCCTACACTGCTTCTGGTCATGCCAGATAGTTCGGGACTTCTGGGAAGAAGTGGGTGCTTTCATCTCATCAGCGCTAGGCCTCCCAAACATAATCCACCCCAAGAACTGCCTATTAGGCATTTTTGGCGAATTACACCTATCATCACATGCCAAGAGACTGCTCCGTATACTCTTCTTCTATGTTAAAAAAGCTATTTTACTGTCCTGGAAGGAACGCACAGACCTCTCTGAAATCCCTCTGGTTAAAACTTATTAATGACACTATCCCACTGTATAAACTTACTTTTGAACTTCAGAAACAGAGCAAAACCTTTCACAAAATTTGGGGTAGATGGTTGGCTAGTCCGCTAACCCTCTCCCAGCACTGATTGTACTACTCTTGCTTGACCATTGATGGGCCGTGCCTCAGGGATCTATAATGTCTGGACCTCTGCTTTTGCTATATCCCGGTATTATACAGTACCAAGCCTTTTACCATTGTGCCTACTTCATATTTTGCACTGATGTCAGTTTATTTTTCTATATATTTCTATGCAATACGCCTAATGTTTATGACCAGGTTGTCTGCTGGTATTGTTGTTGTTTTTTGCATGTTTCTTTCTGTTTGTCTTAAACCTAATAAAAATATCTTAAAAAAAAAGTCCCTCAGTGGGAAAAAAAAGTGTGATTTAAAGCAAATAATCCTAGGGTCAAAAAAACTGTTTAGATTGTTTAGAGAATTTTTGAAAAATTTGCTCATGTCTATATTGTGGTGTAAGCGCTCCTTAAAATAGAAGAACTCTAAGGAGCTAATTTTGTTGGCTGGATGGATTATATATTTCCTTTAGTAGGGGTTGCTTTACCAAAGGCAAATATGCTCTTCATTTTGCATGTTAAAGAGGAACTGCAGTCTGGTCACATAATTTGTAATAAAAACATCTTTGCCATTCTGAAGCTTCCCTCTAACCACTTTGCATATTATTTTATATATACTGTGATTCTGTACTTGCCAAATATGCTGCAGAAATCTTCCTGGCTGCATCCATTTTAACTGTGGGTAGCTGAAGCTGCTGCCTGTTCACTTCCTGGATATACACATACACACCTCCAGCTCTGCAGCTCTCATTGGCCCTCTTATGACTCATCCCCCCCTCCTTTCCTGGTAAACTCTTGTGAGAGTGAGAGCTGTTCATGATGTCATAAACCTAGGCTTTTTACCAGACAAGAAACAGGAAGTGGGCTGTACAGTATAAGGTATTTACTGGCAGAAAAAAAATACTATCCAAAGCTAAAACAGCAAGGGCAAAGGATTAATTAGAAAAAGACAGATGAAAAAATTACTGAAGTTGCGCTTTGCAAGGGAATTTTTCCCAGAGCTTAGTGAATGAGCGAAAACTCTGCTGACTTCCAGTATCCAATCATGTGCAAACAAAAATGCTGTTTATTATTTTCCTTTTCTTTTATTTATTTTTTGCAGCACATAATTGTGTAATATTTGCATAGTGAAATTTCAGCATATTTATCAAGATCTGGGGCAAATTCTCTTGCAAATTGAACAGAATAACATTCATTATTAAAAACAAAGTGTATGAATTACTCAGCATTTCTGGGTAACTGTTAAATAAAGCAATTTACATTGCATTGCATTGCAATGCAATGCAATGCAATTTACATTGCATTGAACATGATATATTAAAACACAGGTCATTGGGTAAACAGAGCAAGGCCAGAGCTGTAATTAATCATAGACACAAACAGGTGTACAGTTTCTTCCAGTAAATCATATACTAAAAAAGCAACCTGGCCAACATATATAAACGACAGACGCAGTTCACTCTTTCCTTCTTTATCATCATGTGGACCATACTTATACTTGCAAGCATTGCAGCAGCGTCTGCTGAGCCACGAACCTTTATTGGGTAAGAAGAAAATAACAAATATTATATGATATGTTACATGATATGATTATATGATTACATGATATATATGGGTATATATGAAATATCAAGTAAATTAAAATACTCTTATTTGTTTTATTTATGCGTTTTTTTTATTTTTATGTATGTTTCAGGGAAAAAGTATTCCGTGTATTTCCACAAAATTATGCAGAAGTACAGCTTATTAAATCTCTGGACGAACATGCAAAGGTATGTTGTCAATTTAGAAATTTACCGCTAAACAAATTTGCCTTTTCCTTAGCCAAATCAACATTAACTTATGCATCCAAACTTTCTGAGATGAACACAAGGGACAATATTTAGTACAAAATATTTAAGCAAAGGATCACACTTGCCATTCTCCTGGTGATTAGCAGATAAAGAATAGTTGGGCGAAAATTGTTAGTAAAGCCTACTGGAGGTCATTTTGCACTATTTTTAAATACAATTTGAAAATTCCAATATAATACCTTCAAGCTCCAATGAACATTTTGATCAAATATAACCACTTTTGAACAAACGTGGTTATATTTTTAAGAATATATACTATAAGAATTACATTTTTTTCCAAGTTTCAAGTTGCTCCTGCCAGCGGTTGCACTTTTCTGCTAACTGCTGGCATAGAGTCCAGCTACGGGCCAAAATTAATCATCAACAATTTACATATACATGCCTGATTATACAAAAAGCAAATCAGTTTATAAAATGGCTTCAGTTTTCCATTAAAAGGGGTGGTCAAGTATCATTTTTTATTTTCTAAATAGGTTACTTTAAGCTAGTGCATTGTTGGTTCACTTACCTTTTCCTTCGATTTCCCTTCTAAATGTTTTTTTTCTTTATCTGAATTTTTCACTTCCTGTTCCTCCTCAGTAAGCTTGCCCCCATCATCCGAGCCGTTCTGGCTGGGGGTTAGTCAGCGTGCTCACCCCCTCCCTTGGGACTACATCCCTGCGGGGAGTCGATGTGAACTTAGTACAACATTAGTTAACAGGCAGAAAAACAGCATTAACACACAGAACACGTGTGAATGGGTCCTTACTGGGCTAGTGACACCAATCCCACAAATAAAGAAATAAACAAGCTATAATATTTTTTTGCAGAGTAGTAAAGCATTCAAACCCCCTCAAGCTCTCATTTTTGCTGTTTGTATCCCTGTTGTAGAAAATACCCAAGAGAAGTGGTCACCAAAACAGAAAGTGAGTCTCAATAGAGACTGATAGAGATTCTAACCCTTTACCTTTCTTTCCATATCTCAGAAAACAAACCTTGGCTGTAATTACACGCAGGTCGTTTAGTACTATCTTATGAACATGTTATTAAGCCCTCCAATAAAAATAAAGAATAAATGTAGCAGCATGTCCTTTGTTGTCATTGTTTCCTGTCCACTGTTTTGTGCAGTCTTTGCAGCATCTCGGGTACTTGGTGGTGCGTGAAGATTCCTTCATAATCTTCATAAGTCTGGTGTGTGACATTTCCACCTTTTTAAGGTGACCCTGACATGTGCACCCCTTGCCAAAAAGGAATCTTCATGCACCACCAAGTACCTGAGATGCAGTGCCCTGGAATTGTGTTTGGTTGTGCATGTGCAGTATAAGCACTCTTGTACTGTGTTTGGCCAGCGCATGCACATCATTGACAGCACACAAGGAATTATGGGATATATAGTCTCAAACATTTATATTTCCCATTTCTCACCAAGCACTGAAGACAGGAACACATGAAAGAGAAAAACATACCCACTAAAAACAGACTTTGGAGCACAATAAGAAAAAATAATAATATGTTAGCTACTACTGTAGCTGGGTGGAAAGAGTACAATTACATTGAGGGTTTAATGCAAATTTAAAACACTTTAAGATGTTAATAAAATAGTACGAGTGCTTTGTTGCAAATGCATTTCAAATTTGTCTAAGGATTCATTTTCAGGCATTGAATGTTATTTCTGCCAGACGTTTACGTGCTGCATTGTAGAGATAAGTTTTGTTGTTCTAACCTTCTCTCTTTCATGTGCATGACTATAAAATGTTCTTTTTATCTGAATCATAAACACACTTCAAGTGCCTATGTCCTTGTATAGCGGAAAACAACATTCAAATCATCTGGCAATACAGCAGAAACGCATTGTGCTTGTAATTTCCCTTGTAATTGTTTCACATGCTTACTGTTCCATTACCCTTTCCTATATAGCACTTGTTCCAGAAAATAATTAATTACATAGAGCTGCTGCTTCATTAGGGATATGAGGATGTAAAGGGGGACTATGACATTTCATTATTATCACTCAGTAGCAGTAATGGACACTGCTCTATGCAAACTTCACATTCCATAACTTATAGTCTATCTCGAGAGTGAGCAAGAGAGGTGGCGATGTTCCTACATACAGTGGAACCATAGAAAATGAACAAAGTCACCCTCTAACAGGAAGTTATATCACAGCAACTAAAATAAGCAATGCAATTAGAGATTTGAAGGAGGCTGAGAGCAATAGGAAGTACTTTTTTGCTTTAACGTGATTGAAAATTGCTGCTGTCCCTCGATGTCGGCAGTAGGGTTCCCAGCGTGAAGCCGAAAGGCCTTTCGCTTCATGCCGGGAACCCTACTGGCCCCACTCCTCTCTCCTATTAGCCTGGCGGCCAGGAAGGAGGAGGAGGGAGCCCTGCGGTGATGTCACTGCCACGTCATGGCCGGACTCCCGGAAGTGGGAAAGGATACCTGTCAAAGACAGGTATCCTGCCCCCCTTCCCCCCGAAAGGTGCCAATTGTGGCACCGGAGGGGGGGAGAAATCCGATAAGTGGAAGTTCCACTTTAGGGTGGAGCTCCGCTTTAAAGTAGCTAGGTCTGAATAATTGTATTTATTTTATAGGATTTAATAACCTGAATAAAACAGACAGATGTTTAAAATATTGATTTTGAGAAATATAACCGCAGCATGTAGCTGAGATTGTCTATGGTGGCCATTCTTTGAAGTAAAAATGAGCTCATACTAGTAGAATCCCAAAAAAATGTAATGCGTATGTGAGGGTTTTATGGTAGTCTGTCCTTACATTTAACTATTTAATAGCAGGTTCAGATCAATAAACAAGCCTCATCTTGTTTATGCCAAAATCACTTTGTTCTCTATTTCATTTGTTCAGTAATCACTGTATTTTTATAATACTTTTAATGTAAATAGCAATCTTTACTTATTTGATAACCTGTATTAATCTTTACTTACTAATTAATATTTTAATTGTATATAACAGCTTGACTTTTGGGTTCCCGACTCTGTGGATCTTGTAGAACCTGGCAAAAGTGTTGACTTCCGTGCTGAGAGTCATGATGTCTATGATGTTCAGGCCATGCTTGAGCAGAGTGGAATGTCCTTTAAGTAAGTTGAACTTTAAAGTTATATGGCAGCCTATGGATCTGGAGAAAACAATATGCTGTATGGAAGTTAGGTAGAGAAGGTAGTCAATAGCCTTGTTATCTTTCAGATACAAAAAAAATGTATTACAATATTTTCTATAAGTATGCCACAAATGTGTAATTTATAAATAATGAAGTTGAGTTGTAATGCTCTAAGTTGGCCTTTCAATTAATAGGGAATTTCCCCTTTCAACATTGCAAAACAACGCAAAAAGTTTTTTGTGTAAATCATTTGTGAATTTAGGGAGTGCAGATCTTGCAGAATGTAGATTGTGCAATAGTACCTGTTTATACAGAAGATGTGTACTATGCTGAATTACATTGAACACGCTTGCATAAATGGTTGACACTAATGCAGTAAGAATAAGGCCTCGTACACACGATCGGAATTTCCAATGGAAAAAGTCAGACAGACTTTTTCCATCGGAAATTCCGACCGTGTGTATGCCCCATCATAGAAATTCCATTGTAAATTACGATGAATTCCATCAGAGATTACATAGAGAACATGTTCTCTTTTCCTCCAATGGAATTCTGATGTGAATTTGGTCGGACAAAGATCCGATCGTGTGTACAGGGCATAAAAGGCATTTTACAACATCTGAAATGTCTGCTGTAATATGGGATTTTGTTTTCTTTAATATTAATGTGTTTATTAAGTGTATCTCTGGCCAAACATTTTTGGGGGGTTTTGGTTAGAAGCTGCCTCACTTGAAGTAGCACGATTTCAAAGCCGCAGGTCAGTGCGTTTTCAGGTGTGATTTGTCTGACATCTGTGCAACTTCATGCTCAGATGTCTATGCAAATCACACCTGACTCGCAAAAAATAGTGCAGGAACCTTTTTCAAATCAGTGCAGTACCGCAAAGTCGGAGTTGCACCGATTTGAGCAATTCCATTGCCGACAATAAGGTGTGACTTCTCATGCGATTTGGAACTGTCAAATCGCATGACAAGCTGCACCAGTTTAAACGGGGGCTAATGCATTTACTCATGCAGACTCATTGTTGTTATACCAGGCTGCAGTGCAATCTTTTAGCATCAGTAGCATGATCAGAAACCCAGAAGTCGATTTAGCTACTTTTAGCTGTGACTGTCTGCAGCCACTGCAGTGCTGAGGCAAAGGCTGATTTAACACAGCGTTAGGACTAAAATTATTAATTAAATTATCCATACATAGGCAGGGTGTAGTGGATAATTAGACCAATATAAATAAAATAATTGACAAAAAAAAAAGTCAGACAACTAACTAACCATCTGATTTCTACAGCTACCTTTTTCTAAAACGTATAACTTGATAATCTGATTTTTCTTCAGAATCATAATCGATGACCTGCAGGTTGCACTGGACAAGCAGCGTGATAGCAGCAGCCGTGCAGTACACAGCTATGAAAAGTACAATAATCTTGATACTGTACGTATTTTTACTGTAGCTCTCTAAGCAATGTACTGTATATAAAGTATTCATGTTGACTAAAAAATATATGTGTATCCCAAAGATCAATGCCTGGTCTGCTAACATCGCTGCTCAGAACCCATCTCTGGTGTCACGCTCTCAGATTGGAACCTCATACCAGGGACGTCCTCTGTATTTACTTAAGGTAATTTTAGTGTCAGTTATCTTCTGGGGTGGAGTAGAGTGTGGCTGGATTACACCTTTTGAAGTTTTTTTTTTAAATGTAGTAAGTAGAGAGGGTATTGCCTTTTAGCCCACCATGGTACTCCTTTCACACTTTTCACAGAAGTGTTTTTTCACTAGCATAACCTGGTCCCTATAGAAAGAGATACTGTATGTTCACCGCTATGCACTATATCATTTTCCCAAGCAATGTGCGTCAAAGATAGTCTGCAATATTTGTGTAGTTTATGTGCTAAAAGTGAAATATCAGAGAATCGTTCAGTTTGGGGGTAGAACTCCCAGCCTTAGCATGCC
Source organism: Rana temporaria (assembly GCF_905171775.1). Taxonomy (NCBI): domain Eukaryota; kingdom Metazoa; phylum Chordata; class Amphibia; order Anura; family Ranidae; genus Rana; species Rana temporaria. Next base: position 134,690,273 of record NC_053492.1, on the reverse strand, counting down.
AACACAATGGGCATTTATTTATCATATTTCCTTATGATCTGCCCATGATGTGCCAACGCTGATTTGACTTGCTTTGTGGTCTGTTTATATCTTAAATATTTTTCTATTAAGAACAGGTATGTCTACAATTGAATTACCCAGCTCTATGTTGTTTATTTGATAACATTTGTGACAGTAATGTTTTATATTCAAGGTTGGAAAAAGCGGAGCAAACAAGAAGGCTGTCTTCATTGACTGTGGGATCCACGCTAGAGAATGGATCAGCCCTGCTTTCTGTCAGTGGTTTGTAAAAGAAGTGAGTATATATTGCTGTGCACAAGATCAAGTTAGGCTATAAGTCATGATCATCATCATCCTTCAAACTGATGATCATTTTTTGGAGGCAAATCTATAATGCAGTGACATTTAGAAAACATTCACTGGTGGTACTGAATATTAAAATACATTCACAGAGAAGATTAAGCCACATTAATTGGATGTGTGGTGAATGTCACTTTTACTGCCTTATAAATATGCCATATGGGTCTTTAATGTAGACGTGATTGATTATGGTTATATATACATATGTATCCATAAATATAAACATTTTAGATTATTGACAGAAAATTAGTAAACAGCATTTATAGAGTGCTTATTGCCGCGTACACGCGATCGGAATTTCCGACAAGAAAAGTTTGATGTGAGCTTTTGTTTGGAAATTTGAGAGCTGGTTCTCAAATTTTCCGATGGGAAAAGTTCTTGTCGCATTATTCCGATCGTCTGTATGCAATTTTGACGCGCAAAAACACACGCATGCTCAGAATCATTGAACTTAATTTTTCTTGGCTCGTTGTAGTGTTGTACGTCACCGCTTTCTTGATAGTCGGAATTTTGTGTGACCATGTGTATGCAACACAAGATTAAGCCAAAATTCAGTCGGAAAAAAAATCCACGGTTTTCTTGACGGAATTTCCGATCGTGTGTACACAGCATAAGAGTTGATCCGTCTCATTTTAAATTGTTGCCAGTTAAAGAAACCCTGTCAAAAGACAACAAAATCTTCCCATAAGACTTTATGTGCATTTAATGTATTTTCTGCATGTTAATTAGCTGTAAAAGCCTCCCTTGTGTAGATATCCAAAAAAAACTAAACAGTGGGAGCCACCATAATGGATGTGATTTCAGCAGCCTTAGTAGACTCAGAGCTGTCACTCAAGTGATATCCTATACTATTCCCCTTCTCTCCTCTTTTAGCTGCTACCTACATTTGTATTATGAAGAGAGGTGGGGGGACTCTGGCCAAGTTAGTGACAGGGTCTAAAGTGGTTCTTCAGCCATTTCTTGAATAATTGAAAGTCAGCAGCTACAAAAACTGTAGCTGCTGACTTTTAATAAACAGACACTCACCTGTCAACCATGCTGGTTTCTTCACCAGTGTTCAGTCCCGGGTGCCGGCATGTTAACTATGGGCAGCTGGCTTGACTCATTGTGGCTTGACAGCCGAATACCCACTGTGCTTTGCCCGCAGCCTTCTGGGATCTGTGACATGTCCAGAATGTTGCGGGTGGGGGAGAAGGGGGAGAAGAATAGCTGCTCAGGTCGCTTAGGTGATCTCAGTGGAAGTGGAAGCGGGTACCTGTCAAAATTAGGTTCCTGCCACCCAAAAAAAAGAGAAAAATGGGAAGGAGAAGGAAGACTGGAACTTCCCCTTTTGGGTGATGTTCCACTTTAAGTACATTGATAAAAGCATCTATTTTCTTTGTTAAAGTATTGCAGTATACAAATGATGTCTATCTTAACTGTAGATAAAAGTCTCCTGTGTTGTTTTTTTTTTTTTTTAATGTTTACACATTCAAGACATTCAGTCATGTGATGTGCTATTGAACCTTGATAGGGATATGAGAGATCATATTGGATATGGTTAACTTATATTAATATATATTTTTTTATATCTCAGGCAGTTAACACCTATGGCAGTGATGCTCAGTTTACCAACCTCTTGAACAACCTGGACTTCTATGTTCTCCCTGTTATGAACGTTGATGGTTATGAGTATTCTTGGAGCACAGTAAGTAGTTTGTTACAGACAATAACAAAAAAAGCTGTTATTTTAGTGTAGCTAAACTCTCTAACCATGGTCATTTTCACTGTAGTACCGCATGTGGAGAAAGACTCTCTCTCCTAACAAGAATTCTGCCTGCCTGGGAACTGATTTAAACAGAAACTTCAACGCTGGATGGTGCAGTAAGTGGCTTCCTGTTTTTCCAAAACATTTTTAAAAATCCTAAAAAAGGCATTATTTCTTAAACTCATGTAAAAAGTATAAACCAGCTGTAGGAAATAAAGAATGTTCCAGTCTTGACATTATGGGTTGCAGTTCCTCCACAGCTGAAGATGTGCAAATTGTCTAACATGCAGATATGCAAGTTGTCTAAAAACATTTTGGTGAAGTTACACTATTGTAGCTTCCACCAAATTCCATCAAAATGTCTTTAAATTCAGTACAGAGTTGCCAACTTTCAGAAAATTTATGAACAGTTTGTAAAATCCATAATTGTTGCATCTGTCCATGAATGTCAGTTACGGACATGCAGTCTACATGTCCGTAATGGACATTCAAGGACAGATGCAAAAAGTAAAGATTTTACAAACTGTTTGTAAATTTACTGAAAGTTGGCAACCCTGATTCAGTAACTACAAATGCTGTGCAAATGTGTGTGCTATTCAGAAGTAAAATGCTATATTCAGTCAGACATCAAATCTGCATGACATACTATCCAAATGTGTTGCTCACAGCTCAATGTTTTTATATATTAATCCATTCCTGCTTACATACTCATTAGTATATTTGCTGTAATCTAATTTTATGTTTGATGTTTTCCTTTTAAGCTGTCGGAGCTTCTAAAAGAGCTTGCGATGAAACATATTGTGGTACTGCTCCTGAATCTGAAAAGGAAGCCAAAGCTCTAGCTGACTTTATACGTGCCAACATTGATTCCATCAAGGGTTACCTGACTATCCACTCTTATGGCCAGATGCTGCTGTTCCCCTACTCTTATACCTATAATCTTGCCAAAGATCACGATGAACTGGTGAGTTTGACAACACCTATTGTTTTCCAGATGTGGGTTTGATTTACTAAAAGACAAGAAAAGAATCAGTGCCATCTAAGTGTAGTGGTATAGGAGCTTTATGACCAGAATAAGTAAACAATTCACAGGAACATGGTTGGTATTGCTCATCAAGTAGATAATAGTCCCCGCTGTAGGTGGCTGGATGGCCGACGTTCCTCCTCAAAAGAGAAACTGGATGAAGCCCTCGGCAGTGTAAATAGACAGCAACACTTCCCGGAAGCCTGCTCCGAGGTTCCTGGCAGGATGGAGGTTAAGCTGATGTCACTGATGGTGGGTGTGGCACGCATTCAGAGCATGCTATTTCTTCAGGCCATGAGGGAGCCATGTTTGAAGTTGGTATTTATGTGTAGCCGAGTCACAAAGCTGGGCTGCTGCCACAGCGTGATGCACCAGGTGGTGCTCAGAAAGAAACACCCCTCACACACTAATATTAATAGACGAGCATAAACAGTAAGCTTTGCAAAAATAATAAAATATTAGTAATAAAATGATTGGCATACCTACAAACAGAAGAATGTTTCCATATTAAAATTAAATAAAAAGACCTTATGGGGCCTGTATAAATGGATAAATGTTTAATGCATTACTAACATATATATAAATAAGAAATCTAAATTAAAATTAAAACAAGATCAATTCAAATAGATTTAAAAAACATTCGCTGTGTGCACTTATAAACTAAGCCATTGGGATGGAAGAATGGTGGTAGCCTCCAGCAGAGGAAGGGGAATAGAATCAGGCAACCAGTGGGTAATTGATATTCGTTTTGTAGAGGACCAATATAGGTAAATAGAATTGGAGATACATATGAATGTAATCTCGTGCATATACTATTGCACTGGTGGGCTGGGTGGGTTTGGGGATAGGCAGAGATCACAAAAAAAAATGAATCGCCAAATCTTCATTCATGACTCCTGGCGACAAGGTATCAAGCGTATATATATATCTGGCGCACACACGCTTGAATCTTTCGGGCCGTGGGCAAATTCTGAAAGATGGCTTCCACAACCCATACTGTGAGACCCTCTGAAGAACATACTCTTCTCCTTTAGTAAATAGTTCCCAATGCATTACCAATGCACTGTGTTAAATTATATTTTAAAGTGTGTAAAGGGCAAGTCCACCAATTACTGATAACTCATGATTCTAAGAAGTTAGCTTTCAAAAACTGTCTGAGTTCCTGGAGGAAATATTTCTCATTGGAAACCATAAAAAAATCTTCCTGTACCTTGTCCTATTTTTAAATAGCTTTAGAAACACACTGGGATTGATCTGCTAAAGACAAATAGATTGTTCACACTGCAAGGGAAGTTGCATTTGCTTGGTTTATTGGTAAAAAGACTAGAGAATTGTTGATCCAGGAAATATCCAATTACCTTCTGGTTGATCAGAAAGGATTTGAAATTTCCCCTGCTGGAGCAAATTGGACCATAACTTATTTGCTTTACATATTCCTCTGGATCAACAGTGGGTACAGGATTCTGTATATGGAGGTCTTCTATTTATTTTTTCTGTTTTTTTTTTTCTCTTGGTCGAACTGGATGGACTTGTCTATTTTCAACCTAATTATGTAACTATGTCATTTTTTTTAATTTCCTTGGACATGATTGGGCATTCTTCATAAAGTTGAATTTCACCACATTCATTGAACTCTGGGGAAAATGTACTTGCAAAGTGAAAAACCTGTTTTTCTTTAGTAAATCTACCCGATAGAAACCACATAACACATCACTACTGTTATAGGTGTCTTATCTTTTAACTTTTTCCTTCTAAGTTTGGTTTAAACAGAAAAGTATAAATAACAAGGGCAGAACTGCAGAGACATTGTAGAATTACCATTTCAACATAACCGATACTAAAGTGTAAAATAAATATATGGGCATTAAATTACAGAAAAGTAGCCAAATCATAAAAGATAGCTTATATGTAAAGCAGGCATGTGCAAAGTCCGGCCTGTGGGCCATTTGAGGCCCGCAGCCTGGTTTTATATGGCCCCCCACTTGCAAAGTGCTTTTATCACTTATGTGGCCCCCCCAAGCTCCGCACGGGGTAAGGATGAGCTTGGTTTTATTATATATATTCTCTAATCTAATCTAATAATAATAATGATAAAAAATAATAACTCATCCTTGCCCTGAGTGGAGCTTGGGGGCCACAGAAGAGACAAAGGCCAGATTTCTCAGGGGATAAAGAAGAGAAAATATATAATTTTTTACAACCTGACCTAATCCTTACCCTGAGCGGAGCTCTGAGATTTGTTGGGGTCCGAAGAAGAGAATATATATATATATATATATATATATATATATATATATATATATATATATATATATATATATATATATATATATATATATTCACCACACACAGCCACAAAGGTAGGATAATTATTTGTGGGCAGTGTATTAGTGCTTGGACGAACACACTGACACATAATTTTAATGGTTCAAAGAATGTCAGGCAAAATGGTCGGCCCTCACGCACATTCACTTCATGAAATCTGGCCCTCTTTCAAAAAAGTTTGGACACCCCTGATGTAAAGCAAATATTTAAACAAAAATGACATTATCATGACATCAAAATTTATGTATAAAAATATCAATGTAAGCTGCGTCCTGGATTTACCCAGTTACTAGTAATATAAGCATGGCATAACTACTATTGATGACCTTGTTCTATAAATGTTAATGTACACTAAACCATCAGGTTCAATCCATATCATTGCTTTCCCAGTGTAACCTGTGCATTTTCACTAACTGAGTCTATACCAGTGATGGCGAACCTTGGCACCCCAGATGTTTTGGAACTCCATTTCCCATTATGCTTATGTTCTCTGGAATGTAGTTGAGCATCATGGGAAATGTAGTTCCAAAACATCTGGGGTGCCAAGGTTCGCCATCACTGGTCTATACACTCAGTGAGTTACTCCTAGCTGGCATCAGACACTGAACCGGAGGGGCATTTATACTGTGTAGGCTTTGCATCCTATTACCTCTCCATAACTTAAGCTCTGATGGATCTGCCAATAAAATAGATGCTGACAATGCCAAACGCTGGCTGCACATGAAAGATAGTGCTTGTGTAGTTGGGCCCTAGGCTTTTTAAAATATATGAACATAGGCTTTCTTTTGTTGAAGAGTTCTTTGAGAAATTATACAAATATAGCAAATTACACCCCGTTTAAATCACACATAGCACCAGAACATTATATATATCAGTCTGGAAAGTTCACAGAGATGTTTATTCTTCTCTTTAATACATTTGTGCCTCCTTGTTCTTTCAGTATTCTGTTGCCAGGAATGCCGTTTCTGCTTTGACTTCCCTCTATGGAACTCAATACACGTATGGTCCTGGTGCAGCTACAATCTGTAAGTTATTATTACTATTGTACACACTTTATACAAAGCTTACAGTTATTTACAGTGATTTGCATAGTGATTTACAAAATAAGGGAGACAGTAGAGTTACAATATAATTTAAGACAAGAGGGTTAGGAGGACCCTGCTCGCAAGAGTTTAAAATCTAAAAGGGAAGGGCAAGGGAAACAAAGGTAATAACTTTGTGGGGATGAGTTTTTAGGGAATTAAAATTCCATCTGGTAGATAGAGGTGGGATAGGCTTCCCTGACATACTGTTTGAGTTTTCATGCTGTCAATCAAATCCTGTGACACAGGAGTGGGTGGTGTCAATGGACACAGCATTAGGGATCGGGAGCGAGCATGTACAGGTGCCCCTATGGAAAGTGGATTTCCATGGGAGCACTCGATGAAGAGGGTGCCTAACCAGTGTTTTACTACACTAGGGGAAGAGATCAAATGTATTTCCTGCTTTGCAAGGACACCAATTGAATCTCTTCTCTCGTGCCAGAACCGCGATCTGCCTTGTATACATAGGCAGGCCACAGTTCTGCCTTGCTGCTTGATGATCAGCGGGTGCCCTACCCGGGAAAGTCGGATCACATACAGTATCTCACAAAAGTGAATGCACCCCTCACATTTTTTGAATTAGTTTTATTATATATTTTCATGTGACAACACTAAAGTAATTAGTGAGTGTATAGCTTGTTTAACAGTGTAAATTTGCTGTCCCTTCAAAATAACTCAACACACAGCCATTAATGTCTAAACCACTGGCAACAAAAGTGAGTACACACCTAAGTGAAAATGTCCAAATGGGGCCCAATTAACCATTTTCCGTCCCCGGTGTCATATGACTTAATAGTGTTACAAGGTCTCAGGTGTGAATGGGGAGCAGGTGTGTTAAATTTCATGTTATCACTCACTCTCTCATACTGGTTACTGCAAGTTCAACATAGCACCTCATGACAAAGAACTCTCTGAGGATCTGTAAACAAAATTGTTGCTCTACATTAAGATGGCCTAGGCTATGAAAAGATTGTCAAGACCCTGAAACTGAGCTGCAGCACGGTGTCCAAGACCATACAGCAGTTTAACAGGACAGGTTCCACTCAGAACAGGCCTCATTATGGTCGACCAAAAAAGTTAAGTGCACATGCTCAGCGTCATATCCAGAGGTTGTCTTTGGGAAATAGTATGAGTGCTGCCAGCATTGCTGCAAAGGTTGAAAGGGTGGAGGGACAGCCTGTCAGTGCTCAGACCATACGCCGCACCCTGCATCAAATTGGTATGCATGGCTGTCATCTCAGAAAGAAGCTTCTTTTAAAGATGATGCACAAGAAATCCTGCAAACAGTTTGCTGAAGACAAGCAGACTAAGGACATGGACTACTGGAACCATGTCCTGTGGTCGGAGACCAAGATAAACTTATTTGGTTCAGATGGTGTGAAGTGTGTGTGTGACAGCAACCAGGTGAGGAGTACAAAGACAAGTGTGTCTTGCCTACAGTCAAGCATGGTGGTGGGAGTGTCATGGTCTTGGGCTGCATGAGTGCTGCCGAAACAGGGTAGCTACAGTTCATTGAGGGAACCATGAATGGCAACATGTACTGTGACATACTGAAGCAGAGCATGATCCCTTTTCTTTGGAGACTGAGCCACAGGGCAGTATTCCAACATGATAATGACCCCAAACATACCTCCAAGATGACCACTGCCTTGCTAAAGAAGCTGAGGGTAGAGGGGATGGACTGGCCAAGCATGTCTCCAGACCTAAACCCTATTGAACATCTGTGGGGCATCCTCAAACGGAAGGTGGAAGAGTGCAAGGTCTCTAACATCTACCAGCTCTGTGATGTCGTCATGGAGGAGTGGAAGAGGACTCCAGTGGCAACCTGTGAAGCTCTGGTGAACTCCATGCCCAAGAGGGTTAAGGTAGTGCTGGAAAATAATGGTGGCCACACAAAATATTGACACTTTAGGTCCAATTTGGACATTTTCACTTAGGGGTGTATTCATCTTTGTTGCCAGCGGTTTAGACATTAATAGCTGTGTGTTGATTTATTTTGAGGGGACAGCAAATTTACACTGTTATACAAGCTGTACACTCACTACTTTACCTTGTAGCAAAGTGTTATTTCTTCAGTGTTGTCACATGAAAAGATATAATAAAATATTTACAAAAATGTGAGAGGTGTATTCCCATTTGTGAGATACTGTATATACTGTATATGTGATCTGGCGCAGAGGTGTCGCCCTGTAGCAGTAAAACTGCTATAGGGCGGACCTTATGTGGTTAATCTGGATGTAAAACTGATTTTGATACCAGGAATATTTGCTATTTGCAAAACTTCCACAATAAACTTTCTCTGTTCTCTTTTCAGATTACAATAGAACCTTGGATTACGAGCATAATCCGTTCCAGGAGAATGCTCGTAATCCAAAGCACTCGCATATCAAAGCAAGTTTCCCCATAGAAGTCAATGGAAACGAAAATAATTAGTTCTGTATTGACTTCAAAGGCATGCCGCATGTGGCCAGATGTGGGGGGGGGGCGCCAGAGAGCCTCGGAAACACTTGGAAAGACCAGAGGACAGCCCGGCTGAATTTGGAAAACCTCGGAAAGGCTCGGGAACAGAGTTTTTCAGAGGTTTTCCCAGCATTTCCGAACGACTCCAATCGTCTCTGAATGGCTCCGCTCGGCTCTGCTCTTTGCTATCTTTTAAAAGCGAAGGGCTGTTTTTACTAATACCTTCATTTAGGTATTCTCCAATCCTACCAGGGGGTTTGCATTTATTTTGTGAAACTTTGGGCGCCTTTGGACTTAGGCAGGCAATAGATGGTGCAAATTTCTTTCCTGTAACCAGTGCTGATAGGGAAATTTACTCTATTCTTTTACATGAAGGAGCCAATAAAATAGACAGAGGGGTAGATAAAGTGACAAGGACTATAGCTTTCTCCTGGAGTTTCTAAATCAGCTCATTTGGCTTGACTAGAATCAAGCTATCGCTAAAATATGAATTTTGGGAGAACCAACTCTTTTACTGTTATTAACCTGCCTGGCGGTCTTCCCGAGTCTGACTCGGGGTTAGATTTTCCTGCTGCGAGCGGAAACCCCGAGTCAGACTCGGGCTTGCCTCGCTAGATCCACAGGCACAAGTTACTTACCTTGTCCCTGGATCCAGCGATGCCACCGCGCTGTGTGAGCGAGCGGGACCTCGCTCGATTCACACAGTGCCTCCGTGTGACGCCGATCTCCGTTCCCTGCGACGTTACGACGCACGGGGACGGAGAACGGCGCCAAATTCAAAAAAGTAAACAAACACCTTACATACAGTATACTGTAATCTTATAGATTACAGTACTGTATGTAAAAAAAACACACCCCCCTTGTCCCTAGTGGTCTGCCCAGTGTCCTGCATGTCATTTTATATAATAAAAACGTTTCTTTCTCCCTGCAAACTGTAGATTGTCCATAGCAACCAAAAGTGTCCCTTTATGTCAAAAATAGTTTTAGATCAGCTAAAAAACAGCGATAATAAATTATAATCACTTGCAGAATTGTGCGATAGCGATTTGTGGGGAAATTCGTCATAAAAAAAAAAAAATAATGACAGCAACAATTCTGCAACTGAGCAAATTTCAGTGATTTTGATTTGATTACATTATTGAATAATTTTTATTATAATTATATTATTATTTGTTATAATTATTTATAATTATTTATTATATTATAATTTATAATTTTGTTTTTAAAAAAATGTCATACCCGGGATGCCTATTAGAATCTTGTTTGGTCAGATTTAAGTGAGTTATTTCAAAAAATTACAGACCTACAATATAAAACGCCAAATTTCCTTGCAAATAATGGTACCGCTTTTAGCATGTTTTTTCTGACAGAATCATACCGCCAGGGAGGTTAAAGGATAATATATTATAAATATCTTTAAAAAAAAAACCAATGTATTCTTTACTACAGATCCTGCTGCAGGAGGCTCCGATGACTGGGCTTATGATGCTGGTGTGAAATATTCCTACACATTTGAACTTCGTGACAAATATGAATATGGATTTGCTCTACCTGAAATTCAGATCAAACCCACTTGCGAGGAAACTATGCTTGCTGTCAAATACATTGCCAACTACATCTTGAATAATGCATAATAAGTAACTTACCAGTGGAGCTAAATGCTGTAAAGTCGAAGATAAAGTTTCATTCATTAATTTTAAACAAGTTTTTTCATTTGCTGCTCAATAACATGATGTAAAATCTATTGATAAAGAAAGAAATTGACAATAAAGATGTTTAATGGAAATATGGATATATCTGATCGTTTAACTCATATTGTTGATTAACCACACATACTGCATACAATATATATAGTTCTGATGCCTAAGCATATGATATTGTTAGCATTTTCCAAATGTCCGCTTATTTTGAAATGAAAATTACAAATGACTAACGCTAACAAAATGGCAAACACTTATTTTAAAGCTGTCTGTGGGGTACAGCATGGTGCGAAGGCAGTAAAGACATAGAATCTGGCTGCAGAGAACAGAATTTGTATTAATGCAGAATCCAGTAATTCACAACAAACCCAATGGGAAGGCACCTGACCGGAAATACTCTCGGCATGTAATAGCAATATGTAGCAGAGCAGGTCTTAGATGTGCCGACAACGTCTGTCTTGAGGGGCAGAATGCGGCCTGGCCAGTCTGAACCCAAGCAGGGAGGTTCCCAGAAGGAACCTCTCCCTGCTTCTAATCAGTGTTCCTGTCAGACGGGAGACCTGTCCCTACACTACACTACCACACATGAAATGTGCATCAAGGGCCCTAAATAGGCTCCGCCTAATGCCAAGATGGCTGCTAGAGTCACATGGGGCAGCAACATCTAATCAGATAGCTTCACCAGTGACCATGGAAACCATAGAGAAACCATGTATTCCTTTCCCCTAGCAATGTCGTTGCAGCTGAGCACCACCTGTAGTGGAGAAAGTAGACTGCACCTACCTTCAGCCCCCCTCTTTTATAAATGTTGTCCTTGGCATTGCAACACAGTAAAGAGCAAAAAGAAAAATGCAATGAACATAATTAAAGCATGACAGGTACAAGTTCAAACAACATAATCAGAGTATCTTGTAGGAAGCTGGAAGCCGGACTGGAAAGCCCAACAAGCCACAGTGATCTCTCCGGAACCAGGTTGCAGGTAATCCTGTTCTGGCAGTGACTTTTAGGCCACAGGTGGATGGGGGTCAATCAGACCCTCCATACTCCCATCACCTGGGCCCAAGTCCAAATCCTCTGTTGATTCTGAACAGTCCATGGAACTTGCAGGAGTGGCTGGACTATCCCTAGTCACTGTACTGGGGCCTCCTGCTTCCAGTGAAGGAAAGGCCAGAGTCTCGAGAGAAAGAAGGCAGGTACCATTCAGCGGAGACTTTCTGCACTGGTGAGACTTCCACAGGATCAATCATCTCTCAATCTCCTACTGGTTTGGCAGAACAGTCGCAAACCATACACTGGAGTTGAAGGGAAAAGTTGTTTCCTGTGTCTATCTAGCACCATCTGGCTGGCTTTCTGTAGCCTATCCTAGTGCTCCTGCACCCAGGTGATAGGTGTTTGGTGTTACTAGGTGTTGCTACTGGGTTCTTCAGGAGAGCCCAGTAGGAGATCCACTGGTAGCCAACCACAATGCCCGAACATCAGGAAGAAGGCCGGTAGCTCGGGGCATGGTATCATTGTAGGTCCATGCCACATGTTGGTGCTATCTGTCTTAGTGCCCTTGTTCCAGAGTCCCCAGCATCCCCGTGGATGCTAGGGTGTGTAATTTCCTGATACTGCTGAGTTTGCACAGCTCAGACAAAATCACTGACTTGAAGTTTGGGCCTTACTGAGAGTACTTATTTGGAGCAACTTTAGGGTTGGACCACATAGTCCCAAAACATTTTAGCCGTGGTTGGGGCCATCTGATCCTTGGTGGGGACCTTCACCACAAATTTGGTAAAATAGTTGACAAAAACAAGGGCATATCGATATCCTGAGGGCGACCTAGAGATTGTTAAAAAGTTCATGGTGAGCAGCTCAAAGTGGTAATGGACATTGGAGTGATTCTTTCAGGCGGGGACTTACCTACAGAACAATTCTTGCACTCCTGGCAGACCTTCTGGACCCATTCTGCCAGTCACTGACAGAAGGAGTATCTTCTGACCAAAGACTCAGGCCTCGTACACACGGGCAAGAATCTTGTCAGGAAAAAAAATCTCCTGACGAGATTCTTGGCAAGAAACTCTTGCCGCCTGAGTGTACACACAGACCTTTCAAAATAACCGCTGTTCTCTTGAAAAGCAAGAACACAGTGACGTCATCGCGTACGACGAGCATGCGCTTGTCACATTTGTCACATTTGATGCCGTCGCCGCCATCTTGCTTCACCCTACCTATGCCGTGGAAGCTACTACGCATGCATCAAAGTCATTTCGAGCATGCGCGGGTTTCCGCGGCGACAGGTAAGTATACACACTCTTGGGTTTCTCGTCGGGAAACAGGCCGACAAGAATTTTGACGAGAAAACAGAGAGCAGGATCTCTATTTTTCTCGTCGAGATTCTGGCCAGATTTCCAGACGGGAAACCTAAAAGCCTCGTACACACGCTCGGTTTACTCGGCAAGAAAGCTCTACCAGCAGTTTTCTTGCTGGTTCTTGCCAAGAAAACCGAGCGTGTGTACGAGGCTTCAGTCCTGTCAGCCCCAAATATGTCTAATCACAGTGTGTAGAACTCATTTAGAATGGAAATCGAAGGAAAGGGTTAGTGAACCAACAATGCACTAGCTTAAAGCAACCTATTAAAAAACTAACTTTTACAACCCCTTTAATTGGTGGTAGTCTATGCAAAACTAAAGATTTTCATCTTTCTTTCGCACTAGAACCATTGGAGCAGTCCACAGACTACAATTTGCTTTGCCCATCTCCGCCCACAGCTATATACTGTCTTTTAATATTAGGACACTTACCTGTCCTGAAATCCAGCGATGTCGGCACCCCAGCCAATGTTTCCATCAGCTCTTAGGTGCTGCTGCTGCCATAGTCAGTAAGGGAAACCGTCAGTGAAGCTTTGCGACTCCACAGCCGGTTTCCTACTGCGAATGCGCGAAGCACACTGCACTCTCTAACTGGTCCAGTGGCGGGGAAGGAGGAGGGAGGATGAGAGGGGAGTATTTCTGATGTATCGACAGAAGTGGGGGCAGGTACCTGTCAAAAACAGGAACCCACTCCCCCAAAAGGTGGCACCGGATGGGGGGGAGACAAGAGGAGCTGCCACTTTTGGGTGGAACTCCACTTTAAATAGAGATACATGAAAGGAAATGGCATTTTAAAATGAAAGGGCAAAGTCTATAGCAAACTGGATTGATTCTGGCAGAGATGACATAAGTCCCAATATATTGAGGAGCAAACTTCATGGAGGGTACCTTTAGGAGGATATCCTTCCCAGCGAGAGAAGCAGCTAAGAGGTCCATGGTACCTCTGGATGAGCTGCAGAGATCCACAGCTCAGGTGGGAGAATCTGTCCACAGGACAATTATAATGCCTCGTACACACAATCGGTTTTCCTGGCAGTAAAAAGTTTGCCAGCGAAAAACCGAGGGGAAAACTGAGAACCTGCTTGGTAGCTTTTTCCCCCTACACACGGCCGAGTTTCCCGGCAGGAAAACTGCCATAAGAGCTTTGGTCGGGAAACCCGGCCGTGTGTATGCTCTACCGCAGGTTTTTTCTCCATAGGTAAACTGCTGGCTTAAAAACCACCGGGGAATGCCGGTGGGAAAAACATGTTCTAATTTTTCTGTCTGGAAAACTGCGATGGAGCATACACACAGCCGGTTTTCCCAGCCAAAAGCTGACGTGTGTACAAGGCATTAGTCGTGCACTTCACAAATTTGGCCTTTATGAAGGAGTGGCAAGAATAAAGCTATTGTTGAAAGAAAGCCACATGAAGTCCTGTTTGCAGTTTGTGAGGAGCCATGTGGGGGACACAGCAAACATGTGGAAGAAGGTGCTTTGGTCAGATGAGACCAAAATTTTACTTTTTGGCTAACACTAACTAACACTGCACATCACCCTGAACACAACAACAACATCATGTTGTGAGGATGCTTTTCTTCAGCAGAGAAAGGGAAGCTTGTCAGGCCTCGTACACACGACCGTTTTCACACCGGTCGTGTGTACATTTTTCATCGAGGAAACTGTCGAGGAACTCGTCGAGCCAAAAAGAGAGCATGTTCTCTTTTTCCTCGACGGGAATGGAGAAAATTGGCTCGTCGAGTTCCTCGACAAGCCTAACAAGAACTCGACGAGGAAAACGATGTGTTTCGCCCGCCGAGTTCCTCGGTCGTGTGTACGAGGCCTCAGAGTTCATAGGAAGATGGATGGAGCCAAATACAGGGAAATATTAGAAGAAAGCCTGTTAGAGTCTGCCCCAGTCTCAAGTCTTTTGCAGAGGTTCACCTTCCAGCAGGACAACGACCCTAAACATACAGCCAGAGCTACAATGGAATGGTTTAGATCAAATCATATTTATGTGTTAGAATGGCCCAGTCAAGGTCCAGATCTAAATCCAATTGACAATCTGTGGCAAGACTTGAAAATTGCTGTTCACAGACACTCTCCATCCAATCTGACAGAGCTTGAGCTATTTTGCAAAGAATGGGTAAAAATTACGCTTTCTATATGTGCAAAGCTGGCAGAGACATCCCCAAAAAGACTTGCAGCTGTAATTGCAGCGAAAGGTGGTTATGCAAAGTATTAACTCAGGGGGCTGAATACACACCACACTTTTCAGATTCTTAGGCCCCGTACACACGACCGAGTTTCTCGGCAGAATTCAGCCAGAAACTCGATCAGAGCTGGATTCTGCCGAGAAACCCGGTGGTGTGTACACTTTTCAGCGAGGAAGCCGACGAGGAACTCGTCGGGCCGAAAAGAGAACATGTTCTCTATTTCCTCGTTGTTCAATGAGGAAAGTCGGCCCGCCGAGCTCCTCGGCGGCTTCCACACTGAACTCGACGAGGAACTCGATGTGTTTGGCACTTCGAGTTCCTCGGACGTGTGTACGGGGCCTGATTTGTAAAAAATTTTGAAAACCATTTCACAATTATGTGACACTTTGGGGCTGATTTACCAAGCCTTTGCTCCATGATTAATGGATCAAAGGCTGGAGCAACAGCCGTTTGGAGATTTACTAAAGGAATGCGCTGCTAAAGCAGCACAATTCCTTATTTACTATAATGCCTAGTACGCCCAGGAGGGGGCGCATGGTGCGTCTCTATGGACCTGGCGCACAGCATTTAGAAATGTAAAATGAAGGTGTTTGTGAGTGAGTTTATTAGGGGGGGGATGTGGGGTGATGTGGGGAAGTGTAGTGACATGTGTTTGTTTAAGTTTTACAGGCCGAATTGAAAGCGAAAGTGATTTTTGTGAAAATGAGCGGCTACGCCGGCAAGTACGTTTAAACCTCCGGGAGGTTTATTTGTGTACTGCGCATGCGCGAGCGGCAAATTCGGCCACTTACGCACGCTGCTTCACTACGCCGGTAAAATACTGGTAAATATCAAGCAGCGTAGCTGCCTTTCCGTGGCTTGAAGCGGCGCACGTGAATGCCCGAATCGTTTTCAGCTTACGCTAACCATGAAGGGGAACTCCACCAGTTTAAAAAAAAACAGTGTGGGTTCCCCTCCAGGAGCACATCAGGCCCTTAGGTTTAGTCTGGATCGTAAGGGGGAAAACCTACGCCGAAAAAACGGCATGGGGGTTCCCCCAGGATTCATACCAAACCCTTATCCGAGCACGCCGCCTGGCCGGACAGGAATGGGGGTGGGGATGAGCGAGCGCCCCCCCCCTCCTGAGCCATACCAGGCCGCATGCCCTCAACATGGTGGAGTGTGTGCTTTTGGGCAGGGGGGCATTGCGCCCCCACCCCAAAGCACTCTTGTCCCCATGTCGATAGGGACAAGGGCCTCTTCCTGACAACCCTGGACATTGGTTGTCGGGGTCTGCGGGCGGGGGCTTATCGGAATCTTATAGGAGCCCCCTTTAATAAGGTGGCCCCCAGATGCCGGCCCCCCACCCTATGTGAATGAGTATGGGGTACATGGAGCCCAGGAGAAGAGGGAACAGAGAACAGAGAAGACCGGCTCCCCCCCTGCAGAAAACGGCGGAGAAGACCGGGCCTACCCCCCTTGTAAAAGAGCTTAAAGAAGAAAGGGGGGGTCCAGCAGAAGACCCCCCCAGCTGACTAATAAATGACTTCAAAAGCCTGTGTAGTGTGTTTTTTTAACTTAACATTTCCCCCCCCAGGTGAATGGGTAGGGGTACGATGTACCCCATACTCATTCACATAGGGTGGGGGGCCGGTATCTGGGGGCCCCCTTATAAAAGGGGGTTCCCAGATTCCGATAACCCCCCGCCCGCAGACCCCGTCAACCAATGGCCAGGGTTGTCGGGAAGAGGCCCTTGTCCTCATCAACATGGGGACAAGGTGCTTTGAGGTGGGGGGCGCAGTGCCCCCCTGCCCCAAAGCACCCACACCCCCCATGTTGAGGGCATGCGGTCTGGTACGGCTCAGGAGGGGGGGCACTCGCTCGTCCCCACCCCCATTCCTGTCCGGCCAGGCGGCGTGCTCGGACAAGGGTTTGGTTTGAATCTTGGGGGGAACCCCCACGCCGTTTTTTCGGTGTAGGTGTTCCCCCTTACAATCCATACCAAACCTAAGGGCCTGATATGCTCCTGAAGGGGAACCCACGCCGTTTTATTTTTTTTAATATTTGGTGCGGAGTTCCCCTTCATGATCAGCGTCCCCTGCTCGCCCCTGGTCCCGGCGCGGGTGCCCGGCGGGCACGATCACCGCCGGGCACCCGCAATCGCTCGTTACAGAGCGAGAACCGGGAGCTGTGTGTGTAAACAATGTATGAACAGCGATCTGTCATTTCCCCATGTAAGTCTCTTGCACTTCATGTTGGAACAATAATGCTGCGTACACATGATCAGATTTCTGATGGAATAAAATCTGATGGATTTTTTCGTCGGAAATCCGATGACGCTGACTTTCATCAGCCTTGCATGCACACTATCAGACTAAATTCCGACCGTGCCAAAACGCAGTGACGTAAAACACTACTAAGAGCCGAGAAAAATGAAGTTCAATGCTTCCGAACATGCGTCGACTTGATTCTGAGCATGCGTGGATTTTTCTCTGATGGAGTTCCACACAGATGAATGGAATTTCCTATCATTTTTTTTATCCATTGGAAAATTTCAAAACATGTTCTATTTTTTTACACCGATGGAAAAAAGACCGATGGGGCCCACACACAATCGGTTTGTCTGATGAAAAAAGGCCATCGGACTTTTTTCATCGGACAAACCGATCGTGTGTACACGGCTTAACTGATGGAGTCTGTACTAATATAATTTAAATTGCCTGGCTATGCAAGGTATCATGTTATATGCATGTTTTGGAAAGATACACTAGTGAGCAGTGGTGGCTCTTGTTAAATTACTTAATTTGTTTTTTTTTAGGGCAGAATCTTAACACAGACATTACTTGTTTCACCTTATCTGTACACAAGACACAAAAACTTATTTATTTGAATGTCCAATGCCGTTCTGCAATTAGACACTACATGAGTGCACACTTTAACACATCAAGTAAAAAATCATGTTTGCTGCATGCGTGATGATCTGTGCACTCATGTGAACTTACAAGAGAAACCTGTACAAAGTGGGTGTCAATCACAAAGTCATATACTTTTACAATAAACTGTATAGATCTTTAATTTTTAAGCCTGAAGATGATTGATTAGATTAGGCTTATTTCCTGTACAACCGTTGTTAGAAATATGATAAAAGAATAACTGAAGTCAATCTAGTGATAATCACATGTACTCTAAAGATAAAAAACAAATATAAAAGGAAGAAATAGGAAGAAAAGGAAAATATTCAAAAAATGGCCATAATGAGATTTTTGTGCCTGAAGATGCTGCTGCTGCTTTTGCCTTGCGTGATAGCAAGTGCCAGCATTTCCAAGGGTCATCGGTTTGACAAGTATGTAATATCTGTCTACCCACTTATATATCTACATATCCATCTCATATATTTATATTTATTATCAAAATTCTGACGGCAGCTAATTTTTTTTTACATTCACAGCGAAAAAGTATTCCATATCAAACCAAATAATGAAAAGGAAGTAAAGTTCATTAAACATTTGGATAAAACAATGAAGGTAAGACAATACTTCACTTTTCTGATATAATTATATGCTCATGTTAAACTGAAAATTCCAACCTTTACTGTACTGGCTACTGACAATACATTGCCTTTTTCACTAAATACGTAGCATTCTATTTGATTTCATGAAACATGGGTCTATTCACTAAACTATAAAAGGTATAATAAATGTTTTTTTTTTTTTTTTTTTGCTAGCATGAAAATATTTAATTCACTTACCAAAATATAGTTGTTCAATCAAGATGTTTTGCATGGATCTATTATTTAAAAAATACAAGCCTTTATTTCACATGAATAACGTGTGTGAATATTCTCTCCAATTATCTAGTCATTTGCAGATCAAATATGTAAACAGAAGTTTGCTTTTTACACAATTGGATAATTTAAGTAAATACTCATCCAAATTTATTGTGTGAAGATTCTCAACTGCTTTAGCAAATCAGCCCCATTATGTCTTTGCTGGAATAGTAGGATTTAGCAAAAACTATACCTATTGGGAACTGTACTTTTAAAATAAATACATTTATACTAAACAAGTAAAAATCAAGGCTATTAAAGTATGTTCAGAGACTATTTAATTAGGCTGAAATGAAAATACCTTTAGGCTGTAATTTAAAGTTGAACTCCAGACAGATATAAAAGATTAAAAATAACGTAGCTATTTTCATTAACTTTTTTTGTATACATATATTAAGATTTAATATTAAGATTTAATCCTACCTCATGTTCTTGGGACAACTGATTTGGTGACAATGACTAAAGCCTCGTACACGCGATCAGTCCATCCGATGAGAACGGTCTGATGGACCGTTGTCGTCGGTTAACCGATGAAGCTGACTGATGGTCCGTTGCGCCTACACACCATCGGTTAAAAAACTGATCGTGTCAGAACGCGGTGACGTAAAACACAACGACGTGCTGAAAAAAATGAAGTTCAATGCTTCCAAGCATGCGTTGACTTGATTCTGAGCATGCATGGATTTTTAACCAATGGTTGTGCCTACTAACGATCGTTTTTTTCTCCCATCGGTTAGGAATCCATTGGTTAAATTTAAAGCAAGTTGGCTTTTTTTTAACCGATGGTTAAATAACCTATGGGGCCCACACACGATCGGTTTTGACCGATGAAAACGGTCCATCAGACCGTTGTCCTCTGGTTAACCTATCGTGTGTACGAGGCCTAACAGTATTAAAACAGGTGTAAATATTTTCATTGAAGATACAGGCCATCCGTTCCCCACTCTATCTAGAACTAAAAGAAATTGCCTTTAATACATCAATACATTTTTTAGGTTTTCAACCAACATAAGTACCAACTTTTATACATTAAGCTGGATACACACACTATACAATTTTCTTTAGGTTTTTACCTTTACATTTACCAATACAGGCATACCACACTTTTAAGTACACAATGGGGTTTATTTACTAAAGCTGGAAAGCGCAAAATCAGGCTCACTTCTGCATAGAAACTAATGAGCTTCCAGGTTTTATTACCAAAGCTTAATTGAACAAGCTGGGGTTAGAAGCTTGTTGGTTTCTATGCAGAAGTGAGCCTGATTTTGCGTTTTCCAGCTTTAGTAAATAAACCCCATTGTGTACTTAAAAGTGGCATATGCCTGTACCATATAATATGAGGTCAAACCTAAACAGTTTCAATTGGTATGCAATCAGGCAATGTCCTTGCACTACATGGTTTTGGAAAATCTAAAGGAAATTAAACAACAAAAGTTGTATAGAGTGTATCCTGATTTTTGCAGAGCTCAGAGAGGGTAAAGAAGAAGCAGCACAGGGAGCTAAGCAATTGTAAAAAACTGGGTGCTATTTTATAAGGAATCTCAAGAAGGGAGATGCCCCAAAGATAAAATGGGCTCTTATTGGTAGAGATGGACAACACACACGTGTGATGAAAAATTATGAAAAGTGGTATATTTATTTATAAATAAGTCACTACAAATGATAAAAAGAACAAATAACAGATACACAAACAGTCTGGACGCCAATAGACCACATCTGTTGCAGTTCCCAACGGAAAAAAGACGTTATATACAGTAACTATCCCAAGGGGAAACTTACGAGAACAATGCAACATATGTGTCCCAGCGGGAGCTAAATGGGAGGGATGGCGGTGTAGTAAATAATGATATATAATTAATTAATGAACACACATGAAATGCTGACGGCACGCTGAGGGCACGTTTAAGAAGGAATCAGCTACCGATGACAATGCTATAATATAATGTCCTAGTGTATTATATATAGTTTTTTGCGATGGCAGAGCAGTTCATCAATGCTCAATAAAAGTACCTTAAATATGATATCCCCAATTCGGGTAAAGGGATGGTATATGAAAACGTGTGGCGTGAAGCATGTATTAAAAATAATATACTGCTGTTGAGGGAAGTGTCTCTTTAAGCAAGATTGCCTGTAAATAACCTCTCAGGGCCATACGTTTCACTTTGCGCAAAGCCTGTGTTGTTTTGAATGACACATCCTTTTTCAATCATTGCTTATCCATCCGAAGTCTTCAATAGGACTGGGGCTCACTCATCCTCTGTGTTTTGAGGGGGGCCCGTCTCAGTCCACGGACTACTCTGAACCTGTATAGTTATATATAGGTATCGGGCAGATGGATGCTGTGTGGTGGCTGTTGTCCCACTCTTCCTAGCGGCGTGTGTAAGCCGCGTGTGTAAGTAGTGTGTAAGTAGTTGGTATTTCCGGTCAGCCGCCGTGTGTCCCTGTATCATCTCCGTACTATCGGGGAATAGAATGTGGCATCCTGGAGCAGTGATGTCAACGCGTTTCGCAAGCGTGGTCGCGTAGCTTCGTCTGGCTTTGCGCAAAGTGAAACATGGCCCTGAGAGGTTATTTACAGGCAATCTTGCTTAAAGAGACACTTCCCTCAACAGCAGTATATTATTTTTAATACATGCTTCACGCCACACGTTTTCATATACCATCCCTTTACCCGAATTGGGGATATCATATTTAAGGGACTTTTATTGCGCATTGATGAACTGCTCTGCCATCGCAGAAAACTAGATAAAATACACTAGAACATTATATTATAGCAGTGTCATCGGTAGCTGATTCCTTCTCAAACGTGCCCTCAGCATTTCATTTGTGTTCATTAATTAATTATATATCATTATTTACTACACCGCCATCCCTCCCATTTAGCTCCCGCGGGGACACATATGTTGCATTGTTCCCGTTAGTTTCCCCTTGGGATAGTTACTGTATATAACGCCTTTTTTCTATTGGGAACTGCAACAGATGTGGTCTATTGGCGTCTGGACGGTTTGTGTATCTGTTATATGTTTGTCATTGTCCTTCTTGTGAATCTTGCTATTGCACACAGTACGCTGTTACTGGTGCACTCTTTCTGTACACTGAGACCCACGTCTTGGGTAATGCTTGCACCAGTGCTTTGCTGCTATACTTTTTATCATTTGTAGTGACTTATTTATAAATAAATATACAATTTTTCATCATTTTTTATCACACGTGAGTGTTGTCCAGTTTTATCTTTGGGGCATCTCCCTTCTCCCTTCTTGAGATTGAGATTACGTTCATCAATTGTTGTAAGCTAAGCAATTGTACTGCAGTGCAAGAAATATGCTTTTAAAAGGAGAGGGCAGAGTAGCAGAGAGATGAGCCCATAAATTTACAGCTTCATTTTTTCAACATCCAGTCACAGACTGGTGGATGGAAAGGACATGTAATTGTTACTTCACTGCAGCACTGAAAATATTCGGGCTGTTGTGTGTACCAGAGATGTGTAAATCTCAGGACTGAACAGAAATACAACTCCTTTGGCAAGTAAAACTGTCCCTATATGATTTTCATATTTGCATTTAGTTGTGTACCTTAAGTTCAACTTTAAAACTAAAAATACAGTATGTTCTTTTAATTAATAGCTCAGTACTAATGTGGTTTGATATCTCTCTTTTTAGCACCCTATTTAATTTGTTCTATATCATTTACTATTTAGCGTCATATGCTCAAGCTCAGTAAATATGACTAAAGAGGAATGATAGTGGTATAACTCTAATCTACCAGTAAAAAAATTACAATGAAGAAAATCATATCCTCAAAATGTATCTAAACCCTTTAATAATACATTCAATTATACAATACAACATAATAATACAAACAAGAGTCTGTAAACACCTCTATACAGATCAGTTTGTAAATACTTTTTTTGAAGCTTTTTATACCCAGTCACATGACCACCCATCCTCACCTTAAAGGGGTTGTAAAGGATAATTTTTTTTTCCTAAATAACTTCCTTTACCCTAGTGCAGTCCTCCTTCACTTATCTCATATTTCGATTTTGCTTTTAAATGTCCTTATTTCTTCGGAGAAATCCTCACTTCCTGTTCTTCTGTCTGTAACTCCACACAGTAATGCAAGGCTTTCTCCCTGGTGTGGAGTGTCGTGCTCGCCCCCTCCCTTGGACTACTGGAGAGTCAAGAGGCTCTCTACATTGCAGATAGAGAAAGGAGCTGTGTGTTAATGGGTGTCCTGACTCTCTTGTAGTCCAAGGGAGGGAGCGAGCACGGCACTCCACACCAGGGAGAAAGCCTTGCATTATGGTGTGTAGTTACAGACAGAAGAACAGGAAGTGAGGGTTTCTCAGAAGAAATAAGGACATTTAAAAGAAAAATGGAAGTATGAGGTAAGTGAAGGAGGACTGCACTAAGGTAAAGGAAGCTATTTAGGAAAACAAATTGTACCTTTACAACCCCTTTAAATCACACTGGGAGATCTATGGGTGGAACATGCAGGCAATCTGTGATGCTACTCGTAGAAGTCACTGTAGACGTTCACATGCTTTTGCCGTAGGATGCAGTCATGTGTTGTTTTTAATTAAACATGTACAAAAAACACATGAAAGCCCTTGGTTAAGTATAAGATGACAACTGTAATACAAAAAAAATAAAAAAAATTCTAATGTTTAGACTGATGAAGTGGCGAGTGTCTGCAGATTGACAACTGGAACCACCCTGCAAGGTATTGAAGAGTATGGCACAGAACTAGAATAAAAGAAGTGGAATCTGTCAATCACTTTTGCTGTAGCTGCCCCACCAGCCACTGTAGGTAGTTACATGGGGTGGCTTTTAGGGAGGGCGCTAAATCCTTGAATTACTTTTGCTGGAGAAACGCCACAAGACACTGGAAATAGTCACGAGGGGTGGCTTCAAAGGGAAAAAAGAGGAAGTAATGGGCTTCCTCACAGGGAATAACCTAAGCATGCACATGGAGAATGGCAGAGGAGGAGCCAGGTTGCTGTCTGTAAATGAGTTGCAACTCAAAATAAAGGCAATGGCAGGATCAACCAGGTATTTCCTAGAAATGCATATAACAATGATAAAAAGGTTAAAAATATAGGTAGACATAATATAATTGTATTCCTTGACAACAAAAACAATTTAAGTTTACTGATCTTTAAGGGCTCTTGCACACATACACCAAAAAATGCCCCATTTTTAGGCTCCCAGGCTGACTTAAATGCAGCCTATAGTTTATGATGGGTCTGTACGCACAGACACATAGATTTTCGTGGCGTACAGATAAGTACAAAAACAATTTGTGTTGCTGGTCAGTATTTTACATGTATGCAACACGCCTCTAGATAAAAAAAAAAGAGAGAAGAATGTTTACACTTGTGAACACGTACTTGCATTTATGTGCATATACTCATGTACTATACAGCCCAGCCTCATGTTTTAATATCCCTATAGGCTAAGTTCACCTCTTAGGCAGAATTTCACTTTTCAGAATAAATATAAGCTTTTTCTAATGTTTTTTCTGCCCATGCCATCTCAATGTGCTTATCTCACACTTACCTACATTCATGGCAGCTTTGAATCTACACCTCTCGTTTCAAAATTTTAAATAATGCATTCTGAGCCTATCACATCTAGTGGCATCATGTAACCTTCCTTCTCATCATGCACTGCCTTACTGCATCACAGAATAGGGTACGTTTTATTTCTGTGGACCACATCTCCCTCATCACTGTACCACCTCTTTTGTATTTCCACACACTTTCCTGCTTCTTCCTTTAAGGTGGCCATACACTGTACAATCCGATCCACCATCAACTATGTAGTGCATGGGCCCACCTGATTTGATACAAATTGAATGGATTGTTCAAGTGGGTCCTCCTATTGCATAGATTTGCTAAATCTAAAGGAAATTGTACAGAGATTTTGCAATCAGATTGCATAGTGTTTGGCCAGTTTTATACAATTACATGGGAGGGAGTCATTCCTTTTTGCGCGTTATGGTTTGCACATTTTTTACCGCATGTTTGTCGCACATTTTTGCACTCAGCACATTTGCTTCTAATTTTGAGGCGCAGAAAGAGCAACTGGTTTATTTTAGATGTATAACGGTGGATATACACTATACAATCTGATTGTACAATCCCTTTTAGATATACCAAAACTATATAATAGAAGCACACACCTATCTATTCAATCAATCTGTATCCAATCAGGCTGGCCCTTGCACTACATAGGAGATTGTACAATCAGGGACACACTTCTTTTATTTTTAATACTACAGCTCTGCTTGACATAGGTTGTTATGTTATCTCTCAGCTCTAGCACACTCTGCCAAATGAACAATCTATGCAAGAAGGAGGTAAGGTACAAATCAATTGATCAGCAGAGTGGCACTGGTTATGTAGTTAATGAGAACATGACCCATTGGCATTGCCTCCATTGGAGAAACATGTAAGTACAGAGGTAGGATAGAGCAATCTCCTGGAGGGGGAGGGAAGGTGCAGGGTGTTTGTTATGAGGTCAACTGTTGAAGTACTTCTTTCTAACGCTTTTTCTTAAGACTGCATACTAGGAAGTAATAGAAGCAGAGCTTTTTTTCTCAGAAAATAGGTGCAGGAACTCAACCACGACCCCGTTCAGATTTCACAAACAGTAACAGGGTCTTAAAGGGGCATTAAATACCAGGATTGCATTACATACAGAGTGCAGAGTTCAGGGGGTTACACACAGAGTGCAGAGCTGTCACTTGTAAACACAGAAACCAGACTTCTGTGTTTACAAGTGATTGTGGTGAGCAGGCACCAAAGGGTCTGAGCCAGAGGTGGTGGAACTGAGTCCCCCCAAGTTCCCCCTGAAAAAAAGCCCTGAATAGAAGGGTTTTCTATAGGAGACACTGGAGGCTGATGCCTACTCTAGAATTTAGAGAAAGTAGGGATGTACCAAATTATCGGTGGCCGGAAAAAAAACTTCTGAAAATTGTGTTTTTGGCACATTGCCGAAAGGAAAATATTGTTGATAATGGAGCTGAAAATGGGGCGGGCAGCAGTAACAATGTCCCACCTCCTGTGACAGACCACACATTGTATGATGTGATCACAGGAGGAGATCGCCGCTCTGATCCGGGCACTGGCAGGCTGCATAATGGTCACTCGTGAGCCTGCATCTACAGACACTGGCAGGCTGCATGACGGGCACTGGCAGGTTGCATGACAGGCACTGTTGGGGTTGCATCTACAGAAACTGGCAGCCTTCATGACGTTTACTGGTGAGGCTCCATCTGATGAGCACAGGCAGGCTGCATGACGGCCACTGGTGAGGCGGTATCTGATGGGCACAGGCAGGCTGCATCTGATGGGCACAGGCAGGCTGCATCTGATGGGCACAGGCAGGCTGCATCTGATGGGCACAGGCAGGCTGCATCTGACGGGCACTGGTGAGGCTGCATTGATCTCTTGTATCATGTCTGCAATCTCTGACCATCTCCTGTACTATGTCTGCAGTCTCTGACCATCTCCTGTACTATGTTTGCAGTCTCTAATCATCTCCTGTATCATGTCTGCAGTCTCTGACTATCTCCTGTATCAAGTATTCAGTCTCTGACCATCACCTGCATCATGTCTGCAGTCTCTGACCATCTCCAGTATCATGTCTGCAGTCTTTGACCATCTCCTGTATCATATCTGCTAGAGGTGCACCAATTGGAAATTTTGCTAATACTATTAGCAGTGTGTTTAAGTTTAAGTAAGGGATTGCAGACATGATACAAGAGATGGTTAGAGACTGAGGACATGATACAAGAGATGGTTAGAGACTGAGGACATGATACAAGAGATGGTTAGAGACTGAGGACATGATACAAGAGATGGCTAGAGACTGAGGACATGATACAAGAGATGGTTAGAGACTGGGGACACGATACAGGAGATGGTTAGAGACTGAGGCCTCGTACACACAACCATTTTCCTCAACAGAATCCATCAAGAAACTTGGTGGGAGAGCTTTTTTGCCGAGGTCGTGTGTATGTTTTTCATTGAGAAAACTGTCGTGGAACTCGATGAGAAAAAAAGAGAACAAGTTCTCTTTTTCCTCGTCGGGAGTCTCAATTTCCTCGTTGTGTTCCTCGTCGGGCTGGTTTTCGACGAGAAACACGTTTGTGTTTATGCTTAGAAACCCGCACATGCTCAGAAGGGTGGCGCCAGTGGAATAAAACTTCACCTTCATAGTGCCGTCGTACGTGTTGTACGTCACCGCGTTTGAGAACGACGAGATTTTGTCTTGACAGTGTGTACGCAAAGAAAGCTTGTCAAGATTCTCGACAAGCCTAACAAGGAACTCGTCGAGGAAAACGATGTTTCATTTACGACGAGTTCCTCGGTCATGTGTATGAGGCCTCAAGACATGATTCAAGAGATGTTTAGAGACTGGGGGCATGATACAAGAGATGGTTAGAGACTAAAGACATGATCCAAGAAATGGTTAAAGACTGAGGACATGATACAAGAGATGGATAGAGATTGCAGACTGTATTTTTCTTGCACTAAAGGTGCCAATAATGGCCAACAAAAAAAATCATATTCATTTAAATTGATGATATTAATTAAATGTTGAATATAATACAATTGTTTA
The DNA here is from genome assembly GCF_905171775.1 of Rana temporaria. Classification (NCBI taxonomy): domain Eukaryota; kingdom Metazoa; phylum Chordata; class Amphibia; order Anura; family Ranidae; genus Rana; species Rana temporaria. The sequence continues at coordinate 134,662,602 of NC_053492.1, read as the reverse complement.
TAAAAATATAAATATTTTTTAAAAACGGTCCTTTTCAGTATCGGTTTTGGTTTTCGGCCTAATGCATCCTACAGTTTTGGTTTTTCTGCAACAGATGTACATTAATGGTATACTGTATTGGTACAAGTGTTCACAAAGATGAAATTGTATAGAGTTAGCCCATTGAAAATGACCACTTCTGACAGATGGGGGTTAGGAGACACAAATCACAACCTTTTAGAAGATCTGTCTCAAATAAGATAACACCGATATAACTGAACATACAAGGGTTCTTCAAAATGTTTCTTCACTTTTTTTTTTTTTTTTTTTTTTTTTATACCACCTCAGCTTTTTACCAATTTCTAGAGACCCGCTCATGATTTGATGCTTCTTACGTCTCTATCTGAGGTTTGCATCATGTGTGGTATGTATTCTATACATTGTCTTTCTCTTTTTTTTTTTTTTTTTTTTTATATTTCTTAAATATATAAATTTGTGTACATCTCAATATAGATACCGACCACCTGTGTGGGCGTCCGGGTCATGACCCCGCTGTTTTTCCCCCTGCGCCCCATATTGGCTGGTCGAAACTAGATTGGCCTATAACAAGAAGACACTTTTATGTATATTTTTTTTTTTTTTTTTTTTTTTTTTTTTTAATTATGCCCACCCTCCCTACCCCTCATGGCTCCCAGGAATCACCCGTTTGTCCCATAGTAAAAAAAAAACAGAAAACAAGCCGAACAAGAAAGAAACAGGAAGAGGACTTAGCCTCAGCTTTTCGGCTGAAGATAAACTAGGGAAAGGAATAATAAAGTTAGGAAACGGCCAAAGAGAGCAAAAGATATATGTGTCCCTCTTTAGAGTGACAGAGGGAGGGATGACCATATTTGCACGACCCTTACATATATCTAGTATCAATCAAACCCTAACTCTTTCTGCGTAGCTCCATGTTTTTTTATATTCCTTCCATTTACCCCATTTCTCCCTATGTTCACTATTTTTCTCTAAATACCTATCCTTTAGCTCTTCTAATCTATACGTTTCCTCCACCGCATCTATCCAACTCCAGATATGTGGGCTTTCCGTCTCCTGCCACTTCTTAGGTATAAGTCTCTTGGCTGCATTTAAAAGGTGGGGGAGTAGGGACTGCTTGTATTTTTTTACACCCTCTTGGCTGCCATGAAAGAGGACGACCCACGGGTCTTTCTTGATCTCCTCTCCCGTGATAATCTTTATTTGGCTCAGTATTGTGTCCCAATACGTTTGGATTTTAGGACATAGCCACCATAAATGGGCCATCGTACCTCTTTCTGGGCAGCCCCTCCAGCAGTTTGCGGTCTGACCTGCTTTAAATTTATTTGCTTTGTCCGGGGTGATATACCATCCCGAGAGGCACTTATAATTTGCTTCGGCTGTTCGTATATCTATTGCAGATGAGTGGGTTAATTGAGTGATCCTCTGAACAGTGTTAGTCCCCCTCGTGACCCCTAACTCTCTTTCCCATTTATCTATAAAGGGTGCTTCACCCTGAGTTCCTAACCTAACCAATAACCCATACAATTTGGTGATTGTGCCCTTAGAATTCTTAAATTTGCAAATTTTTTCGAGTGAAGTCAGCTCCCCCTCCGTCCGTAGAGGGCGGGGGAGGTGCCGCACAAAGTGAGTCAACTGGAGATAATGCCACCCATCCAGATTCCAATAGTCCGTTTTGGCCTTCAAATCTTCATAGGTCATTATCTCACCATTTTTAATAATATCCCCTAAGTGCACTGTGTCTCTCCTAATCCAGTTTCCTCCTATCTTTTTTTCCCCAGGTGGGAAATAAGGATTTTCTTTTAGATTCATTAAAGGGGAGTTAAATTTACCTTCTAATTGTGCCTGCGTCCTGTCCCACATTCTTAAGGTGTCCCGTGTTATATCGTGTGTTTTGTGATCTAGTGCTCTGTGTTGTGCAGGGATCCAGATGATGTTATTCAAATAATTATTTGTCAGCGCTTTCTCAATTTGCACCCACCTTTTATCTGTCCTGTCCCGAGCCCACTCTACCGCACGTGATAAGACAGCCGCCTTATAATAACTTTTGATATCCGGTACGGCCAGACCGCCGAGTGGCTTGCCCTGTTTTATTATGGAGAGGGATATTCTATGCTTTTTATTTTTCCAAACGTAATTTAGTAATAAGGTATTAAGGATTCTCAAAAATTGCTGAGGGAGAGCAATTGGGACTAATAAGAATTTATAGAGGATTTTAGGAACTACTACCATCTTCAACATGTTAATGCGTCCAATCCATGATATGGGTTTATTGATCGTTCTTTTTAGTTCACTCTTGATCTCGTTTAATAGGGGAATATAGTTTATTTTATACATCTTCTGTATTGTGTTGGCAAGTTTTATACCTAGATACTTAAGTTCTTTAGTCCATGGGAACTCGCATACTTCCTTGACTAAATGTACCTCCCTTTTATTTAAGTTAATGTTCAGAATTTCAGATTTGGTTACGTTAATTTTAAAGTTGGAGATGGCGCCGTATTGTTGCAGCACTCTGGAAAGCTTGGGGATAGATTTGACTGGGTTAGTTACATAAAATAGTATGTCATCGGCAAAGGCCGATAGTTTGTGTTCCTCCCCTTCTACTCTCACTCCATTGATGTCTGGGTCATTACGAATAGTAGCCAATAGCGGCTCTAGGGATAGAATAAAGAGGAGGGGAGACAATGGGCACCCCTGTCTCGTCCCGTTTTTCATCTCGAAAGGTTCCGATAATATGCCATTAATTTTTATTTGCGCAGTAGGGAAGTGGTATAATGTTTTAATCCAGCGGGACATCCTGCTTCCTATTCCCATGGCAGTGAGGGTTTCCATCATGAGCCCCCAGTCTACCCTGTCGAATGCTTTTTCAGCATCAACTGACAGGAATAGACCTGGGGGCTCGTTCTGCCTTATAGTCTGGAGCAGAAGAATTGCCCTTAGGCTGTTATCTTTGCCCTCTCTGTTAGGCACAAAGCCTACCTGGTCGGGGTGCACCAATAGGTGCATGACCCCTTTCAGGCGGCCCGCCAGAATTTTTGCAAAAATTTTGATGTCTGTGTTTAACAGAGAGATAGGCCTGTATCCTGAACAGAGAGAGCTATCCTTGCCTTCCTTCAAGATTATTGCAACCACAGCTGCTATAGCTCCGCTGCTCGTTTCAAATTCCGATCCCAATCCATTAAAATACTTACACAGCCTCGGTATCAGGATGTTACTAAATCTCTTATAATAAAAGGTGGAAAACCCGTCCGGACCCGGGCTCTTTCCACCAGTGGTGGAATTTATGGCCCTTTTTATTTCTTCCTCGGTTATGGGGCGATCCATGGTCAAGCTTTCCACCTCCTCTAATCTGGGAAGTCCTGCATTATCAAGAAACTCTCGGGTCTTCTCCTCCCTTTCCCCTACCTGCCGACCTGGGTGTTTTATTGTATATAGGTCCTCGTAATATTTTTTGAATGTGTCCGCGATTTCGCAGGTTGCGTGAACCAATTTCCCGTCTTTACCTTTAATTTTCTCAATATAATTCCTAGCTTTCTTTTTTTGAGCCATTTTAGCTAAAAGTTTGCTTGGTTTGTTTCCCCATATGTACCTCTCTTTGGAAATGCAGTTAAGTTTATACCTTGCTTCTTGTTCCATGATCTCCTTGAGTGCGTCTCTTTTTAGAACTAAATTTTGGTAAGTCACTTTTGATCTCAGCGCTTTGTGTTCGTGTTCCAGAGTCTCTATCTCTTTCCTCAGAGTGATAGCTTTGCTTTTTCTCTCTTTTTTTTTTCTTGCGCCCTCAGCAATTAAGATCCCTCTAATAAAGGCTTTGTGCGTCTCCCAGAGGGTTGCGCTGGTAATCCCCTCTGTGTCATTCGTGAGGAAGAATTGTTTTAATTCAGCCTCCACCCTACTTCCCCCTCCTTCATCGTGGATCAGGCTATCATCCAGGCGCCACGTCGGCCGCTGTCTCCTTTGTGTGGTTAATGAAATTTTCATAGAGACAGGAGCATGGTCCGATACAGTCATAATTCCAATTTCTGTCTCCGTAATAACGTCAATCAACCTGTGGTCCGCCAGGATGTAGTCGATCCTGGAGTACGTTCCGTGGGGGGGGGAGAAAAATGTGTAGTCATGTTCATTTGGATGGTTAATCCGCCAGATATCTACTAGTTGACATTCCTGGAGCTTGTGTTTGATTCTCTGTAGATGTGCATTTTTTGTCTCCCTCCCACGGAACGTACTATCTTCTGTTGGATTCAAAACAAAGTTTAAATCGCCCATCAGGATTATAAATCCCTCGGCAAAGTTGTTCAATTTCCCCAGAGTTTTATTTAGATATTGGGTTGGGTGTGCATTAGGGGCGTATATATTGGCTAAGGTGTAAATAATATTTTCAATCCTTATTTTGAGGAACAAGAATCTCCCATCTGGGTCAGTCATCCTTGCCTCCAAGGTAAACCCGAACCCTCTTGTAAACCCAATTGCAACTCCCCTTGCGCGTTTTGAGATGGAGTCACTGTAGAACCAATTAGGGTATGCCGGGGAGTAAAGCTTGATGTTAGCATCCAGGGTCAAGTGAGATTCTTGAATAAACACTACATCCGCTCTTAGTTGTTCAATCTCAGCTAAGACCTTTAGTCTTTTACCTACTGAGTTTAATCCCTTTACATTATAGGATAAAAAATTTACATCTGTCATTTCCAATAACTAAGTCCCCTCCTTGAACAAATGAGACTTTTCAGGATGATCCCTGGGAGCCATAATCCCCTTCCCACCCCCCTCCCCCCCCTCCCCCCCCCTACCCAGGCCAAATCATCGCCCCTGAACCGTAGGGATCCTTGGTATCCCCTACCCATCGGTTCTTGTGAATGAGGTGTGACACCCCACGCCCCTCCCTCCTGTTCTCACAGGACTAGATCTTATGTGGGAGGGGTTACGGATCTGCCCTCCTTTTGCCCTTCTTTATTCACCCCCCCACCCCCCCCCCCCCCCCCATCCCGTCGAGTCGCCATGCTCACAGCCGCCGCTATGGGCGGGCTGTTAACTAACCACTATTCAACCCATCCTGGTAGTTCTATGACCGGCATGTCCAATTTACGACAGAATCCTGCAAGTTCCTCGGGAAATATTAATTTAGCTGACACTCCCTCTTTGTGACCTATCAAGCAGGCCGGAAAGCCCCATTGGTAGTTTATGTTAAGTTGGCGCATCTGTTCCAAGAGAGGTTTTAGGTGTCTTCTTCTGGCCAGGGTTTCCCAGGCCAGATCCGTGAAGATCTGGATCTCCCTGCCATCATAGGATAAGGGAGGTTTTCTTCTCAATTTTGTCCAAATTCTCTCTTTGTCTTCAAAATGTCTAAACCTCACAATTATGTCCCTGTGCCAATTCCCTCCTCCCTCCTTCCTTCTCCCCACACGATGGACCCGTTCTATTTTGAGGGGACCTTCCGAGGCATTATCAAGGAGGGGGAGGAACAAATCATCGAGAATTTTCCTCAAGTCTTCGCCCTTCTCCTCCTTGACAGAGCGCAATCTTAGATTTTGCCTTCTATTGCGGTTCTCTTGATCCTCGAGACGATATTGCAGCCATCTCTGATTTTGTTTCATGGCCAGATGTTGAATTTTCAATTCATTTAAATCCCGGTCCTGTTTTTCTATTTTTTTCTCGGCTTCCTCTACCCGTTCCAAAATGTGAAATAAGTCCGTTCTCAATGTACTGATTTCCTCTTTTATAACGTTCTCCAATCCCTTTAACATTGCCGCCATTTCACCCGTGGTTGGAATGTGAGAGTCAAAGCTATGTTCTTCCACTTGGCTAACTACATGCTCCAACTCTGTTAAGGTATCTGCTATTGGGGTTGTTTCCCCCCCTCCTCCCTTTTTGTTTACCCCCGTTTTTTCTGTTTTTTTAATTGGGCCTGGGCTCTTTGAGCTCCCGCCCGATGTCATGTAGTGTCTAATCGTAGTGGGGGAGGGGATATCCTTTGGGGCTTTCGAAGCAGCCCCCCTTGTTGATTTATTCATTATATGTTTCTTTGTCGCTCTAATACGTTTCCCCAGTTTGAGCAGTAAGTGAGGGGCCTAGCACCACCCTCCCTTTTTTTCAAAACAGCGCAGTTTTTGTTGCTCACTGAGGCATGAGTTCCTAAGGGTAAGAGAGGTTGGTTTTTTTTTTTTTTTTTTTTTTTTTTCTGCCCAATGGGCCAGGCCGAACCCGGGGGGTAAAACTTTGCAGGTGCCTCTGCTGATGCCTCCGTTCAGCCCCCCCGTATTTTGGCAGCCCCTTACAAGGGTGGGAACAGAAGCTCTTGAGAAACTGACACGTTTGCACCTAGCACCCGCGTGTTTTTTTTTTTTTTTTTGGTTAATAGTCAGCCTTATTATTTATAGTTGAGACAGTTTACATAGAGTCCCCTGATGTTCGCACCCATACTCCAGGGCAACTCCCCTTACCAAATTAATTATGGTTTGCGGGGTTAGGTAATGTCTCTGGGATGACATATACTCTTCCGCACTCCCACCCAAATCAATATCCACAATGTTTAAGCTGAGGCCCCATAAGCCTATGGGCTATATATACTTGAGTTCACGTATAATTAAATATGAGGTGAAAAAACAGTGAAAATACTGGTGCGGTACAACGTTCCTGCTAATGCCCCTGTTATGCTATGCAAAATATAAGCAGTTACTCAGTTCATCCTTATTATTAATTACTTCCACACATTAGCAATATGCAGATACAGGGGCACTGGGAATAAAGTTAATTCACAGCGTTGTTAATACCTGTCTCCAGCCTTCAGGGCATTGGTCCTTGCTCCATGGATTTCACTGATCTGGTCTTATGGGGAGAGATAGAAAAAAACAGGATCCATATTACCTTTTGGTTTCCCGTCCAATAGGGTGATCTGTACTCACTACCGACAAGTGGGGGGGGGATGGGCAGCAGGCAGGAGTGCTGCAAGTGGAAGCTTTCTGTATGCAACCCGTCCCGTGCCTTATCTGTTGTCTCCCGGGGAGGCACGGGGGGGCCGGAGAGTGCGGGCTATCGGATGGCGGCGGAAGCTGGTCTTTTCCGCTGTAGGAGGGCTAGCCCCGCGGTGAGTTCCCTCACTGCAGCGCAATCGCTGCCACTGGAGCACCGCCGGGTCTAGGTCCCTCCATCCTCCTCCGGGTCAGATCCGTACATGGGCCGCCGCTCCCTCAGACGTGCGTGCTTCACGCGCACCACGTCATGCCGCCTCTCAGTGCACTGTTCAAACAACGTGTGTCCTTCTTCACTTTTTTTTTAACTCCTATTATTAAGAATTTCAAAAACAAATTACATCACTTTTTTATAAAGTCACTTTCCCTTGCGATGCATTTCTCCCAGCATTGTACCAAATGTTTAATGCCATCAGCAAAGTTCCTTTTGTCTTCATGGTTTCCAACATAATTATAAAAGTGCGTAAACATTTTGAAGTCCCCTCGTAGATGTAATTAGATCCATAGTTCAACTAACAGTAATTATGCAGCAAATTTACCTCTGTCTATGTTTTTCCTGACATTTATAACTTTTGCAGCTTGATTTTTGGAAACCTAAATCATCTTATCATATTACCCCAAAATCCAGCGTGTACTTCCATGCTAATGCACAGCACTCAGAAACCATTGTGCGTCTATTAAACAAGAAAGGAATTCAGTACAAGTAAGTGTTTTATTATATGTTTTGCATTATTTATGTTCCTTTGACATATATTAGAAATATAAGAAGTTTTTTTATATTCTGCTAATACATAAATGTTCCACTGCTCGTGCTTTGGAAGTGAAGTTTGTTTGGTTCATATTGTGGTTTTGTTATTCTATATCAGGATCATTATCCCTAACTTACAAGAAGCTGTTGACAACCAGTTTAGAAAACAAGGTCAATATGAGAAGGATATGCCAAGGTACCATCAATGGAAGGAGGTAAGTAACAAACAAATTCTTCTACATTCTTTCACAGAGAATCAGCCAGAAGATTCACTAAGGTTTTACCCATTTCATTAGATCGCCGTCTGGGCTTATACCATTTCATTAGGATACCCAAATTTGGCCTCCTTGGTTACAATCGGAAACACATTTGAAGGACACCCTATGCACGTTTTGAAGGTAAAAGTTTCTGTCACATTATTTGCGACTTCAGCATAACCCACATTCATTGAAAAACCTGAGAATCGAATAGTGATGAGCAAGTCTGCTTCGGTTCATTTGTTGGGTAAACACTCCATTTAGTTTGGCCATTCACCAAACAGTGAACACCCAAAGTTCTTGACAGCAGCAAACACCAACCTCATCCCTAATATACAGGGTGGACCATTTATATGGATACACCAAAAACAAAAGTTGGATTCAAAATGGCCGACTTCAAAATGGCCGCCATGGTCACCACCCATCTTGAAAAGTTTCCCCCTTACATATACTAATGTGCCACAAACAAGAAGTTAATATCACCAACCATTCCCATTTTATTAAGGTGTATCTATATAAATGGCCCACCCGGGTGGATCCATATAAATGACCCACCCTGTATAACACTTGCACTATAATTAAATCCAAACGTGTCCACATTTAAATGGAATGTATGTTATTTTAATAATTGCATGCAAATATGAAGACTGCATAGGAAAATATTTACATACCAAACTAGCAGGTATATCTTTTCCAGACTAGCAATTGCTACCTTATTAAAAAAAAAGCTTATATGTCAGAGTGACTCCCCTGCTTTGCTCAGACAGGAAACCATGGAGTTTAAATAGAGAGAGAGAGTCTGAAGTCAAATAGCTTCTGCTGTGTTATCTAATGTGAAAACATGATGCATAGTGCATGTCCTGTGTCATTGGTGTGCAATGTATTACATATGGACTTTTTTAAATGAATATTTTTTATATACAGTGAAGTAAAATATATATCTTGTCCCTGCGGGCCCCACAATAAGTGTTAAAGGTCCACATGCAGTTTCTGAGCTACAGGTTTGGCAAAAGAACACATTTTGTAATGTTGAAGAAAGCAAGTTCAATGATAAATACAGACCTTCAAAGAAAAGTGTTCCTTAGAGAAGACAGTTCTAAAAACCAAACAATTCATACTATTTTGGAAATATGATGAAGGCATTCTTTGTATAAAATGATAGTTTCCTATGATGCTCTGTTGTTCTTCAGTTGCATGAAGTCCCTGTGGGATTTTTTACCCTACCGTGTTTTAGCTGACCCTTCCTTGAGAAGTTTGTCCAACACTGAATGGGCCAAAACAATATCCTGGTAGGTGGAAAGGGTAGATCAAGCTACTGTATATTGTGAGATCACTTGCTTACATGCTCTAAATATGGGCCTGAATAGGTATTATCTTAAATTTAGACAGGAAATAAGGAGAACATATTTAGGATGGAATTAATTTAGTGGAAAACTTATTTTGCAAAACATAGTGAACTTCCTGTGCAGTTATCTAATCTCAGTGCACTGCATAGTGTCCTTAAAGGGGTTGTAAAGGTTCGTCTTTTATTTTCTAAATTGGTTCCTTTAAGCTAGTGAATTGTTGGTTCACTTACCTTTTCCTTCAAATTCCCTTCTAAATGTTTTTTTCTTTGTTTGAATTTCTCACTTGCTGTTTCTCCTCAGTAAGCTTTCCACCATCACCCGAGCGGTGGAAAGTCATTTAGAACAGCTTACTGAGGAGTAACAGGAAGTGGGAAATTCAGACAAAGAAAATAAAGAAAAACAACATTTACAAGGGAAATTGAAGGAAAAGGTAAGTGAACCAACAATGCACTAGCTTAAAATAACCTATTTAGAAAATAAAAAACAAACCTTTAAAACCCCTTTAACCACTTAAGGACCCCTTCACGCCGATATACGTCATCAAAATTGCACGGCTGGGCACATCCACGTACCTGTATGTGGCCCTTTAAGCCCAGCCGTGGGGTCAGGCACGCCGCCGGCGCGTGCACGCAACCCGGTCCGAAGCTCCGTGACCGCGCCCACGGGACCCACGGACCCGATCCCCACCGGTGTCCTGCGATCAGTCCTCTGGAGCTGAAGAACAGGGAGAGGTGTGTGTAAACACACCTTGCCTGTTCTTCGTTGTGGCAGTGTCATTGATCGTGTGTTCCCTGATATAGGGAAACACGATCAATGACTTCACATGTCCAGCCCCGCCACCCTACAGTTAAAAACACATATGAGGTTACACCTAACCCCTTCAGCGCCCCCTAGTGGTTAACTCCCAAACTGCAATTGTCATTTTCACAGTAAACAATGCATTTTTATAGCATTTTTTGCTGTGAAAATGACAATGGTCCCAAAAAGGTGTCAAAATTGTCCAATGTGTCCGCCATAATGTGGCGGTCATGAAAAAAATCGCTGATCGCCGCCATTAGTAGTAAGAAAAAAAATATTAATAAAAATGCAATAAAACTATCTCCTATTTTGTAAACGCTATACATTTTGCACAAACCAATTGATAAACGCTTATTGCGATTTTTTTTACCAAAAATAGGTAGAAGAATACGTATCGGCCTAAACTAAGACTTTTTTTTTATATATATATATATATATATATATATATATCTTTTTTGGGGATATTTATTATAGCAAAAAGTAAAAAATATTGTTTTTTGTCAAAATTGTCGCTCTTTTTTTGTTTATAGCGCAAAAAATAAAAATAAAAACCGCAGAGGTGATCAAATACCACCAAAAGAAAGCTCTATTTGTGGGAAAAAAAGGACGCCAATTTTGTTTGGGAGCCACATCGCACGACCGCGCAATTGTCAGATAAAGCGACGCAGTGCCGAATCGCAAAAACTGGCCAGGTCCTTTACCTGCATAAAGGTCCGGGTCTTAAGTGGTTAACTAACATTTTTTTCAGCATACAAGGTGTTGAACAAAGAGCAATACACTGCAACATAATATAGATATTGTCTATAGTAGCAATTTGCATACTTGCTACAACCCAAATAAGCTACTGTTATGCTATCATTTTATAAGGAGGTCAGCTCTGACTTTACGCTTCTCCAGTTTTTGAAAAGTCATTGCAAGAGCTACTACACAAGAATTTTCATTCTAGTCTCAACATTGTAAATGGTAGTAATAGCTACAAGGAAGCAACATAAAACTATGTAACATACCATTTTTTTTTTTTTTAAGATTGGAAACCCAAAGACAGGCAAAAAGGCTGTGTTTTTGGAATGTGGCATTCATGCCAGAGAGTGGATATCTCCAGCTTTCTGCCAGTGGTTTGTGAATGAGGTAACCGTTATTTTATTTTTATGCATTTTATTTTCAGCTAAACGCTATTTTAGAAGAGCAGTCAAAGGAATTTAGTTAGTTTAAAGTTTACTTCCAGCAGTTATATACAAAGCTGAAATACTTATCTAAAAAAGGTTTGAAATTCTGTTCATTTCAGTTAGTAATATTCATTTTCATGATTGACATAGAGAGCAAGGGAAAATAATCGGTTCTAGTAGTCAAATATTAAAGATATGCCATATTTTTTTGTATTAATTTATTTAAACATTGCAACAGCTTACTGATGATGCTATTTAACCGTAAAATGTCCATGTAATAATTCTTAGCAGGGTTTCTCTAAAACCTCAATTATTTTGAGGATTCCTCCAGGGTAAAAAGATTGAGAAAGGCTGCTCTAGACTGTCCCTTTTCCAGAGGAACCTGTTCCTATGCTTAGCCTAACTCACAAACAGGTCTCTATCCCTACCTATTTTCCGCCCACTGCAGAGCTCCCAGACTGACCCAGCAGGCAGGGCATCCTAATAGTATCATGGGTAACCTGGGCAAAGTAATGCTCTTGGGCCCCTACCGGCCTGCCCCAAATTTACACACCTACTCTCAAAAATTATATATATTTATTAGCACTTTCAATCAAATTTAAACAATAATAAAACATGCCACGAATTGAAGACTAAATCAACACAAGTAGAGTTGAGTGGACACCTGGCTGTTCGGGTTCGACGGGTTCGGCCGAACTTCGGAAAAAAGTTCGGGTTCGGGACCCGAACTTGACCCTAAACCCGAACCCCATTGAAGTCAATGGGGACCCAGACTTTTGACTACTAAAATGTCTCTAAAAAACTAATGGAAAGGGCTAGAGGGCTGCAAATGGCAGCAACATGTCGGTAAGAGCATGGCAAGTACTCTGCAAATAAATGTGGATTGGGAAATAACTTAAAATAACATAAAAAAATAATAATAATCTTGACCTAGGAGGACAAGGTCCATATGGAGTAGGAGGGTTAGGGTTAGGGTTAGGGGGTTAGGGTTAGGGTTAGGGGGTTAGGGTTGGCTAGAGGGCTGCAAATGGCAGCAAAATGTCGGGAAGAATTATGTTGCATTCTCTCCCTATAAGAACAAGCAGGAACCTTGCCCTAAACTATCTAATGCAGAGTATCTCACAGAAAGAAATGCAGTGCTGCTGCAATATGCAGAGTATCTCACAGAAAGAAATGCAGTGTTGCTGCAATTTTATTTGTGAACCAGGACTGACTCCTATATAATTATCTCCCTATAAGAACAAGCAGGAACCTTGCCCTAAACTATCTAATGCAGAGTATCTCACAGAAAGAAATGCAGTACTGCTGCAATATGCAGAGTATCTCACAGGAACAGATGCAGTGCAGCTGCAATTTGATTTGTGAACCAGGACTGACTCCTATATAATTCTCTCCCTATAAGAACAAGCAGGAACCTTGCCCTAAACTATCTAATGCAGAGTATATCACAGAAAGAAATGCAGTGCTGGTGCAATATGCAGAGTATCTCACAGAAAGAAATGCAGTGCTGCTGCAATATGCAGAGTATCTCACAGGAACAGATGCAGTGCAGCTGCAATATGATTTGTGAACCAGGACTGACTCCTATATAATTCTCTCCCTATAAGAACAAGCAGGAACCTTGCCCTAAACTATCTAATGCAGAGTATCTCACAGAAAGAAATGCAGTGCTGCTGCAATATTCAGAGTATCTCACAGGAACAGATGCAGTGCATCTGCAATTTGATTTGTGAACCAGCACTGACTCCTATATAATTCTCTCCCTATAAGAACAAGCAGGAACATTGCCCTAAACTATCTAATGCAGAGTATCTCACAGAAAGAAATGCAGTGCTGCTGCAATATTCAGAGTATCTCCCAGGAACAGATGCAGTGCATCTGCAATTTGATTTGTGAACCAGGACTGACTCCTATATAATTCTCTCCCTATAAGAAGAAGCAGGAACCTTGCCCTAAACTATCTAATGCAGAGTATCTCACAGAAAGAAATGCAGTGCAGCTGCAATATGATTTGTGAACCAGGACTGACTCCTATATAATTCTCTCCCTATAAGAACAAGCAGGAACCTTGCCCTAAACTAAATAATGCAGAGTATCTCACAGAAAGAAATGCAGTGCTGGTGCAATATGCAGAGTATCTCACAGAAAGAAATGTAGTGCTGCTGCATTATGCAGAGTATCTCACAGGAACAGACGCAGTGCAGTTGCAATTTGATTTGTGAACCAGGACTGACTCCAATATAATTCTCTCCCTATAAGAACAAGCAGGAACCTTGCCCTAAACTATCTAATGCAGAGTACCTCACAGAAAGAAATGCAGTGCTTGTGCAATATGCAGAGTATCTCACAGGAACAGATGCAGTGCAGCTGCAATTTGATTTGTGAACCAGGACTGACTCCTATATAATTCTCTCCCTATAAGAACAAGCAGGAACCTTGCCTTAAACTATCTAATGCAGAGTATCTCACATAAAGAAACGTTTCTGGTGTAGATTTCTGAAGCAGGATAGTCCTATCTAAATCTCTCCCTCAGATCAGCAGCAGCCTTTCCCTACCCTAGCTAAAGCAGAGTGACGAGCTGTGCTATGTGCCTCTAGCTTATATAGAGGCTGGGTCACATGCTGGGTCACATGCTGCACTGGCCAATCACAGCCATGCCAATAGTAGGCATGGCTGTGATGGCTTCTAGGTAAAACAAGTAGAACAAATGGTGATTGGCTGCCCTGCAGCGCACCATTACATTGCCGAACACCGGACCTGAACCAGAACTTTCAGCAAAATGTCCGGGTTCGGATCCGGGTAAAAAAAAAAACAATGTCCGTACCGAACCCGAACTTTACAGTTCGGGTTCGCTCAACTCTAAACACAAGGAGTAGAGTACAGAGGGTAGGAAAGTTTGGGGGGGTCAGGAGGGAAAGATACAGGGATCAGGAGGGCAAAGTACAGGTTCCAGGATGGCTGGCCATCTTGGGGAAAGCTTAGTAAAAAAAGTGACTATCCCAGCAGATCTGGGACAGTTGGCAAGTATGATGTAATGCAAGAGTATCATGGGGCAGTGCCCAAGGGTACCTATGCATTAAGACAGCTCTGCCAGCAGGGGGTTATAAAGTATCCCTCTTTCTAAGAATACTGCCATAATCTTGGGAGAACCAGAGGCGTACTAAGCATGGGGCGGAGGGGGCGGGCCGCACCGGGTGCCACACCCTGGAGGGGTGTCAGGCCGACGCCCCCCCCCCTCCGCGAATGAAGAGGACTGTAGCGTGCGGCATGATGGTAGCGTGGTAACAGGGAGGCAGCGCTAGCGGCAGTCTAGGTAAGACACAGCTGAAGCGTGGCTTTTCAGGGGGGGTGACTCGTGCGAGCCGCCCGTATCCATACCCGGGACTGCAATTATCCCCTTCTCTGTGGCAGCGCAGCGCCCGCGGCTCTGATAGATACGGCTGTGACTGTCTGACACTGACAGTCACACAGCCTAGGAGCGTGAAGCTGCAGCCGCCTCCCCCTGTGCTGTGCTGCCTGTGTGTGTAGTGTAACACGCGGCGCGCTGATGATCATAGGTCTGAAGGCAAGGGGGGTGTGTGCACTATTGTAAGGGGGGTGTTCTGTATATGAGGGGGGTTCTGTATTGTGGGGGGGTGTTCTGTATTGTGGGGGGGTGTTCTGTATTGTGGGGGGGTTCTGTATTGTGGGGGGGTGTTCTGTATTGTGGGGGGGTTCTGTATTGTGGGGGGGGGTGTTCTGTTTTGTGGGGGGGTTCTGTATTGTGGGGGTGTTCTGTATTGTGGGGGGGTGTTCTGTATTGTGGGGGTGTTCTGTATTGTGGGGGGGTTCTGTATTGTGGGGGGGTGTTCTGTATTGTGGGGGGGTTCTGTATTGTGGGGGTGTTCTGTATTGTGGGGGGTGTTCTGTATTGTGGGGGTGTTCTGTATTGTGGGGGGGTTCTGTATTGTGGGGGGGGGTGTTCTGTATTGTGGGGGGGTTCTGTATTGTGGGGGGGTGTTCTGTATTGTGGGGGTGTTCTGTATTGTGGGGGGGTGTTCTGTATTGTGGGGGGGTTCTGTATTGTGGGGGGGTTCTGTATTGTGGGGGGGGGGGGTGTTCTGTATATGAGGGGTGTTCTGTATTGTGGGGGGGTGTTCTGTATTGTGGGGGGGTTCTGTATTGTGGGGGGGGGTGTTCTGTATTGTGGGGGGTTCTGTATTGTGGGGGGGTGTTCTGTATTGTGGGGGTGTTCTGTATTGTGGTGGGGTGTTCTGTATTGTGGGGGGTTCTGTATTGTGGGGGGGGTGTTCTGTATTGTGGGGGGGGTGTTCTGTATTGTGGGGGGGTTCTGTATTGTGGGGGGGTTCTGTATTGTGGGGGGGTGTTCTGTATTGTGGGGGTGTTCTGTATTGTGGGGGGGTGTTCTGTATTGTGGGGGGTTCTGTATTGTGGGGGGGGTGTTCTGTATTGTGGGGGGGGTTATGTATTGTGGGGGTGTTCTGTATTGTGGGGGGGGTGTTCTGTATTGTGGGGGGGGTGTTCTGTACTGTAGGGGGGTCTGTATTGTGGGGGTGTTCTGTATTTTAGGGGGGGTCTGAACTGTAGGGGTGGGTCTGTATTGTAAGGGGGTTCTGTAGGGGGTCTGTATTGTAGGGAGGGGTCTGCACTGTCCAGAGGTGCAGTCTAATGTAAAGGGGTGCAGTGTAATGTAAAGGGGTCCAGTGATGCAGGGTGCTGTGTAATGTAAAGGGGTCCAGAGGTGCAGGGTGCTGTGTAATGTAAAGGGGTCCAGTGATGCAGGGTGCTGTGTAATGTAAAGGGGACCCGTGGTGCAGGGTGCTGTGTAATGTAAAGGGGTCCAAAGGTGTTGTGTAATGTAAAGGGATCCAGAGGTGCAGGGTGGTGTGTAATGTAAAGGGGTCCAGAGATGCAGGGTGCTGTGTAATGTAATGGGGTCCAGAGATGCAGGGTGCTGTGTAATATAAAGGGGTACAGAGGTGCAGGGTGCTGTGTATTGTAAAGGGGTCCAGAGATGCAGGGTGCTGTGTAATGTAAAGGGGTCCAGAGATGCAGGGTGCTGTGTATTGTAAAGGGGTCCAGAGATGCAGGGTGCTGTGTAATGTAAAGGGTGCAGTGATGCAGGGTGCTGTGTAATGTAAAGGGGTCCAGAGGTGTAGGGTGCTGTGTAATCTAAAGGGATCCAGAGTTGCAGGGTGGTGTGTAATGTAAGGGGTCCAGAGGTGCGGGGGCTGTGTAATGTAAAGGGGTGCAGTGATGCAGGGTGCTGTGTAATGTAAGGGGTCCAGAGATGCAGGGTGCTGTTTAATGTAAAGGGGTCCAGAGATGCAGGGTGCTGTTTAATGTAAAGGGGTCCAGAAGTGCATGGTGCTGTGTAATGTAAAGGGGTGCAGTGTGCTGTGTAATGTAAAGGGGTCCAGAGGTGCAGGGTGCTGTGTAATGTAAAGGGGTCCAGAGGTGCAGGGTGCTGTGTAATGTAAGGGGTCCAGAGATGCAGGGTGCTGTTTAATGTAAAGGGGTCCAGAGATGCAGGGTGCTGTTTAATGTAAAGGGGTCCAGAGGTGCAGGGTGCTGTGTAATGTAAAGGGGTCCAGAGATGCAGGGTGCTGTTTAATGTAAAGGGGTCCAGAGATGCAGGGTGCTGTTTAATGTAAAGGGGTCCAGAAGTGCAGTGTAATGTAAAGGGGTCCAGAGGTGCATGGTGCTGTGTAATGTAAAGGGGTGCAGGGTGCTGTGTAATGTAAAGGGGTCTAGAGGTGCAGGGTGCTGTGTAATGTAAGGGGTCCAGTGATGCAGGGTGCTGTTTAATGTAAAGGGGTCCAGAGATGCAGTTGTGGAGAGGGGGTACACAGTAGTGTCAAAGAGATATTGAAGGATGCAGGGGGCACAGTGGGGTGTTTTTACATTTTACCATGGGGGGGGGGTGCCAGATATTGGATCCGCCCCGGGTGCCAAATGTTCTAGGTACGCCCCTGTATAAGCCCAAAACTTTACTCTTTTACAGAATGATTTTTCTTCCTGAAAGTATTAGTTGCCCAGCTATCATTTTGATTCTTCAGGTTCAACATTTTCTGACTTTTCTCTGACTTTCATGTGTTGCATGCTTCTCTTGGCTCTGTTACACAGGAGCATTGAAGCTATTTAAAGTATTTGTTCAGGCCAACAATAGCTACCTCTCAACTTATGACAGATCTGATCTACAAAAAAGACAGGAACATGTGTACAGAAGCTTGTCACAACAGGATAATGTAATAGAGATTAACAAATTCCCCAGAATAATTTGTGATATTTGCTTTGTTATGGTGTATATATATTATAATTTTTGTGACTTAGCACTTTATTATATAACTTGACGCAAGCAGTACTAATTACATAATAACAAGCTTTATGTGTCATTTCCCAATAGGCAATTCAGACATATGGAAAAGATAAAACTATGACTAAACTCTTGGATAACATCATATTCCATGTTTTGCCTGTATTTAATATTGACGGATATATCTTTACCTGGACAAGTGTAAGTATTTTGGTTTAGTGTCATAGGCCCTTAAAGTAGAACTATAAGCAAAACTTTTTTTTGTATTTTGCAAGGTAGGGTTATAACCTCTTTCAGATTTGTTTTTCGCCATCTGTGTCCCATTGGGGATATTTCCCTTCACTTCCTGTCCCATAACCAAACAGGAAGTGAGAGGAAATGTCTGCAATTTAAGTGAATTCCTTGCCCCCCCAGGTCACTAGAACTGTTGCCCCCATTTGAACATTTGAGATTTTCTTTTACTTTCACTTTCAATGATAACGGTAAACATGACAAATAAAGAGGGTGAATCTCCTTAACAGGGGCACAGGCAGCAATAAACCCTGACAAGCATGCTAAGCTTCCTGCACCCTATCCAAAAGTTTTGCCTTTAGTTACACTTTAACCGCTTCAGCGCAGGAAGATTTTACCCCCTTCCTGACCAGAGCACTTTTTACAATTTGGCAATGCGTTGCTTTAACTGACAATTGCGCGGTTGTGCGACGCTTTACCCAAATAAAATTTGCATCCTTTTTTCCCACAAATAGAGCTTTCTTTTGGTGGTATTCGATCACATCTGCGGTTTTTATTTTTTGCGCTATAAACAAAAGAACAGCGACAATTTTGAAAAAAACACAATATCTTACTTTTTGCTATAATAAATATCCCAATTTGTTTTTCAAAAAAAATTATGGTTTCCTCAGTTTAGGCCGATATGTATTCTACTACATATTTTTGGTAAAAAAAAAATCACAATAAGCGTATATTGATTGGTTTGCGCAAAAGTTATATTATCTACAAAATAGGGGATAGAATTATGGCATTTTTATTATTACCAGTATTTTTTTTTTTTACTGGTAATGGGGGCGATCTGCGATTTTTATCAGGACTGCGACATTATGGCAGACAGATCAGACACTTTTGAAACATTTTTGGGACCATTGACAATTTTACAGCGATTAGTGCTAACTGAAGGGGGGATGGGACTGACTAGGGAAAATGACAGATCACTGTTCATACTTAGTATGAACAGACAATCAGTCATTTCTCCCCTGAGAGAACCAGGATCTGTGTGTTAACACACACAGATCCCGGTTCTCGCTGTGCCACGAGCGATCGTGGGTGCCCGGTCAGCACGCCCGCTGGGCACTCACATTAGCTCCAGGGACAAGCAACTGTTGCGCGTGGCTCCGGTGCCGCGCCCCTAGTGGCCACAGGGCGAAGCGACATAACATAACGTTGTTTGGTAAAACTGCGGCGGCTGGTCGGCAAGTGGTTAAAGAGACTGTTACTAGATAACAATAGTTTAGCAAAGAAGTTAGTCCATAGCCTGCTTCTCTAAGGGGTTTTTACTAAGGGGTTAGTTCACCTTTAATGGCTTTTGACAAAAATGCCCCTGTGCACTACAGCGTCAATATTCCTTTTTTGTGCTGTCCTGCAGATGGCAGATGATGCACTGTAGAATGTGTGGCCCTGGAAACTCACGAACAAGAACTCAGCTTGCTCCCTACCCACACATTTGCAGTCCACTCTTTTTCGCTCTCGCAGAGCGCTGAGCTGCAGGAGAGAGAGTGGAATGCACATGAATGGGTAGGGAACAAAGCCATGTACGAATTTATGAGTTTCTGGGGTCATGCATCTAATGCTCATTATGTCCAATCTGCAGAACAGAGGAGTGGGAAATTGAATAAATAGCTTAAAATATAAGCATTCATTCACAAAACAGAGCACTGCATATTAATATACTGATAATGCATAGAGATGTTTTTGGCAAAAATCATTAAACGTGAACTAACACTTTAAAAAGCTATCCTGGCTGTAAAATCATCTATGTCCAACACGGACATAGTCTCTTAGCTATGGTTCTATCCACAACACTAGGGTTTGCTTTCCAGCCTTCTAATGTAAACAAAGAACAAGTACATCACGTTTACACTAGAACCTTGAAAATCTTCTAAGGGTACAGAACAAAGTGAAACAAAGATGCTAAGAATCCAACCCAATCAAAAGTTATGAACTTAGAAATTATGTTATGAACTTTGAGAATATATTGCTCCACACTGCCTGCAGCTACAGAGGTCAGTAAGGGGTGTTCTAACGTTCATATACTAAACATGAACAGGTTAACTTTCCAATGATGTTATGATGCAAAACATTTTTTTTTATTCTAGAATCGGTTGTGGAGAAAGAATCGTGTCACAACTCCTAATGAAAACTGTTTTGGCGTTGACCTCAACAGGAATTTCAATGCTTCATGGACAGGTGGGTTCCCTTTAATGCAAACAGCTTATAACTCTTTCCATAGTGGAAAGGATGACATCCAGGGTTGGACTGGGACAGAAATTTGGCCCTGGACTTCATCCAGACTGGCCCACTTTGACAGGTCTCTCCCATGGCAGCCGGACAACTCCCGCACCCCCCTGGCCACCCAAGCCCCCTCTCCCCCTTCACTAGCCGTTCTACTTTATTAGAGTAGAACGGCTGGTACTGGTACTCTTATAGGCAGTACCAGTGGGGAAGCTAGACATTATTTCACCCGGGGCAAAGAATCAGTTCGGTGCCCCCCTTATGGGACAAGATTAGGCAAAAGTGAGAAACTCCCAGGCCATAGCTGTTGAGTCAGCTGTCTGTCCCCTCCCCCCATGCTCCTCTGTTGTCCCCCCTGCTCCTCCCCCTGCTTCTTTGTCCCCCCCCCCCCAGGTGAGCGCTGCGGGGAAGGAGAGACAGAGGAGCGGAGGGGGGCGGCAGTCCGCTGTCACTGAAGCCGGCCCTACTGAGCCATCGGCCCACCGGGAAACTCCCTGTAGTCCCAATGGCCAGTCCATCCCTGATGACATCCAAGCTAAAAAAGAAATAGTTTTGGTTAGACTAAGGCAGGTTTTATGCTGTTTGTGTCTCCATGGGACAGACTACTGTTTCTGTCCCAGTGGCAACATTGTCAAAGAAGTGTGGGAATTTTCCTTCACATACACAAACAGTAATGTTAATAATAAAAAACAACCCCAGGATTGATTGATGTGTATAGGACGTTAAATCAATATCACAATTCGCATTACATATAGTCCCAGTGGATGTCTATTATAAATAACACCTCTGTGAGTCCAATATTGAGTGAGAGCCCACCACCTAATGGAAAGCCGCTTACCAGAGGGCAAGCTTAACCAGCGTTGATACAATGCCACGGCCTCTGTCCACAGGATTGGACCCCAGGTATTCCACTGAGGCCTCGTACACACGACCGTTTTCCTCGACAGAATCCATCAAGAAAATTGGTGGCAGAGCATTTTTGCTGAGGAAAACGGCCGTGTGTATGTTTTTCATCGAGAAAACTGTAGAGGAACACGTTCTCTTTTTTCCTCGTCGGGAGTCTCAATTTCCTCGTTGTGTTCCTCGTCAGGCTGGTTTTCGACGAGAAACACGTTCGTGTGTATGCTTAGAAACCCGCACATGCTCAGAATAAAGCATGAGACGGGAGCGCACCTTCAGTAAAAGTAGCGTTTGTAATGGAGATAGCACATTTGTCACGCTGTAACAGACTGAAAAGTGCAAATCGTCTCCTACCAAACTTTTACTTAACACGCAGTAACATGAGATTAGCAAAAGCAGCCCCAAAGGGTTGTGCCAGTTGAATCGAACTTCCCCTGCCGTCGTATGTGTTGTATGTCACCACGTTTGAGAACGACGAGATTTGGTCTTCACAGTGTGTACGCAAAGAAAGCTTGTCAAGTTTCTCGACAAGCCTAACAAGGAACTCATCGGGGAAAACGATGTTTCATTTACGACGAGTTCCTTGGTCGTGTGTACGAGGCCTCAGGCTTCTCCGATGACAAGGATTCTAGGTTCTTACATACAAATGGTCCATGGATTGTGAACATATGAGAGGGAAGGAGACCATAGCATAATTTATTTATTTATGCAGTGACGTCACTGCGTCGATTTGAAGGAGGAAGGGCTCCCATAGTGCCGGCCGGCATTGTTTATATGTTTTTTAACCACGATTTTCTTGTAAGTATGTTTCTTTTATTAAATAAATTCTTTCCATACAGAATTATGCTATGGTCTCCTTCCCTCTCATATGTTCACAATCCACGGACCATATGTATGTAAGAACCTAGCATCATTGTCATCGGAGAAGCCTTAGTGGATAACCTGGGGTCCAATCCTGTGGACGGAGGCCGCGGCATTGTATCAACTATGTTAAGCTTGCCCTCTGGTTAGCAGCTTTCCATTAGGTGGTGGGCTCTCACTCAATATTGGACTCACAGAGGTGTTATTTATAATAGACATCCACTGGAAATACTGTATTTATTGGCGTATAACACTCACTTTTTTACCCTGAAAATAGAGGGTAAACTGTGCCTGCGTGTTATACGCAGGGGGTTGTGGAATGTTTTTTTCCTAAAAACTTCCCTCTTAAAGTTAGGGTGCGTGTTATACGCCTGTGTGTGTTATACGCCGATAAATACGGTATATGTAATGCGAATTGGGACATTGATTTAACGTCCTATATACATCAATCAATCCTGGTGTTGTTTTTTTACTATTGGCACGTTTTTTTCTGTTTATTGTTGCTTGTGTTTATCCCACTATTACTGCAGCCTTTTTTATTTATTATTTGTATTTATTTATTTTTTATTCATTTAGGATAGCGCGGTTTTCCTTTGCACAAACAGTAATGTACAGTTTACAAATTTATTATAATCCCCCTAAATTATTTTTCTTGTTGTTATCATACTGATTTCTCTGACCTCCTGTTCAATTGATAACACTGCCATTTACCTCCCTGGCGGTATGATTATTTCAGAAAAAAGGTGCTGAAAGCGGTACCATTATTTGCAAGGAAATTTGGCATTTTAATACTGTAGGCCTGTAATTCTTAGGAATAACTCACTTAAATCTGACCAAACAAGAGTCTAATAGGCATCCCGGGTATGACATTTTTTTAAAACAAAATTATAAATTATAATATAATAAATAATTATAAATAATTATAACAAATAATAATATAATTCTAATAAAAATTATTCAATAATGTAATCAACTCAAAATCACTGAAATTTGCTCAGTTGCAGAATTGTTGCTGTCATTATTTTTTTTTTATGACGAATTTCCCCACAAATCGCTATCGCACAATTCTGCAAGTGATTATAATTTATTATCGCTGTTTTCTAGCTGATCTAAAACCATTTTTTGACATAAAGGGACACTTTTGGTTGCTATGGACAATATACAGTTTGCAGGGAGAAAGAACCGTTTTTATTATATAAAAGTACATGTAGGGCACTGGACAGACCACTAGGGACAAAGGGGGTGTGTATTTTTTACATACAGTATACTGTAATCTATAAGATTACAGTATACTGTATGTATAGTGTTTGTTTACTTTTTTGAATTTGGCGCCGATCTCCGCCCCCCTGCGTCGTAACGTCGCAGGGAACGGAGATCGATGGCACACAGGGACACTGTGTGAATCGAGCGAGGTCCCGCTCGCTCACACAGCGCGGTGGCATCGCTGGATCCAGGAACAAGGTAAGCCAGCGCGCGCTGCAGGCTCTGCATAGCTACCCCGAGCGTGACTCGGGGATACCGATTTTAGCACAAAAAATCCACCCCGAGTTACGCTCGGGAATACCGCCAGGGGGGTTAAGACAGGATTTCAGGGGAATTTTTCTCCACTGCTGACACATCAATAAAAACTAGCAAGGTTCCATTTTTTAATCACATTACATAAGGTCTGCTCATTGCTTTTGTCTTTCTATCCAGTCATATAAAGGAGTACTTTAAATAGAAACCTGCAATAGTAATAAAGAAATGTGCTTCTTTTAGATAACGGAATGTATGGTGATCCATGCTTCGAAGTTTATTCTGGAACTGGCCCAGAGTCTGCACCAGAGACTAAAGCAGTTACTACATATATTCGTGAACACCTTTCGATTATTAAAGCATACATCAGTTTCCATGCTTTCTCACAGTTGCTCATGTATCCCCATGGATATACAAAGAAATTGGCACCAGATCACGAGGAACTGGTAGGTTCATTTTCATGCATCATATATAATGAAAATATTGGGATTACTACATTTATTACATTAAATGGGCAACGTTTATGTTATAAGTTTATTCAATATAGCTAAAGTAAAATTTTAGCCTTCTAGAAAAGTACATTTATACAGCTGGACTAGTGTTTTGTTCTAAAAGTTTCATTCCCATGTCTTTTTTTTAATGGCTTCAATTTATGTTCAGTAATTGAGTTGTAATACAGGCACTGTTTTGGGGAAAGGATTGAGAAAAACAGACTGTCCATGATCTGGCCACTACATGGCCTGTAATGTAATGTAGACATGTGCACACTGAAATATTTTGTTTCATAATTTCGTTTTCGTCCGAAAAATAAATGTATTTAGTTGACCTCAAAATTCGTTTTTATTTATTTAGTTTTTCGTTAAAAAAATGCATTCGTCCGAAAATCCAAATTAAGGTCGAATCTGTCTTTGAAGGCTTATGGTGTCTGTCGAATGTTCTAAAAAAAAAATAGAAAAAGATTCGACAGAATCTTAAAAAAAAAAAAAAGTTTGACTCTTCATGTCTCTCTATGTCGAATCTTCATGTCTCTCTATGTCGAATCTGTCATTGAAGGCTTATGGTGTCTGTCGAATGTTCTAAGAAAAAAAAAAAAAGATTCGACAGAATCTTAAAAAAAAAAAAAAAAATTTGACTCTTCATGTCTCTATTTCGAATCTTCATGAATCTTCTTTTCTCTCTATGTCGAATCTTTTCTCTCTATGTAGAATAATATTGGACTAATAGAGTTAAGGTTAGGCACATTCGACCGCAACGAAAACGAAAATAAAGCATTTGTTTATGTTGGATCTTTCAGTTTTCGTTTTTTGTGCTTTCGTTATCGTTTGTTAAAACGATAACGTAAATACCTGAAATTCGGACAAAAATGCATTCGGACGAAAACGAATGCACATGTCTAATGTAATGCCGCTGTTGATGAGAGATGGGCGCATAGCAGTGGCTGCAGACATTCCTCTGATGCTTTGTGTAGGCTGTAATCAGGGAAAAGCTTCAATTTTCAAGTACTAACACTTGGAATGCACTTGGAATAAATATGTTTTACAGCATATTTCAGAATAAGAAAAAAAAAAAATATATATATATATATATATATATATATATATATATATATGTAGCAATATTTTTCTCTCTCTGCGGCTACTGAGGTATGATGGCGCCACCTGAATAGTATTTTAGGAACAGAGTCTTCAGGCCAGATCCACGTAGCGCAGCGCATTTGTAAGTCCGGCGTAGTGTATCTTAGATACACTACGCCGCCGTAACTTACAGCGTATTTTCCGTATCCACATAGAATTTGCGCCGTAAGTTACGGCGGCGTAGTGTATCTGTGTCAGGCGTAAGGGCGCGCAATTCAAATCGATAAGATGTGGGCGTGTTTTATGGTAATTCCTATTGACCCCACGTAAATGACGTTTTTTTTAACGGCGCATGCGCCGTCCGTGGGGGTATCCCCGTGCGCATGCTCCATATTAACCCGCAACAAGCCAATGCTATGGACGTGAACGTAATTCTACGCAAAGCCCTATTCGCGAACGTTTTACGCAAACGACGTAAACAACGGAAAATTCCACATTGGCTACGCCTCATATAGCAGGGGTAATTTTACGCCGGAAAAAGCCTTACGGAAACTACGTAAAAAAATGCGCCGGCCAGATGTACGTTTGTGGATTGGCGTATCTAGCTAATTTGCATATTCAACGCGGAAATCTACGGAAGCGCCACCTAGCGGCCAGCGTAAATATGCACCTTAGATCCAACGGCGTACTGAGGCCTTGTACACACGACCGGACAGTCCGCTGAAAACGGTCCGCCGGACCGTTTTCAGCGGACATGTCCGGTCGGAGATTTCTGTCTGATGGTTGTACACACCATCAGACAGAAATTAGAGACAATCCGCGCGGACAGACAGCGCGGTGACGTGTCCGCGCCGTCGCCGCGACGATGACGCGGCTAGGTGCGCGACGCAGGAAGGTCAATGCTTCCACGCATGCGTCGAAGTCATTCGACGCATGCGAGGGATGGCGGCCGCTCGGACATGTACTCGCTCGGGCGAGGCCTGTACAGAACATGTCCGACGGACAGGATTCCAGCGGGCATGTTTAAAAACATGTTCAGAAACATTTGCCCGCTGGAAAAAGGCCCGGCGGGCAAATGTACGCTGGAATCCTGTCCGCTCGAGTGGACCAGTTTCAGCAGACATGTTCGGTCGTGTGTACGGGGCCTAAGACGTACGCCAGTCGGATCTAGCCCAGCTTCAGGTGTATCTTGTTTTGTGGATACAAAACAAAGATACGCCGGAGCAAACTCAATAGATACGCCAGCGTAACTGCTTTGTGGATCTGGCCCTTCATAATCAGTGTGATCAGGACAGGATCTCTAACAAGTGTAGTGCCTCCACTCAACTGGGGCTTGTGAATAGCAAACGAAATCCCAATTGAGAAATATATCTCCACATAGACATTGTATTTGAAAGTCCATGTATTGAAGAAATAACATTCAGTGAACCATCCAACATAAAGTATTTTCCAAAAAGGAACATGAAATTATTAACAGTCTCTGTTTGTCTCAGTGAGGTAAATCTGCAGCACTTACACAGTCTCCGTTCTCTTAGCAGGAATTCACTGTTCTGTCTCTCTCCACATGTCTCTCTCTACCCACTTACCCACAAAACCCCTTGCCATCCTCTGCTCTTCTTGATGACCTCATCATTGGTGAGAGAGAGAGAGCATAGCAACCATATTGGAAAAGGGCAAACAAACACTGCATAACAAGAGTATACACTTGGTAAATGAGCAAATAAATTATCACATCACTATATATATATATATATATATATATATATATATATATATATATATATATACACAGACCATGCTAGGGACCAGGGCACAATGCAAGGTTGCACGGAAGGGGGGATCACGGCTGGGTACAGAGCAGAGGGAGGCAGTAGCAAGGCAGAGGTGTGCAGACTGGATCAGGCAGCAAGGCAGGGACTAAAATCCTAATGCTATGGGGGAAGGGCGGAGCAGCCTTAAGTAGCCCCCTGGCAGATAAACACTAATGTGACTGATTAGTACAGCCTGCTGGCTCCTGGGAGACACCTGCTGGTGGAAACTGGAGCTGTAGAAAACTGCCCAGAACAGCATAGTGCCACCAGCAGGTCAATTCCATCCTAAAAGGTACCCCTCCTCTTTAGGAGTGGCCTACGGATACTCCATAAGGCTCCACCACTGTCGTCTGCTTGTTGACTGGAAACCCCGCTGCCAATGCCCGAAGGCTTGGTGAGGACCCCGCCGGGGTCCCAAAACTGGCTAGGTAACCCGCTGTCCCAATTTTCTGAGGACATATGACATCAGATCCTTCAAAACAGTAGGTATCCCAACGGTGGGGTACCATGGTTCATCCACAAACCTAGCCATGGGGTCATGTGACAACACTGGAACTCTGACACAAAAATGTCTGATTACAATGGTGTAGCTTATAAAAGGAAAGAAATGTGCGCTGAAACCCTTATTAAATAAATAATAATGAAAAAATTACACCAACGTGCAAACAAGAAAAATTGCAAAAATAAAAATAAATGATAAATGAAGTGGTGCTGCAATCAAAAAACCTTAAGCCTTCAGTCAACATACATATATAAAAAAATTTATTGCGCTCCCACCTAGAAAATTAAAAATGATTATACAAACTCAAGTGACCTTAAACAATAGTGTTCATACAAAAAACAACAACGTGTAAGTTCATAAATACTAAAGGGTTAACACTGAAAACACTGAAGATTCGTTCCAATAGATAAATATGAACGGACTCATGAATGGCAAAGTCCATATAAATTAAATGGGATAAGGAAAACTTGACAGCAGGTGAATCTACTCTGGTGTTCTGTTCATCTAGTAAAAGAAAGGTGTTCACAGCCGCTTACCGGATAGAAGATTATATAACGCCCATCAGAATATACTCCAGCCAGGCCAGGATAATCATCCGGGGACTCCTCCTCCAGGACACACCGTTCGCGTTGTGCTGAATTCCGTTCGGCTTACACTGGATTACTGCTGCGGTATACTCCTCGCAGTATCACCCGATCGGATCACCGATCACCGATTCCATGTAACACTCAGGCAGAATAAAAAGAAGAGCCTCATGGTGTAGTATGGAAGTTCAAAGGTGTTTATTTACACTATGAGGCTCTCTTCTTTTTATTCTGCCTAATGCCGCGTACACACGATCGGTTCATCTGATGAAAACGGTCCATCAACACATGCTCAGAATCAAGTCGACGCATGCTCGGAAGCATTGAACTTAATTTTTCTGAGCACGTCGTTGTATTTTACGTCACCGCGTTCTGACACGGTCAGTTTTTTAACTGATAGTGTGTAGGCAAGACTGATGAAAGTCAGCTTCATCGGATATCTGATGAAAAAATCCATCAGACCGTTTTCATCGGATGAACCGATCGTGTGTACAGGGCATTAGTGTTACATGGAATCGGTGATTGGTGATCCGATCGGGTGAGACTGCGAGGAGTATACCGCAGCAGGAAGCAAGAACGTCTTTCTTTTACTAGATGACCAGAACACCAGAGTAGATTCACCTGCTGTCAAGTTTTCCTTATCCCATTTAATTTATATGGACTTTGCCATTCATGAGTCCGTTCATATTTATCTATTGGAATGAATCTTCAGTGTTAACCCTTGTTAGAATATTATTTCAAATTCATAATTCGGCACTCATAGGTGTTATATTATATTCATGGTAAGCTTGCAAAACATATTTGGTTTTATGATTAATCATAATAATTAGGTATGAGTGAATGACCTTGATCAGTTGATATGACATGATTCTTCAATCTAAAGCTAAGCATTGCTGGATATTTCTGGTTAGCGATTTGAGAATGACACATAAGGAATCTTGGTGTAGGGTGACAAAAATAGATCTCCAGAAAACAAAATCTCAGGCCAGACAGGTAACCCATTAAGGCCACCTTACACTGGAACTTTAGAAGCCTCAGACACATCAGCAGGCTGGAGTTTATTAGATTTAGAGTCCAGCTTAACAGCAAGCAGAGGGAGGCAGGAGCAAGGCAGAGGGGTGCAGGCTGGATCAGGCAGCAAGGCAGGGATCAAAATGGCGATGCTCCGTGGGAAGGGAGGAGCAGCCTTAGGTAGCCCCCTGGCAGCTGAACACTAATGTGACTGATTAGTACAGCCTGCTGGCTCCTGGGAGACACCTGCTGGTGGACACTGTAGCTGCAGCAAACCGCCCAAAACAGCATAATGCCACCAGCAGGTGAATTCTGTCCCAGTGCTAAAAAACAGAAATATCTAAACTGAAGTTCGGCAATACAGAACAGGCCTGGCCAAAAGGCAACCCAACCAGGAGCAGCATGCAATAACGATGTTTCAGTAGAAGTAGCTCTCAGGTGTGCCAACAGCATCTGTCTCGAGGAGTGGAATGCGGCCTGGTCGGTCCATACCCAGAAAAGATGGAATGTCCCTGCACTTTCTGTACTCCTCCAGAACTTCTCTCTAATGCTATACAGTTTCTGTGCCAGTTGTGTGACCTGTCCCTACTCAAGCTACACACAAAATGTGTGACAAACCCGGGAGCCAGTGTCTTACAGGGTCTTAAATAGACTCTGCCTGACCCAAGATGTCCATCAATGTGACATGGGGTGCCAGAATACAATCAGATGCTGTCTCCCTGTGACTAAGGAAACCATAGAAGAATTAGGTTCCACTCACCTTCCTCCTCCACCTGCATTGCCACCTGCAGGTCCTGAAAAAAGACTTTTAGAGTGCTTAGAGCTATATTCTGGTCAATATATGTTTGTAGGAAGGCCAGTGTGTGAGGTATATAGTAATACAGTACTGTATATGCAACTGTGGTGGTATTGTCTGACTGCACTCAAATTGGATGACCCTTTAGAAGGGGGGTCCAGTACTGGAGGGACAACCTAACTGCTCTGAGCTCCCAGATGTTGATGAGGAGTTTGGTTTCCTCGCTTGACCATGTTCCCTGAACTGTCAAGGATTAGAATATTCATCCCCATCCTGACAGTGTTAGAGCTGGAAAGGTGATCCATCAATACAAGGAAGTTCTGGCGTCCATGGAGAAACCAGTCCCTGCAGTTAAATCAAAACATTGCACCAAATGCCAAGGTACACATCTTCTGCAGGTTCCAGTGCCTGAAGCAACATTACAGTGTGTAGTAGACATGTGCATTAGTTTTCGGGTATTTTCGTTATCGTTTTAACAAATGAAAACTAATGTGCAGAATCCGATATCCGAAAGATCCGACATAAAAAAAATGCTTTATTTTTGTTTTCGTTGCTACAACAGTTCGATATAGATAGGAGATTCGACATGACGCTGACAATAGCGATCTGTGTCTATCGAACCTGTGGTTGAATGTGCCCAACCTTAACTATATTAGTTCAAGCGTATTCTAAATAGAGAGGAAAGATTCGACATAGAGAGAAAAGATTTGTCATTATAGAGACAGTGTTGGGGTAGACTATTCAACATGAAGGGCGAAGATTCGACAAAGCAGCGAAAAACATACAAACGTTGAATCTGTCATTGAAGGCTTATGGTGTCTGTCGAAAGTTCTAAGAAGATTTGACAAGCACCTAAACTGTAGGACGTTGCATTCGTACATTTCCAGTCAAATGCTCAGCCCATAGTCTATAGAAGATTTTGAATGTTAGTTGACTAGTAATAATAATTTATAAATATAATCAGAGCTTTTTTTCTCAGAAAATAGGTGCAGGAACTCAACCACGACCCGTTCAGATTTTACAAACAGTAGAAGGGTCCTAAAGGGGCATTAAATACCAGAATTGCATTACATACAGAGTGCAGAGTTCAGGGGGTTACAAAGCTGTCACTTGTAAACACAGAAACCAGACTTTTGTGTTTACAAGTGATTGTGGTGAGCAGACACCAAAGGGTCTGAGCCAGAGGTGGTGGAACTGAGTTCCCCCAAGTTCCCCCTGAAAAAAAGCCCTGAATATAATTATTACTAGTGTCATACAACATTAGAATTCTTCTATAGCTTGTAGGCGGAACATTCAACCGGAAATGTACGATTGCGGCGTCGTACAGTTTAGCTGCTCCGTCCGTCGAATCTTCTTAGAACATTCGAAAGACACCATAAGCCTTCAATGACAGATTCAACCTTAATTAATTCGGCTTTTCGGGCGAATGCATTTTTTAACGAAACAAAATGAATAAAAACGAATTTCGGGAGTAACTAAATAAATTTATTTTTTGGACGAAAACTAAATTCCGAAACAAAATATTTCAGTGTGCACATGTCTAGTGTGTAGTCTAGGTAGGAGTCTGAGGCTGGGTTCACACCATCACTGGATCTATAGCACAGCAGGGGTCTAGTGTGCATGCTGGTTCACCATTTCAGGTACAAATTCAGCCCCAAATTTGGGCTGAATTCAGACCTGAAACGGACCAAAAAAGCACACGTTTTTTTCAGTGCAAATCGCACTGGACTTGCTACGAATATATGTGAACCGGCTCCATAGAGAGCCGGTAACATTCTCCTCCTATGCAAATTGGATGCGTTGAAATCGGCATCCAATTTGCATAGGTATGAACGCAGCCTCAAGGTTTTATTGAGGTTGCACTGCTCCAGATACACTGCTTTTGTGATGGCTTCAGAAGGCAGTGAGGATTGATTGAAGAATTCAAAGAAAAAATAATAAAGAAAAAAAATAAACAGTGAAGCTGGTTTCTCTGAGAAGAAGAGGTCCATCACATACAGATACTAACTAGAGGAATGGGGTAGTTATGGGGTAGTCATCCTGGAGAAGGTGGGGGGGGGGCTTGTTCTAAAAGCTTGCCAGTATCCAATTACCTGAAGGTACAAGCCTATAACCAAAGGTGTATGAATAAGTGAATAAGTTGCCTTTGTCCTGTAATGTACGATATAGATACACAAAATGTAATTTTATTGGTAAGAGGGGTACAGCTCAGCTATAAATGAGTTTTCCACATTCATAAAAAAATTCAAAGCACTAAAATGCAATGCTTAAAGACATCTATGCTTTTTTAACGCTTGTAGGGAAAGCCTTGAATTTAAAACAATAAATATGCTTATTTTTCATTTTTTTTTTTTTTATTATTATTACTATGCTGTAGTAAAGGTTGCCTGACAGTGGGCTATTGTCCACTAACAACTGACAAGGTAGAACCGCTCCAGGCCCTGGGAGGATTCCAAAAATATTGTCGGTCTCCACCAACCTGCCTGATTGACACCTGGCTCCACCTATCAGTGGAGGCTGATAGCTGGAAACAGCTGGGCCTGCTCCCTACCCAGCTTGGTGCTCCAGTAAGCACTGGAGGAGCAGAGAGCAGTGACTAACAGTCAGTGCTCTCCGCTCTGACCATACTGAGAACTGAGTGACCAGCGGGCACGTGATCACTTAGTTCTCAGGCTTAGAGCTGACGTGGAACAGCTGCACCATCACACTGATGCTGCAGTATCCAGGTGAAAATGTATGTTTTTTTTTTTACAAATTCTGCATTCACCAGAGCATAATGTTACAATATTGGAATAATTTTTTGTTTCCCATCTGTGGAATCTGGAGTCAGTTGAGGGAAGAGGATTGATAAGCTGGATGTTCCAGAGGAGATGTTGAGAGAGATACCTGTTATATGCCAATCATAATATGAGAGACATTATGCTCTGGTGAGTGTGGAATTTGTGGCAAATGGATGTGTACTTATTAGAAGAGAAAGAAGCCACAATATACGGTATTCAAACCTGAGCAGCACTCAGTTCCAAAAAATGTCTATACAAAACAAAAGAACCATTTGCAGATGGGACTTCAACAGAGTGGTGCTCATTAACAAGTACAACAAGGTTATATAAAAAGTCTAACTTTATTAAGGTTAACATTTCCACATAACTAGGGAAGAGAATAAAAAACAATTATTCACCAATGTACATTCTGAATGTCAGCCTAATTAATAGATCATTGTTGAATTGCTGAAGCTGTAATTTGTGGGACAACACCCACTTCATCAGTGGACCGATGGACCGTTTTTATCGGACAAACCGATCGTGTGTGGGCCCCATCAGTATTTTTCCCATCGGTGAAAAAAAATAGAACCTGTTTTAAATTTTTCTTATGGTTAAAAAAACGATAGAAAAAAACGATCGTCTGTGGGGAAATCCATCGATCAAAAATCCACGCATGCTCAGAATCAAGTTGACGCATGCTTGGAAGCATTGAACTTCATTTTCCTCAGCACGTCGTTGTGTTTCACGTCATCACGTTGGACACGATCGGATTTTTAACCAATGGTGTGTAGGCAAGACTGATGAAAGTCAGCTTCATCGGATATCTGATGAAAAAATCCATCGGTTCGTTTTCATCAGACGAACCGATCGTGTGTACAGGGCATAAGTGTACATCTGTGGAAGAACCATGTCATATAGAATTAAATAAACACACAGTTTATAAAGTGCAACAATTTTCAAAGAGTAAACAGCATCCAATGCTCTAAGCAAAAATATACTCACATAGTGGTGAGAGCAAAATCTGCCAAATCTGCAGAATCAAGACCATAAATCAAATGCCGCGTAGAGCAATATTTTCTGGATCCCAATGCTGTAGACAGCACAACAGAGCCCCCCCCCCCCCACCCCCAGCGACGGGGTACATATAGAAGGCCCCCACTGCCAACACCCTGAAAATAAGAGCGAGAAAGGAGGAGACCCATGTGTGAAAAAAATAATAATAATTTTCGTGAATTGAAGGGTGTGCCTGAGCCAGTGTGATATCACATGTACTAAAATAATAATAACTAAAATGTAAGTGATCAGTAAAGCCAGTAAATACACAATGCTCTGAATGTCAAATGAGTACATAAATGAATTAATTAATTACTGTATGTGTGATGAAAGCAAGAAAAAGCATAAAACCAGGTCAAAATTTGTGGTGCACATCAAAGAGCAAAAAAGTATTACCTGTCAAAGCAAATGTAGGTAAATAACATACAATTACCAGCATGGAGGTATGCTGGATCTTCAGAAAATCAGACATGTCTGCAGACAGGGGGCTCACCACATAACTACCCCCCTCCCCCACTCTTATTGAAAAGCCACCTCCCTAATTATACTTTGAATAATGTTTTGCTCAAATTGAGTTTTGGTTATGGGTAGGTAAGTGGGTGGGCTTTTTTTTCTTCTCTTTTCTGAAGAGGACATCATCAAGGACCCGGTATGTTTTCTAGGGGTGGGGGGGTTAGTGTGGTGTATGTTAATGAAAGAATTTATATAGATATTTTGTGAAATGTGTATTTGTATGTTGGAATATGTCTTAATAAAAAAAAAAAGTGATTATAAAAAAGAAAAGCCACCTCCCACCCAACATCATGTAGCAGGTGAAGACAGATGCTCGACCCAAAGCCGTCTAATGAATAAAATGGCGGTGGGGGCACCATCGTAGGCCAGCGGTTGACGCTCTGGGCGGAAGCCACGTCCCCACACATCACGCGTGTGTGCCTCAGGACGGAGCCGCGTCGGTGCACGACGTCCAAGTCCGAAGACCTGGAGATCAGGTGCATGCACTGAAGACTGCTTCACGTACAGCCAGCTCCAAACAAGCGCTGGGGAGGCAGAATGCAGAGAGGAGACATGAAAAGGCACA
The DNA here is from genome assembly GCF_905171775.1 of Rana temporaria. Classification (NCBI taxonomy): domain Eukaryota; kingdom Metazoa; phylum Chordata; class Amphibia; order Anura; family Ranidae; genus Rana; species Rana temporaria. Next base: position 134,628,039 of record NC_053492.1, on the reverse strand, counting down.
TGATCATCCCTCCCAGCTGGGAGGGAGAAAGAACATGATGCCGATACTATTAACAAGTAGCTTCAAAGAAGCCCACTCACAGCTAAGGGTCATAAGGAAAAAAAACAAAAAAAGAAAATGTCCCTTAGTTGCGAGTGGGCTTCTTTGAGTGTCCTGAAATCGTGCGAAAAGCAGCACTCTACAAAAAGCAATAAGAAACGCATTGGTGTGAACCAAGCCTTATAGTCCAGTGGTAGGCTACGGTAGGTCCTAGACCAAGTTGCATTGCTCAATAGCACTGTAGTTTGAACAGAGATAATGGAAAATGAAAACTTGGCTGTGCTGTCTTGCAAGGGAACCTAGATCACAAGAGTGACCTAACGTAAAAAATACTTTGGTAGGTAAGCCAGTTAGTTGAACTGTACATTGAGCTTTTTTCCTGGGGTTCAGCTTTAAGTATAAGTGCACTTTAAAGCAGTTATTCCTCACTCCAGCAGGTTCCATCCAGCAATGTGACTGATCCCGCGATGCCTTCTCTCTATGGCGGTCTTTACCATGGTCACTTTCCTGCCTCCTCCATGTAGAATGCAAATTCAATAGCCCTTCATTGTTGTATGTAATGATGCTGAACAGCCATCCACAGTCCAGAGTGCAGAAGGGAGAAGTCAGTTGGCTTGGGGGTAAGTTAAGTAATTCAGCTTTTTCATATCCCCTTACAGAGAAGATAGACCTAACCCTTGCAGTGTGGTGGGCCCACTCTTTGGGATTTTATGTTCCAGTCCAGATCTGGGCTTTAATGGAGTTCTATATTGATTTTACAAAGGAACCATCATACATTGCATCTTGATTGACTGTCAAGGTTTATCCAATTTGTCCTCTGTCATACTTTATACAGAATCTTTTTTTTTATTTCTGTAGAACAAGATAGCAAAATCTGCAGTGGATTCCCTGAACAGCCTTTATAACACCAGCTACAAATATGGACCTATTGCCACTACAATATGTAAGTTTTACAAAGGGTAAAAGGACATAGAAATGAAGCTTCGCAAGACGCATAAGTGACGAGGTAGTGATGCTGCAGACTAACACTCCCTCTAGCCTTGTTCAATCATAGAAAAATAGATTACATATCACCAGTAAACCAAATTGTCCCTTTAATTGACTCTGTCCCAAAAATGTAATTGCTAATGTACAGCATGTGACCCTGCAAAGAAGGTGGTACATACAGAGACATAAGTAGAACCTTCAGGGCCCTGGTGCAAGAAACCATAAAGGGTCCCCCTGACCTCATCCCGCGGACCTTGCCACTCATCCAGGAACCTTTACTTCAATTGCGAGCTGCGGGATCTCCCCCCGGCTAGCAGTTTACTTCCCAAGTCTATACAGTGGAGAGGGGAGTGGCCTCTGACCAGGGGCGGACTGACAACTCATGGGGCCCCCAGGAAATAGGAGATTATGGGGCTCACGGGCAATAGGAGATTATGGGGTCCCCAGGCAATAGGAGATTATGGGGCCTGCAGGCAATAGATTATGGGGCTCACGGGCAATAGGAGATTATGGGGTCCCCAGGCAATAGGAGATTATGGGGCCCCCAGGCAATAGATTATTGGGCTGCACAGTATACACACACACATACAGTATGTATACACACAGAATACACATACACACACTGAAAAGGTACTGGAGCTATAATCTTGGGATTTTTAGACCAAAAGGATATCGGTAAGAGACAGGGACAGATGTAAAAAACACAGATTTTTACATACTGTCCCTGGTTTTACTGAGGCTGGCAGCCCTGATTGGGCCCCCTAGTGGCATGGGGGTCTCAGGCAGTGCCCGAGTTCCCGAATGGTCAGTCCGTTCCTGCATCTGACCCAGGCAGGTATTGGCTTCAGTGTACAAGCAGAGCGACTCACTTGTTTTTTTTTTTTTTTTTTTTTTAAAGTGTATTTTGTGCGTGTACTCGAGAGAGGAGCCGGACTGCAGGAGTTGGGAGTAGGCAGGCCTCCCCCAGAGGCAATCTGCCACCTTTCTCCATGCCCCGGGTGGCAATGGCAGGTGTGTGAGGGGGTCCTCCCACACAGCCCGCCCTACCTGCTCCGCTTTGAAGCCCAACGGGGCAGAGGGACTCCCTATAAGGGAGTGAGAGGATTAGCCCGCTCAACCAGCCCCGTTAGTCCTTCGCCTCTCTTTTTAGAGACCGCGTGGTCAAAGTGCGTGATGTTAACCCAATTTCGAGTGCGTGTAAGTGTGGTGGTTTTTGTGGGAGGGGGGTGGGCGTACTAAGCGCAGGCTTACCTCGCATAGCACACCCACCGGGAGCCGGGCTGAGACCACCAAACTCAATTCACATGTAGCCGAGACCGGGATCCGACTCACTTGTTTACTGAAGCCAATACCTGCCCGGGTCAGAGGCTCCCATAGTTGCCAACATTTCAAAAAAGTTTTTAGGAACATCTTTTTTCCCTGCATGTCCAGAAAGTCATTATAGGCGAGGCATGTACTTTAATTAGTGAGGGAAGCTTTCCTTGTCTCTAAAGTTTACTGTTTCAAGCGGAATGTCAGTCATTTTTCATCTTTCCATCAATTAAAGTTGAGTTCCATCCAGAAATGAAATGTCCGCTTTTCAGATATCCCCCATCCCCCCCCGGGACCAATCAGAACGCACAGCGCGCCTGTGCAGTGCAACACGCATGTGCAGTAGGGAACCAGGAGTGAAACCGAAAGTCTTCACTGCCTGGTTCCCTTACCAGGAATGGTGGCGGCAGCACCCGGAAGTCAATTTGAACATCGGCTGGGGTCCTGACATCACAGGCTCCCTGGACAGGAAAGTGTCCTTATATTGAAAGTCAGCAGCTACAGTGTTTGTAGTTGCTGACTTTTAATTTTTTATTTTTTTTCACTGGCTGAACTCCTCTTTAAATCCTCTGCCCTTGTTGTTTTGTCTTTAGATAGTAAAACATTTTTTTTTCTGCCAGTAAATACCTTATACAGCCCACTTTCTGTTTTTTGTCTGGTCATTAGCCTAGACTTATGACATCATGCACATCTCTCTCTCTCTCTAACTCTCCTGAGAGTTTGCCAGGAAAGGAGGAGGGATGAGTCCTAAGAGGGCAAATGAGAGCTGCAGAGCTGGAAGTGTGTGTCTGTGTAAATCCAGGAAGTGAACAGGCAGCAGCTTAATCTGCCCACACTTAAAATGGATGCAGCCAGACTCAGTGTAGGGAGATTTCTGCAGCAAATTTGGCAAGTACAGAATCACATGTATATATAAAATAATATGCAAAGAGGTTGGAGAGAAGCTTCATTATTATTGGACAAATTAGATCACTACAAATGGCAAAGGTGTTTTTATTACAAATTATGTGAGCATGACTGCAGTCCCACATTTTTGTGACATGTGGTGAATGGCGGGGAGAGATGCTGCTGTAGCGTTAGTAATCGCATCACTTGGGACCCGGGACACCACATGAGAGATATGGAGTACATTCTCTGAGTGCCCAGGGCTAGCAATGATACTGAATGTATCTATTATTATTGTCACTAGGACATTAGGATGCTATTTGAGATATTATCATAACATGCATGAAGATGTGAAAAATTGCTAAAGCGATCAAATATACTGTGACGGTACTTTTATATTACTTTCATGGTAATACGAACATAAACCCTGTATTTTTTTTTTTTTAATAACAAACATATTATACTTACCTCCACTGTGCAGTTCGTTTTGCACAGTGTGGCCCTGATTCACGTCTTCTGGGGTCCCCTGGCGGCTCTCGCGACTCCTCCATGCATCGGTTTAACCTCTGGGAGAAGCGCTCTCCCGGGGGAGTTACCTTGCGGGCATGCTCCCGAGTCCAGCATTTGCATCGATAGACACAGAATGCCAGCCTCAGACCCGCGGCGCCCGCAGGATTTTATTAAAAGCAGCTGGAGCCAATGGCTGCGCTGCTATCATTCTATTCAATCAAGAGCTGAGATTCCCGGACAGAGAGCTAGAGCTCATCTCCGCCGAGGGAACAAACAGGCTCAGGTGAGTAAAACGGGGAAGCTGGGGGGCCGGTCACTGTCAGAAGTTTCTTCACCTTAATGCATCCTCCTAAAAAACACAAGGGTTTACAATCTCGTTACACTGGCTGGCGGGGGAGACATTTGGGTTCCCTCTATTTGAGCAGGCACACCTCCACCACTAACAGAAATCCAGGGAACCTCAGCGCCTCCACATGATCACACTTTGCTGCTTACCAGATTTGTTGATTTTAAGAGAAGCTCAGCCTGCTGCACATGTTCAACCTGGAATCCTCTATCGTCTGCTCCAGTCTCTCACAGTGGCATCTACAGCTTTCATATTTAGGGGGGCACATGTGGGAACAGGGAGCCAATCCTTCACTAAGCGGGGCAGGTAAACCTTAGTAATCCTTTATGTTACTGGCCGCTTCCTGTATATGGATTCATCGGGTAGTGTGCGGGTATTCCGTCACTTCCTCGATGCCGCAATGTCTCCTGGGAGCTTTTGTCATTTTTCCCAGGAGACATTGCGGAGGTCTGCCGCGAGTTATCATGGGATTTAGAAAGAACTTGCTTCTTTCTAAATCCCACGATAACTCGAGGCAGACCTCCGCAATGTCTCCTGGGAACAATGATAAAAGCTCCCAGGAGACATTGCGGCTGATGAATCCATATACAGGAAGCTGCCAGTAACATAAAGGATTACTAAGGTACAGTGGATCGGGAAAAAAAACATGTGGTTTAGTAATTATGCATATGAGCATATCATTTTTTTTTTTTTGTTGGTGGGGGAGTGGATCTTGGATGCCCACACTTTTTTCCCCAGGACTTGACCCCTGCTTGTCGGTACTATCTGTGTTGATGGGCGAATCATGCAAGTTTCTTTCCTGCAATCTGTGGATGCAGAAAATAAATTTGCACCGTATATTACATGCCTAACTGAAAGTGAAAGTAAATTGTGAATGTATTGAAAGAACAGGAGAGGGGGAGGGAGACAGATGGGGGAGAGAAGGGATGGAGATAATGCAGTTCAGTGATTACAGTGTACTGCAGTCTGCAGTGCACACACTTACCCACGATCCAGGCTAGAATCTCAGGCATCATTCACACACAGCCAGGAATGCTGCTTTTCATATTTCCCACCCACACATCCCCTCTCTTTAGATACAGCATGTCGGGATAGTGTGGGCGGGACTGGAAGGAGGAGGATGAGCTGTATTCCTCCCTGCTCGTATGTGAGGACAGTGAGGGGGGGTGGCTGGACTCGCTGGGCTGTAAAAGACTGACACTCGGCTCAGCTTGCAGTCACCACTCTCGGAATTTGCAGGCTGGTTCTCCTGTCCTAAGGAGAAATCAGTCTGTTTTTTCAGTAACTGAGATGAAGGATTGCCCCCCCCCCCCCCACACTGCTCGTGGAGTCCTTCCTGCAACTCGTTCCGTGCCAATGAGGATGCAGTGGAAGGAGCAGATCGGGCGGTTGTGGTTGTGTGAGAGCTTGCATTATGCAGTGTCAGTGAGCAGAGGGAGGGGGAGGAATCCCCCGCAGAAGCTGACTGGGGACGCTCTCCCTCTCAGGAGAGACTGTGTTACTCCAGCGGCGGCCTGAGCAAAACACAAAAAAAATTAAATTAAAATATTTTTTTTTTTGGGGGGGGGGACATGGTGGGGCACAGCATAATGTTGGGGGGTCAGGGCCCCCTATGCCCCCCTTTAGGGATGCCATTGGTCTCTCACAGGGTCTCTCCATGTAGCTTGAGCCTCGCACCTGCACCAGAAGGCGGACCGGGCACCTTTACCTTCTAGGATGGCTACACCCCCTCCCTGAGTACAGCCCAATCAAAATGCAAGCCTCAGTAGGCTCCGCCACGGGCATGTTCTGTAGGAGTAGGAGCATGTGTACCTGAGCGCCGCCTGATCCGCTGCTATGGGGGAGTTTGTGATCTCCCCAGATAAGGACAGTTGAAAACTATAGAGGCCCCTCCAGTGGAGTCACTAGGGTTGGTTTCACCGGTGGGTGTGGGGGGGGGTCCTTAAGTAAGTGAGTGAGTGAGAAACTTGTAACGCGAATTCAACACATGCAAACTGAATCGCGCATGCAACACATGCAAACTGAATCGCCTCTGGGCGTTGTATCCATTTCATGGGTAAGGAACCCCTTGACCTCAGAAGAGATACGTTTTAATCTTTCTCATGAAGGCCAAGTGGTCCGACTCCAGTCGGATGGTGGTTGGTAGTGCATTCCACAGGCGAGGGTCATTAAATACCATGAGGGTGCTACATACAGAGTGCAGAGTTCAGGTAGGTGCAGGGTGCAGAGTTCAGGTAGGTGCAGGGTGCAGAGTTCAGGTGGTTGCAGGTGGTTGCAGGGTGCAGAGTGCAGGTGGGTGCAGAGTGCAGGTGGGTGCAGGGTGCAGAGTTCAGGTGGGTGCAGGGTGCAGAGTTCAGGTGGGTGCAGTGTGCAGAGTGTAGGTTGGTGCAGGGTGCAGAGTGTAGGTGGGTGCAAGGTGCAGAGTTCCAGTGAGTGCAGAGTGCAGGTGGGTGTAGGGTGCAGGTGGGTGCAGGGTGCAGAGTTTAGATGGGTGCAGGGTGCAGAGTCTAGGTGGGTGCATGGTGCAGAGTCCAGGTGGGTGCAGTGTTCAGGTGGGTGCAGGATGCAGAGTTCAGGTGGGTGCAGAGTACAGATGGGTGCAGGGTACAGAGTGAAGATGGGTGTAGGTGGGTGCAGAGTGCAAGTGGGTGCAGAGTGCAGGTGGGTGCAGGGTGCAGAGTTCAGGTGGGTGCATGTAGGTACAGGGTGCAAGAGGGTGCAGGTTGGTACATGGTGCAGAGTGCAGGTAGGTACAGGGTGCAGAGTGCAGTTAGTTACAGGATGCATGCAGGTACATGGTGCAGGTAGGTACATGATGCGGGTAGGTACACGTGCAGGGTGCAGGTAGGTACATGATGCAGGATGCAGGTAGTTACAGCCCTGACCCTGGTAGTTCTGCCCCTGGGTATATATGTGTACTGCTACCCATGCTATGTTTTACTGGTGACTTTACAATGAAGCTGCTTTGATCCAACTTTATTATAAAGTTACCATTAAAATCAATGTTCAACATTTCAGGGCTACACGTGGTCCCCTTCCTTAGGTAGACAGTACACACCAATCCATCCAGCTAAAAATCCACTGTATGACAGAGATCCACCCGCAAATTATCACATCATTTTCCTTTTACATTCTAATAAACAAAAATTTTCATCGGCCATGCTGAAATTAATCGTATACAGTCCAATCAGAAGTATATTCACAACAAAATCTGCAAACTATTGGTATAATATGGTGAATAGAAATATTAGAAGCATGACTATGAGCATGGGCACCTTCGTTAGGCGTGAACAGAAATTGTGCATCACAAAAATGCAAATGCATTGAGACATTGATCACACCCCCGATTGAATTTTTAAGCAGTGTACCCTTCTATATACTCTGACTGTTTTGCTGTTGATGTTTCCTCAGTTTCTGTATTGTGAAATCAGAGTATGGGACAGTAGTAAAAACCTGGCAGAAGTTCTAACCTTTCCCCACTCTATCCAAAACTTATAAGCTATACATTTCCTTTTTTTATCTGCCCTACGATAACTTCTAGGAATTGCAGATCTCTCTTATAAGCTGTATGTAGGTTTTAATATGATCCCACTATGCAGCCAGCCACTAATTTATATGCGTTGCCCAGATATTTGGCAGATTACAGGTGTCAGTTATAAAATAGCTCCATGTGTGTATGTACTGTATATATGTACAATTTGTATTTGCAGACCCGGCTTATGGCGCATCACTTGATTGGACGTATGATAAAGGAATTAAATACTCGTTTGTTTTTGAATTGCGTGATCGTGGAGTCTATGGTTTTCTTCTTCCTGAACATGAAATTGAACCAACCTGCAGAGAGACCATGTTAGCTGTGAAAAACATTGCCAGCTATCTTATTGATCTGGATACTTAGAAAAGACACATCACTGTTTATTTTTCTTGACTTACTCAATTAAAGGTTTCTTTTATTTGCATTTGTTACCATTATAGGTAAAAAATAAGCACACTTCTGTTTTCATTGATCTCAATAAATGGTAAAATACGCTATAAGCTTACAGAAATCCAGTGCATGATATATTCAGAATACGTTGTATTTTAAGCATTCAGCATAATAAAATAAAAGTATACACTTTGACAGTCTGAGTTGTCATTTATGTTTACTTTAAAGTGGATGTAAACCCCAATTTTTTTTTCTTTTCTTTTTTTTTTATGTCACAATGTAGAGTATAAGGCCCCATACACACGAGAGAATTTATCCGCGAATACGGTCCAGCGGACCGTTTCCACGGATAAATCCTCTCGAGGATTTCCGCGGATTTCTATGCGATGGAGTGTACACACCATCGCATTGAAATCTGTGCCGAAATCCTCTGGCGATGACGTGTCGCGCCATCGCCGCGATTATGACGCGGCGATGTGCGCGACGCTGTCATATAAGGAATTCCACGCATGCGTCGAATCATTACGACGCATGCGGGGGATGCCTTCGGACGGATGGATCCGGTGAGTCTGTACAGACCAACGGATCCATCCGTTGGGATGGACTCCAGCAGATGGATATGTTCTGCATGTCAGCGAATATTCGATCTGCTGGAATCCATCCCAGGGGAGATATATCTGCGGAAACAGATCCGCTGGCGTGTACACACCATAGGATCTATCCGCTGAAACCCATTTGCTGGGATTTATCTGCGGATGGATTCTATGGTGTGTACGGGGCCTAAGATTTCCTATCACCTGTGCCCAGTCTTGCCACACAGAGTTAATCCAGCTCTGAGCAATCCTCTTTTATTTTTCAGTGAAAATTAACAGACTTCCAGATAAAAACCTGTCTGAATAAAAAGTCCTTTCCTCTCTCCTTGACAGGTTATTTACATATCTAGCTTGGACATGTTTATCATATGTTATGTTATGTTTATTATAATATGAGGTGATCCACAGTTCTTTGTATATTACCAGGATGTGTTATGTGGGGGAGGGGTGGATTTCTCACGTTTTATACTGTGGATCACCTCATATTATGAGGCGATTCAGTTTGAATGAGTTGCACTATACAAGTCATTCATTCATTCATTCATATGATACATTTTGGGTTTACATCCACTTTAAGACAGGGTGTACCCATGACATAGGATCTTTACAGCACTTTTACTAATTACTAGCTATATTTTGAAAGAATCATTGAATTATTGAAAGATTATCCCCATATTGTGTATTATACTCTTCCTGTGATTTAAAGAAATTACCACGTGACCATTAAACAGGTAAACATCAATACAGGCATACCCCACTTTTAAGTGCGCAATCGTGTTTATTTTCTAAAGCTGGAAAGCGCAAAATCAGGCTCACTTCTGCATAGAAACTAATGAGCTTCCAGGTTTTATTACTAAAGCTTAATTGAGCAAGCTGGGGTTAGAAGCTCATTGGTTTCTATGCAGAAGTGCACCTGATTTTGCGCTTTCCAGCTTTAGTGACTGAACCCCATTGTGTACTTAAAAGTGAGGTATGCCTGCATAAAGGTCAGGGTCTTATACCTGAAAATAACTGTTTTGCACTTCATTATTCTGCTATTTACTGGGACAATGGCAGTAAAAGGAAAGCAGATCAGCTATAGTAAGCAATAAGCATGTTGAACACTAGGGGGAGACAGGTCTCCACATTTACCAGCATATAAATTAGAACTAGACTACACAAGAAAGATTTTATGTACCAACTAACCGCTTTTTTATTTCTTCACAATATCTGGTGCAATTTAACTAATAGTCAGGAACCCGATTTTTCTGGTTGAATAATGTGTGTGTGTGAATGTGTTTGTGTTCCTCTTCACTGACTAGACCAAGTATGAACAGAGATAGATGGCCCAGATTCAGAAACAATTTACGTTGGCGTATCTATTGATACGCCGCGTAAATTCTAGCATGCGCCGGCGTATCTTCTTTCTGTATTCAGAAAGCAAGATACGCCGAAATTTGGCTAAGATACGACTGACGTAAGTCTCTTACGCCGTTGTATCTTAGTTGCATATTTACGCTGGCCGCTAGGTGGCGCTTCTGGAGATTTACGCATTGAATATGCAAATTAGGTAGATACGCCGATTCAGAAACGTACGTCCACCCGGCGCATTTTTTTACGTCGTTTACGTAAGGCTTTTTCCGGCGTAAAGTTACCCCTGCTATATGAGGCGTATCCAATGTTAAGTATGGACATCGGGCCAGCGTCGAATTTAGCTTTGTTTACGTTGTTTGCGTAAGTCGTTTGCGAATAGGGCTTTGCGTAAGTTACGTTCACGTCTAAACCAATGAGGCTTTGCGGCGTAATTTGGAGCATGCGCACTGGGATACGTCCACGGACGGCGCATGCGCCATTCGTTAAAAATGTCATTTACGTGGGGTCATACTGAATTAACATAAAACACGGCCACATCTTCCTAATTTAAATTTAGCGGGCTTACGCCGGCCCTCATACGATACGCCACCGTAACTTAGGGTGCAGGTTCTTTCTGTATACAGAACCTGCCTCACTAGGTTACGGCAGCGTAGCGTATCTGAGATACGCTACGCCCGCACAAAGTAAAGCTGGGCTTTCTGAATCCGGGCCGATATCTGCAGTTCCCTATGCTGTCCTTTCAGGACTGCCTGGGTCAGAGAAGCATGGTAGGCTCATAATAACCCATGGAGAAGAGACAAAGAGGGTATCTTAAGTGTTTTTTCTAATTATCATAAACCCCTTCTATATGCACGTGAATAAGTGGAGACTACACTTATAAATCTGCAGATCTGCTGCACTCTTTATGTTGGAGGCATGAGGGTACGGCCTATATTTGACATTTTTCAAATGCATGTTAGAATCAGCATTTTTTTTTTTTTTTAGTTTTTCTTTTTAGAAAGATACCTAGAACCCCCAAACATTACATGTTTTCTGAAAGCAGAGGCCCTGAAGATTAAAATGGTGGTTGTTGGAATTTATGATGTTGTACAATATTTGCGCAACTATTTATCAAATACAAATTTTCAGGAAAAAGATACACTTAAATAAATTTTAGTGCACACAACACAATTTTTGGTAAGCTATAAATAATGAGGACAAACTATGGTACACTTAACCACTTCCATACCGGGCACTTATACACCTTCCCGCCCAGACCAATTTTTAGTTTTCAGCGCTGTTGCACTTTGAATGACAATTGCGTGGTCATGCTACACTGTACCCAAACTAAATTTTTATAATTTTGTATCCACAAATAGAGCTTTATTTTGGTGGTATTTGATCACCTCTGGGATTTTTATTTTTTGCAAAAAAAATTAAAAAATTACCAAAAATGTAGGAATTTTTTTTTTGTTTCTGTTATAAAACATTGTAAATAAGTACGTTTTCTCCTTCACTGATGGTACTGCACTGACGGGCACTGATAAGGCGGCACTGATGGACACCAATGAGGTGGCACTGATGTGGTGGCATTGATGAACACTAATATGCGGCACTGATGGGCGGCACGGATGGGCACTGATAGGCGGCACGGATAGGCGGCATTGGATGGGCATGGATAGGCAGTACAGATGGGCACAGATAGGCGGCACAGATAGGTGGCACGGATAGGTGGCACGGATGGGCATGGATAGGCAACACGGATGGGCACGGATAGGCGGCACGGATGGGCACTGATAGGACACATGGATGGGCACTAATAGGCAGCATGGATGGGCACTGATAGGTGGCACGGATGGGCATAGATGGGCACTATCGTATGTGTTGTACTAATGGATGCCAATCAGTGCCAAACAATGCCTGCCAATCAGTGATGCCCATTGTGGGCACTCATTGGCATCCATTGCAGGCACTGATTGGCATCCATTTTTTGTGTTTTTGTCATCATCCCTGGTGGTCTAGGGTGGCATACCTGTGTTTTTTTTTTGGGCATCCCTGGTGGTCCAGTGGGCATCCTCAGAGGGGCTGTGCTAATAATCGTTCAGCACAAACCCCCCCCCCCCCTGTCACAGGAGCAGCCGATCGGCTCTCCTCTACTCGCGTCTGACAGGCGCGAGTGAGGAAAAGCCGATTACCGGCTTTTCTTGTTTACATCGTGATCAGCCGTGATTGGTCGCGGCTGATTACGTGGTAAAGAGTCTCCGTGAGAGACTCTTTACCTTGATCGGTGTTGCGGGGTGTCAGACTGACACCCTGCAACAACGATCGCCGCAATGCGCGCCCCCGGAGCGGCTCAATATCCTCAGGACGTCATATGACGTCCATTCAGGATATTGAAACCACTTTGCCGACGTCAATATGTCATTGGCGGGCGGCAAGTGGTTAAACCCTTTTGCTGCCAGGTTCATACGTAATACGGACCTGACGGCAGGGGATTTTGCACACAATTGTGTGATTGTGTGTAAATCTGACAAGCCGACTCCTGGCTTTCAGATACAAGCAGTCTAGCAGCTCTGCAGGCACCAGATTACTTGCACACCCCACGTGCGTGCACTCCCCCATCGTGTATCCTGGCCTCCGCTTGCCCACCTGCGGGCCTGAGACCTGCCTAGCGAGTGCCACCAGGTAGGGGGAGGGAGCTGAGCGGACACATGTCTGCTCTCCTCCCTTTCTTGTTGCTGATCTGGAAGCAACATGTAAAATATCACTTCCGGGCCCGCCTGTCAGTGTCCCCGCCCAACATGGCCAGGAAAGAATCGAATGCAGTGCGACCTGTCCTACGTCAGATTTAGTGAAGCACGGGGGATACATCTTTTAGACCCTGAATATCTCAGTGGTGGCTGATGGGTCCCCTGGCTGTGCTCTCTGCTCTACTCTCTTCTCCTCCTCCTCCTCCTCCCTCTTCCTAGATGTCCAATAGGATTGCTTGTAATTTTGGCCAATTACCCACTTCCTGATTGGCCGGAAGGGGGATTAGTGTGAGATTAGCCAAATATTAATTCGCTGTTGTCACACTAATGGGTGAGCTTGGAGCTTTAATCACATGCTTAAAAAAACACCCCATATTGGAATCCATGGTCCAGGCGTCCCTGTATGTAGATCAGGGGGCCGGGCGTGTGGATGGGGGGGCGGGTGCACCCTCTATGGAAGGGACCGTTGGGATGCCGCTGATCCCAGCAATGTGGTTCATTGCAAAATGGGTTTTAAGTTCCTGATCCCTGATATCACTCTTGTGTCCTGTGAATAAGTTTGATGTCCACTTTCCATAAGTTCGAAAACTAGTCCATGGTTATCAGGTACTTTTGTCATTCCAGTTGAACAAATCTATGTCTAGTTTGGACCAAGGCCTATCCGGAAATGGCATGTGGTTGGACTGTTTCCTTTTACTGCTTGTCACACTATGATGCACATGTCACATTTTGTAATTCAGTTTTTTATTTGGTCATTTATTCCAGGCCAGTAAACACATTCATATTCTCAGCGTAAGCATTATTCCACACTAGAGTGGGTAGAATATAATCTCTCCAGTATGTCCCATCTAAGTAGTTCTGGAATCACTGCTCTTTCACTTTCAAATATGATGCCAGCCTACACTAGCAGTTAATCTCTTCTATGGAAAAAGGGGGAGACATGTTGTTTGTATTTAGGTCAACCTTGTAATATGACATTCAATAAAATCTATTATGTAACCTATTAAGTACAGATCTAAATTTATTTTAGAATACCGTATATTTCTTTTAAATAGAAAATCATATATTCATTTAGAGTCGGTTCACACAGGGGCAACACGACTTTGGAAGGCAACTTTGGACTTGAGTATGGATCATCAGGCAACTTACAAGGCATCTTCAAGTCGCCTCCAGGACAGGAGGCTTTCCAGTGGCCAATCAAACAACAATCAGCTCTGTGGGAGGGAGGGGGAGGGGTTTGCCTGAGAAATGGATGTTCTCTTCCGGTAAAGGTGCTTCAGTTAAGACAGTGATCCGACTTCTGAGGCAACTTCCATTGAAATCTATGGGTACAAGTTGCCTACAAGTTGCATACAAGTCGGATTGAAGTAGTACAAAGAACTTTTTCTGAAGTCGGAGCAACTTCAGTAGTGTGTATTAAGATTGCTCCATTCACTTCCATTGATTTTCTCAACCACACGACTTGGGGAGACTTCAAGTCGGATCCCAGGTCGCCCCTGTGTGAACTGACTCTAACAATTGCATTTCAACTATTTTTGGTCTTCTCCTATTTATGTGAATATATGAAGTTTGTAAACTTTCTTAATGGAGACTCCCAAACATTTACTTCCCTGAACTCTGTGACACATATTTATTATGTCTTGTGGGTAGGCATTGCTGTGTCATACATTTTACAGAGCCTGCCTTTGAACTAAAGAGGTGTTGAAAGGAGGAGTTTCAGGAGGCGGAGTCAGTACAGGAATCACAGTTGTACGCAGCAAGGTACCATGTGATATGTAGTCCCTTAAGAAATTGAACGTAAACAGCAAAGGTGCACTTTTGGATATTTACTGTTTGCTGCCTGATAATTAAACTGCTTAGTTGTTGCATTATCACCATCTGATAGTGTTTGATTGCTGCTGTTATGCGTTGTTTATAATGCTTATAATGCTGTGGTATATCTTTCAACTGTCAGCTAATATAGCCTAACGTAATTTCCTGGTTGTTTCTCCATTGCACTGATTTCCTGCACACTCATCTGTGACAATATACTGTACTTTGCTTATAATAAACGGTGTGATGTCATTTTCTGGTGCATTTGCATTACTCTGTCTGAGGATTAAGCATTAAAAAATCCCAATCCCCCACACGATCCTAATCAGCTATTTCACGCTTCTATATAAACAGTTCAAAGCCGAGCTGTCAAAAAAAAGCCAGTGTTTATCAACATTCCTCAGTTCTGAGAGATAGAGAAGAAAAGAGATACAAAGTAACATTTGGTTCTTTTAGATCAAAGGAATGAACTTCGGTCTGTAAATTAGGTCAGTTTAACCAATTAGGCTTCATGTACACGGGACATTTTAAAACCTCTTCTGAACGATTTAACTTGACAGATAGTAACCAATGTTTAAAAAACATTCGTTGTGCCGCGTATGCATGCTGCGTTTAGCTCGTTTGCCTTTTAGAAGTGTTTTTTGCATTGCAAATAGTCTAAAATGTAGGCATATAGGCTCTGGCTTAGAAAGCATTCAGACCCATGGGTCAGAATTACAGTCAGGTGAAGAGAATTTTTGGGAGGTTAGCAATGATATCTCCCACATATCTATCATAAAAGGATTATTTTAACACCTTGACCACAATTATACAAGTAGTGCTGTTAGATGAGCTTCAGAACATGGACACAGGCTGCCTCAGGCAGGTGCTGGTGCAGGTGAACAGCTCACACTCAGCTCTTCGGGTGAGCTCCCTTTCTTCCCCCAGACTCTGAGCCATGCTGCCTTGAGAAGATGGAGGATGTGGGTGGAGCCAAAATCGACCAGGCACGAAGGAGGAAGAAGTTCCTCCTCCGCTCTGAATGCTGGGGCCTCGCCTCAGCCTTATGACGTGACGTCATTGGTTGCTAAATGGCAGGCAAGTCTAGCAACCAGTGCAGCGGCAAGCAGAGAGGCCAGCGGACTGTGCAGTAAAAGAGTCTAGGGAGTTTGGGTGATGCCGCTGCTGCTGAATGTAATAGTAAGTGCTTGCCACAGATTCTGTGCCCCCCTTTGTGGCAGCCTGCGGCGTCACGGTGCACCCCATGGCACTCGCCCAGGATCAGCCCTGAGTGTCCATGTGCAGACAACTTGCCCCTCCCATGCAGACTACCATGCATGTTGGTGCTTTGATTAGTGGCTCCATTATAATACTTTGCATAGGTACAATATATGATCTGAATGCACTACTACCTATGTTATTCATAGGTGTTTTGTGCATACCCCTGTTCTCTAGGTTTTAAAAATCAAATATCTATTTGTAATGGTGGTAGGCTGTTCTCCTTGTATTAATGTGGCTTCAAGGCCTGTTTCTGAAGCATCACATTGTACTACCACTGCTTAGCCTGGTAGAAGTATTTGAGGGTAGTTGTTTCTTCAATAGCCTTTTTTACCTTCCTCTATGTCTGTCCATTCCAATATCTTTATGTGTTACAGTGGTAGTAAACTCCTATGCATGTAGGTGTAGTAATTTCTTGTAGAGTTCAGAGGAGACCAGAAAACAAGTGTGAAAGAAAAGGGGGGTCCAGAGAGGAGAGGGAGAGCAAAGGTTAAGGAGGTGAGAAAACGTGTAGCACTACCCCTTCAGGAGCTGCTGATATGTTTGCCCAAGTGTTCCCTACTTTTCCTCCACAGCCAGGCACAAGGTAGTTGCACACAACTAGGTGCACGCTCACTTCAGCTCATTTCTCCAATGAGCAGTCTAGGGGAAATTGGCTGAAGTCTTTGCAGAAGGCAGATAAAGACTTCTCCACAGCAGTAGTAAACTGGTTGCAGAGCTGAGCAATATCCCTTAATCCTAGTACACAGTGGGTTGAATGAAATGAAAATATCAGCTATGGTCAGATCCGCTGTACTAACAACTCGATGATAGTACAGTGATCTCCCCCACTGAGCTATTGTGTTCTGACAGCCCTCACCCCGCCAATACACCAAAAAAACGCGCTCATGATCATCTACAGTTCATAATAGACCCAGTATTATTGGGAGAAGATAAAAGGTTCAAATAAAATGTTTAGGAAGAAAATCCATTTATTAAAGATGAACTCCAGAAATATAATAAAAAGTCTGTATACAAATATATACAAAGCTATATAAGCTGTGTACATCAGATGTAAATTCCACAGGCAGCTACCATCAAGTTCACGGGGTTAAACCTCACGGGTTCATTGAACATGCCATCAGATGGAAATAGCACTAAGAGTACCTTAAGGGCAGATGGTAGGGTGGCGGTGGTGAGAAGACAGCCATCCAACTCTCAACAGGAGCCTGACTTCAGGCAATCCGCATACCCGAAGTGTCACCGTGGGGTAGAAAGGACGGGATCATCCGACGAATCCCCCAGTCGGGGGCCCCAGCACGATGAGGTCTGGAGGGACAGCCACTCGTTTCGTCCGATCGTGATGACGTCACACGTCTGAGACGCCGCTCTTCGATAGAAACAGTGAAGCAGAGATGGAATTGCTGCCCTCTAATGGAAGATCCGTAGATTGCACACTCCCATGCAATATAGTGGAAGCTGCCAGCGGGATAACAATGTTTAAAATGAAGTTAATCTTGAAAACTTGAAGGATGGGTTAAACTTCCATAAAATAGGGGGATCAGGTAATAGCCTTGGCGACGCGTTTCGTGCTTCAAAGCGCTTTTTCAAAGTCTCACCCCGCCAAAACACTCTGGTCAGCGCTGATCAGGAGACAGTCGGCTGATGGTTTTCTGACAGACCGGCTGCCAAACACATGGGCCGTATGTTGGACAGTTTTTATTGAACCAGCCAATGTTGTCTGACGTTTGGCTCATGTGTACTAGGTTTTCGTAAAGTAGTGGACAGTCCTGGACAGAGCTCTAAGACCCTCAGCTGACCTTGTGTGGGCCCTCAGCTGTCTTAGAGCACAAGAAGGGGGTTAACTGTCTAAGGCTACTTAGGGTGTCTGTACTCTCAAGGCTCCTGAAGCACCACTGGTAGCATTCTCTCTCTCTGATACCAGACCAGATTCACTGTAGACTCTCCCTCTGTCACCTATGGTAGGACCAGGGTCAGCCACACAGACTTCAGGCTCTCAGGTCGCCCACCTGAAACCACATGGCATAAAGTGACGGAGGGTGCAGTGATGTTGGATCATTCCAATATTGACTATTCACCATTTCAGAGGAGAAATGATAGAAATTTGATAGTCTCAACGGTATATTCAATATATTCTACAGAAGCCAAGGATTTTCCTTACTGTAGATATTAAGTGAAGTGCTGAGAAAGTCTTTGAATTGTTAAAATCGTGTATAGATAATCCAGACGGGCCACATGTTTTGGAACTTCTCCATATTGTCTTTATCTATAACTATAAAGTGTTTTAAAACATAATCTTGTCTAATAATTCAGACCATTCTGCAGGAACCTATGACTTCCATACAGTAGCTTGCCTATGTCTCACCTAGCTGCAAAAAAGAATAAATCGGAGTAGCCTTTTCTCAGGTTCTCATCGAAAAGAAACTGCTAATTGTGGCAAGTTCAGTATGTTGTATAGATAAGCAGAATTATAGAGACCAATGATCTTAACCCAGAATGTGCACATACAGTGCTGTAAAGTGGTGACATTACCAACAAAGGTCAAAATAGCTAAAACAACATCTTTAAAAAGGAGGGCAACACTGCCAGTATGCATGTGTATCTCATTACAGATGCACTTTAGGGATGTGATTTGTCCTTGTAGTCTGCACAACGGATAGGCAGTATATCTAAAGAATCAATACTTTTGGTAGTTAGAAGGATATCAGGAATGCCTCCAGTAGGTCCCACTTTATTTGAAACAACAATCTGACAAGTCTCGTTTGTCAAGAGATCAGACACAGTCATATATATAAATGCCCCGTACACACGCTCGGGATTTCCAACGGGAAAAAGTCAGTCGGGAATCCCGACAGGAAAAAAGAGAGCTGGTTCTCTTTTTTTTTCCCGGCGGGTTTGGCAGTTTTCCCGTCTGAAAAACTGCGAGGGAGCATACACACGGCCGGGATTCCCGGCCAAAAGCTCTCCTCGCAGTTTTCCAGTCGGAAAACCCGGTCGTGTGTACGGGGCAAAAGTATATAACCCTTTTTTCCCCCCTATTATTTTCTATGAGGGTTAGCCAGCAAAGCATAAATGATGTAACGTCTTGTGCATAGTGGAAGTAAACTTCGATGGGTGAACGTTTGCTACATCCTGCAAATATTCACAGCATACTTGTAGCTTATGGCCCACCTACTGTCACCATTGCATCACCTGCAGCTGCCATATTCGCTATAGATTTTTCTGGGTCCCGTACCAATCCTCTTCAGCCATTCTGCATGCACTGATGATGTATCTCCTGTACATGCAAACAGGAATTACCTTGCCTTGGCACCTTGCCTAATTTTAGTCTCTTATAGATGCAGGAAAATGTCTTTGAAATTGCCCCAGCACCTTTTCAAATCCAATCCTGGGACAAGACCAGGGACAGACTTGGTCAGGGGACAGTGTCCTCAACCTGGGGACTGTCCCCTGAAACCGGGGATGTCTGGTCACCCTACTGTAGTCCAAGGGAGGGGCGAGCACGACACTCCACACCAGGGAGAAAGCCTCTCATTACTGTGTGGAGTTACAGACAGAGGGTTTTTATAGCGTCAGGGTACCCCCATATATTACCAAATACAGGTTTTAACTCCCTGATTTCCCCCAAGTTAACCCTTTCACCCGCTGTCACCAGTGATCACTGTATTAATGTCACGGGTGACGCTGGTTAGTTGGTTTGTTTTTATAGCGTCAGGGTACCCACCGTATATTACCTAATAAAGGTTTAACTCCTGATCACCCGGCGGGTGACATCAGTTAGGTTTTAGCATCAGTTACGTTCAGCGTCAGCCCCAGGCAGCGTCAGATTAGTACAAGTAGAACCATAGACCTCCCTTACTAGTATAGTGTCTGAACGGATCAATATCTTTGATCTGATCAGAACTATACTAGCGTCGCCAGTAGTTTAGGGTTCCCAAAAACACAGCGTTAGCAGGATCTACCCAGATAACTGCCAGCACCTGCATTTAGCCCCTCTGCCCAGCCCAGCCCACCCAAGCACAGTATCAATCAATCACTGTCACTTACGAAACACAACACACATGACTGCAGCATTTGCAGAGTCAGGCCTGATCCCTGAGAATAACAGTTTTTTTTTTGGAAGCTTTAGAAGAAGTCGCTGACAATCAGGTGCTCTTTTTGCTTGTGAGTCGCACTAGTTGTACCTATAAATTTAGAGACCAAAATGTCCAGACAGAGGTACACTAATACTAGTGAAGGGGCCTACACGTTGCTGAGCATGACAGATGAGAGTAAAGCGGAAGCCGCCTCACTGGCAGATTCAGGCTCAGTATACGAACCAGTAGAGAGCAGCGGCACCCTGACAGATAGCTCTGGTGACGAAGTTGTGGTCCCTACTAAGGTCAGGCGTTCCCAATCCCGTTCTTCTGTTGTTGAGGTGCAAGAACCGCAGGGCTCTCGTATGGAGCAGAGAGCCAGTACTAGTGCCTCTCATCCTTCTGGTGAACTGGCAAGAACCAGTGGCCTAGTACACACCAGTCGTACATCCAGCACTGCAGTATCACGTGGTGATGTGGCGAGTCCCATAAGTTCCATTCAAGCTGGTGCAGTGGCTAGCACAAGTCGTGCCCCACAGCCACCAAGAACACAAGACAGGCCTGTTGAGCCCATAGTGCCCTTCCTGCGGAATATGCAAATCCTAATTGGGAGCCCCCAACTTCTGCAGCACCCGTACTTCCCCCATTCACTGGCCAACCCGGAATTCATTTGGAAACAGTTGATTTTACGTCACTTGACTTTTATTCACTGTTTTTCACTGAAGATCTCTATAGATCTATTGTGGACCAAAGTAATTTTTATGCTGGTCAATTCATTGCCGCTAATCCCCAGTTGACCCTTGCCAGAGATTGGAAACCTATTAGAGTTTCTGAATTTAAGGCCTTTCTGGGCCTATCCCTCCTCATGGGATAGGCCCAGAAAGGACCTTTGTGTGAGGTACACAACTTCCTGTATACTTTTCATTTTTTGCCACCCATGTGCGCTTCTCCTCAGGGTCAACCTCAATCACTCACATAAACACACCAGCAATCTTTCCTTTAGCGGCCCCCGTCTCACTTATACGACAGCTTACTTTCTGCATGAAACAGAAGTCATTAATACCTTGCAGCTGTCTGGTGGCTTTGTAATAGGAGATGATAGTCCCAGTTATCCAAGGATTAATGTCACCAGGTGACTACTACACCATGCATATTCATCAAATAGATTTATTCTTTTAGCTAGCAAACTACGATGTAGGCACATAATGTTCAGTTAAAGCAGTATTAAACTGAAAAAACAAACATTTATTATATTGTAGTTTAACAATAGATTAGATGTGATGGCTGCATTCGTTTTCCCTTCAGGCTTTCTTTCCCTTATTTTTATCAGGTGATCAAGTCAGTATGTCGACAGGGGTGCTCACAGTGATCAGATTTTGTTTATTTATGTGAAACCTTTATCGCAAGGAAAAAAAATCTGTTGCTGGAACTGCTTATAAAGTTGGAGCTGGAGTTTGGCTTCAGTTTGTAAGTGTATTTAAATATGCTAGTGCATCTAAAACTCTTCATCCCCCATAGACAATGCTGCTGTCCAAAAATTGCTTCTTCACCCAGAGTGGGGGCACACTAATGCAGGAGGTGTGTTACTGGCCAGATCACCACCTAAAAACAGAGGTAAAAAGCCAAAAAAATAAAACTGATACAGCCACCACATCTAATTATTGGTAAGATACATTATATTACATTTTGGGTTTTACGGTTGAACTTCAGACAAACCCATACTTACACAAATTAGGTTCATAGATGGAAGCTGTTTAACTTGCCAAGTGATTTATACTGTCCATTCAGTTCTGAGGTTTACATAGTTCTGCCACACAGGACAACCCTGTGTGGCAAAGCAGGAGACCTGACTTTAGTCTGCAGTTGTTACACGTAAGCCGTTTATACATGGATTGAAATTCAGCTAATTTATCAGGGACTGGCCGAATTTCGATCCATGTATGGGCAGCTGAATTCCTGAATTTCAGCTTTAAATACCCTGGACCTTTGTATGCAAATATACTGCTAATATTTGTAATGGGGGGGGGAACTAATGCGCAAAACCACTCTAACCAAGGGCACTAAAAGCTAATAATTAAAATAATTATAATAAATAAATTAATAATTATAAGCAGCAGCCACTACTTAAAGGTGCTCACACACCGATGACAATATTGAAAAAGGGGGGGGGGGGGGGTGTAATGGCGCTTGCCAATTAAACAATAATAAATATCTAGCCAATTAAAAATAAACACACATATAACCTGAATAACTGACCAATGTATCCAATTAGAACGTGTTTCACTCCTAGTTCCTTATATCCCACCATACATCAACAACAATGATGAGAGGGATGGATAACGTGATAATACTGAAGTCCAAAATGTATGATTGACTAAAAATTATTTCAGTCATCAAAGAAATTCCACAATAAATGTGAGAAAAGATAAAGTGAAAAAAAACCTTAATGGGTATAAATAAAAACGTCCAGTGCAAAATAGAATAAATAGTGAAAAAGGTAAAATCCTAAATAAATAATCAGTAGATAATATCAGTAAATAATTTAAGCAAAACAGTCTATGGTGCACAAAACTCGTGCTCAATAAAATATATAAATATAAAAGTGTTCAATCAAAATAGCGGTGCTTCAACATAATTTCCAAAGTGTAAGGTGCTCCAAAAAAAGTCCGGTAATAAAGTGCTTGATTGTATATTCCCAAAGTGCAATAGTGCTTGAAAAATGATACTGCAATCCACCGCGCGATCACTTATAGCTAGATTCAGAAAGACTTAGGCTGGCGTATCAGTAGATACGCCAGCTTAAGTCTGAATCTGCGCTGACGCTAATTTAAGCGTATTCTGGTAACCAGATACGCTTAAATTAGGCTCAGATACGAGCGGCGTAAGTGTCTTACACCGTCGTATCCTAAAGTGTAATTTTTAGGCTGACCGCTAGGTGGCGCTTCCATTGCGGTCGGCATAGAATATGTAAATCACTAGATACGCCTATTCACGAACGTACGCACGGCCGACGCAGTACAGATACGCCGTTTACGTAACGCATTATCAGGCCTAAAGTTATTCCATCAAATAGCTGGAATAGTAATGTTAAGTATGGCCGTCGTTCCTGTGTCGAAATTCGAAAATTTTACGTCGTTTGCGTAAGTCGTCCATGAATAGGGATTTACGTCATTTACGTCCACGTCGAAACCAATAGGACCGTGTGGCGTACTTTGCCGCAATGCACACTGGGATATGTAGGCCAAAAAAACGTCAATCACGTCAGGTCAACCAAAATTAAAATAAAACACGCCCCCTCAGCCTATTTTGAATTAGGCGCACTTGCGCCAGCCGCATTTACGCTACGCCACCGTAACTTAGCAGGCAAGTACTTTGTGAATCATGTACTTGCCTCGCTAACTTACGGCGGCGTAGTGTAAACACGATACACTACGCCACCGCAAAGTTAGGGCGGGCTTTCTGAATCCACCTATTAGTGTAGTTGTGCAGAGCAAACTCCAGTGTATGGTAATGCTAGCCTCTCACCTTAAACAAGGCTATAATGAGCCTGCATTGATACCAAAGCCCAGCAGATTCCACTGCAGATCTGTGCCTCCAGGTCAGCCCTGTTGTTCCAATCGCCTAGCTGCAGGTCTCCCAGATTCTAAGGGATTTCTCTGTATAAACAGAAAAAAACACTGCGCTAACGTGTAAATAAATTAACAGTGAAAAATTGAATATCTGTGAAAAGCTGCCAGTATTAATTACTAAAATACCATAGTAAACAAAGAAACAAAAAACAAAATAATACGGCGCTAATAATTAAACCTGTGAAAAATATATGTGAAATATATCTCAAAAAGTTGAATAAACACTATGGAAATAAATGTGAGGTAAATAACCAAAAGAATGTGTGATCAAAAAATTTAAGATGGGTGAATTGACAATATGGTAATCAATGTAACAAATCCATCCAAATGAATAAATGAAGTGAAATAGAGATAGTCCATAAAAAATCAGTGCAATTAAGTCCGATTAAAGTGAGCATCTGTGATTAATCAGGAAAGGATCCTCCACCAGAAAGGTCACCCGATGTGTGGGAAATGAAATCTCCTTACCAGAGAAAAAGACCGGGCTTTCAACGGTCTAATTCGGCGTAAGGATGTTTAAAGTCTTCCTTGAAAAGACTATTCCAGACACTGCTATGAATCACCAGTGTTGATAACTCCAAAAGATAGGATCCCATTCAAATCCGCTCCAGTTTAATATTGGTGTTCATAAAAATAAAGAATGGTAGGAAACCACATAGTGCATTACTGTGTAAACATTAGGTTTTTAATAGAAACAGGTGTGCACTTACAGCAAAGACTTGGTAAACTTGCATGTGGGATATGGTATGGAGAGGATGGCGTTTCCTCAATCCTCCGTTTGCTTCGTATCTCCGTCCGTCACGTGTCTCTCCCTCTAGCGTGATGACGTCACTGTGGCTAAGCTCCTCCTACGCGTTTCGTCGCAATACGGACGTCTACGGGGATAGGCAGCCTATCCCACATGCAAGTTCTTTTGGTTATTTACCTCACATTTATTTCCATAGTGTTTATTCAACTTTTTGAGATATATTTCACATATATTTTTCACAGGTTTAATTATTAGCGCCGTATTATTTTTTTTTTTGTTTTTTTTTGTTTTTTCTCCCAGATTCTAACCAGATCGCTCCCAGAATGGCACTCAATGAAAGCACAGTAAAATCCCCATAGTGTAGTATGTATAACAGGATTTTAATAAAAATAATAATGCACTTACATTTAAAATAGCTACTATGATTAAGTGGCGTCGTTCAGCCACGCAACGCGTCAGGAAGGAGGAGAGCCGTCGGTGATGTCATCTCCACTCACGGCCGAGAGCGGAGACATCTGAGATACATATGCTGTTACTTCCCCATGCTGATTGTAGCTATTTTAAATGTAAGTGCATTATTATTTTTATTAAAATCGTGTTATACATACTACATTATGGGGATTCTACTGTGCTTTGGCATCAATACAGGCTCATTATAGCCTTGTTTAAGGTGAGAGGCTAGCATTACCATACACTGGAGTTTGCTCTGCACAACTACACATGAAGTGATCGTGCGGTGGATTATTAGTATCATTATTCAAGCACTATTGCACTTTGGGAATATACAATCAAGCACTTTATTACCGGACTTTTTTTGGAGCACCTTACACTTTGGAAATTATGTTGAAGCACCGCTATTTTGATTGAACACTTTTATATTTATATATTTTATTTAGCACAAGTTTTGTGCACCATAGACTGTTTTGCTTAAATTATTTACTGATATTATCTACTGATTATTTATTTTGGATTTTACCTTTTTCACTATTTATTCTATTTTGCACTGGACGTTTTGATTTATAACCATTAAGGGTTTTTTTCACTTTATCTTTTCTCACATTTAGTGTGGAATTTCTTTGATGACCGAAATAATTTTTTGTCAATCATACATTTTGGACTTCAGTATTATCACGTTATCCATCCCTCTCATTATTGTTGTTGATGTATGGTGGGACATAAGTTCGTTCCCGCTTCGATTTTTAAATTTTTTACGTCGTTTGTGTAAGTCGTTCGCGAATAGGGCTGGACGTAATTAACGTTCACGTCGAAACCAATACGTCGTTGCGCCGTACTTGGGAGCAATGCACACTGGGATATGTACACGGACGGTGTATGCGCCGTCCGTACAAAACGTCAGTCACGTCAGGTCATCATATATTTACATAAAACACTCCCCCCTTCCACATTTAAATTACGCGCGCTTACGCCGGCCCCATTTACGCTACGCCGCCGCAACTTACGGAGCAAGTGCTTTGTGAATACTGCACTTGCTCCTGTAAGTTGTGTCGGCGTAGCGTAAATACGATACGCTGCGCCGCCGTAACCATGCGCGCCCCTACCTGAATCTAGCCCAATATATTTTACTTTTTGCTATAATAAATATCCCAATTTAAAAAAAAATATAAAAAAAATGTCCTCAGTTTAAGCCTATCTGTATTATTCTACATATTTTTGGTAAACAAAAAAAATAACGCAATAAGCGTATATTGATTGTGTAGCGCTACCCCCGAAGGAGCCGCTGGTTTGTTTTGGGATCTACTCTCTTTTGATTTGACTCACCCCTATTTAAACCGCTCGAACCCTCCCTTGACACATCAAAAGTCTAGTGGGTACAGTATTGTGACCTCTGCTGGGCGGGGGTCACAATAGCAGGTATACAATATACAGTGACAATAAACAATAGTATTACCTGCTTTCATGGAAGGTCCCTCCAGACGAGAAAACACACTTCACACAGTGGATATATTTAAATCAGAAAAGATAAGTTTACTTTATATGAACAAACAACTGTTAGATAATATCTCTCTATGATTCCGCAAGGGCCCTTGCAGGAATCAGCAATTAAGATAGCAAATAAAGGGTCAAACTAAAGAATAGTGCTATTCACTTAAACTAAGGTAGGAAGTCTATGCTCGCGAGCTCCCTCTAGCGGGCAGTTCCGCAGAACAGTTAATATCACGTTGCGGCTGGTTGGTGCACGTTAAATTTGTAATCCACAAGTGGCAAACAGTGAAAGAAAAGACACAACAAAGTATCGGGAACAGTAAACATTGGTGAACTGATCGCTCGTCAGCGTCAGTCACTTCTATGAACACTTAAACAGTTAATTGGGCCTCTAAGTTTCAGCCGGAGGACGAACGTATGTCTGCGGCCTGTGGGGTGGCACTAAGGTGTCTGTCTAAGTGGAAGTCAAAATGTACTCTCTCACCCGACAGGCCGACCCGCCTGAATTCTCCTCAGAAGGTGCGTTAGTGAAACGCTGTTCCACAGCACAAGGATCCCGGACGAGAGTGGCTCCACTGTTTCAGTTGTCAGCTGGGCTGCCTCTTCGATCTTTGGGAACACGGGCTGGATGCTGGAGTCTGGAGCCTGGATTCACGTAGATCGGCGCATTTTTATGCGGGCGTAGCGCATCTAATATGCGCTACGTCGACGTAAAGTAGAGAGGCAAGAACAGTATTTACAAAGCACTCGCTCCCAACGTTGCGCCAGCGTAGCGTAAATTCCGAGGCGTAAGCCCGCCTAATTCAAAGTAGGTGGATGGTGGGCGTGATCCATTTAAATGAACCGTGACCCCATGCAAATGATGGGCCGAACGAACGGCGCATGCGCCGTCCCGTGGACGCTTCCCTGCGCATGCTCAGAATCACGTCGGATCGAACGCCTAAGATACGTCGAATCACTGAACGTAACCTACACCCAGCCCTATTCACGTAGTACTACGTAAACGACGTAAAATATGACGGCTGTTCCGTCGTCCATACCTTTGCATGGGATGCGCCTCCTATATGTGGAATAACTTTACGCCGGACGTACGCCTTACGTAAACGGCGTATATTACTGCGACGGGCGCAAGTACGTTCGTGAATCAGCGTATCTCAGTCATTTGCACATTCGACGCCTAAATCAATGGAAGCGCCCCTTGCGGCCAGCGTAAATATGCGCAGACGATACGACGGCGTAGGAAACTTACGTCGGTCGGATGAAGCCTAATTTTAGGCGTATCTAGTTCTATGGGCACGGCGCATAGATACGACGGCGCACATTGACACTTACGCGGCGTATCTGTAGATACGCCGGCGTAAGTGTTACATAAATCCAGGCCATCGTGTCTACAAAATAGGGGATAGAATGATGGCATTTTTATTATTATTAATTTTTTTACTAGTAATGGCGGCGATCTGCGATTTTTATCAGGACTTCGACATTATGGCGGACTAATCGGACAGTTTTGACACATTTTTGGGACCATTGGCAATTTTACAGCGAACAGTGCTATGAAAATGCACTGATTTCTGTAAAAATGTCACTGGCAGTGAAGGGGTTAACACTAGGGGGTGATCAAGGGGTTAATTGTGTTCCCTCACTGTGTTCTTACTGAAGGGGGGTGGGACTTACTAGGGGAAATGACAGATCGCTGTTCATACATTGTATGAACATACAATCAGTCATTTCTCCCCTAAAAGAACCCGGGAGCTGTGTGTTTACAAAGTGGCCACAGGGCGAAGCGACGTAACGTAACGTCGTTTTGTCCAGCTGAGCCATGTTGCCACAGTAAAACTGCTGTGGCTGGTCAGCAAGTAATTAAATATAATGTAGAAAAATTGAGCACAAGGAACAGTACATTTAAGTGTCCCCTGTGCAGGTGCCAGCTGTGAAAAGTGAAATTTGAACTCCTCTGCACCCCCCATACCCTGCAGTCGTAATCTTCTAGTGCTGTGGAGAGTAAATACGAGCATTGGACCTGTCACAGGTACTTATCAAGACTGCCACCTTCTCCAGTCATATAAGCTGTACTATAGCGTCCATTATTTTAAAAGCAATCTGTGAATCTATAGAATGGAGGACCGACAGATGAGTGAAAGGTCTGCCTTATCCATTCATACTTTGCTTTTCATTCATGGAAGCTATAGTACAGCTTATATGACTGGAGAAGGTGGCAGTCTTGATAAGTACCTGTGACAGGTCCAGTCCTTGTATTAGCCCCTACAGCACTTTAAAGGGGTTTTCCACCTTTTTTTAAGTTTATTAAAAGTCAGCAGCTACAAAAAGTGTAGCTGCTGGCTTTTAATAAACTGACACTTACCTGCTCCACGGCTCCAGAGACGCGCCGGCCGGGGCTCCGCTCCTCGCCCCCCCTCGCCGGCCGGCGTCTTCATTCTTAGTGTGGGCACCCGGCAGTGACAGCTTTTGGCTTCACGGCCGGGCACCCACTGCACATGCGCGAGCGGCGCGGCGCCGTCCGATTGAACAGGCGCTCGCCTACAGGGAGGGGCTGTGAAAAGGCGATTAAGCTAATCGCCTTTCCAGCCCCTTGGCGGAAGGAGGAAATGGGACAGGAAGTCCCCTTCTCCTGAAGCCCCCACTCCCCCCCCAAAAAAATTACATGCCAAATGTGGCATGTAAGGGGGCGATGAGTGGGTTAAGAGGAAGTTCCATTTTTAGGTGGAACTCCTCTTTAACTTCTCCAGGAGGAGCTTAGCCGTAGTGACGTCATCACGCTAGACGGAGAGACACGTGACGAACGGAGACACGAAGCAGACGGAGGATTCGAGGAAACGCCATCCTCTCCACGCCATATCCCACATGCGATTATACCAAGTCATCATTGTAAGTGTACACCTGTTTTTATTAAATCAACTTTTTACACAGTAGCGCACTATGTGGTTTCCCATCATTCTCTATTTTATGAATTCATCAAACGCCAATGCTCACTGGAGTGGATTTGATTAGGATCTTGTCCCTTGGAGTTCTTGTGCTGGTGTTAGTAGCAATATCTGGAGTAGTCTTTTCAGGGAAGACTTTAAACATCCTCATATCCTATAAGACCGTTGAAAGCCCGGTCTTTTTCTCTGGTAAGGAGATTTCATTTCCCACGTATTGGGTGTCTTTTCTCTTCATCTTCGGTGGAGGATCTTTTTACATGCAGATACTGGTGGTTATTTAGATGGACTCAACTCACTGATTTTCTATGGACTATTTTTTCTTTTATACTCATTCATTCATTTGGATGGGTCTGATACTTTGAATTTTGCAATTAATTTTTTAATTCACTTATTATGTTCACTCATATTATTATTGGCTTTTTGTTTCACATACATATTTTTCACAGGTCAAGTTAATAGCGCTGTATTATCTTTTTTTTTTTTTTTTTTGCTTTTTTGTTTACTATGGTATTTAGTAATTAATACTGGCAGCTTTTTATTTCATTTCACATGGTTCGATATTTAATTGATTTCACTCGTTAGCGCAGTGTTTTTTCTGTTTACACAGAGAAATCCCTTTCCATACTCTGTTCTTTAGATAAGCCTTACATGCACCCAGGGCCGGCCTTTGGGGTGTGCGAGCTGTGCGGCCGCACAGGGCGCCATGGGCAGCAGGGGCGCCGTGCGGCCATCCAGAGGCGTACTAAGGGGGGCGAGCCGCCCCCCCGGGTACCACACACTGGGGGGGTGTCAGACCGGCACCACCTCCGCGATTGTATTACACCCGCGGTGGCACTCGCACTAAAGCGGGGCTGCACTGAACGGGGGGGCTGCACTGAATGGGGGGATGCACTGAACGGGGGGGGGGCTGCTTTGTGTATGTTTAGGTGACCAGGGGGCCAGGGGTGAGGATGGGGGGGTGGCGCCACAGGATTAGCTCGCACAGGGCGCCTGAACACCTAAGGCCGGCCCTGCATGCACCCCTTTGGAGACTTCAGACCAGGCAGTTTATATGAACAAATAAAGATCTTTTAATGAGGTAGTTGCAGGTAACAAGTAACAGTTCTCAAAGACATCTTCCACACACTTTCCTATACACAGTTCTCTAGTGGCCCTATATAGCACCTCATGAGGTGCCTCCTACCTTAGGCAGACGGGGGGGTGCTGAAGCTGTGGCAGGCTGGCACTTACTGTTACATCCAGCAGCAGCGCCGCCCCAACTCTCTAGACTCTCTTATTGCACAGTCCGCTGGCCTCTCTACTGTCCACAGTACTTGTTACTAGACTCTCTTGCCGCCTGGCGTCTAGCAACCAGTTACATCACATCCTGAGGTAAGGCCCCAGCATTCATAGCAGAGGAAAAACTTCTTCCTCCTTTGCGCCTGGTCAATTTTGGCACCACCCACCTCCTCAATATACTCCAGCCAGCGCGGTTTTTATATGGACTTGTGTGTCATTTTTAAGGATTGGACTGTTTACCACTATTATTTATTATGCATGTTTTATGCACTTATGCATCTTTTTTAATCATGCGATTTTTTTTTTTTATGCAATTTATATTTTTTGGAATCATTCTTTATATATATTTAGGTTTATGGGCAAACCTCTTTTCTTCTAACTTTAATGAATGGCCACGTGTCTTGATAAACTCCCTTCTACAAAATGTTTTATCCCTATTGTGAGGTCACCATTATGGTATTTGTAATTTGAAATCATACCCCCTCTAGAGCGTCTCTTCTCCAGAGAGAATAAGTTCAGTGCTTGCAACCTTTCTTCTTAACCACTTCAGCCCCGGACCATTTTGCTGGTCAATGACCGGGCCACTTTTTGTGATTCGGCACTGCGTCTCTTTAACTGACAATTGCGCGGTCGTGCAACGTGGCTTCCAAACAAAATTGGTGTCCTTTTTTTCCCACAAATAGAGATTTCTTTTGGTGGTATTTGATCACCTCTGCGGTATTATTTTTTGCGCTATAAACAAAAATAGAGCGACAATTTTTTAAAAAAAAATAATATATTTAACTTTTTGCTGTAATAAATATCCCCCAAAAATATATATAAAAAAAATGTTTTCCTCAGTTTAGGCTGATACGTATTCTTCTACATATTTTTCTTAAAAAAAATCGCAATAAGCGTTTATTGATTGGTTTGCGCAAAAGTTATAGCGTCTACAAAATAGGGGATAGTTTTATGGCATTTTTATTAATATATTTTTTTTTTTACTAGTAATGGCGGCGATCTGCGATTTTTATCGGTACTACGATCTTATGGCGGACACTTTTTACACATTTTTGGGACCATTGGCATTTTTATAGAAATCAGTGCTATAAAAATGCATTGATTACTGTAAAAATGTCACTGGCAGGGAAGGGGTTAATACTAGGGGGCGAGGAAGGGGTTAATTATGTTCCCTTATTGTGTTCTAACTGAAGGGGGTGGGACTGTATGAACATGCGATCAGTCATTTCTCCCCCTGACAGGACCGGGAGCTGTGTGTTTACACACAGCTCCCGGTTCTCGCTCTGTAACGAGCTATCGCGGGTGCCCGACGGTGATCGCGCCCACCGGGCACGCACGTCAGCACCAGGGGTGAGCAGGGGGCACGCGCGCGCCCCTAGTGGCTGAAATGCATAACCACGTTATATTACGTGATTTTGCGCAGCTGAGCCGACCTGCCGCCGTAAAACTGCAGTGGGCGGTCGTCAAGCGGTTAACTAATATCCTCCAGACCCTTTATTAGCTTCGTTGCCCTTTTTTGTACTCGCTCCATTTCCAGTACATACTTCCTGAGGACTGGTGCCCAGAACTGGACAGCATACCACAGATGCAGCCAGACCAGAGTCTTGTAGAGCGGGAGAATTATCATTTTATCTCTGGAGTTAATAACTTTTTTAATTACTTTTTTGAACAAAACGCAGCGTTAATGAAAGGATAGTGCACACACAACTATACAAAGTAAGGGGGATATGTGTCCAGTAAGTGATGTAGATATCTGCAAACAAATAGTACAAGTAAATATATATAAATAATGATTCCAAAAAATATAAAATGCATCAAAAGAAATCGCATGATTAAAAAAATTGCATCACACTATAGTGCATAAGTGCATAAAACATGCATAATAAATAATAGTGGTAAACAGTCCAATCCTTAAAAATGACACACAAGTCCATATAAAAAGTATTCTAAGGTGTTTCATTGTGGATAAAAAATGAATGAAAAATTCCACAGTGCTTTAGTGCATGTAATCAGTAGCAGCAATCCAAGGGTGATGTATAATACAGTTCATACAACAACACACGGCCCAGTGGGTGATCCAAAAGTCATGCCAAGGTGTAGTCACACAGGATTCTCCCCTATTGTAATGGACGCTCACCTTAGAGCGTGCGACCTTGCAACTAAGCTTGGTCTGTGCACGCTTATGAACCACACCTGGGTTCTAATGGATAATCCTGGGTTCCTGGTTCCTTGGCAGGCAGCTCCAGATCATAGAATATATAAGAAAAAAACCCGGGTGCAAGTAACATTTAAACAATATTCATTTAAATAAAAAGAGAGATCCCTTGCCCGGGTATTCACATACTGCAGGTGCGACAGTGCACCACTCTATAACAGGCTCGTAGCGAGATGTACAGATCGGGATATGGTAAACAGTCCTCTTAGCCTCACACAGACTCTCCTGCCGTCCTGTCCCCTCCCATACGCGTGACGATACAGGGAGTTTCGTATCTTCTTCAGGGGGAACATTTTAATGCATGCCAATATTCAGTTTGCTTTGTTAGCATTCCATGCCATTGCTGAGCCTATCATCTACTAGGTGAGTGACAAAGACCTTATAGGATAAGGTAATTCCCAGCAATAATACAGTGGTCATATCACTTATCTCAGTTGTAGTCCACTGCAATCTTGTAAAATCACTATCACAATAGAGTTTAGCTTTAGAAATTCAATTTGTTTCCTTCTGGAAATACACAAATTCTGCCAGATCCTATGGTAGTCAGTCTTTCAACCATCTAGATAAGACATGTCAAACTCAAATAAGAATTAAAGGGTTTGTAAAGGATTATTTTTTTTTATCTTAATAGCTTCCTTTACCTTAATGCAGTGCTGTTTTCATGTCCTCGTTGTTCGTTTTTGCTCTCAAGTTGCTGTAAATCTTCTCTGATCTCCACACTTCCTGGTTGTCTGTTTCCTGATAACCACAGTGCTGGGAGCTTTCTCTCTGTAGTCACTAATCAAGGAGGTGTGATTACTGTGGGCCAGATTCTCGTAGTTTGGCGTATTTTTGTGCGGGCGTAACGTAACCTATTTACGTTACGCCTCCGCAACTTAGACGGGCAAGTGCTGTATTCTCAAAGCACTTGCTCTGTAAGTTGCGGCGGCTTATCGTAAATAGGCCGGCGTAAGCCCGCCTAATTCAAATTTGGAACAGGTGGCGTGTTTTATGTAAATAACTTGTGACCCGACGTGATTGACGTTTTTCACGAACGGCGCATGCGCCGTCCGTGGAATATCCCAGTGTGCATTGCTCTAAAGTACGCCGCAAGGACGTATTGGTTTTGAAGTCCAGCCCCATTCACGGACGACTTACGTAAACGACGTAAAATATTCAAAATTTGACGCGGGAACCACTTCCATACTTAACATTGGTACGCCGCATGTACGCCACCATATAGCAGGGGTAACTTTACGCCGGGAAAAGCCTAACGTAAACGGCGTATCTGTACTGCGTCGGCCGGGCGTACGTTCGTGAATTTGCGTATCTAGCTGATTTACATATTTCTAAGCGTAAATCAGCGTAAACGCCCCTAGCGGCCAGCGTAAATATGCAGTTAAGATCCGACGGCGTAACAGACTTACGCCGGTCGGATCTAATAGAAATCTATGCGTAACTGATTCTAAGAATCAGGCGCATAGATACGACCGCCCAGACTCAGAGATACGACAGCGTATCTGGAGATACGCCGTCGTATCTCTTTTGAGAATCTGGCCCTGTGTGTCTAAAACCCCTCAGCACCAATCAGTTTCGTTTTCCAAACCATCACTGCCCTGTATTGGCTCTGTGGCTCTGTACATCACAGAAGCAGGAAACAACATGCAAAAACGAAACTAAAACTGCAGGTACATTATATGATTGATTTTTATCTATTTGTAATCATTTTTAAAAGGAATCAGTTAACTATTATGTCTCTATACCATGTAAACAGTCATTTCAGCAAAAAAAAAAAAAATTCCTTACTAAAAACTAAGTAGAATAATTCTGCAGAGAGCCACAGATCTACCAAAGACACGCAGTCAATAATAACTACTATAACTACTATTTTTTAAATATTGTATTGATGAAAAAGGTGCCAGAAAGTAGATTTTTGAAATATTCAGTTGCAAAATGATGCCAAAAAATGTAGGCTTTGTGAGATATGGAATATTTCAAAGCCTCACTCAATTTGGATATTTAAACAGATTAAAGTCTCAAAAGACACAGTTAGGGGGGCGCGTTCACCCCCCAAAAACACCCCTCTGGCATAGACAGCATAACGTTGCATTCACAAAAACAAAATTTGAATATTTTCCAGTACAGTGGGAGCCTCAAGACTTTGTATCAGCACAACTGAACAAAATAAATAATTCACACTACTGTATTTAGAATCTGATTTTGTTGTGCTGACTGTCCATCTCCAGTTAGCCTGCCTGCAAACAAATACATAATCAATAAAACAATACGCAAGCCAGACTACCAGAAAGTAAAGTAAGTAAAAAAAAAATCTATGAAAATTAGGGGAAAAAAATCGAATTTCCAGTCCTGACCCGTTCCTAAACCCGACCCATTCATATCAAATTATAACTGTGAATTTTAAACCCAAAGACATACACTGTAGAGGGAGGATTAAAGACTCGAGTAGTTGTATACAATCAGGGTTTCTGCAATGAGTACAATATAGCACATAGATGGAGTATAGATTTATTTGCTGTCATAGCATATTGGGATGTGCACTAGTCCAACACAAAGAGACATAATAATAAAAAAAAAAATAGTAAGTCCAAATCAGTTTAATACTTTGTTATATATTTTTCTTTCAGAAGTAAAAAAAAAAAACCATAGGCCCAGATTCTCAAAGGCGTTACGACGGCGCAACACCATTGCAACACCATTTGCGCCGTCGTAAGTCCTAATCTGGCCCCAGGTATCTATGCGACTGATTCTTAGAATCAGTTACGCATAGATACCCATTAGATCTGACAGGCGTAAGGCTCTTACGCTGTCAGATCTTAAATGCAATTTTTTTTCCCGCCGCTAGGTGTCGCCGACGTCGCTCTCCCCGTCGCTTATGTAAATTAGCAAATTTAACGACGAAAAAACGACGATTCCCGAACGTACGCACGCTCGACACAGAGAATTTACGACGTTTCCGTAGCCTTTGCGACACGTAAAATTGCCCCTGGGTCTATGAGGCGCAGCCAATGTTAAGTATGGCCGTCGTTCCCGCGTCGAAATTTAAAAAATCGACGTCGTTTGCGTAAGACGTCTGTGAATGGCGCTGGACGCCATTTACGTTAACGTCTAAGCAAATGACGTCGGTGCGACGTCATTTAGCGCAATGCACATCGGGTAATTTACCCGACGGAGCATGCGCAGTACGCTCAGCGCAGGAATGCGCCGAGCGCTTTTACGATACACCGATGCAAGTTTACAGGTAAGTGTTCTGAGAATCAGGCACTTATGCTGTAAACCTGCGGCGGTGTAACGTAAATCACATATGTTACGCTGCCCAGGAGCAACGTAATTATATGTGAATCTGGGCCATAATGGTGCAAAGAAAAAAAAAACTCTGGACCCCACCAAGTACAATCAAAGTATTGTCTAATGTCAGTGACCTCACTAAAAATTATATTATTTTACCTTAAGATGCAATTTCATGAGAGAGAACCACGTAATGCAGAACGAAGATTTAGAACTGGTATATGGGGAAGACTTAGATATATGGAGACGTAATCAGTTGAGAACGTTTTTAGGATCTCTGAAGACCCACGAGGCAGAAATAGGGACTCCGTCCAAATTTGAGGAAATCTGTTTAAAAAAAGAACCATCGAGACATATGCTATCATATATGTATACCTTATTGATCGAATCAAAGGCGCCACGAGAGCTTGTCTTCATACAGGCATGGGAAAGGGATCTGGGCGTTAAGTTTTCAGATACTCAGAAAAATAAGATCTTTGCATTTATACATAAAGCCTCAATCGCATCTAGGTACCAGGAGGGGGGATATAAAGTTATGACAAGGTGGTACAGGACACCAACAATACTAAATCGTTTTTTTCCCACTACGTCAAAAATTTGCTGGAGATGTCAGAAAGAGGAGGGCACCATGGTACACATATTCTGGGAATGTCTGGTGATAAGAGAATTCTGGAGGATGGTCTCGGAGACAATCCGGGAAATTACCGGGATAAACTTAGGAGACAGACCTGCGGCGTTCTTGTTACTCGACATTCCCATATCAATGGAAAACTATAAACAATCTCTAATCCGTCACTTGATAACAGCCGCAAAGGCGTGTATACCTATCCTATGGAAGAGTACCGCCTCCCCAACAAAACTGCAATGGCTTAGCAGAATAAATGAGATACAGATGATGGAAAACCTCACAATGGGAATACAGGAACGAGAGGAGACCTATTGGAGGACCTGGACTCCATTCATTTAATATAGGGAGCGGAGCTTATAGGGGGGGGGAGGGGGGAGAGACGGGGGAGAGACCGGGGACAGATGCATTTCTTCTTTTTTTTTCTTGTTTTTTTTTTTTTTTTTTTTTGTTTTGGGTGGGGAGGGAGGGAGGATTTTTGGGTGGACGATTAACATTTCCTCGGGCTTAGAACACCCCCTTGGAGGATAGCAGACGAAAATAGCGGGTTCACCAAGGATAGGGGACCTGGGCCAGTACAGAGGAGATTAGAAATGTAATAGGAGGCGGAAATATAGAGTATATGAGATGCTAAGGTGAAGATTACAAGGAATGTTATAAGGCTGTAAAATAGAGTTTATGAGATGTTAAGGAGAAGATCTCAATGAATGTTATAATGATGTAGAGATTGTAAAAGCTGTACCTATTGTGTCATGTCTGTGGAAGGAACAGAGGAAAAGAGAAAAAAAGATATACAAAATAAAGAATTATAAAAAAAAAAAAAAGATGCAATTTAAAGTAAAAAAACATAATTTTAAATAGCCTTCAATTATTGGCAAGCACCACCACCTATGGTAGAGAATTTTAATGTGTGACCACTCTTGGGACACTAAAAGGGAGATTGTGCTGCTTTCACTTAGTGGGTACTTCTTGGTGAAGTGGCCTGAAGGAGAAAGCATCCAGAGTAATAATAAATTCAGTCCAATAAACTTGGATTCTGGATATGCTGGATGTGCCAGTGCCCATATGAAGTCATCATTTTGTTGTATATACTGTAGTTAATTCGGGCTGTTTCATGAAATATGGAGGAAAGAACAAAATAAATAAAATAGAGTGGTTCAATTTCATGAAATAAGACAATACGAAAGAAAACAGACTGATTGTCCAGTGGGCCAGTGCCCATATGCAGTCATCATTTTGCTGTGTAGTTCATTGGGTCTGTTTCATGAAATACGGAGGAAATACAATAAAAAAGAAGAGTTTTTTTCAAGATCTTAAAGCATTTGTTAACCTAAAAAGAAAAATGGATCCTGTCCCTTTGAAGCATGTTATACAAGCACAGTGCTTGTGCTGTGTAATTTGGCCCCTTGTACCACCTGAAATACCTGGCTGATCCTGCCAGTTTCTACCCTCCCCCCTGTAAGCTGGCCATGGTTAATCATGGCTGCTGAGCCATGACACCGTGGTCAGTTTACATGCTTCCGTTATCCGCAGCTCTCCTCTGTCCTCTGCCCCCCTCCCCTCCCTGCCCATCAGCTAGTGACAGTGACCACCCCCTCCTGCTGCTGAAATAACTCTGATCTGTTTATACTATCCTCACTGTCTCCTAATGACAGGTGTGCCAGTGTGTGTAAAATAAAAAGCAGTATATACCAGATTTCAGAGCTGGCCGGCGCTCACGTGACTGGCCGGCTCTTTCCTCCTCCCCTCTTGACTGAAGTCAGTGGGGATCCTTGGCCCGCCCACTCTAGCTGTCAGATGGGGAGAGAAGAGAGCCAACTAGTCACTCTGAAATCTGGTTTATACTGCTTTTTGTGTATAAATCACACACATGGGGGCACCAGTCATTATGAGACAGTGAGAATAGTATAAACAGGTCAGAGTGGCTTAACAACCACTTTAATTATTTATTTTTTTCATTTTAAGGGTACTTCTCAGTCACAATTAACATTTTTAGATGTCCCATATAAGGCTTGGTTCACACATATGAGAATTGGATCCGGGCTTCCCCTTATCCAATTTGCATGACAGGCGGTGTGATCGGCTGTCAATGGAGCTGGTTCACACAGGTCCGAGGCAGCCGCGGTCCGGATTGCAGAAGGGTTCTGTTCGGTCTTCTGTCCGGTTCAGGTGCGAATTCAGACAAAAATTTGGACCTCAATCGCACCTGAACCAGTACAGTACAGAAACACACCGGACCACTGGCTATGAACCATGGCTACAGACATGCCAAATCCTCTCTTCTTGAATTCAGGTCTATTTTAAGTCCTTTATGACAACTGGGGTAGATTCAGGTAGCAATTGCATCTGCGTAACCATAGTTACGCAGCGCAATTGCTTACTTGCGCCGGCGTCTCGAATGCTCCTGATTCAGGAACCTCGATACGCCGACTGCAGCCTAAGATATGACTGGCATAAGGCTAGGCTGCATTCTTACGATGGCCGCTAGGGGCTTTCCCGTAGTGGTCAGCGTATAGTATGCAAATTGCATACTAACGCCGATTCACAACCCTACGCGAGCCCTGCGTACGCAGTTTACGTTGTTTCCGTTCATCGGGTTCCGCGTAAGGCTGCTCCTGCTATTAGCAGGGGCAGCCAATGCTACGTATACCGGTCGTTCCCGCGTCGCAAATTTAAAATTTAACGTCGTTTGTGTAAGTGAATCGTGAATGGCGCTGGACGCCATTTACGTTCACTTTGAAGCAAATGGCGTCCTTGCGACGTCATTTGCCGCAATGCACGTCGGGAAAGTTTCCCGACGGAGCATGCGCACTACGCTCGGCGCGGGAACGCGCCTAATTTTAATGATCCACGCCCCCTATGGGATCATTTAAATTACACGCGCTTACGCCGGGCAGTTTTACGGAGCGCTCACGCAAATTACGGAGCAGTACTGCTCCGTGAATCAAGCGTAGCGCAGGTAATTTACGGAGGCGCATCGGCAAAACGGTACGCTGCGCCTCCGTAAGAAAAGCGCAAAGCTACCTGAATCTGGCCCACTGTTTTTTGTATTTTTAGCATATATTACTTCCTACACAGTATTGTTTAATTTTATTATACCAATAATAATGAAATGCACACAAAATATTTCTAAACAATCAGATGCTTACACAAAGTTTAAAATATTCTTGAAACTTTCAAAATAAATTTAATTTAAAGTTTATCTGAACCCCACATTCCTTTTTTCCTTTTTGATCGAATGCAGAAAGGTTAGAGACCCCTTTAGGTTTTACTGCTATCCAGGGCTCCATTTCCCCTCACCTTTGGTTGTGGAGACAACCTTTCACCAGTCAGGAAGTGGGGGGAAATCTATAGCAGGGACACAGACAACAATAAAAAGCTTACATGGGATCTAGCATATCCAAAATTTACTTAAAGGGGTTGTAATGGTACATTTTTTTCCTAAATAGCTTCCTTTACCTTAGTGCTGTCCTCCTTCACTCACCTCATCCTTCCATTTTGCTTTTAAATGTCCTTATTTCTTCTGAGAAATCCTCACTTCCTGTTCTGTCTGTAACTCCACACAGTAATGCAAGGCTTTCTCCCTGGTGTGGAGTGTAGTGCTCGCCCCTCCCTTGGACTACAGGAGAGTCAGGACGCCCACTAACACACAGCTCCTTTCTCTATCTGCAACCTAGAGAGCGTCCTGATTCTCCTGTAGTCCAAGGGAGGGGGCGCTGCGGTCTGTGACTGGCCCCAAAGCCTTCTAAGACCTGTCATATGTCCCAGAAGACTTCAGAAGGGAGAAGAATGGAAGTAGGAGCAGGTAACTGTCAAATTTGAGTACCTACTCCCCGCCTCCCCAAAAGCTCCATTTCACAAACAGGAGACGGGGAGGAGGCCCTAAAGCAGAAGTTCCACTTTTGGGTGAAACTCCGCTTTAATAAAAAGCATCATACTTCTCAATGCGTTTCTGTAAGAGAGATTTTTGTCACTTTCTTTTCTGAGGACAACCTTTTACCAGACAAGAAGGGAGGAATCTCTGATGAAAGTAAATAATAATAGGGGTTCTGGGTCTTTCCCACACTATCCTTTCCATATGATTGAGAGACATGCCTAAAATGAAACAACTTGCTGTGCTACCATAGTCCTATGGGAATCCTGCACCATATGTTACATTTTCATAAGTTCAAAAAAATGACTGTTGACCCAAAGACATCATAACTTCCAGTTAAAATCAGAGTTTAGATATTTGAAACACATATTGACATATAAACATAAAGAATTGGAACACAAATCATTATTTTTATAATGATTTGTTTAATTGAATTGTGTTTTATTTTTTGTTTATTTTTATTGACATGAAGATTTTAGTAGCTTTTACAGAGCTGGGTGGTAGCTGTGGAATTGATGACGGTAAACATTACGCCCTCCTCAGTGCTGGGACAAGGCCATTTAGAGCCCAGGGCGAACATGCCAAACTGTGCCCCCCCCCCCCCACCCCCAAGATGAATGAGCAACCCCCCCCCCCCCCCAAAAGAAAAATTGAACACTAATCTGCATGCTTACCCCTAAGCTTAAATCCCCCTTCTCCCAGTACAATTCTACCCCCCTGATGAAATTCCCCCTCCCAGAATATTTCCTCCCCATCCCCCAAACCCCCCCAGCACAAATGCACCCCACCTGAAAAAAAATCACCCCTCCTAGCATGAATCCTCTACCCCTCAAATGTCCCATCCAATTACACACCCTCTCCCCATTCCTCCTCCTAGCATGAACCTCCCTCAATCATCCCTACTACCATAAATCCCTCCCAAAAATTCCCCTCCTAGCACAATTCCCCTACCCCCTCTACCATATCACCTCTTCTAGCAGAACCCCCCCCCCCCCCAAATCCCCCCTACTAGCACAAATCCTCTTCCCCCTCCCAACACAAATCCCCCTAGATCACCACTCCTAGCACCCCCAAAAAAATGTTCCCTCCTATTACAATTCTGATCCCCTGTTATACCCCCAAAATCCCCCTCCAAACACAAATCCCCTCCCCTCCAATCTCCCCATGGTTCCCCCCACCTCACATGATACCACAGTGCCCAGGGCAGCTGTCCCTCCTGCCCACCCCTTGTCCCGGCCCTTGCCCTCCTGGTTTGTAAAAATGATTTCTCATAATGAAGAAGTCTGTAAATACATGTAGCCCTGTTGTAGGTTTCTAGGTGCTTCCTTGAAATAGCAACCTGATTCCTGATAACAACAAAAAGATAAGATTGTGTCAACACATAGTGGACATTCTAGTAAGGCTAAAAATACATTAGAAAATAGGGCCTGGAATGATAGTAAACCCTTATTTCTTATTTGTTAGTTTTTTTAAGAGGAGTACAAAACTGGAAAAAAAATCATTTTTTTCTCCTTAATTTTGTTTTCTAGGCTGATTTGCAAGCTGTTGGCCCCCTTTTCTGCTTGTGGTTGTCTCCTTCACCTAGGCAGGTGCTCAAGAAAAACACCCCTACATTGG
Source organism: Rana temporaria (assembly GCF_905171775.1). NCBI lineage: Eukaryota > Metazoa > Chordata > Amphibia > Anura > Ranidae > Rana > Rana temporaria. Next base: position 134,586,059 of record NC_053492.1, on the reverse strand, counting down.
CATCTCTATTCCATACTGCTGCACTCTGTAAACTATATTCTCCACTCTGTATACTGTTTTCTGTTATATACTGTACCTTATATACATTCATGTTATATACTCCACACCAGCACTCTCTGTGGACCGTGTTGCGTGTTATACATACCATACCAGTCCAGTCTGTGTTATATACTCTATACCAGTCCAGTCTGTACACCGTATTTTACCTTATATACTTCATACCAGCCCACTTTTTGTGCTGTATTGTATATACTTTATACGTTTGTGTTTTATGTTCATATCAGTCCAATATGTACACTGTGTTGTATGTTATTTTCACTATAACAGTTCACATTGTACCCCGCGTTGTATTTCATACACTCCATACCAGTCCATTCTGTACACTGTAGTGAAAGTTATTTGCTTCGTACTGTATATACCAGTGGTGACTGGTATTTTTTTTGGGGGGGGGCGATAAACAACCACCCCCCCCGGCAGCACCTTAAACCCCCCAGCCCCTCCACTGTCTTATCCCATCTAGGTGGCAGGTATCGGCCAGTGGGCATCGACCGGGGGCATCGACAACGGGCATCGGCAACAAGCAGCGGGCATTGGGCATCGCCTCCATTCCTCCATCTCGGCGACCGTGCATCTCCTTCCCTCCTCCTAGGCGTCCAATAGTATCGCCTGTCCTTTCAGCCAATTGGGTGACAGGCAGTGTTAATTTTGGCAGCAAATTTCGACTTAGTTTTAGTCTTATGACGCGTACACACGACCGTTATTCATGTCATGGAAAAAAACGAAGTTTTTCTCAACCTGATTACTCTCAAGCCTGCCTTGCATACACACGATCGTGAAAAAAAATGCTGAAGCAAAGCACGGTGACGTACAACACTGGGAGGATTTGCTCCAATCATCCATTTAGCTCATTTAAAGTAATAAGCCTGTGGCAGAGGCCCTACAGCCAGGCATGTGAGAGAGACCTGTTCCTCCCAGCAATTTAAAGTGACTCTTCGGCTGCCAGGCTTACGATAGGGGTCTGTCTGGGGGCACTTCACCCACTCTGGCTAGAGTGGCGACAAACCACAAATCTGATACTACTGAGAGCAGGACTGCTCGGTTTCATATCCAGGCATGATACTGCAAAGTTCTCCTTTTTCTTTCTTCATCAACCTTTTCTCCCTATTTGATGTTGATGTTGGCCTTGTTGGCCTGGAAATAAAGCATTGGAAAACCCATTATTCACTGTCTGGACATTCGCTCACTGTTTTGACTCACTACTACCACCCCTAGACACACTGCAGGGTAACTTAATACGCAGATCCCAACAACAAATCAGCGGCTCCTGCGGGGGTAGCGCTACAGTTATATATACTTCATACCATTTCACTCTGTACCAGTCTACTCCATTTATGTATGCTATAATATATGTAATATGTGTTTATGATAAGGTAATGAAGTAGATCACAGAATTGTAATATTGTATTGATTATCTCAGTTTCCAAGGTTAAAAAAAGCAAGATGCGTAAAAATTGTCTACAATTATTATAATTATAGTTTCTGTTTCTTATTTTGCATACCATATAATTTCCAGCACACTGTTTACTAAGGCTAAGATAGATTTAACCTCCCCGGATTGTTTATCTTACACTATAAAAATACATCCAGTTACCTACACATAACCCTGGAGTTTTTTCTCTTAAACCCTTTGCCCCTAGATCAGGGGACCCCAAACTTTGGAAACAAACAGCCAGTTTACTGCCCTTCAAACTTCAGGATGGCTGGAGGTGACCAGTGGGAGAAGAATATGCCCTAGCATTGGTGGGAGTAAAAAATACCATAAGCTTGGTGGTCAGTGGGAGTCAAAATATTATATCATTGGTGTCAGTAGGAGGAATAATGCCCCATAATTGGTTTCAGTGGGAGAATTTGTACCCCATCTTTTATGTCAGTGGGAGTAATAGTACCCCATTGTTGGTATTAGTTGGAAGAATAGTGCCTCCTATCAGTGGAAGCAATAATGCCCCATTGTTGGTGTCAGTGAGAGAAATAGTACTCCATTGTTGGTGTCAGTGGGAGGAATAGTACCTTCTATCAGTGGAAGCAATAGAGCCCAAAGGGCCAGATAAAGGAAAGCAAAGGGCCACATCCGGCCCACAGGTTTCAGTTTGAAGAGCCCTTCCCTAGACTAAAGCAGCCCATACATTAGTCATTTTTTTTTTTGGTGTTCAATCAGCGTGTTAAACTAAAAAAAAAAAAGAATAACGTTATTTCCCATTCACAAGTATGAGGGAATCCTCCGCATTAGGGCCAGATTTAGATTTCGAGGGGTCCAGGGAAAAGATCCGTAACTGGACACTGTAGGTGATTTTTTTAAATTGCTGCATCCACAATGAATATAGTATTACGTACAATGCCACTGACAGACATTGCAGAAACATACTACCCTATTTCATAAGTGACCTGCTGCACATCCGAGCTGATGAGAAATTCTCTGCTACTGACAAACCACACACAACAGTTTGTGTTGTTATTTGTGTCAGTAAGAGGAATAGTGTCCCATCATTGGTTTCAGTGGGAGAATATGTTCCCCATCTTTGGTGTCAGTGGGAGGAATAGTACCCCATTGTTGGTGTCAGTGGGAGGATCAGTACCCCATTGTTTGTGTCAGTGGGAGCAATAGTGCCTTGTTATAGTCGAAGAAATAGTGACCCAAGGGCCAGATAAAGACAAGTAAAGGGCCACATCGGGCCCATGGGCTGCAGTTTAAAGAGCCCTGCTCTAGACTAAAGCAGCCCATACATGAGCCTTTTTTTTGTTTGTTTTTTGTTCAACCAGCGCATTATATTAAAACAAAAAATAAAATCTTCATTCGCCCGTTCACAAGTATGGGGGAATCCTCTGTCAATGATTTCATAAGCGATCTGCTGCACGTCTGAGCTGATGAGAAATCCTCTGCTACTGACAAGCCACACAACAGTTTGTTATTTGGGTTCATCCGTCCTCTACTTACACCAAAATGAACTGCAATCTGTTGAAGAGAATGGAAAGCTTATCCAGTGGGAATTGATTTTTTTTTTAGTAAACAAGAATGGATTCATCTTCTGAACTGTGATGCTGGCTGGCTTTCATTGACAACCAAAGCCTAGTTCTCCTGCATATTTAATCAGTCATTTCATATTACAATGAATAGGAAATGGTGTTGATCAACCTAGTTACCGAAATAAATCCATGTGACCGTATAAGGAAAAGCCTGTTTGCAGCAGACTCTGCAGACTTCCTGTACACTTTGCAGAGAATTTGTGAACTTCAATTGAACTCACCAGAAATCCATTCCTAAAAATGAAGCACATTGGCTAAATGCCTGGTGTGCATGAGGCCTAATTCTGGGCCAGTTAGGACATTCACACAGCACCAATACACATCTGCAAACTCGCCGAATCCAGTCAAGAAATGGTCATTCTAATTTGATGTTAGATGACAAGCATCCGCTTCTCTAGCACTACCCCCGAAGGAGCTGCTGAGTAATTTTGGGTGGCACACTACCTCTATCTTCTTGCTGTCCAGGGTGAAAAGAGAGTCCAAAGAATTTCAATGTCCACACAATGCACTTCTTTTTCTGGGATTAATTTGCAGAACTTTAGAAGAAAAGAAGTAAAGGGGTGGAAAGGGTAGGTAGGTTCAGGTGCATAATCACAAATAGGAAACACTCCTGCTTCCAGCATACAGTTCTCGTCGCCACTCTAGCCCGAGTGGGTATTGCTCACCAGGGCTCAAGTCCTGCGGGAACGCGTGGGAACGGAGTTCCTGCACTTTTTTCACAGCAGGAACGCAGTTCCCTTTGCAGGACGAGAGCAGCCGAGCCGCCCGAGCCAATCCTTCACTAAGCGGCGATGCCCAGCTCGAGTCACTGTCAGGGGCAGGCAAACCTTAGTAATCCTTTGTTACTGGCCGCTTCCTGTATATGGATTCATCAAGGGTGTGTGGGTATTCCGTCACTTCCTCGATGAGCGTACCATTATTTTTTTTGGTGGGGGAGCGGATCTTGGGTGGGAGTTCCCACACTTTTTCCCCCAGGACTTGACCCCTGTTGCTCACCCAGATAGGTCCCTCTCACTGGCCTAGCAGCCAAGATGGCGCACGGAATAAAGAACAGTCTCTGCCACAGACCTTCCTTTATGAGGAGACACTTTTGGTCCAGAATCCCCTGCCACAAAATTCAGCATCCGGATCTCTCCAACTTAACTTTGATGAAGTTTCCAGGCCTACTCCCAAGGTACCAGCCTCTTGTATGGCCCTCTTCAGGATAGGTCCTCCCCTGGTTTCCTTCATCAAGTGGCCTCCTCCCGCAGGACGGACAGCACAGGATCACCTCTTCAAAAAGCAGTCCACAGTCTGACTACTGGGCCTACCAGGCGAAGCCATGACCCCCAGGGTCAGGATTCAGGACACGCACCTCAGGCCTGGCGGGCCACGAGGCGCGAACAACGGACCCCGCACCAATGGCGTCTGTCCCTTAAGTACCCCTCCCCAGCATGCACAGCAGGGCGACCACTCCCACCGATTCACTGCTGAGGGGAACACCCAATACACCCTGACCTTGCTGCTGACTTGGGGTGGTAACGACACCCCCAGGCAGGCAATGGTGGAACTCTCAGCACAGCCATGGCTGGAACGGAGGCAAAATTTGCCATAAATCATACTAGTCTGAGCCAAATAGCAGCTCAGACCCCCACTAAATTTAAAGCAGCGCCTATTCAACAGGAGCAGGCCGCTACACTTCATTTTTAGGAATGGATTTCTGGTGACTTCAATTGGATGCTGCCTCTGTTGCCTCCCAGGCACATGGAAAAGACCGTATCTAATGCTCAAGGGCTACACGTCCATTGTGCATGTAATCTTAGGTGTCAGCCCCACTGATTATTGTTTATTGTTATTGTTTATTGAATATTTTTGTTAAGCGTTAAATCACATAAGTATCAAAACCCAGCGACAGGACCAGGTGCCATTCGCCGTACAATTAACTGATTAAATGCTAGGAAAGTCTAAACTGCTATGGAGTAGTGTGCATGGTCCTGCCCAGGCCTCTTAGTTTGACATAATTTGCAGTATTTATGAAAAAAAATTATTAGAACACAGTCCTAGTCCTAAGTGGGCACACTCATTTTAGCATAGGCTGTTGAAAATTATTTTAAACCCAAAACCAAAAATGGAATATATTGCAGCTTATCACTCATTAGATGAGGTGGCTGCATCCATTTTATTTTTTTTGGCTTTTCCCCTCTGTTTTCACCTGGTGATCTGGCCGGTAACACACCTGCAGAGGCACAACTCTGGAAGAACGAGAACAAAAGGCACAGCAAACAGCAGATTGTCAGTCTGGGGTGGAGGGTAGCGTAAACAGTGTTAACAAGTTGAAGCCAAACTCCAGCTCACACTTTATAAATCAGTTACAACAAATAGCTTTCTTTTGGGGGGGGTAAAGGTTTTACATGAATAAAAAAAAAGCTGATGATTTTAATCACCACAATGATAACAAGTTCGAGCATTTTCAGAACTTTTTCCGACACTGCTTCCCTCTGTGCCTTGGGGATGCGATAGGGTTTCACTCGAACCTTCACATTAGGTTCCGTGACATTATCATGTTTAATAACCCTAGTAAGACTCGGCAGTCCTGAGAACTTCTCTCTATTTCTCTGTAAGAACTCCTTTACCTGCTGCGTTTGTGGCTTGGATAAGGAGGTGGAAACTGTGATGGAGTTCTCCCCTACCAGGGGCTTAGAACTATCCTCAGCCAAGACAACTTCCTGCTCATGGTGCTTCCAAGGCTTCAGGAGATTTACGTGGTATATCTGATAGGGCTTCCTCTTCCTAGGTTAGTGTATCTTATAGTTAACCTCTCCAACCTTTTCTACCACCTCAGGTGGTCCATACCACCTGGCCAGGAACTTACTTTTTACTGTAGGTATAAGCTCAGACACCCAATCCCCAACATAGAACTGTCTAAGTTTGGCAGACCAGTTGTACACCCTTCTTTGTACCTCCTGCGCTTGACCAAAGGCATCACCTTAGCAATCATCTCTCATCTGAGTTATATGTTCTACAACTGTCCTATGAGGAGAGGCCTCCCTTTCCCACGTTTCCCTCACTAAATCAAGCAGTCCCCATGGTCTTCGCCCGTACACCAATTTGAACAGGGAAAAATCTGTGGATGCCTGAAGCACTTCTCTAATAACACTTCTCAAATTTTAGTTCTGGGAGTAGACAGTACCAGTATTTACCATCTTGTTGCACAACTCTTTTAAGCATTGACTACCAGTCCATCTGTCTTTGGATGATAGACAGATGTGCGCAGCTGTTTGATTTGGAACAACTTGCACAGATCTGCCATCACCCGAGACACGAATGGGGTGCCCTGGTCTGTCAAGATCTCCTTTGGGAAACCAGCTCTAGAGAATACAATAAACAAGTCCCTGGCAATTGCTTTTGACGTAGTCTGTCCTAGGGGAACTGCCTCTGGATACCTGGTGGCATAATTGAGTACCACAGGGATGTATTGGTGGCCCCGAGCTGATTTCACCAAAGGTCACACCAAATCCATTGCAATGCAATTTGAATAAAAGGCAAAAACTTTTTTGGAGTGCGCTGTCCAGAACTTCTTCCTGTTTTATTACCAGTGGGTCATCAGCGAGGTCAGCTGGCAGATGGGACATGAACTGCAATAACATCTCAACTCTACTGTCACTCCCAGCCAGTAGAACTGGTCTGTTATTCGTGCCTCGGTCTTGTCAGCCCCCAGGTGACCCCGTCCCCCAATGCATCATTGTGGGCTAGGTCGAGCACCATGCGTTTGAAGAGCTGGGGAACCAGTAACTGGTCGACCACTTTTCCCTTAACCTTGGTAACCCGATATAGCAGCTCACCAATGACCACAAAGCGGGGAAACCTTTTTTAAGCCACTTGTGAAACTCCATCAATTACAGTAACCTGTTGCCAGGCATTTTTCAGTGTGGGATCCCTCTTTTGGGCAGAAGAAAATGCACCCTGTGACACCTCAAGATCAGGGTGGGCAAGATGAGAGGAGCTTTCTCCCTCATCCTCCTTCATAATAACCTGCAGAGAGGAGGCTTCCTCTATGTTCTCCCCAGCCATGACCTGCATAAGAGTGGATCCCCGCTCAGGGATCCCCTTAGCTGGTGAACCATCTGCCACAGATGCAACTCTATCAGTGTTCTCTGTCCTGATAGCCCTTGGCTCACATAGTTCCAAATTTCAACAAATAAAGGGTATTCCCTTCCTATAATAGTATCATGGATGTGGTCGGGTACAACCCCAACCTCCAGGACAATTGTTCCACAGGCTGTGGTAGGTATCACTGATATCAGGGGGTATTGCTTGGTGTCCCCATGTATGCACACCACCCTCAGGGTTCTTGCTACTGGACCCACCTCCCCAGCTACCCCGATACCCACAAGTGTTACCATACTTCCGGAGTCGAAAGGCGCTCGGCATGTAGCTGGTTCACCCAAAGGTCACATTCAAGACGCCCCTCGGCCAGGTCCAGGTGGGCACTGCAGACCTTCTGGGAATAAAAGGACATCCTCCGTAGAGCGTGACACTTCATGGGTTCCTCCTGCAGGGGACAGTGGTTCTGGATATGGCCCTGGGAGTGACACCACCAGCACAGCACGCCCTCATTCCTTCATGCCGGACCAGAGCTCTGGGATGCTGGGGTGGTTGCTCCTTGACTCTCCTGAATGCTGGCTCCCTGGTTTATGGATGTCTTGGCTCTCCTCACTGGAAAGGGTCCTTGAGGTTTGACTCCACCACAGCATATCTCTTAACCATTTCCACCAGTTCATTTGCTGTCTTGGGGTCCCCATGACTCACCCATCGTCGAAAGTCATTTGGCAGCGACACACTCTACCATCTGGGGACCTGCTAGCACCTCTGGCTGCAGCCATTTTTTGACCAGCGGACTCAGGTCATGCATCTGAGCCCTTGGTGGACAGTCCAGGCGGTACCACCAAAGGTGTACCCTTAGGGCCCGCATAGAAGTAGTCGCCCCAATGCGGGCCAGGATTTATGCCATCAGCTGTTTGTAATACTTGGCATCAGCAGCTGACAAATCAAAATAGTCCTTCTGGGGATTCCCAGTGAGGAAAGGAGCAATAATACCAGTTCACTGGTCTGGGGGGGCACCCTTCACTTTTTGTCATTCTCTCAAAAGTAGCCACGAACACCTCCACATCATCACTAGGCATCAACTTTTGCAGGTAATGACTGGCCCTTACATGTACCTGGTTGCTAGAGGCACCAATGGTTTGTGCTCGTCCCTGTGCAAGAGGCTGCACTGCTTCCTGTAAAGTAGCTACCTGTTTTTGGGTAGTTTCTTGCAGGACTGTGAACTGGGCGACCAGCAAGTGAGTGGTTTCCTGTTGCTGGGCCATTGCTTCCTTATGGCGACAGCTTCTGGCTTCTGTGGCGGCCTGCTGCTCGGCTATTGTGCTCTGAGCTAGGGCTTTTATCACATCCTCCATGTCGCCTTGTGAGGTTTTCAGAGCTTCTGCTGTCCTGATCCAGGACATGCAAATGTGGGTAATGGCCTTTTAAATGCTTCCAAATGGCTTTTGCGGCTATACTCTGCCCCGCACTCTCCACCAAATTTAACCTGGGGGTAGCTCTGGAATAACCACCAGACAGTTTGGTGAATGCAAACAGTTAATTTATTTTAATCACAGTTAAACAAAAGGACAGCTTATTTCAGCCAAAGTAAATAAACAGTCCAAATCCTGGTATTGGTAACAAAACAGCAGGCTCACAGCTAGTCCCATACAGGGGTTTGAAGGCTCTTCACTCCCAAGTCTTTTTGAACCTTTGAAATCCCGGGTCGCTAATATAAATTTAGCAATCCAGAGAGTCCTGGAAGTCAGTCCTCTCCAGCCAAACTTAAAGGGTAAGTTCACCTTTGTACACTTGTTTTTTTTTTAAATTCCAGCTCCATGCACCAATATAGCATTCATGTACTTTTTTTGCAAAAATATCAAAGCTTTCCATTCAATCTACAATTACGTTAAAAAAACATGCAGCTGGGAGTGGGAGGGTTGATGATGCAGGGTGTGTGCTAATGAGGTCAGATGGCCAACTCCTTCCTGTGTCATTACCTAAGTCTGTATAGAAGTGAGACATTACTAATGGAAACATCTGGAATCGTAGATTTAGACAAGAAAAGCAAGTGACTGTGGATTTAATGGAAAGCTTTGATATTTAAAAAAAATAAAGTACATGAATGCTATATTGGTGCATAGAGGAGCTGGAATTCCGAGGAAAAAAAAGTGTACAAAGGTGAACTTACTCTTTAACCCAGGACACCTCACCCTGCATGGGTGAGAACCCCTGAGAACCACACAAGCTCAGCAACTGTCCCCCTTAAAGGCACCAACTCAAATATCGGGGAATGTACCTGCCATCTAGGACACATTCCCGGGGTCCTATACACAATTCAATACAGGATTAATGAGAGGGCCCTGCTTGTTAGAGCTCACAATCTAGTTAGAAAGTTTTAGGGACATTGCATACAGATTGCACAAGTTTTTTTTTCACTACCTTAAATTAAAAAAAACAGAGCTTTCACAACTTGAATACAAATATCCTGAACAACTACGTACACTACCCACAGGGGTGATGTCAGTTTGTGTGTTCAGAAAATCTCAAGTTCTTCAGCTGGTTACCCTGACATTGTCTGAATACAGCCAGCTGTGAAATAACCTAGTAAGACCTGCCTTAAAAGCATTTCCATATATCTTTAGGCCTTAAGATATCTCTTCTAGCAGACCATCACAGCATCCAGTAATATGTGGTAGATAAAATATTAATACTTGCTATGTCAGAGAAAATACACTGTATTCCTATCTATAAATAGAACATGCAGAAATTCCATACAAACCCACAGCATTAATACGAGGATGCCCTATGTTACATAATACTGGTGTATGGCCATCTGATTTTTACTCATAGCATCATTTGTTGTTGATACAGCTTGTTCACGTTTACAACAAGCTTACAGATATATACAGTGTATGATTCGAAGCAGTACTACATTGCTAGGAGCGATCATCCACATTTTTTGTTTTACAAAGAGCTTTATTGTTTTTTCAAGTTTTTACAATAAAGAAAAATTAACAGCAAGTAAAGGCACAATGAAACAGTGCAAACAGTGTGGCACCGAGTGGCACATCCTATCGTGGACTACAATGTCACAGTTGCATATACGTATCAACAAGGAAAGACCAAAATTGGTACCAAACAATGTACAAGGACTGAGATAAGAACCAAAGAAAACAAAGCGATGCAACGGTCAATGAAGGATGCTCTCTACCATTGATAGCCAACACCTTAATATGTGGTGTACAAAAAAAGGAAAAATGGAGTGGAGGGAAAGAATTCATGATTATTCGTAAAGGCATCAAAGTGAAGAGGAAAGAAAAAAGACAACAAGCGAGGAAGAGTAGATGAAAAAAAAAGTGTGTGGGAGGAGCAACTAGAAAGAATTGCCTGGGAGCAAAAGAGAGTGGGGGGGCAGGGGGTTGGGACTGGGGGGCTCTCCCACACGGTCCAGCCAGGTCACAATACCATTGAGTCTCCAGGTACCGTCAGACTGAAAGCAAAGTCCTGTCCATGTTCACTGGAGAGTTGTATACAATCCAGAGATCCCAAATCTTTAGAAATTTGGTACAGGTATCCTCCAAAATGGAGGTGAGCTTCTCCTGCACCATTGTGCCCATAAGCCTGTGTCGTACCTCTATGATATTGAGTGTCCACATTTTTTAAGTCTAATGCCGCGTACACACAAAAAATGAAGTTTTTTTTTAATGTCATTAAAAACTATCGTGTGTGGGCTTCAGAGCATTTTTCGGGTTCGGGAAAACGGACAGATTTTTTTTTTGAACATGCTCTATTTTTTCACAACGTTTTTAACGTTGGCGTTTTTCGGGTTGTAAAAATGGTCGTGTGTGGGCTTTAACAACGTGAAAAAAACGCGCATGCTCAGAAGCAAGTTATGAGACAGGAGCGCTTGTTCTGGTAAAACTACCGTTTGTAATGGAGTAAGCACATTCATCACGCTGTAACAGACAGAAAAGCATGAATCGTCTTTTACTAACACAAAATCAGCTAAAGGGTGGCGTCATCCGAATGAAACTTACCCTTTATAGTGCCGTTGTACGTGTTGTACGTCACCGCGCTTTGCTAGAGCATTTTTTTTTTCACGATCGTGTGTAGGCAAGACCGTTTTAGCGATCAAGTTAAAAAAAACTTTGTTTTTTCTAGAGCCTGAAAAACTTCATTTTTTTCACCCCGAAAAATGATCGTGTGTACACGGCATAAGATTGCCTCATTATTAAAATGTAATCTAAACTTTCTTAATCCATTTTTGGTGTAATGTTTAAAAACATCTCAACATTATAAAATGATTACTGAGGATCAATATTTTATGATGTATGTCAATAGTCCTTAAAACCAAGACAGTAAAAGAATGTTTACTTAACCCTCTTTTTTATTTTTAGGAGAGAAAGCCCACACACACATGTGCAGTCATCTTCTTCTATCCCTTTTCTCTTGTAACCAGGCTCTCACAGCCCCACAACTTTACCCATTTGTGTGCATCTCCCTAGCTAGAGGTATTCTAAGGAGACACTAGTGTTTGATCCCTTCCTGAGCCAGGCCATGGGCCAGTTAGCCAGGCCACCGCTTTCTCCTCCTAGCACTTTGACTTTGAACCCGAACACTTTGAACCTGATGGCCATTCTGAAAGAGCTCCAGCATTTCTCTGTGGAGAGAGTAGAAGCTTCCAGAAGAACAACCATCTCTGCAGCACTCCACCAATCAGACCTGTATAGTGGCCAGACAGAAGCCACTCCTCAGTAAAAGGCACATGACGGCCTCCTAGAGTTTGCCAAAAGACACCTGAAGGACTCTCAGATTGTGAGAAAAATTAAATTCTCTGGTCTGATGAAATAAAGATTAAACTCATTGGCCTGAATGGCAAGTGTCATGTGATTTTGTACATCCGAGCCGCCCTGCCGCAGTATATGTACGGCAGTCCGGAAATAGTTAGCAAACCTTTTATTGGAAGTGTACAAGCAGACACTTCATTCATATCACTATGCAGTGTGCTGAGTTTCTGTGACATAATATCATAATGTTGCATAATATCGCACTGTTCTTTAATGCAGTGTAACACTGCATTTGTTTTTAACATAACACACAGAAATGTATTCTCTGGCATTCATAGACTGGTGCTGGCATGTTTTCCACAAGTGTCTCATGCATCCTAAAAATGAATAAGAATGCACTAAATCCCTATATCTGTCCAGAACTTGTACTTGAATCTGGCTCATGCTGTGCCACTTTTAGGCTTCATGCCCACTGATGTTTTAAAAAACGGGCTGTAAAGCTAGTACAGACGCCAGGAAAAAAAGTGGCATTTTTAACGCAATTTTTTTTTTCTCCCGCTCTCCGGTGCCTTCTTCGGGGCTGGCCGCCGCTATCTTCTTGCAGCTCTTTTACTAGCGGCGGCCAGCCCGGTCTTCTGCGTCGCCTTCTGCCTTCTTCCATCTTCTTCCGATGTTGCCACGACGCTCCCTCCCCCTGTAATGCCAGGTGTGCGGTGCGCGATAATTTATATAGGCCTCTTATGACGTCACAGTCCCAGCATGCTCCGGGTGGTGACGACATAACCTCGCCCCCTTATGTCGTCACCACCCGGAGCATGCTGGGACTGTGACGTCATAAGAGGACTATATAAATCGCTGCGCACCGCACACCCGGCATTACAGTGAGAGGGAGCGTCGAGTCAACATCGAAGAAGAGAAGAAAAGAAGAGAAGAAGGCGACGCAGAAGACCGGGCATTTTCGCAGGGTTCCCCTTCAAGATTCTCTGCACAGTAGTCGCTCCGCAAGTCAGATCATCTTGATCCGACTTCTGGTGCAACCTCTATTCATAGAATAGAGATTGAATAGAGAAAGAAACGCCAGACGAGGCTTAACACAGCATTAAAGCGGGGGTTCACCCGGAATTTTTTTTTTAACATTAGATTGAGGCTAATTTTACTAAGCAGAATCGGGTGTTTTTTTAAAAATCAATGCAGTACTTACCGTTTTAGAGATAGATGTTCTCCGTGGCATCTGGGTATGATCTTCGGGACTGGGCGTTCCTATTTGATTGACAGCCTTCCGACGGACGCATACAGCGCGTCACCAGTTGCCGAAAGAAGCCGAACGTCGGTGCGGCTCTATACGGCGTCTGCGCACCGACGTTCGGCTACTTTCGGGAACTCGTGATGCGCTGTATGCGACGGTCGGAAGAGCTGTCAATCAAATAGAAACGCCCAGTCCCGCAGCCCATACCCGGAAGACGCGGAGAACATCTATCTCTAAAACGGTAAGTACTGCATTGATTTTTAAAAAAACACCCGATTCTGCTTAGTAAAATTAGCCTCAATCTAATGTTAAAAATTGATTATTTGGGTGAACCTCCACTTTAAGCCTCATTAAAGCGGTGGTTCACCCTCCTTAACAACAGTATAGCATTAAATTCGGCATAGTAGTGCGAGCTACAGTATGCCTGTCTGTATTTTTATATCCCCGTACTCACAGTGCTATTGTACATTGAAGATTCCGTCTGCCCGCGGGGAATGGGCGTTCCTATGGAGAGGGAGGATGATTGACGGCCGGCTCTGGCACGTCACGCTCCCCGAAGACAGCCGGAGTAGGTCTCGGCTCTTCACGGCGCCTGCGCACAGGCTATGCGCAGGCGCCGTGAAGAGCCAAGCCTATTTCGGCTATTTCCGGAGAAGCGTGACGTGCCAGGGCCGGCCGTCAATCACCTTCTCTCTCCATAGGAACGCCCATTCCCCGGAATCTTCAATGTACAATAGCACAGTGAGTACGGGGATAAAAAAATACAGACAGGCATACTGTAGCTCGCGCTACTATGCCGAATTTAATGCTAGAGGAAAAAAATATTTTTTTTTTTTATATAGGGTGAACCCCCGCTTTAAATCATGTTTTTCGGCGTCTGACGTCTTTACAGCTCTAACGCTGGAGCTATAGAACGCACTGGTCCTGGTTTTTTTTTGCAGCTTAAAAACGGCTCAGCCATTTACAGCTCAAAAAGTCATGGTGGGCATGAGGCCATAGGCTAACATGGAGAGCCATTTTTAACCACCTCAGTGGGCCTGCGCTATAGCCGAATGACGGCTACAGCGCGGACCTGAAAATCCAACTGGACGTCAATTGACGTCCGCCCCTTCTGGCGTTCCCCGCGCGCGCTCCCGAGCGCGCAGCGGGGAAACTCTGTGTTTGCTATGCGATCTGTGCGGCCAATGAGAGATGATCTCAAATGTAAACATTTGAGATCATCTCTCATTGCCGGCTCACACAGAGACAGCGTCCTGTCTCTGGAGAGGAGACCGATCTGTGTCCCTTGTACATAGGGACACAGATCGGTCCCCCCCCCCCCCCCAGCCACCCCCCTCCACCTACAGTTAGAACACTATACAGGGAACATATTTAACCCCTTCCTCACCCCCTAGTGTTAACCCCTTCAATGGCAGTCACATTTATACAGTAATTAGTGCATATTTATAGCACTGATCGCAGTATAAATGTGAATGGCGCCAAAAATGTGTCCGATGTGTCCGCCATAATGTCGCGGTCCCAATAAAAATAGCAGATCGCCCCATTACTAGTAAAAAAAACGAATACAAAAAAAACAATTCTGTCCCCTATTTTGTAGACGCTATAACTTTTGCGCAAACCAGTCGCTTATTGCGATTTTTTTTTTACCAAAAATATGTAGAATACGTATCGGCCTAAACTGAGATTTTTTTTTTTTTTTTATTGGGCAATTTATTATAGCAAAAAGTAAAAAAATATTGTATTTTTTTTCAAAATTGTCGCTCTTTTTTGTTTATAGCGCAAAAAATAAAAACCGCACAGGCGATCAAATACCACCAAAAGAAAGCTCTACTTGTGGGGAAAAAAGGACGTCAATTTTGTTTGGGAGCCACATCGCACGACCACGCAATTGTCAGTTAAACCGACGCAGTGCTGGAAGCTGAAATTTCACCTGGGCAGGAGGGGGGTATATGTGCCCAGTAAGCAAGTGGTTAAGCTGCAAAAAACGCTCAGAAAAGTGGCTGTAAAAACGTCCGTGGGCATGAGGCCTTAGAATGCACATTAGAAGCGTTTGAAAAATTATCTCCACTTTTACATTTGTCAAAGCGGCACACTCAGTGCGACACAATGTAAAAGCTCAAGTCTCCCTCTAGTGAAATGTTACAATTAATTTACATTTCCAAGCTCAGGGCAGAACATTTCCACACTGATATACTGTATTGTATTATTTTGACCACTTGCCGACCAGCCGCCATCATTATACGGCGGTAGGTCGGCTCTCCTGCGCAAATCGCCATAGCTAGATGAGTGTGCTTGTGGGTTGGACGAACTCGATGTCTGCCGGCGACCCGCAATCGCCTAGTATATTGGCAGAATGTAAACAAGGCGGATCCCCGTTCTGACAGGAGACATGACAGAAATCCACTGTTCCCAGTCATCAGGAACATTGATCTCTGTCATGTCCCTGCCAGCCCATCCCTCCTACAGTTAGAACACACACTAGGGAACACACTTAACCCCTTAATTTCCACCTACTGTTAACCCCTTGCCTGCCATTTTTACATTGATTAGGACATTTTTATAGCACTGATCAATGTAATAATGTCACTGGTCCCCAAAAAGTGTCATTTGGGGTGAGATTTGTCCACCGCAATGTCGCAGTCCCGCTATAAATCACAGAATCTGAATCTAAATCTATCCCATAGTTTGTAGAAGTGACACGTTTTGCGCAAACCAATCAATATACGCCTTTTGCGATTTTTTTTTTTACCAGAAATATGTAGAAGAAAATACAGTGAGGAAAAAAAGTATTTAGTCAGCCACCAATTGTGCAAGTTCTCCCACTTAAAAATATGAGAGAGGCCTGTAATTGTCATCATAGGTATACCTCAACTATGAGAGACAAAATGTGGAAACAAATCCAGACAATCACATCGTCTGATTTGGAAAGAATTTATTTGCAAATTATGGTGGAAAATTAGTATTTGGTCAATATCAAAAGATCATCTCAATACTTTGTTATATATCCTTTATTGGCAATGACAGAGGGCAGACGTTTTCTGTAAGTCTTCACAAGGTTGTCACACACTGTTGCTGGTATGTTGGCCCATTCCTCCATGCAGATCTCCTCTAGAGCAGTGGTGTTTTGGGGCTGTCGCTGGGCAACACAGACTTTCAACTCCCTCCAAAGGTTTTCTATGGGGTTGAGATCTGGAGACTGGCTAGGCCACTCCAGGACCTTGAAATGCTTCTTACGAAGCCATTCCTTCGTTGTCCAGGTGGTGTGTTTGGGATCATTGTCATGCTGAAAGACCCAGACACGTTTCATCTTCAATGCCCTTGCTGATTGGAAGAGGTTTACACTCAAAATCTGACGATACATGGCCCCATTCATTCTTTCATGTACACGGATCAGTCGTCCTGTTCCCTTTGCAGAGAAACATCCCCAAAGCATGATGTTGCCACCCCCATGCTTCACAGTAGGTATGGTATTCTTTGGTTGCAACTCATCATTCTCTCTCCTCCAAACATGACGAGTTGTGTTTCTAACAAACAGTTCTACTTTGGTTTCATCTGACCATATGACATTCTCCCAATCCTCTTCTGGATCAACCAAATGCTCTCTAGCAAATCTCAGACGGGCCCGGACATGTACTGGCTTAAGCAGGGGGACACGTCTGGCACTGCAGGATCTGAGTCCCTGGCGGCGTAGTGTGTTACTGATGGTAGCCTTTGTTACATTGGTACCAGCTCTCTGCAGGTCATTCACTAGGTCCCCCGTGTGGTTCTGGGGTTTTTGCTCACCGTTCTTGTGATCATTTTGACCCCACGGGGTAAGATCTTGCGTGGAGCCCCAGATCGATGGAGATTATCAGTGAACTTGTATGTCTTCCATTTTCTAATTATTTCTCCCACAGTTGATTTCTTCACACCAAGCTGCTTGCCTATTGCAGATTCAGTCTTCCCAGCCTGGTGCAGGTCTACAATTTTGTTTCTGGTGTCCTTCAACAGCTCTTTGGTCTTCACCATAGTGGAGTTTGGAGTGTGGCTGTTTGAGGTTGTGGACAGGTGTCTTTTATACTGATAACAAGTTCAAACAGGTGCCATTAATACAGGTAATGAGTGGAGGACAGATATGCCTCTTAAAGAAGAAGATACAGGTCTGTGAGAGCCAGAAATCTTGCTTGTTTGTAGAGGACCAAATACTAAAGTGATTAAAATGGTTGCAAACCCAAAGTGGCTCTTCACTGTATCTAAGCACCACAAACCAAACACACAATTTAATTCATTTTTAGGCTCCTTTCACACGGGCGGAAAGATTTCAGCTTTTAGCTGCGGATATATCAAGTTATCTACCACAACTAAACTCAGACAATGCTTTCCTATGTCCCCATTCACACACTGCGTTTAGTAACAGTTTCATTACATGTGGTTTGATGCGGATAGAAAAAATGTATTTGACTGCGTCCAGGAACAATTTATTGCAGCTATCTGCAGTGTACTATGTCACTTGCAGATAGCAGCGGCAACAAGGAAAGAAAAACAACAGAAAGCAATGGAACAGTGGAACAGAAATGGCAAGAATGTTCTAACGCGGCTAATCGCAATGTACAACTGCAAGTGAACGCTGTGCCAGGATTCTCTGAATTTCAAAATAACAAAACATGCTTTTAACTGCAGCAGAACAGCCACCTGTGTGAAAGGGGCCTTAATATTCAAAGCAAACCACCCCATCCATCCATGTCTCCATGCTTTATTTTGTTAAGAAATCACTTTGAAAAACACCCCCACCCTAGCATTTACTTCCTGGAGTCCATCTGCCCTTAGCTCAAGCATGCATGCAGAAGAGTGTGCTTAGCTGATAAAACCTCTCCTTCTCCCCTCCTGAAGACTCCTGGGATTTATGACATCATTTGCCTAGGCAAGAAACCAGGAAGTAACTGAAGAAATGTAAAAAAAAAGTTAAAACAAGTAAATATGATATACTTTCCTGTCTATTTACTAATGCTAGCAGCATGAGGATTACAAATAATCAATGTTGATTGGGAGAGTGAAGTTCCACTATATTCACACGGAAGTTTATAACTGCATTTAGAAGACTTTTTCTAAAAGCAGCTGGACTCACACACTGATAAGTTATGTTATTCATACATAATAACTAGCAACATTTATTTGTAGACAATTTAACTGTTTAGGAAAAGAAGGAAAGTGCTGCGTCCAGGGTGGACTAATGCGCATTGCCTTTAGCTGTAAATAGCTGCAGTGCTTTTAGCAGCAGAAAATCAGTGCACATCAGTGCTGCACATCAGCGCCCAACGCTGCTGCCTATCACTGCCCACCAGTGCTGCCTATTAGTGCTTATCAGGGCTGCATATCAGTGCCACCTATTAGTGCCCTTCAGTAAGGCATATTAGTGGCTCTTCATCAGTGCCACCTAATCAGTGCCCAAAGTGCCGCCTCATCAGTGCCCATAAGTGCCGTCTCATCAGTGCAGCCAATCAGTGCCCATCAGTGCAGTCTCATCAGCGCACATCAGTGAAGGAAAAAAAAATACTTACTGTATTGACAAAATTTACTGACAGACACTAAGAAAACATTTTTTTTTTTTTTTGTAAAAAAAAAAAAAATCCCAGCAGTGATTAAATACCGCCAAAATAAAGCTCTATTTGTGTGAAGAAAAAGATTCAAATATTAATTTGGGTACAGTGTTGCATTACCGTGCAATTGTCATTCGAGATGGAACAGCGCTAAAAGCTGAAAAATGGCCTGGGCAGGAAGGGGGTGAAAGTGCCCTGTATTGAGGTGGTTAAAGAACACATACAATTGTTATTTATCACCTGGCAATAGGCAGTCAGTATTTTAGAAATGTACATTATAACAATGAGGGGAACTCTGTACTGGCCACTAAAGCTGGCCATACATTATAAAATCTTCTTATTCAATTCTTTTAGATTGCCCTCAACTGTGTAGTGCAAGGGCCTGTCTGATTGCATGCAAATGAAAAATTGGGTTTATTTTACAAGAAAATTGTATAATGTATGGCCACTTTGGCCAGCCTAAGTTAAAGTGGTTGTAAACCCTTACATATACCCAGTGAAGGTACTGCCCTCAGGTGATACACAGAAACAAATCCTCCTACATTAGTCATACCTATTTATCTTCTCTACATCTGTGCAAAATGCAGAATTTATAAAGCTTGTCTGAGTGTTCAGAAAAAAGGGTCTGCATAGCTGAAATCAAACTCTGCAGAGCTCAGTGAGGAGAGGTCTGAAAGCTGATTGGAAGGAAGAGATACACATCCCTTCACACAGCTCACAGGAACAGAGCTGAGAATGTCAATCAGCTGGAGGCCCCTCCCCTGTCACCATTTTTCTCTTGGTATCAGGGAAATTTGTCAGACGTGATTCATGCTGATAGCAGAGGAAGAAGCAGCAAGCAGAAATGACACTTACAAAAGAAAGAAGATGAGGATAGCCGAACTCCAAGTGATGTCTTTATTAAACAGAAAACAGTACAAACAGTCACAGATGAACAGCTGACGGGTTTCACACCTCCTTACCGGTTCTTTGTCAGAGTTAAAATAACAGTCACAGCACACTGATATATATACAGACAAAAAACCTGAATGATTATGCATGTGATTGCTAATTCTATCATCTGTAGCCAACTTAATTAAACACTCATAATGATAATGGAAACAGCAAAAGCTATTGATGGAACTAAAAGGAACCAACAAGAGCCCTTATAGCTCTTTATAAAAGAGCACATATTGTTATAAAATAAAACTATCAGTGTAAAAACAAAACATATGTAGACCATAAATTAAATTAAAGGAGTTGTAAAGGATTTTTTTTTTCACCTTAATGCAATCTATGCATTAAGGTGAAAAAACATCTGATGAGGCCGCCCCCCCCCCCCCCCCCCCGAGCCCCCGTTTTACTTACCTGACCCCTCGAAAGTCCCGCGCCCGGTCCCGAGATCCTCTTCGCCGCTCAGCCTGGCCGCTGATTGGCTAGAGCGGATTGATTGAGAGCAGCGCAGCCATTGGCTGGCACTGCTGTCAATCACATCCAGTGACGTGGCGCGCCGAGGGGCGGGGCCGAGTGATACAGTAAGCGGCTATGGCCGCTCGCTGTATCACAGGAGCGCGCCTGCAAGGACTCATCACCAGGCGAGCTCTCTCGCATGAATGTGATGAGTTCTTGCGGTGAGGACCAGAGACAGCCGCCGGGGGGGCCCCAGAAGACGTGGATCGGGGCCACTCTGTGCAAAACTAACTGCACAGTGGAGGTAAGTATGACATGTTTGTTATTTTAAAGAAAAAAAATGTTTTCCTTTAGTGACACTTTAAAGTAGAATTAATAATAAGGATAAAAATACCGTAATACAAATTATATAACATATATATATAAAACTAAAATGTGAGGAGTCCATAAAAACATTTTTATAAAGTGTGCAAAAATTTACAATAGTGTAATGCCATGTACACACAATTGGAAATTCCGACAAGAAAAGTTTGATGTGAGCTTTTGGTCAGAAATGTGTAGGCTCCATCTGACTTTTTCTGTCGGAATTTCCGACAGCAAAAATTTGAGAACAGCCACCCATGCCACATCAGAATGTGCCTTTGAATTGCAAGGGGACAAGGTTTGGTTTTAGTAAATAGGCTAGGGGGCAGAGTTCGACCAAGAGTGGGGGCTCTACGAGAGACTGTCTTTACCCCTCCTTTTGACAGGACCTGAGCATACACTAGATAATAAAGTAGTACACACAAATATTTTTAAATGACAATGAATGGAATTGCACAGAGCAGCCCTTAACCTCCTCTTCTCGAGTCCCCCACCGATGATCCTGGCTTTTCCTTTATGTTCAATGCCCCCACAGGAAGCCGCTTCCTATGGGGGCACTTGTGTGTGTGCTCGCTCCTGAGCCCCGCTGCTACATACGTTGACACAGACAGTGGGACTCAGGACTACCTCTGCTTCCTTGTCACTGGCTTTGATTGGCAGCATTGGGAGCCAATGACTCCTGGTGCCCCAGCAAAGCCAGTGAGACACAGAAGTGAGGGGAGAGAGGAGCTGCAGACGTGCCAAGCGCTGGATTGAATGAGGGCACAGGTAAGTACAAGGGGAGGGGGAGGGGTTCGATGAGGGGCCAAAATCAATGCCTAAACATTTTTTACCTTAATACAAAAAATGCATTAAGGCAAAAAATGGCAACTACACACTATAAATTCAAGGAGGTCCGGTCAATTAAAAGAAATTCCAGCCGAGGTCCGAATCACAAGTCTGTGCACATAAAGGGGTTGTAAATGTAAAAGGTGAAAAAACATCTGCCGATTAGAGGCCCCATGAACCCCCCCTTTACTTACCCGACCCCTCGAAAGTCCCGCGCCGTGAACGTGCAGGCTTCTCGGCCATCTTCCCGGCTCTGTCATTGGTTGATTGAAAGCAGCACAGCCATTGGGGACGGGGCCGTGTGATACAGTCGGCGGCTGTATCACGAGCGAGCCTGCATGGTGTTGAGTCCTTGCAGAGCCGAGACAGCCGCCGAGGGACCCCAGAAGACTAGGTTCGGGGCCACTCTGTGCAAAACGAGCTGCACAGTGGAGGTAAGTATAACATGTTTGTTATTTAAAAAAAAAAAAAACTGTAGTGATCCTTTAAAGATTGTGTGCATCTTTTTTTTGTTTTTGGGCAAGCCGTGCTTTTCTTACTGTTTCCTCCACACAATCTGGTAATACTCTGTAAATGTAAATGTCCCCAACATCATGTGCCCCTACTAAAGAAATTCATTCTATCGGGTGCCCCCATCAGACTACCCCCATAAATCAGTTGCCACCATCATAGTACCCCCTTATATAATGTGTCCCCATCAGGTATTCCCTTACATCGGGTATTCCTGTCAAACTGCCCACTTATATTAGGTTTCTTCATCAGGGGTTGTAAAAGAAAAAAAACATTTGGTGTGGAGAAAGCCTCTTGAGGGGGGAGGGGGTGAGCAGGCAAGTCAGGACACTCTCTACTTTGCAGATAGAGAAAGCAGCTGTGTGTTAGTGGGAAACCTGACACTCCTGCTCACCCCCTCCCCCTCAAGAGGCTTTCTCCAGACCAGGAAGAAAGCCTTGCATTACTGTGTGGAGTTACAGACAGAAGAACAGGAAGTGAGGATTTCTCAGAAGAAATAAGGACATTTAAAAGCAAAATCGAAGGATGAGGTAAGTGAAGGAGGACTGCACTAAGGTAAAGGAAGCTATTTAGGGGGGGAAAAAATTCCTTTACAACCCCTTTAAGAGAATATGGGACCATCATCGTGCCCCTGTAAACACCCCACATACCTTGAGGTAGGCAGAGAGCTGGAGCCAGCAGAGGTAAAAAGCTACAGGGTTTGAGAGCTGCGCTGGGAGTCCTGCTGAAGGGAGCGGGGGCACACATATTACTGCATACCTTGCGGCCGGCCGAGTGAAAGCCGCGAGACGAAGCAGCAGGGACCAGGGACATGCATGTGATGTCACATCTCACCTCACGGCCTAGCAGGGGAGCCACAAGAGGGTAAACAGCAGGGGGTGTGGCACACACGCAACGTCATTGGTTGCAGGGTATGTTCGTGGTCCCAGCAACCAATGACTGCAGGGTGGGCATATGGCACTGTACACTGACGGTCTGACAGTCCGGGTAGGAGCTTCACTTGGCCCGTGTTCGGACCGCGGGCCGCCATTTAATGACAGCTGCTATAGAGGGATATGCTTTGTTCATATTTTATGTCTGAGGTTTACAACAACTTTAAAAGTATACTATGGGGTTTATTTAATAAAGGCAGATCACTTTGCACTACAAGAGCAAAGTGCACTTGAAATTGCACTTGGAAGTGCAGTCGCTGTAAATCTGAGGGGTTGATCTGAAATGAGGGGAAGCTCTGCTGATTTTATCATCCAATCATGTGCAAGCTAAAATGCTGTTTTTTATTTTCCTTGCATGTCCCCCTCGGATCTACAGTGACCGCACTTCCAAGTGCACTTCCAGTCCAATTTCAAGTGCACTTGTAGTGCAATGTATCAGTGTGGAAATTTTCTGCCCCACAGGGAAGATGGATCTGTGAATGGTACACGGGAATGTTTTCACAGTTTCATATACCGTATTTATCGGCGTATAACACGCACTTTTTTCCCCTTAAAATCGGGGGGAAATCGTGGGTGCATGTTATACGCCGGTCCCCGCTGTCTGAGCGCCGCGATCTCCTGTGTACCCAGCGCTCCGTCACGCACAGCCACGCTTCCTGGCCCCGCATTGGGTCACTGTTCTGTCTATCATATGAGCAGGGCCAGGAAGCGTGGCTGTGAGTGACGGAGTGCCGGGTACACAGGAGATCGCGGCGCTCACTCCTCTTCCATCAGACAGTGCCGGGTACACAGGAGATCGCGGCGCTCACTCCTCTTCCCTCAGACAGTGCCAGGTACACAGGAGATCGCGGCGCTCACTCCTCTTCCCTTAGACAGTGCCGGGTACACATGTAAATTAAGCAGTCATCACAGCCCTGTGACGCCGCCTACGCGATCCCCCATTCAGCTGGGACATGGAGAGCTGTAGGAGAACACATTCTACACCTGAACACCGTAGGTATGTGGTAATATAGGGACATTGCTCTAGTGATGCTGGTTTGTTTACAGAAAAGCTGTATGTTGGTGAATTTATAGGTTGGAGATGGGCACTGAACAGGGTGCATTGTTGGTGAATTTATAGGCTGGAGATGGGCACTGAGCAGGGTGCATTGATGAGCTGTGACCCTAATTTTGCTTTAAAGTTCTTTATTTAAAACGTAAGTTTTTTTCCCTAAACTTCCCTTCGAAAATTGGGGTGCGTGTTATACGCCGGTGCATGTTATACACCGGTGCGTGTTATACGCCGATAAATAAGGTAATTTCTGTGCGTGTTTATTTACAGAACTGTTTATTTTTTGTTAGCATGTTAAAAAAAAAAAATGGAAAAAAACAACGCCTAAAATAATGCTAAATTTAAGTACTATGGCAAAAGATAAAGGGCCAGATCCACAAAAGAGATACGCCGACTTAACTCGATTTTTCTAAATTTACACGGCGTGTATCTTTGCGCCCGATCCTCAAAACGAGAAGCGCCTGAAATTCCGGCTTTTCCGTCCTACCTAAAATAATTACACCGGCGCATTCTCGGGCGCAAATTACGCTAGGCACGCCGCTTTATTTGATAGGCAAAGATGCAAATGAGGGAGATAGGGCGATCCACAGAATTAAGTGTGTGCGCCGTAGATTACGCCCTGTGCGCACCTGTTAGTTTCCCGGTGGGAATTTACACTTTATAAAAGCAGCCCTAATTTTACACATGCCGTCTGAATGTCTGCTGAAGCAACACCATTGAGGAATAGCTCAGCACACACACACTTTCAGGACTACAATCTGTCTGCCAAAATGCCAGGACCATCAATGATCCTAGCTGCATTAGTGTCTATAGAGGCACAAAGAAGGAGGAGGGCACAGAGGAGGAGGAGGAGGGCACAGGAGAGGGTATACCGCCCACGCCAAGATTTGTTTGGCATGCCTGCTTCTGAAGTATTCCGCAACTACAGATTTACCCGTGAGGCCATCCTGGAATTAACAACAATACTTCAGGATGATCTTACCAGCCCAACACAACGCTCCCATGCACTGCAGCCACTCACCAAAGTACTGGCAACTTTGCATTTTCTTGCCACTGGCTCTTTCCAACGCACAAGTGGAGGCGTGGCTGGGATGGCACAATCCTCCATCAGCAGGTGTGTGCACCAAGTGGTCCCTGCAATCCTGCGTCGCATGGGAAATCAATTTCAAAAACCCAATTGGTTGTGAGTGTCACCGGCGCAAAAGGAAATAAATAAATAAATAAATGTGAACTGTGATCTGCTGCAGTACTGTGTGCCCTTAGTGGGGGTCAATAGTGCTCTAAGAAAAAAAAAATTCAAAAACCCACCCAGGAGGACCAGCGTTTAAAGACCATGACAGACTTCTATCACATTGCCAGATTTCCACGCACCATCGGGGCCATTGATTGTACCCATGTGGCACTACAACCACCCCATGATACTGAGCACATGTTCCGGAATCGTAAAGGCTGGCATTCCATAAATGTGCAGGTGATCGTAGATGCCCATGGCCTCATCTGGCACGTCTGTGCTAAATTTCCGGGATCCTGCCATGACAGCTATATTTTCAGGCAAACACAGATCTCCAGAGATTTGGACCAGAACATGTATGGAGACAGCTGGCTGATTGGTGAGTGACATGTGTGTCAGGTATGTCTCCCCCATGATGCTGACATCACAAGGGGCACATGCATGACTAATATCCTCCTGTCTTTTCCCTTACAGGTGACTCAGGATATGCCTTGGGACCTCACATGATGACCCCATTCAGGAACCCCCAAACCCCAGGAGAGCAACGCTACAACCAGGCGCACATATGTACCCGGGGAGTGGTTGAACGTACATTTGGGCTTATGAAGTCCCGCTTCAGATGCCTGGATAAGTCTGGGGGTACACTGCTGTATTCCCCAGACTTTGTGTGCCAAATAATTGGGGCATGTTGTATACTCCACAACTTTGCCCTCAGAAGGGGACTGCATATTGACTTATGTGATGACCTGACCCCCGACCCAGGCAATACCCCCCCAACCAACTCTACCCGGTCTGCTGAGGGCACAGCAGCCAGGAGACGCCTTGCAGAAGGCATTTTTTCCCAGTAAACGTACATGATTAATGTCACAATAAGAATGTATCTTTTCCCTGTAAATGCACATCAATAAAGTCACAATGATAATGCATGAATGCACACCACTGTGGTTCCTAGCACAGACACATCACATGCACATCGAATTGGATTAGATCCAAGTCCCCCCCCCTTTGGGACTTGGGAGCAGTAACGCCACGCCACGGCTCCAATTATGTCACTGTGCATTCATACACCATTCAGGAACCTGGGATTGCACTTCTCCCTGGTCCTGGGGATCCCTACTCCACCAAAACTGAGGGTGACACCCTTAATTTCTCAGGAATGCCATCCCCCCACATTCACACATCATTCACACACATAAATCAAATCATAAGTACAGAAGACCAAATTAAATAATAAAAAAAATAAAATGCATAAACAAAAAAACAAAAGTATCCCAGCAAATTAATTAGCGGCGGCGATTGCTACGCCTTGGCTGGGCAGGGGCACGGCCACGCCGTCGCGGAGGATGTCCATTGGGAGGGGGGGTGAGCTGGGGAAGGAGGAGCCTCCTGGGGGGGTGAGCTGGGGAAGGAGGAGCCTCCTGGGGGGGTGAGCTGGGGAAGGAGGAGCCGCCCCTGCTGGCCTGCCCTCCATGGCCCCTGCAATGCGAGTGAGACAGGCAGTGAGGGCAGCCGCATTGGCCTGGCCAGACCTAGTATTGTCCTGCACAGCCTGGGTCAGGGCACTCAGCTCATGGGCCACGCGTGTTGTGGCGGTCTGTATGTCGTTCAAACATGTAATGACCGCCGTTGAGTTGGTGGCCACATCACCGAGTGCCTCCATCATTTCACCCTGGCTGTGCTCCATCTGCGTAATTTTTTCAAGTATTTTCCCAAGAGTGCGGGTCTGCCGGGCATTGTCCTTCACCACACTGGCCGACAGACGCTCGCCCACAGCCACGGTCTCCTGGGTTGGCCCCCTGGCTGCCGCTGAGTCTTGCGGGCCTGGAGGAGGGGAGAGAGTGACCCTGGTGACTGGAGGCCTGTTGGGGGAGAAGTGGGAGGGTCTACCCCTGATGGTGGCCTGACTGGTGCCAGCCTCAGGGGTAGCCTCAGGGGAAGACTCAAAGGTCATCATATCAGTGGCCAGGAGGACTTCCCGGCCAATCTGCATATTTTCGTCCTCCTCCCCCTCATCATCCTCCTCCCACTCATCCTCCTCCCCCTCAACCTCCTCCCCCTCAACCTCCTCATGAGTGGAGGTTTGGCCAATCCCCTCCCCTGGGGAATCTGGCCCTTCTTGGGACTCATCATCAGCCTGTCTTGGGGGTGGTGCTGCAGCCTGGCCCGATGGGCCTGCAACCTCCTGGCCTGCAACCTCCTGGCCTGCAACCTCCTGGCCATCTGTGGAGGACACAAAACAATCACATGTTTGAGGAACCACACACTTGGCACATCTTCCCTTCCCCCACCCACACATGCTAATCAACAGAGAATAAACAAAAAAACGTACCTGTCCTCCTAGGAACATCTGACGTATAGCCAGGCAGGCCCACCACCTGCTGTGGGTGGAAACACTGGGCCACTGCCCATTCCTCCTCCGTCAGTCTGACTGGGCAGGGTCCCCCTCCTCCAGTGCCCCTGGTATGGGCGTCGATCCTTGCCATCTTATTCCGGACGACGCTCCTCAGATCATTTATTTTTTTCTGTATGCCAGCGGGGGTCCTGGTCTCCCCCCCCCCCGCCGCATTGATCTGGTCCGTGATTTTTTTAATAAGCTGCCTCCTCCTGGCTGGGGTGGTGTTCTGGCTCTCAGGGCCATGCAGAAATCGCCCATATTTCACAATGCCCCGAGCAAGAATTTGCTTCTCTCCCAGGGTGAAATTAAGCTTCCTGCGTTTGGGGGGCATCACATACACCACCCAGCAACAACAAACACACCCGACAAACAATCTACAATACACACCCAAAAACCAGACAAAAATATACACCACAAAAAACTAACCAAAATCTAAACACACAAGGACACAGCTAATAGTAATTCAAAAACAAACACGCACCAACAAACAAACAAAAAACAAACACCAAAAAACAATCAGCAAAAACACTAACAAACAAATTAAATAAAGACACTTCGCAAAAACAAACAACAACTAGACTCTCCAACACTTTTCTCACAAACACAACTTACCAACACACAAACAAACAGAGCAGAAGCAAATTGCTCATGGAAGGGAAACAATGGGATATACTTTTGCAAGGGAAGTGTGTGTGTGTGGTGCTTTTTACACACAGGGCGATCCTCAAACTAAGTACACTTGGCCTTTTACCTATCTCACTGATTGCGCCGAGACCAGTTCTGCACATGCCCAGTGAGGTCCCGATTCGTGCGCGCATGCGCAGTACGGCCGGCGCCTCATTTGCATGGGGTCACGGCTCATTACAATGAAGCACGCCCACTTCCTTCCCACTTGCAAAAACCCCGCCTTACGCCTCTGAATTTAAGTTACGCTGGCGCAAATTTAGACGCAAATGCGCTGTGGATACGGCACTTACGACACCAACTTAGGGCAACGTAACTTAAATGACATAAGTTAGGACAAACTAAATTTGCACCGCTGGCTGAGGATCTGGCCCAAATATTTAGGGCTAGATTCAGATAGCTCGGCGCTTCTTTTGGCCGGCGTAGCGTATCTCATATGCGCTACGCCGACGTAAAACAGGGAGCCCAGACCAGTATTCACAAAGATCTGGTGCCGTACGTTGCGTCGGCGTAGTGTAAATAGGCCGGCGTAAGCCCGCCTAATTCAAAATAGGCAGGTAGGGGGCGTGCTCCATGTAAATTAGCCGTGACCCCATGTTAATGAATGGCCGTTCGTACGGTGCATGCGCGCGCATGCTCAGAATCATGTCACAAATACTCCCTAAGAAACGTTGGCTCAATGCTTTCGACGTGAACTTAACCTACGCACAACCCCATTCACGTACCACTTACGTAAACGACGTAAAATTTGACGGCTGTTCCGATGTCCATACCTTAACATTGACTGCGCCTCATATAGCAGGGATAACTGTACGCCGGACGTAAGCCTTACGTAAACGGCGTAGCGGGCGCAAATATGTTTGTAAATCGGCGTATCTAGCTCATTTACATATTCTACGAGTAAATCTACGGAAGCGCCCCTAGCGGCCAGCGTAAATATGCACCCTAGATACGACGGCGTACTAAGACTTACGTCGGCCGGATGAAGCAGGAATTTAGGCATATCTAGTTCCCTGAATAGCGCGCATTGATACACCGGCGCATCTTTCAACTTACGTGGCGTATCAATAGATACGCCAACGTAAAGGGCACGTGAATCTAGCTCTTAATGTATTCCGTAAATAACAGGGTTTTTTTGTGGATTGAGTACTTTTGAGATAAATGCCTCAAACAAATGTATGCAGTATTTATCTCTTTAGTGAATTGATGCATTTTTAGGTATGAGACATCTTTAACCACTTACCCCCCGGACCATATTGCTGTCCAAAGACCAGAGTACTTTTTGCGATTCGGGACTGCGTCGCTTTAACAGACAATTGCGCGGTCGTGCGACGTGGCTCCCAAACAAAATTGGCGTCCTTTTTTTCCCACAAATAGAGCTTTCTTTTGGTGGTATTTGATCACCTCTGTGTTTTTTATTTTTTGCGCTATAAACAAAAATAGAACGACAATTTTGAAAAAAATGAATATTTTTTACTTTTTGCTGTAATAAATATCCCCCAAAAATATATAAAAAAACATTTTTTTTCCTCAGTTTAGGCCGATACGTATTCTTCTACATATTTTTCGTAAAAAAAATCGCAATAAGCGTTTATTGATTGGTTTGCGCAAAAGTTATAGCGTTTACAAAATAGGGGGTATTTTTATGGCATTTTTATTAATATTTTTTTTTACTAGTAATGGCGGCGATCAGCGATTTTTTTTTCGGTATTGCGACATTATGGCGGACACTTCGGACATTTTTGACACATTTTTGGGACCATTGGCATTTTTATAGCGATCAGTGCTATAAAAATGCATTAGATTACTATAAAAATGCCACCGGCAGTGAAGGGGTTAACACTAGGGGGCGGGGAAGGGGTTAAGTATGCCTGGGTGTGTTCTTACTGTGGGGGGGGGGGGTGGCCGTACTAGGGGAAACACTGATCTTCTGTTCATACATTGTATGAACAGAAAATCAGCATTTCCCCTGCTGACAGGAACGAGAGCTGTGTGTTTACACACACAGCTCCCGTTCCCCGCTCTGTACCGAGCGATCGCGTGTGCCCGGCGGCGATCGCGCCCGCCGGGCACACGCACGGGAGTCGGGGGCGAGCGGGGGGCGCGCGCGCGCGCGCCCCTAGTGGCGGCTAATAGGCAGGACGTCATATAACGTGATCTCGCCTAGGAGAGCCACCTTGTGGACGTATTTCGACGGTGCGGCGACGGCAAGTGGTTAACAAAATTGCAGGTCCAGATTCACAAAGGACTTACGACGGCGTATCTCCAGATACGCCGTCGTAAGTCTGAATGTGAGGCTTCGTATCTCGGCGCCTGATTCAAAGAATCAGATACGCCAGAATTTGTCTAAGATACGACTGACGTAAGTCTCTTACGCCGTTGTATCTTAGGTGCATATTTACGCTGGCCGCTAGGTGGCGCTTCCGTATATTTCCATGTCAAATATGCAAATGAGCTAGATACGCCGATTCACGAACGTACTTGCGCCCAGCGTATTAAAATACGCTGTTTAAGTAAGGCGTCCGACCGGCGTAACTTTACCCCTCATAAAGCAGGGGTAAGTCATGTTAGGTATGGACGTCGGAAACGTCGGAACAGCGTCGTATTTTACGTCGTTTGCGTAAGTCGTCCGTGAATGGGGATGGCCGTAGGTTACGTTCACGTTGACTAAACATTGAGACGGCGAAAGTTAGGGAGAAAATTCAACGTGATACTGAGCATGCGCGCGCATGCGCTGTTCGTTAGGTGCGTCATTTACGTGGGGTCACGATTCATTACCATACAACACACCCCCTACCAGCCTAGTTTGAATTAGGCGGGCTTACGCCGGCCCATTTACGATACGCCGCCGTAACTTAGGGCGCAAGTTCTTTGTGAATACGGTACTTGCCTCTCTAAGTTACGGCGGAGTAGCGTATCTAGGATACGCTACGCCCGCACAAAGAAACGC
The DNA here is from genome assembly GCF_905171775.1 of Rana temporaria. Lineage (NCBI taxonomy): Eukaryota > Metazoa > Chordata > Amphibia > Anura > Ranidae > Rana > Rana temporaria. The sequence continues at coordinate 134,554,971 of NC_053492.1, read as the reverse complement.
CCTCCTACGTGAATCTGGGACGCAGTTTTTACTTTAAATTCAATTGAAATTAAATTCAAATACAATATATACAAAAAAAAAGAAGAACACAAACCATTTTGCATGCGATAATCATTAGTGAATTGACCCTTGTGCCACTTACAATAATCACATGGCTAGAATGACAGAGCCAGGCCCATACAAATTCTGTATGTAAAAATAATGTACCCACAGCAACAGCGCAAAAGTTTCCACCTGGACTCGGCCAATACCTCTGAAGATATTATTGGTTAAGCTGATAGCTAAGATGTGGATTGCACGCTGTGGATTATTGGACTCTTGGAAGCTGGCCTGAGAAGAAAGGTGAAAAGCTTTGTGTGTGTGTATGTCAATCACTCAGAGCCTGATGGTATTAACAGAGCATGCAAATACCATAGCTTATCTATTCCCCTACAGTTTATGGAGCGCTGGTTCCATGACACATGAACCCCTATTACTTCTATTACAAGAGGAGCATAGTCAGACACAAAAATGGGATCTTATTATTTTCATTGTAGTTATGCAACAATGTCAATCATTTAAGTAACTGAACACTTTCCTTTGGCCCTTAGCTCACATTGTAGTCTATGGGCTAGATTCAGGTACATCCGCGCATTTTTACGGCGGCGCAGCGTATCGTATTTACGCTACGCCGCCATAAGTCAGTGATCCAAGTGCTGTATTCACAAAGCACTTGCCTCCTAAGTTACGGCGGCGTAGCGTAAATGGGGCCGGCGTAAGTGCGCGTAATTCAAATGAGGATGAGGGGGCGTGTTTTATGTTAATTATTAGTGACCCGACGTGATTGACGTTTTTCCTGAATGGCGCATGCGCCGTCCGTGGAATTTCCCAGTGTGCATTGCTCCAAAGTACGCTGCAAGGACGTCATTGCTTTCGACGTGAACGTAAATTACGTCCAGCCCTATTCGCAAATGACTTACGCAAACGATGTAAAAAATTCAAAATTCGAAGCGGGAACGACGTCCATACTTAACATTGCGTACGCCTCATAAGAGCAGGAGCAACCTTACGCCGAAAAAGCCTAACGTAAACGACGTAAAAAAATAGCGCCGGGCGTACGTACATTTGTAAATCGGCGTATCTAGGTCATTTGCATATTCTACGCCGAAAACGACGGAAGCGCCACCTAGCGGCCAGCGTAAATATGCAACTAAGATACGACGGCGTAAGAGACTTACGCCGCTCGTATCTTAGCCTAATTTAAGCGTATCTGGTTTCCAGAATACGCTTAAATTTACGACGGCGTAGATTCAGAGTTACGACGGCGTATCTACTGATACGCCAGCGTAACTCTCTCTGAATCTAGCCCTATGTTTTAACTGTATATAAACATCTAGATGAAAAGTCAACGTACAATGATGATATGTATATCAGTGCAGAAATATTAACGTGTATCATTCTAAACCCAAGGACAAAGCTTCATAGTGTTGCAAATTGGAGGTTCTCAGAAGTGGGATGCATTCATTTTTTTCAAACTTGTTCTCCTTTATTTTAACCTGGTAACCTTGGCATTAACTCACTTCCTGTACTAGGGTGACAACCATACTAAGCTTTGTCACCCTTGGACAGGGAGTGTTTTAGGACTACATGAGCGATCGCCAACCAGTGACCTGTGGACCACTGATGGTCCAGGAGAACATTTTGGTGGTCCCCAGGGGTTCTACCGCAAATCAACATTGTGGCAGATGTATACTTGCCCAATGTTGTTTCCACAGTTGTTCTCAATGCCTCCTCTGTAGTTTTGGCTTTTGTGAACAGATCACAGACTGTGGGAGGGAGCACGAAGCTCGAGTACATGGCTAGATAAGAAGGTGAGACCCAATGATGAGTCTGTGTAAGGCAGCAGTGTGATGCAGTGTTGGGGGGGGGGAGCCAGAGCTTTGTGTGTATAATAGGGATGAGCGTTATGAGTTTGACTCGAACATTTTGGGTGTTTGCGGCAAATTCGAAAAGCCACCTTGTAAAAGTCTATGGGAGAAATCTAAAGTGCTAATTTTAAAGGTTAATATGCAAGTTATTGTCATAAAAAGTGTATAGTATGCCTGTAAAGTAGCACATGTTCCCATGTTTAGAACAGTCCCTGCACAAAATGACATTTCTAAAGGAAAAAAAGTCATTTAAAACTACTTGCGGCTATTCACTTGCGGCTATTCATGAATTGTCGGGCCCCGGCAATACAGATAAAAGTCATTGAAAGTCATTGAAAAATAAAAATGCGTGGGGGTCCCCCCAAATTCCATTACCAGCCCCTTCAGGTCTGGTATGGATATTAAGGGGAACACTGCGCCAAATAAAAAAAAATGTTGTGGGCTTCCCCCCCAAAAATCCATACCATACCCATATCCGAGCACCCAACCTGGCAGGCCGCGGGAAAAGAGGGGGGACGAGAGAGCACCCCCCTCCTGAACCGTACCAGGCCACATGCCCTCAACATGGGGAGGATGTCCCCATGTTGATGGGGACAAGGGCCTCATCCCCACAACCCTTGCCCGGTGGTTTTTCCCGTTGCATTAGACAGGGGCGGGGTCACCCGTACACGGCTATATAAGAGCTGTCAGTGTCACATACCTGGTAGGAGTCTGATATGATGAGGTCAGCCTCCCTTGTATCTCCAGCCCAGAACCCCTCTCAGGACGAGACAGACGGCGGTTAAGGTTAGGAGGAACACGAGTGCCTGTAAGGCCTCGTACACACGACAGAGTTTCTCGGCAGAATTCGGCGAGAAACTCGGTCAGAGCCTGATTCTGCCGAGAAACTCTGTCGTCTGTACACTTTCGGCCCGATGGAGCCGCCGAGGAACTCGTCGAGAAAATAGAGAACATGTTCTCTATTTTCTCGTTGTTCTATGGGAGCTCTCGGCCCGACGAGCTCCTCGGCGGCTTCAGGGCTGAACTCGCCGAGGAACTCGACGTGTTTGGCACGTCGAGTTCCTCGGCCGTGTGTACGAGGCCTCAGTGTTGCTTGTAGTGCTGCCAGGTGAAGGTGAAGACAGAAGACACTGGTAGAGCAGCAGGTACCGGGCAAGGTGGTGAGGAGAGACCAGCCAGAGTTTAAGGGGAACTCCAACCCACTTGCAGAATCTGGGTGAACAACTAGCAGGAACTTCCGGGATGCAGAGGTCAGAGGATGGCCGGGTTCGATAACAGGCAGGCAGCGAGGTACACAGTGATCAGCAGGAGCAAGGTCAAATGGATAGCCGGGATCAGAAGCTAGGTATTCAGAAGGAATCAGAGTCCAGAGAGGAAGTCAAGGGAAGCCAAGTCGGTAACGGGAATCCGGCAGAGAATACAGGAGTCAGGAAATCAGGGTACTACTGAAGACCAGTCAGCACCGCCTGGCCGTCAGAGCTCCCTTTAAATAGGCATCAGGAGGTTGTGTACGTGCATGTGCAGTAGCGCGCTGAGGCGGCTGTTGTATCTTTTGTGCGCGCCATTGGTCAGGAAAGTCCGTTGTAGTCTAAGTGTGCGCGCATGCGCACGTGTACGTGCCAAAGGCGTCTCCGTCCTTTTCTTACAGTCAGGCTGGCGGCACGTCATTCGTCGGTTGCCTCCGGTGGAGGCAGGATCGTGTGCATTGTATCCTCACTGGAGATCATCGCTGAAGATCGAGAATGGATTACATCGCTGGAATATTTTTTTTATTTTTTATTGTTTTATTCTTAATAAACATCTCCTGTCGTTTTTAACATTTTGACACTTTTTTTGTGAAATAGTAGGGGTACAATATAACCCTTAACAATTCACATGGGGGGCCCGGGATCTGGAGGTCCATTTTGTTAAGGGGGCTTCCAGATTTAGATAAGCCCCCCACACGCAGACCCCCACAACCACCAGGCAAGGGTTGTGGGGATGAGGCCCTTGTCCCCATCAACATGGGGACATCCTTCCCATGTTGAGGGCATGTGGCCTGGTATGGTTCAGGAGTGGGGGTGCTCTCTCGTCCCCCCTCTTTTCCTGCAGCCTGCCAGGTTGCATGCTCGGATAAGGGTCTGGTATGGATTTTTGGGGGGAATCCCACGCCATTTTTTTTTTAAATTTTGGTGCGGGGTTCCCTTTAAAATCCATACCAGACAGGGTCTGGTATGGATTTTGAGGGGGACCCATACGAAATTAAAAAAAAAAATTGGTGCAGGGTTCCCCTTAATATCCATACCAGACCTGAAGGGCCTGATATGGAATTGAGGGGGACCCCCACGCATTTTTATTTTTTATTTTTCAGTGACTTTCAATTACTTTTATCTGTATTGCCGGGATCCGACAAAAAATGAAAGCTGCGAGTAGTTTTAAATTACTTTTTTTCCTTTAGAAATTTCATTTTGTGCAGAGACTGTTATAAACACGGGAAACATGTGATACCATACAGGCATACTATAGACACCCCCAGGTAGGAAATTTAAAGGAATATTTCACTTTTATTGTTTCACTTTAAGCATTATTAAAATCACTGTTCCCGGAAAAAAATGCTGTTTTTAAAACTTTTTTTGCATTGATACATGTCCCCAGGGGAAGGACCCAGGTCCCCAAACACTTTTAATGACAATAACTTGCATATTAACCCTAAAATTAGCACTTTAGATTTTTCATGTTCGTGTCCCACAGACTTTAATGGTGTTCGTGTGTTCGAACAAATTTTTTGCCTGTTCACATGTTCTGCTGCGAACCGAACCGGGGGTGTTCGGCTCATCCCTAGTGTATAAGGCATCTAAAATACATGTTTGTGGTCCATGGGATTCAAAATTGTAAGTTTAGTGGTCCATAACAGGAGGAGGTGTTTTGTAGTCTACAGAAATGGCAGGGAATAATGCTAACCTTTAACAGTCCAGTTGCAGAAAGGATAGGAAGTTATCAGTGCCCATCAGTGCTGCCAACCAATGCCCATCAGTGCCGCCTATCAGTGCTGCCTATCAGTGTCACCTATCAGTGCTGACTATCAGTGCCGCCTATCAGTGCTGACTATCAGTGTCACCTATCAGTGCCCACCAGTTTGGCCTCATCAGTGCCACCTATAAGTGCCCATCAGTTCGACCTCATCAGTGCCCACCAGTTCAGCCTCATCAGTGCCACCTATCAATGCCCACCAGTTCGGCCTCATCAGTGCCACATATCAGCATACCTCCCAACATTTAAAAAATCCACTGCGGGACATTTTTGTTGAGGGGGGGGGGGGGTCGGCCAATCGATGTTGTTGAGCGGGGGGGCGTCCAATCATTGTGGAGGGGGGGCGATCTGAGTTGTTGAGCGGGGGGGCGCACGATCGGCGTGGATGTATGTATGTGATGTTCTTGCCACTCACCACTGCAAAGCCTGTCAGTTCTTCTCCTCGCATGTCTCCCCTCAGAACGTTTTCTTCTCCTTCCTGTGCGGGAAAGTCAACCACTTTGCGGGACTGCGGGAGGATGCAGTCTGTGCGTGAAGTTCCCGCAGAATCCGGACGGGTTGGGAGGTATGTATCAGTGCCCATCAGTGCTGCTCGTCAGTGTCACCTATCATTGCCACCTATCAGTGCCCACAAGTGCTGCTTCATCAGTGCCATCTAATCAGTGCCCATCAGTGAAGGAGAAAAATTATCTGTTTGCAAAATTTTATAACAAAATATGAAAAATGTTTACTTTTTTCAGAATTTTGAGTCTTTTTTTTGTTTGTTTAGCAAAACATAAAACCCCAGTGGTGCTTAAATACCACCAAAAGAAAGCTCTATTTTGTGTGAAAAACGTGATAAAAATGTCACCTGGGTACAGCGTAGCATGACTGTGCAATTCTCATTCAAAGAGTGACAGCGCTAAAAGCTGAAAATTGTCCTGGGCCTGGAAGGGGGGGAGTGCCCGGTATTGAAGTGGTTAAAGGAAATGAAACAAAATAAGTATAATGTGCGACCAGCTTTAATGAAGACTCTGTTTCTCTCAGGTTTAGTGCAATATTCTGATTGGATGGGACATTTCCTATAACTGCCCCCCAAAGGGTCATACAACCCAACAATGTGAGGACTGGAATCTGACGCAATAAATCATTATGGAGAAGAGGACGGGTGTACTTGTGCCTTGGTTGTAAAGAGCAGCAAGTAGAATTAGCGGACCTTTTCTGTCCCTGTCTGTGACAGATTACAAGGGAAGGGATTCTGGCAGCATACAATCATACAACACTGACTTCTAGGAGTTCCTAGTGATCCCCACACCTCCCTGTCATCTGTCCACACAGCCAGCACCTGACACGGCTTCCCCATGTGTTTGTATTGGAGTGTGTTCCCGCCCTCTGGGGGGCGGTCTGGTGGGCGGGGTCTGGTCACATGGTCACCGCGCTATAAGAGGCAATTCCTAGACTTGCGTGTATCTGTACAGTCGGGCTGAGGAGAGTTCGGGAACGCGTACCATATACAGCACCGTGTGCAGACACTCCGAGCAGAGATGGCAGGTGTGTGTCCGTCTCCTTCCCTTCTAGTGTCGGCCTCTCCGGGGATGGAGTGCTGGGGAACTTCCATGGGCACGTTCTGGGGGGTGTGCGGGTCCTATGGGGGAGCTTGGACGTGACCTTCCTTCATAGAGTAAAGGCGGGCTGACTAAGAAACCTGCAGGGTTACCTGGCTGTGTGTTCTCTTCGGGCAACTCCGACTCTTCCGCTGACGTCTGTTACTACACACCGAGCATGGCTGCCTTCCCTCCGGGGACAGGGGGATAGTCCGACCTCTCCGGCAGTATTAACCCCTTATTGCACCCACAGTCTGTCTACTGCATTAACTTTACTGCACCCCCAGCTTCTTGCTTTCACCCCATCTGTTTATCCTTAACCCCTTACTGCACCCCAGCTTCTTTAACCCTTCCACCCCATCTGTTTATCCTTAACCCCTTACTGCATCCCCCAGCTTCATTCATTATTAATTTAATCCCCCATCTGTATTAACCCCTTTACTGCATTCCCGATTCATTCATTACTACTTATTACACCCCCATCTGTATTAACCCCTTATTGCATCTCCAATCTGTACCCCCAGCTTTGTTCATTACTACCTATTAACCCCTTATTGCACCCCTAGATTCATTCATACTACTCATTTCACCCCTATCTCTATTAACCCCTTACTGCATCCCCAATCTGTATACACAATGAACACCTTATTGCACCCCAATCTGTATACATAATGAACCCCTTATTGCACCCCACCTTCATGCATTACTACTTATTGCACCCCACATCTGTGTACATCATTAACCCCCTTACTGCACCCCAAGCTTCTTGCATTAACCCTTATTTCCCCCATATGTGTAAATCATTAATCCCTTACTGCACCCCCCCCAAGCGCAATACATAGCCCTCTACTGCACCCCCTTGTCTGTGTACATGAACCATGCATCAACCAATTGCACTCCCATCCCCATAAGTTACAGCTCCCCAATCTGTGTAGAACATTAACCCATTGCTGGACCCCATCTTTATGAATTGCTCCTTATGCACCCAATGTGTACATCATAAGCCCTTATTGCCATATAATCTTGCTGCACTCTCCATGCATTACCTCTAAACCTCCCCCCAATCTCTGTACACTAACTTCTTATTGCACCCCCCCCCCCCTTCAATATATACATTACCCTTTCACCCCCTTCCCATCTCCATACTTTCCTTACTGCACTCCCCTATCTCCAAAAAAATCAACTACTTGCTACACCCCCCACCCCATACATCCTTATTGCCCCCCCTCTCCATATGCATCATTGACCCATCTCCCGATCTCCATACGCCATCACTGCCAGGCTCCTGATAGTCATAGTCAGTACTGCGTATCAGCGTGTAGGAACTGAAAGTAGAATGTGGAGCAGTGTGCTGTCAGAGGGACGGCCTGTGATCTGGAACTAGTGGGGAGAAGTGACTCAGATGTGATGGTGTCTGGTGAATCTACGTAGATCATGTGCGGGAAGGCACACGGATGGCTTCAGGCTGGCAGAATGAATTGCATGCAGTGTGAAGTCACGTATTCAGGAGGCTCAGTTTAGGGCAGCTTTCTCAGATGGTTCCTACGGATGAGTCTGATCTCCTCCTACCTACAATGGCTACCTCTGTAACACTTCCATTGACATGCATTGTAAGGGATTGTCTCTACACTTACCAGTGCGAGGGAGCTTTTCTCCGCTGACCTCTATTAACTGACCTCTAATGTAAGTAAGGCTTTTCTCTAACTACAGTTGTCTTTTTCTGGCCATTCATTTTCGTTATTGATCTAGTGCAAAGGAGTGTTTAAAAAAAAAAAAAAATTGGCTTTGGGTGTCCAATGTGTTGGGTATAACATTTTATTCAAAAAGGGCTTTCTGGGGGTCTCAGTATGGTGTCAAAGTTAGGTTTATAAACAAAATGTTTGTACTTTAAACTGTGATCCTTCTCTTCGGGAGTTCCTCACTAATGCTCTGCTCCTTCAGCCCTTGTGCTGAGGGGCATCTTCTTGAGTTGGGCTGTGTGCACCCATAGACACACAGCTTGGCTCAGCCACTCATCCTCCCTCAAAACATTTGAGGGGCTCATGCTCTGCTTCAGTATGTCATAGTAAATGTTGGCATTCATGGTTCCCTCAATGAACTGTAGATCCTCAGTGTTGGCAGCATTCATGCAGCCCCAAACCACGACACTCCCACCACCATGCTTGACTGTAGGCAAGACACACTTGTCTTTGTACGCCTCACCTGGTTGCCACCACATGCGCTTGACACCATCTGAACCAAGTTTGTTTATCTTGGTCTCATAAGACCACAGGACATGGTTCCAGTAATCCATGTCCTTGGTCTGCTTGTCTTCAGCAGACTGTTTTTTGGTTTTCTTGTGCATCTTTAGAAGAGGCTTCCTTCTGGGACAGCCATGCAGACCAATTTGATGCAGTGTATAAGCACTGACCCCCCCCTCCAACCTCTTCAACAAAACTGGCAGCACTCATACGTCAATTTCCCAAAGACCACTCTGGATATGATGCTGAGCACATGCACTTTGTTCAACCATGGCGAGGCCTGTTCTGAGTGGAACCTGTCCTGTTAAACCGCTGTATGGTCTTGACCACCGTGCTGCAGCTCAGTTTTAGGGTCTTGGCAATCTTCTTATAGCCTAGGCCATCTTTATGTAGAGCAACCGTTTTTGTTATTTTCAGATCAGAATTTGCCATGAGGCGCAATGTTGAACTTCCAGTGACCAATATGAGTGATGGCACCAAATGTAAAACTCATGCTCCCCATTCACACCTTCACTGACTTGTTTACTGTGCCGTCTATGAAAATGCTAGTTGCCTGGTTCTCTAGCCTCATTATATTGGAAGGTAAACTCCCCTTGTACCTCTGGGTACTGTAAATATCTCCTCCTACACTTGCACCATTTTGGAGATATTTACTGTATACTGCACCGATTATGTCATCGCCACATGTGCTCTGAAGTTATGGTGTGCGGGAGCGATGTCATCGCGGCTCCAGCCAATCAGTGCTGGAGCCTGCCAACGTGGAAGAAACGCAGCAGGGAATGTAGCGGTGTGCAGGGCTTGGCTTTTAAGGTAAGTATTTCCTAATGTGGTGATATGCATGGGTGCATTAGGTAAAGACCCTGTGCTACAGTCCCCCCCCCCCCCCCCCCCCCCCCCCCCCCCCCTGCCTGAAGTTGAGCAGTGGATCCCACTGCTGTCACTCCTCATTTGGCAGTTTGATGGTGCTGTTGTGACGGCGGGATAGATGAGCTGCCAAATCTGTCTATAGATTAGATGCAAGCAAGGCAGCTTGGGAACAAGCCTGTATGAGTGCACCATAGTAAGTGGCATTCTATGGTAGGCATGTGCCAATGGGGGACCCCAGAACAGGATCTGGGCCTCTGTAAAGCCATTGCACGAACAGGTAAGTGAAATAATTGGTTAAAAAAAAAAAAAACTTTTAACGTTCACCAAGTTGGCCATATAGTATTTAGTCGGTGAACTGAACAAAGTGGTGGTGTTGAGGGCTTTTACTTTCATGCATTCAATGCATGAAGGTAAACCGGTGTGCAGCTCCTGAGCATCATCTCAATCCAGTGATGTGCATGAGAGCAGCGGCTCTCCTGGGTCTCTACCTCCTTTGCTCTGGCTACTGTCAATCATAGCCAGTGAGCCATTGAGAGCAGGGGGTGGAGTTGAGCCACATTCCATGTGTAAATGGGACACCAAGCAGTGGCTTGGAAGCAAGCCGCCTTGGGTACCCCATAGCGAGCTTCTTTTTGTGGGTGGGCACTTGGCAGAAAGGAGGGGCCAGGAGTGCCAACAGGGACCAGAGTAGGATTGGGGCTGCTTTTCAAAAGCACTATAAAGAGCAGGTAAGTATGACGTGTGTTTTAAAAATAAATAAATAATCTTTTATCACTTTAAAGCGGAGTTCCACCCATTTAAAGTCCGCTGCTACAAAGTGTAGCTGCTGACTTTTAATCAGACACATTTGCCTGATGAACATCCCTTGTGATAGCATGGGCCATGACATGTCCTCTTTATGGAGAGATCTGGGGACCCCATATCTGTCCTCTGGCCTCCAAAGCACAAGATCAAACCAAGATCAGTGTGATCAGATACTTGTTCAAGCCGGTAATGGCTTTTTAAAATGAGCCTGAAACCGAAAGTGATAAAATCCTCATCACTTCAGTTTCTGACATCACACGTGGGAGGAACGACATCCATCCTTCTCACTGTGTCCCAGTAACCGGATGCTACTGGTCACATCTTAAAAGCAGTAAAGGTGGAACCCCCTCCCACTGCCTGTAAAAGTAATCCAGGGGCTTCTTGGCCACTAGGATTACTTTTACTTTGTGCAGAGTTGCTGGTGTTATAAAAAAAAAAGAGATCTTGATCATTGCTGTAGTGCAGTTAAAATGAAGTGTAAATTGGCATCGCACTATTTCTTATCATTGGCATTGCAACTTTCACACAGGTAGCAGGAGCACTGTAATCGGGTGCTTTATCATGTCTGTTACATTGCTTTTGGGTGCTGACTTGACTTATTGCTGTACTTACTGTATGTAACAGCCATAACAAAGTCACCCAAAAGCAATGTGACAGCCATGATGGAGCACCCAATTACAGTGCTACTGCTACCTGTGTGAAAATTGCAATGCTGATAACCTGCTGTGGTGTGAGATACGTAATAAGACAGTGAGTATTCTATCCTCTAATCCCCACTCACTGTGTCCAGTGCAGCCACGCTGTCCTCCTGCTCTTCTGTCACATCTAGTGAGGATTGCAGCCGGGAGCCGAGCGGAGAATTGCAGTATCACTCCGCCAGCCGGGACTATCAGAATAGTGGGGTAACATGATGTACATGTGCCCGAAACCCCCCCCACTGCACTCCTCAGGGACCCTGGAAAATTATATAGCCTCACTGAAAGCAAGTAGCAGTGGGGGAAGATCAAATCCAGACTGCAGTAACAAATTGTAATGATGCCCGGGCCCCACTGTGTAGCTTATGGGAGTGGCCCGATAGTGCAGTACAACCAGCCCTGTTGTATCGGTGGCCCTGGGTGCCAGTATTACTGTTGGCACCCAGCTGTGGCTTCACAGCCAGGTGCACACTGAGCATGCATGAGCCATGCTGTGATTGGCCGGGCAATCCTCTGGGGCCTGTGATGTGTCCCAGAAGATTACAGGGGGGGGGGGGGGAAGAGGTCTTCTTCCAGTGGTAGCAGGGAGCAAGTGGGAGCCCATAAATGGGGTACCTGCTCCCCCAAAAATGTGGCTTGTCAGGGGGTCACCCACACTTAAGGCTAAAGTTTAATTTTTGTTTGGAACTCTGCTTTAAGGTTTATCCATGCATGGTATACAGTTGTACCATCTGGGCTATTGTTTTTGTACAGCTGCTGTCAAAATACCTAAAAACTGTCTGCGTCTAAATGGATTTTTCCTTTTGAGGGGCCAACAACAAAACTTGCCTACAGTCAGCAGGAATCAACTAAAATTCTAGAAGCGTATAGTTGTCTTGCATGACTGCATGTGTAATATATCAAAACTTGACATGAATGAGCCATTGATAAAAATAATGGTTCTTGCATAGGCCTATTAACAAGCCACATAATAGCCGGTAGCAATCAATAAGAATCATTATTTACTGATCCAATTGTATGCTTTAACTATCCTTTGCACTAATTGTATTGTGCCATGTGTGATCTGCATGTCACCCGAGCAGTTCTGAAAGTTTGGTGTCTTATCCACACATGTACTACTGTCCCTGTGAATTTTATAGTACTATGTCTTTGGCATCTATGAATAGTGGTGTCCTACTTGGAAAGATCTGAGTAGCATTCCTATCAGGATGGGATGTCATTCAGTTGTGGTAGACTTGTACCAGGCCTCATTGAAGGACTGTTGACACGGTGATAACCTGAGTGTAATCTAGGCTCATGTTTTAGATGCTTGCTTGGCTACAAGACACTGAAAGTGTCCTTGAATGTGATTCATACAGGGGATTGCTTGGTCAGGTGGTACAGGCACTGCTATCATGTGTCTTCTCAGCAGGAATTTAACACTTTCATGCCTATCCTTGAAACCAAGCTATAATATGCAGAAAATGTCCATTGGAATCAGTGCCCTTTATGCAGATCAGGGGGGTGGATGCCTGGATAGGGGGGGTTGCCCATGCTCCCCTAATAGGCTGCCACTGCTCTTGCCTAGAGAATCCATTATCTTTGTGCATAATTGATTTTTATTTGCTGGAGTCTTTCTAACCCCACAGGGGAGTAGCCCAAAATAGCACTCATTCAGTGTGGACAAGTTTAGGGTGTGTGTGTGTGTTTGTTTTTTGTTTTTTTTTTTTGCTTTTACTCCCAAATCAATGTATATGTTGGCTGACATTTATTTCTTATGGATGCAAATTGATTGAGTATGTGGTGAAAAGGCCGAGGTAGCCTCCAGTAAAGTGCTGTTCCCTTTGGGGAATCAAAAGCATGTGATATGAAGGCCTGCCAGGTGGCAAGGGAATGACACTTTACAAAGTGCCCTTCGGATCACTGTATAGTTTGCATAAATGGCCAGACCTAAAGGGTACTTCTGGGCATGGCTGGGGGTTCCTGTTTTACCAGCTGTTACTTGGACTAATATTGACGTTGTTTGCAGCTTGCCTATTTTTAGTTTAGACTTTCTTATGTCATCGCCAGTTCACTCTTAGCGGTCAGCAATGTTTCCACATTAGTGAGTTCTTTCGAGGACCATACTCTCGTGTTCAGAGTAACATGGCTGAATCTTTCCTAATGGTGTAATGTGTCTTGATGGCTGTAGTATGCTGCGAAATTCTGGATGTTTCTAAGAATATTGGAGCATGGGACATCTTGCCAAGAGAAGTTTTAGGGTTTGTTTACAACAAACTGCATTCTCACCAACATGCTGTGCATTTATGAAGTATTCAGACCCTTCGCCCATTTCCAACTTGTATAGCAGTGTTTTTGTTTTTGTTTTTTAACTAAAGAGAACTAAAATCAGGTGTAGGATTGCAGGGGTTTGAGTATGGCAATGCCTGCAACAGTCACTGGTGGAATCCATCCCATTATCTGGTCCCTACTTCTAGTAGCAATGGCCATTTTCATAACTGTATGGAATAACCTTCTCTGTCCTTGGAGAATTGCTGAAGAGACTTGGGCAGATTCCCCTCTATACCTGTTATGGTGAAAAATGTTAGTTTCTTTCATTTAGAGATGACCATAAGTGGGACAGTTGGAGGCTTTTTGTAGTGTAGCACAGCCCAATGCTGTAACAAATCGCTGGTATTGGTGAATTGTAGCAGAATGTAGCCTGTAATCTGCCATTGGGCTGGGCAGGAAAAATTGATGTAAAGTGAATAGGGAGGGGAAGTTTTTTTTTTTTTTATATTTATAGTCTGTGGACAGTGCCTTATTTAGTATTGGCTTCAGCAAGAGACTATCTTGTGGATAAGAACTGCATTGATTGAATGTTATCTCCTTTAGGAATGTTTGAAACCTCTGTTAGAATGCAGATGTAGGTCAGGGTGATATCTAGGGAGGCTTTGTAGTTCTACTGGATGAACTATTTACAGAATGGTATTTTAGTGGGTCATCGCAGAGGATTAGTTTAAACATGTTGTAATGACATCCTTTAATTTTATGACTTATGCAGGATAACTACAGCTGTCATACAGACTGCAATGTGGCTTTCTCTTAGAAATGCCTATTCTGGCACACCCCAGTGGCCTTTACGGCAGCTAGTTTTGCCAAACTGTAGAATGGGGTCTGAACAAGGCTTGCAAGAGCCATTATACACTCGCCAGCTACTTTATTAGATGCATGTTGCTAGTACCAGGTTGTACCACCTTAATTCTTGGTATAGATTCGACAAGGTGTTAAAATGTTCTTGGTTCGATGCATCTGTCTCCTGGCGCTTCTACACTGAGCGATCGAACATCACCAATGGCTCAGCTCTCCAAGCATAGAGCTAATGACTGTCAATCAGCAGCTCTGCTCCTCCACTCTATTTAGAACTTGACAGGGTAAAGGTTGGTTCATCTGCACGTTTCTTGGAACCTATCCACTGTTCTCAGGCTGCGCTTCATTGCATGATTGTTTCTAGTAGTATAAACTGGATTGTGGGTTGGCATGTTTGCCTATGAAAACATCTTGTTCTAGAAGGTTTGGACTTTGGAGCTGTGGTTATTTTTGGAAAGTGTAACTTATGAGATTGGTGTATTGGAAACCAAGTTTGGTGAAATGCCAGCTTCAAAAGCATTGGTAGAAATATGGGCCATAAAACCTTGAATATCACTCTTCGGTTCAGGGCTCTAAGCTGTTTTCAGTTCCATGTGCCTGGATGACAGGATTAAAGAACATGGGCTACATCTTTTGATTGAATTCCTATTACAGGTCAGAGGCAACTGTTTTTCAGCACCACGGAAGGACCTGAATGCTGATGCCTCACCCACAGTCTTGGCCTTGCATAGCTTATATTGCAAAGCCACTGCACCATATTTCAATGCTGCAAAGAGGCTCTTCTGCTGATCATTTTTTCTTCCTTTGACAACATAAATACTAACAGTTTCTGATAAGGTGGGAAAGGGGCTAAACATTGTAGGGTATTTTATTGCTGTCTATTTAAATACTTTCTACTTTTGGTTTTACTGATCACTTGCAGTGACATCCTGTGTGGAAGCAGCAGGCTAAAACTTTTGTTTTGTCTGCTTCCTTTTGGGGGTTACCTCATTTCTTAAAGGGGGTGTTGACAGCACTAAGACCTTGATGGAGGGCCTAATCCAGGGGTGCCCACATGTGACCCACAGAGCCCTCTGTGGCCCGCTACCTCCTGCTCTGGGATGGAATCAAATGCTGTTATTAAATGTACCTTATTACTAAAATGTGTGTCTATCTCTCTATCTCTCTCGGCAGTGTTTACTTTCAAACTGATTCACAAGTGCAGAGAAGTGAACCTGTGGGTTACCTGCACTGAGCCATAGACTTCTATCACCTGCAAGTTTGGTGGGCTCTATAGAGCCGAGTGGGCTGCCATCCCTCCGCTCAGGGTGGCCCGCGACTGGCCCTTGCTCTTCAAAGGGTTGGGCACCCCTGGCCTAATCCTTCAGTAACGGGCCACTTTTTTATAATTTGATAATATGGAACTTATTACAGTTGTGGGTCTGTCCTCATAAATTCCTGATTTGAAGATATTGACTGTGTAAAATACTGATACTTTGGAGTAGCATGACTACATAAAGTGTTTAGAATGCAGAATGTTGGTTGTTGGACAAGTTGCTTATGTAGGCTTTTCTTTCTAGATCAAGCCTTTGTCACGTTGGCAACAAATGATACCTATGTGAAAGGAGCGCTGGTACTGGGATCTTCTCTCCGGCGGAACAACACTACAAGAAGACTGTGTGTGCTTATAACTCCTCAGGTCTCAGAGTCCATGAGGTAAGCATTATTCTGTCATGAACTTGTTACATGCAGTAGTTTTTGAAGCTAAAATGTGTCTTGTCTTCAACAGAAAAGTGCTCGACAAAGTTTACGATGTTGTTCAAGTGGTGGATGTCTTAGACAGTGGGGACTCTGCACACCTAGCTTTAATGGAACGACCAGAACTTGGCATCACATTAACAAAGCTTCACTGCTGGACGCTGACACAATACACAAAATGTGTGTTTATGGATGCAGATACAATGGTAAGCTTGGTTTAGTATAGCTTATAGAATGGACCAACCAGACTATTGGTTTGGTAGGCTTGAGTTCACAAATGTAATTTGCTGAATCATACTGTCTCAAAGTACATATCCATGTTTAACAAACTTTGGGGCAATTGCACCTAACCCCTCTTTCCACATATATCCTCACTAAACGGTGCTGCCCCAAGCTACAACTTGGCAAACATTTTGGTAATGTATAACCGTAGTAAGGGAAGACCAAGCTTGCTCTTGCCTAACTTTCCAAAATTGTCTCCTAAGGCTTAGCAGGAGTTCAAGCCCTGAATTTTCTAATAAGCTTTAAAGAAAAATGAAATTTTTATAGATCATAGCTGTTGACTTTTTTTTAATTAAAAAAACACACTTGTCAGCCCACAGATCTAGATCTGTCTTGTCCAGGCACCACCATCCTGACTGTGGGAAGCTGGCTGTGACTTCCTGCTGTTACAACTTGCCTTACTCTGCATGTGAGGCATGCTGGTTCTGCAGTCTCCTGGAACATGTGACATTTCCAAGGTGGGTACCTATCAGGAAAAACCCTTGGTCCTACACAACATGGCCAGTGACATCCACCTGCCCACTGAATGACAGCACTGCCTCTGCTGAAACCCTTCCACTGAGCCCTGGTGCCCAGGAGGGGGAGCATGCGAGATACAAGTGGACATCTAGCTTGCTCAGGAACTGTGGCAGGTTTTTTTTTTTTTTTTTTTTTTTTTTTTTCCCGCCAGGGTCCTGGGGTGCACAATTAAGCTGTAAAGTGAGCCTGCTATAACCCTTCCTACTCCCAGCAAGCCTCAGCTTTGTCCAGAGGAAGGATGTCTTCTCAATTCTGAGAATCTACCAATGTTTCTCCTAAGGGCAATGGCACTAATATTGTGATCAGTCCCTTGCCTGATTCGGTCCCCATTAACTTCTTCAAGGTGACCCTGTCAAGGTAGGATATTTATGATGTAACAATCTAGTTTGGGTAGGTGGGAGCTTGGCCTTATTACTAGCATATATTTCAGTCCTTTCAGTCCTTATTGATGCTGTGTGCCCATACCATGACCTGCCTGCATTAACTGTGATGAAGGTCACCATTTGCAAGGAGTCAATCCCTGGGGTGGACTTGGCTATTTTCCCTAAGACGTGCCTGTGGATTTAAGGATCAATGTACACAAAGTTTGAGACTATTTTCAAAAGCTTCCTTGTGGTCTTGGCTATGCAACCTGCCCTTGCTACAGTGTCTTTCAGACCTTGGCCATCTTGTCGAGTGCAATTTTTCAGGATCCTGAAGATCTTGAACTGGAGCTTTCCCATGGCCCTTCTCCAATACTAATGGTGTTCAAATATTTGGCTGAACGGTCGTCTGCAGTACGAGTAGCACCTCTTGCATATGCACCAAAGACTTCCATCAAATAAATCACTGGGGAAAGAATACCCTTGGCTGTCTTCCTAGAAAGACATGTCCTCGTCAAAGGCCTCTAAGGTAGAAAATAATTCTTTGGCTCAAAGTCCAGCTGGCTCCCATCTAAATTGGTCTTTCCAGTGAGGGTAAACTATACTTCAAGCCACCTGGTCCCAGAAGGTTTCAAATGCCTGGGTCCCAAATATGGTATCCAGGGGCTGCAGAGTAGAATTTTGCACTCATGTTGCCAAACTTGCCAGCTTCTATTGGACTGTCATTCCACTCTAGGGCAGTTGTCTTGGTCATTGCTACCGTGCTGGAAAGGTCTTATTTGAAGTTGGTTATGGTGGCCAAGGGGAACCTATACCTTGTCAGATGTTTTCAGTCTTCCCAGTGCACCAATACATCTGCATTTTGATGTTGCAAGACCTTCAGTTTGGCCTTTCAGCTTGTCCCTAATGCACCTAAGGTCTTTACCAAGGTCCTAGCCTCTGTTATAGTGTTGCAGCATTCTTGATGGCCTCCAAGAAAAGTTGTTCCAGACTCGTGTCCACCAATTGTCCAGACCCTGAATTGGATCTTAAATCTCAAGACTATTCTAAGCTGGTGCTGCCACTTTTTTTTTTTTTTTTGCGTACCAAGGCTGGCACCCAGATTTTTGTTGCGGTAAGGGGAGATCTCTGCCCTGGATACCTTCTCAGTGATGAAGAGCTTTTGGAGGAAACCTTGTCATCCAATGTTCTGAAGTGCAGTGTGTTCAGCTATGCTTTAAGTGTTGGACCACTTGTTTATGGGGCTGTTGGTTTTAGCAATGCCATGGAGGTGACTTGCATCCTCCATTAGGGAGGAGCCACTAGTTTTGCAGATTTAAACGAGTAGATCAGTTTGTGGCTTGGGTGAAAGTCGGTCAATAGTCAGGCCCTGTCCACCATGCACATTCCAGTTGTGAATTGTCAGGTGGAGTTTTCAATCCGTACTCAAATCGTCTCAACCCTAAGGTTTTTTTTTGTGTTGTGGGGGAGCAGAATATTGACCGTGCATCCAGGTTGAACCACAAACTATGGGTTTAGTTCATTCTGATCTATGCCTTCGCTCCTAAAGCTCTTTTTTTTTTTTTTTTTTTGATCCCACAGGATCAAGGTGAAAAAGATCAGATGTTTGTCAAACTAGACCAGAAGGATGTGGTACTCCGACTCTCCTTGGCCCCCCTAGAACATCTGCATTCCCTTTCAGGGAACAATTTGCCACCCTTCTGTTGGCTTTAATGATCTGACTGTTAACACTGTCCCTCAGTACCTGAGCTTTGTAATGGCTAGAAATTCCATGATCATTCCCAGAAGTTTTATTTCACTTGATGCCAGGACAGGAAACTCTAAGAAGTATTCCATGGGACTGATCTATCCTTCCATGTCAATGCAATACTAGGTCTTGAGTACCTACGATCAGGAGTCGGGTCTCTACTTTGGGGAGGGGGAGTTCCAGGCTCTGATCACAAATACAATAAGCCTAATGGCATTGGATGCAGAAATGCTGTAGACAAATGGGGCTGACAGTGCTCAGGAACAGAGCTGAAATGAATGGGTGACTGCAATAAACCAAATGTGTACTCAGTGTTGCTGGTAATTTTATTTTCAAAGATTAAAACAAACTTCTGAGTATTGAGTATACATACACTTGGTTTATTGCAGCCATCGCCAATTAATTTCAACTCGGTTCTTAAACATCGTCGGCCCTATTTGTCTTTGGGGTGTCTGCTTTTTGCTTTATTCCAGAGACAAATTGCCGCTTACTCTGAAGACCTTTGTACAGAGGGTTCCTCATGCCAATGAGCCCAAAGCAGTGATCAAATGCCACCAAAACTTTGTGGGAACAAAATGATAAAAAAACTTTGGTACAGTGTAGCATGACCACACAATTGTCATTCAAAGTGCAACAGTGCTAAAAATTGGCTTGGGCAGGAAGGGGGGGTGTAAGTGCCTGGTATTGAGTTGATGAATGTTGTACCTTCATTAAATGTAACCATATTGCTACACTTAAAGCCTCTTTTATACTCTGAATTTGGCTCCTGCAAGATTTTGCTTCTAATCCCTTGTGGAGGCTTCAATTTGTGGAGGGAAATGTTATGGTTGCACAATCTATTGCATCGCTATCTTTTTATATGAACTATAAACTGAAGGACTTATGAATAAATGGTTGTGAAACAAATCATCTAAGTTTCTTTTTGTGGTAAAACTCCCTTTTTGATATGAGTGCTTTGGATTACAAGCATTTTCCTGGAACAAACTATGCTCACAATCCAAGGTCTTGCTCTACTTGTATAGCTTTGTGTCCCTTCTCCTACAGGTAGCAACATAACCCAATGTTCTAGAATTCTGTGCATCACATTGACTAAATATGGTACTTTTTAGACTGTCAGAGCTTAGACTGTCAGAGCTTTTAGTTTTACTTCTAAATGTGACCTTCCTTTCAGGTTATGACAAATGTTGATGACTTGTTTGAACGTGAAGAGCTGTCTGCTGCACCAGATCCAGGCTGGCCTGACTGCTTTAACTCTGGAGTGTTTGTGTATCAGCCATCTATTGAGACTTACAACCAGTTGATACAGTTGGCAAGCGAAAAGGGCAGCTTTGATGGTGAGTTGGAGATCACTATTGAACTGCAATTTTGTTTATACATTCTGAATAAGGCCTCTTGCACATTTACCGTGTTTCCCCAAAAATAAGCCTGGGTCTTATATTAATTTTGGCAACAAAGACCCAGTAGGGCTTATTTTTGGGGTAGGTCTTAATATATTCACTCTCTCCCTGTCTGTCAGGAATCCACAGTTTGAACAAACTTAAAATGCCCAAATTCTTTCTTTTACAGCAGTAGCACACAATGTGTGTGCTTCTGCAATCCAACAGTGCTAAACACCCCAGCCCCCCTCCCTCTGCAATGCTCAAAACAGGGAAGAGGGCACACCAGCATGTGAGGGGGGGGGGGGAAATGTAAATACCTTGTGGAGACCAGAGTATCCATGCTGCATACCACACACGTGTTGATTGTAGATTCAGTGACACGCCGAAGCTCTGTGAAGGGAGGGGGACCAAGACAGGCAGGAGAAGAGCCTGGAGTATCCGTGCTGCATACCGCACACGTTGATTCCAGAGGCTCCACACCGTACAGTGCTTTCAATTACCCGTCGAAGGTCTGTGAAGGGAGGGGGGGCCCAAGTTCCCACAGGCGGGAGAAGAGACCAGCGGGGAGATCAGCTGAGCGCCCCTCTGCATTAAAGGGCACCTGACACCGCTACAGGATTATACTGTGTTTCCTCAAACAAAATCACACAATCACCTCGAACTAGGGCTTATTTTCTGGGTAGGGCTTATATTGCAGTCCTCCTGGAAAATAGTGCTAGGTCTTATTTTCGGGGTAGGTCTTATTTTCGGGGAAACACGGTATATAATTGTCTACTAATCTTTCTGCCAGTAAGATGAGAACCTTTTGTTCTGGACTACCTATAAGCATTCAGATTTGTAAAATTACATATGTAAGCACACTTTCATTCTCTTGGCTGCCAGGGGTTTTCCATGTTGTACTCAAACTTTTTTTTTTTTTTTTTCTTTATTGAAAAACACTGGATTGTTATCTGACATTGGATTATATCGCCACCTTCAGGAATGGGAGAATGCGCAAAAGCACAGCCTTAAGCTCCCTGCTGGACATATTCTCCCCCCCCCCCCCCCTTTTTTTTTTTTTTTTTTTTTTTATAGATTATATAAGCTTGCTAGCATTTGGCTGTGCAGAGGTGACGGCTTCTGCAGACACCTAGGTGCCTGCTGTTGTGCTTTGCAACTTCCTTTCGTGTGTTCCTTTTTTCCCTTGGAGAGAATTCAGAGGAACTGCGTAGATGATCCTGCAGGCTGCCATTGCAGAATTTCTCATGAAAATGCTTGTTGACTGGCAGTAACAGACCTTGACTAGAGCCATTGACCTAAAGCAGGCATGTTTACTGGAAGTATGTTTGGACATGAAAAGAACTAAAGTTGGACTGATGTTGCAGGTAACTAGCATTTTCAGAAGTCAGCAATAGCAGCATTCAGGTTTTTTGAGAACAGACTTTTCTAAAATACTGAGGAGACTTGGCCAAACAGTGACTAGCGTCTGCAGACTTGTGGTCAAAATCTGTAAAGCTTGTGCAGCAATTGGAGCCCTGCTTGTGTAACTTTTTTACACTAAGATTTTATATAGTTTTTAGATGTATTAAACTGTATATCCTTTAAGAAATTTGTCCTTAACACTCTTGTGTTGCAAGTGTACCACTCAAATGAGCAAGAGGCATCGCAGAATTCAGTCTGGGGGTTGGGGGATGGTGGTAAATTTATTAGCAGATTTAACTACATTAACCAGTTCCTATCCTGAAGGTGGCTATGATCTGCTGGGAGGCCGTCTATATACAGCCTCCAGCTGCGCACCACTGGGGGTGCGGTGCGTTCCCGCCGCGTCACAGGTGCCGATGTGCCTGGCGGCCGCGATGTCCGCCAGGCACCCGTGATCGGCAGTCAAAGCCAGGGATGTGGAGCTCCATGTCCTGTTGGGGAGAGGAGACCAATGGTGTGTCCCTCGTACATGGGCACAACCATCGGTCACCCCCCCCCCACAGTAAGAATCACTCCCAGGGTACATATTTAACCCCTTGATGCCCCCTAGTGTTAACCCCCTGCCAGTCACATTTATACAGTAAGCAGTGCATTTTTATAGCACTGTTCGCTGTATAAATGTGAGTGGTCCCAAAAATGTATCAAGCGGCCGATGTGTCCGCCGTAATATTGCAGTCGTGCCAAAATCGCAGATCGCCGCCATTACTTAAAAAAAGTAGTAATTCTATCCCCTATTTTGTAGGCGTTATAGCGTTTGGGCAAACCAATCACTATACCCATCTATTTTTGAAGAAAAAAAAATATGTATCGGGCTAAACTGAAATGTGATTTTTTTCAAAATTGACGCTATATTTATAGCGCAAAAAAATAAAAACCGCACAGGTCATCAAATACCACCAAAAAGCTCTATTTGTGGGAAAAGGACATAATTTTGTTTGGCAGCCACGTCGCACGACTGCAATTGTCATTCAAAGTGTGACGGTGCTGAAATCTTGCCTGTGCCCAGTAAGCAAGTGGTTTAAAGTGAAGCCATCTGTTCCCTCAAACTGTTTTCCTTTTTGGAATAAATGCTTTATATCAGGGGTCTTAAAACTGGCAGCTCTCCAACTGTTGCAAAACTACAAGTCCCATGAGGCATTGCAAGGCTGAGTTAAAAGCATGACTCCCACAGGGAGAGGCATAATGGCACTTGTAGTTTTGCAACAGCTAGAGGTCTGCCAGTTTGAGACCCTGCTTTATATTGATGCATAAAAGCTGTAATTTTAAGCACTCCTGCAAGTGTTAAATGGTTTGTCTCCATGTAAACTGATATGTTCTGCTGGTAATCTTGTAAACTTGCTGGACAGATCACCAGATGCAAGTGGAGTCCAAAATAAAATGTGGCCATTGCATCTAAAAATTAAAAGGCTGCAATATAAAGGTCTGGTTTAATACAACTTTTAGTGATTGTGTGTAAAATATAAATTGTGTAATCATATTTTCAACTTGCATAATGCAGTACATTATTTTGTAGCAGGGTGGATAAATGATTTTAAATCGAGCTTATTTATATATGCTTTTAGAGTAAATCTAAAGTTCATTTCAGCATGTAGCATATGAAGTATAGTCTGCAGTATTTACACTTTTGGTAAACGTATTCAATCCAAGTTGAGAACATTCATGCAATTTTACAGTAAACCTGATTCCAAAGTTCAGGAAAATTCCTAAACTTTTTTGCATATGTATGTACATTACAAACTGACACTCGGTTCTGATATTGCTGTTTTACTAACCTGAAAGATTATTCTAAATGGGAAATCTTAATTTTGTTTGCAAATATTAAAGATTCTAACCACCAGCAAGAATACGTGCTTGCATATAAAGAGCACCTGTCACTTCAGATCCATCACGGAAGCAATTGTTTGCAGGCATCCGCTCGCCTGGCAATTTGCCTAGAAGCCTACCCCATGTTTATGCAAAACTGATTATTTATTTTTTGGTTTTAGGTGGGGACCAGGGTTTATTGAACACCTTTTTCAACACATGGGCAACAAAAGATATAAGCAAGCATCTACCTTTTCTATACAACTTAAGCAGTGTCTCTATATATTCCTATCTGCCAGCATTTAAAGCGTAAGTGATCAATTACCTTCCATGAGTGAATGTATATAAACCCAGGAACAAAAGTAATGTATTCCAGCTTACCAGTCCTTTCAGTGTGGTGGCTGCAATAGGTTTCGTTATTTGGACTTTTCGTGTGAGTTTATTCTGCATTATGTAGTTCACTCAATTCAGGTGGGAACAAACTCATGATGGATCTGCAGGGGGAGGGTTGCTAAAACTGGTGGCATGGAGGACATCCACAAACCACCCCCTGCTGAGCCAGGGCATCCTATATGATTGAACCAAGTATAAAAGCTGTATGTACCCCCTTATCAGTGGCTTTAAACATGGCAATATAGACCCATGGCCAGATGGTCAAGCCCAGATAATCTGCCTGGGTGTAACAGGGTGGCCTTTAGATGTAACAGAACCTTCCTATTGTAGGGGTAGGCGTGCCTCTGGGGGACTAAGTCGCCCTCTAACAGAAGTTAATTGCAGCAGTAAAATGGCACTTGGAGATTTGAAAGGGGTTTAGCAATAAAAGGTACTTTCTGAGTTTAAAATTTTTATTTCAAGTAAAATGTATATTGAGTTGGTGACCCTTTAACTGATTTTGTGACTGCCTTGCCTTTATTCAATCAAAGGAATGTGTTAATTTTTAAAGATTGGTTGACGCTATCAAATGATGAAGGTAAGTTATTGGTGTACTTTGGGCCAGTTTTCATGGACTGCCAGTCACCCCACGAACTGTGCCTTTCAGACTTTTGTAATGTAATTGTATCAGCCATGAGAAGCCAGTCACATGAGAATTCCTTTCCCACTCGCTGCAACATCGGGTTACTAGAGCTTACATCAACTGCTAACATAAGCACAACTGAACTGGCTTCTAATAAAGTCCCCTTTAGTTCAGGCTTTCCCAGGCGAGTTAAAAATACTATGCATGCATTTAATATAACGGTACAGTAGCTATGAATTGGGGGGGGGGGGGGAGAGAGGGAAAAGTGGGAAGAGTATAAAGCTGGCCGTGGTGGTGGTGGGGGGGGGGGGGTAGAGAGAGGGAAGAGTATAAAGCTGGCCATGGTATGTTAAATATCTTTGGGTCCGGCAAAGTCATGTTTATAAGAATAACTTCCAGGTGGTCAGCCATTCTGATCCTCATTACTGCATTGTGTTGCATATATGTTCCAATGATGTTTGTCAGAAATTATGCCCCCACTTCTAAAGGATGACCTTAAGGCCTCATGCACACAATGTTTTTAAAACCAGTGCTCCCAGGAAAAGTGTTTGTATGTATGTGCCTTCTGTTGACCAAGACGCCTGAAGCTTAAATAAACTTGTAAAATGCTGATACTAGATTCTATGTGCATCCAAAATGGTCAAATGGCTCTGGTCAGGTAGGTGCGTGTCACCCCAAAGAATCAAAGCATACAACAAATATACTGGGTCAAAAGATGGTGGTGTAACATATTAACATTTATGTAATGGGCTTTGTACAATGCAGTATTAAACAATTGTTAGAAAGCAATCTCTAGGTTGTCATTAAAATGGCTAGAAAAACCAAAACAATCCTTTTTGTATCAATTCATCCCCTTGCACTATATAATTGATGGTAGAGCTAAGTGTGGATAGGATATTACCATGCTACTAAAGAGGGGGGGAGAGAGAAAGTGAATACTGCTGCAACACTGAAGGTGTAGCAAACCCCAAAAAAAATTAAATGGTGCTGCGCGATGGATGAAAGACAGTTGCTATAACTGATATGTGAACATCAAAATATTTATCGCTGATATTGGTAAAACAATTGACATCCATACAAAAATCAGTGAAAAGGCATGCACTGCTATATAGTAGCAAACCTGAAGCGCTATATATATATATATATATATATATATATATATATATATATATATATATATATATATATATATAATTTGCTTTAGGTTTGCTACTATATAGCAGTGCGTGCATCCATCACTGAGCTTTTTGTATTTTTGATTGGCTGTC
Organism: Rana temporaria; assembly: GCF_905171775.1. Taxonomy (NCBI): domain Eukaryota; kingdom Metazoa; phylum Chordata; class Amphibia; order Anura; family Ranidae; genus Rana; species Rana temporaria. The sequence goes on along the minus strand of NC_053492.1, from coordinate 134,529,185 downwards.
ATTTTTTTTTACCAATATCAGTGATAAATATTTGATAACATGTCGGTTAAAGCAACTGTCTTTTCTTTCAAAGCTAAAAATGTACACTCGGATAGTTCAGTTTCTAAAAAAGGGTAAATGGCCCTCTGAGACCTTATCTGGGCAGAACTGACATCACTACAGATACTGTGGGGAATTCATAAAGTACGTCGCACCCATTAGAATTCCATTGGCCATCACACAAAGTGATGGTACTTGCAGCCAATTCTTGTAGCTGTCTTGGATACATGCATCAACACCCACAGCTCAGGTGTGTAGAAAGTGAGTAGAGCCTGGTGGGAAACTAGTTCCCATCGGTCACCCACTACAAGACTCCTTGGCCAAGGGCAGCTTTCAAATCAGTTGACTACCTTGTGTGATTAGTTAAGAGAACCTGATAAACTAGTCTTGGTTCCCTGTCAGGCTCCAGCCACCCTCCTATTTACACTTGCCTCTTTGCCCAAGGAATCTCATGACTGCTGGGAAGCGGTCATGAATGATGGCTTCCCATACAGGACTCTATCCCTGGCCATGTTCTGTACACCAACTTGGAACTGATCTTAATTACCATTTGGTTTCCTAATCTATAAACTGGAATCTTTACTGCCACAGTGACTGGAACTTCCTGATTTTTGCCACCAAGGTTGGTAGCAATCTGACTAGTGCAGATCCTTGCTTGAATTTGCTGGTAATTTTAAGGCGGCTACCAACAGAATGTGTTGTAAAGGCTTTATTGAATTTCCTACACCCCTGTATTTGGTCAGCTTACTGCAGGATGTTTCATTCACTTTTGGGGGAGTTTTCTGAAGTTTATCATGGCAAAAAGCCATGCAGCGCAACTATAGTACATGGACACCATCTGAACTATACCACTACAACTCGGATTCTTGGCATCTTAAAATTCCCTTAACCAGATTTAGTGCTCTTTGCTTTCAGAAGAATTGACTCTTTATCTCTAGATGGATAGACATGCTTTGTGTATGTGTGTATGTGTGTGTGTGTGTGTGTGTATATATATATATATATATATATATATATATATATATATATATATATATATTCAATTTTAGAGCTTCTGTATCTGAGAAACCTTGTTTTTGTGGAATGTGCCTGTAGCTAGTAATGAATAAGCACTGTAATTTGAAATGGGGTGCTGGCAACTGCTATTTCTACGGACTAACTGGGATATGATCCAAGTTTGGGTGGAGGGAAGATTTCATGCATGAATGTACAATCTGTGCTAACCCTTCTGAATTGTGCAGCCAGCATTTCAGATGTTTGCAGGTTCTTGCGACTGTACTTGTTTCCCGTTCCTTGTAAATTGGGCAGATTTAAACAAATTAATATTTACAAGGATAATTCAGATGGTGCATTTCAAGAAGTGGTTTAATAAGGTCAATTCACAAAACTTTACTAATTTGCATAACTTATCAACATGCAAAAAAATTCCAAAAACTATTTTGCATTAAACAGATTGTCACAAATTGTGTAGTCAAATTCCCAAACCTATATTTAACACCACCCCTTTGGTGGCAGTACCAGAAAGAGGGACACTTCACCCACCAAGGGCCTAATTCCACCCACAAAGAACACAAATGTGGGAGTTTTTTATTTTTTTTATTTTTTTTCTTCCTCCAAATGACAACACTATATTACTCACTATGTAAACTAGTGAGTGTTCAGATTGTAACGGTGAATATTTGCAGCACTCTCAAAATGGTCATCGTCCAAACTGCTGGCAACAAAAGGAGTACACCTCTATCTGAATTTCCAAGTTAAGCAGTGCCTTGATACTCTAGGGAAGTGGTCCCCAACCTTTTTGGCACCGGGGACTGGCATTGTGGATAAATTGTGCCAAGGCCCGATGATGCGGTTTTTCGTGGCCAATATGACAGGAAATGGCTGGTGTTGGCACTTCAATCATCACAACACAATGGTTAATCAGGATGATTGAAGCACATTATTTTTATTGTAATATAAAATTAAATAGTTAAACTCACCATAATGCCGAATCTGCCACCAGATGCAGATTGCCAGCCACATGCCACCCGATGCAAAATCCCCCCCCCCCCAGCTCGCCTCTCCCTGCCCTGGATGTCACAGCTGAGCGTTGCCGCTGTTCAAGCGCTGCTGCCTGGCTTCACTCGCGGATGTGGGGGCGCCGGGCTGAACAGCGGTGATGCGGGCAAGCAGTGGGAGAAAATGTCATCTCTCTGCTCGCCTGCTTCACCCTAACTGTGTGGGCGGAAGTGCGGCGATCTCTCTGCTCGCCACACCTCAGTGCAGGCTTTGCGGCCCACCAGCAAACAGGCTGCGGCCCGGTAGTGGGCCGCGGGTTGGAGACCCCCTGCTCTAGGGCATGGTGTTCACCAGAGCTTCACAGGTTGACACTGGGGTCCCCTTACATTCATGCAGCTGATGGATGTTAGACCTTGTGGTCCTCCACCTCCATTTGAGGATGCTCAATAGGGTTTAGGCCTGGAGACATGCTTGGCCAGTCTATCACCTTTACCCTCAGCTTCTTTAGCAAGGCAGTGGTCGTCTTTGGGTCGCTATGTTAGAAAACTGCCCTGCAATCCAGTCTCTGAAGGGAGGGGATCATGCTCCTGTTTCAGTATGTTTCCATCAATGAAATGTAGCAGCCCCCAGACCATGACGCTGCCACCACCATACTTGACTGTAGGCAAGACACTCTTGTCTTTGTACTCACCTGGTTGCCACCATCTGAACCAAATAAGTTTATCTTGGTCTCAGACCACAGGACATTGTTCCAGAAATCCATGTCCTTAATCTGCTTGTCTTCAGCAAACTGCAGGCTTCCTTCTGGCATGACAGCAATGCAGACCAATTTGATGTGGTGTATTGGCTGAGCACTGACAGGCAGACGACCCTCCCCCTCCCCCACCCACCTCTGCAGTAATGCTGTCGGTACTCATGTCCATTTCCCAAATCCAACCTGAGCACGTGCACTCAACTTTGGTTGATCATAGCAAGGCCTGTCCTGTTAAACTGCTGTATGGTCCTGGCCACCTTGCTACAGTTTTCTGTAACGGTTGCATTATTTTGCAAAAATCTGTTATAAGGCAATTACACTTTTTTTTATTTTTTTTTTATTTTAATCAATCATTAACCACCAACACATGAGAATGCAGTAGTTGCTGAACAATCAAATGCTACATTTGTTTAATGCTAAATTCTTAGACTTGAACTTTCACAACTGGTTTACTACATTTTTATTTGCCATTTAACTTGGTGAATTTACTCCATATGTATTGTAGCTACATAGTGAGGATTAAACAGGCTTTCCAAAAAGTGAACCACTCATCTCTTCCCTGGCATTCATATCCTCAGTCTATAAAAAAAATTGGCACTGCTGTAGGTACTGATTGCATATATTGATGTCAATTACCTTCCAGATTTCAATAGTCAAGGTTTTGGCTTGTCACTTGTGTTGCTGTTAGGTGGGTAGGTATTCCCTAGGGGTCCATGCTGCTTTAAAGCGCACAGGGAACATGACTAAAGTAGTTATAATTTGTACATGTCTGCTGTCACACAAACTGCTTGTTTTGGGATGTCTGACCACATGCTTACAAAGTTGTAATGGGAGTGTTGCCCTTGTTGACACTAACAATTTTTTATTTTTTTTTAGATTTGGAGCAAATGCCAAGGTGGTGCATTTCCTGGGTAAAGTGAAGCCATGGAACTATACATATGACAGTAAAACAAAGACTGTGAAAGGGGATGCGCATGACCAAACACTTATTCATCCAGAATTTCTCCAGCTCTGGTGGGACATGTACACATCAAGAATCTTGCCCCTCCTTACAGAACATGGTGTGGTTAAAGATGTGTCGGTTGGCTTGAAAGCGGTAGGTTTGCCATTGGGTTGCATTGTAGTTTTTATCTTTAAACTGGGGATTAGTGAGGGATTTGGAAAGTAACAGGTTTTTATAGATGGTTATAAGTTGATTTTACAGCGGTATCCATTTAACCCCAATTCTGTTGCATGTTTTCTGTTTCTAGAACTGACTTCGTAAAAAGTTGTGCCCATAAGTTTACATACCCTGGCAGAATTAGATTTCTTGCCCATTTTCCAGAGAATGTGAAACGCAAACTTTTCTTTCACTCATGTTTGGTGTTTGGCTAAAGCCCTTTATTAATCCAACAGTTACCTTTTAAATCATAATCACAACAAACTACCCAAATGGCCCTGATCAAGTTTACCCCAGTACTTAATACCATATATTTCCCCCTTTAACATTGACAGCTTTAAGTCTTTTGTGGATGAGGCTCTTTATCTTGGATGGTAAAGCTGCCCTATACTCTTGGCAAAAAGCCTCCAGTTCTGTAAATGCTTGTGCTGTCTTGCATGAACTTCATGTTGAGATCTCCCCAATGATTGAGGTCAGACTGAGATGACCACTCCAAAACCTTTTTATTTTACTTCTGCTGTAGCCAATGACAGGTTGACTTGGCCTTTGTGTTTTTGGATCATTGTCATGTCCAAGTACGTCCCATGCGCAGCTTTCTGGCTAAATGCAAATGTTCCAGTATTTTTTGATAACCTACTGCATTCCATCAATTTTGACCAAATGTCCTGTGTCTTTGTAGCTCCTATCCCTGAAACTTCAGCGATCCACCTTTGTGTTTTACAGTAGAAATGGTGTACCTTTTTTCATCATAGGTCTTGACTCCTCTCCATATGTAGCATTTATTGTTGTGGCCAAAGCTTGCTTTTTGGTCTCATCACTCCAAATGACTTTGCCATATTGTAAGCGGGATACTTTGTGGCATTTGCACAGTAATGTCTTTCTTCTGGCAGCCCATTAAGTGCCTCCTTATTGTGCATCTTGAAACGGCCACACCACGTTTTCAGAGTCATGTACTTCACCTGAAGTTTTTTTTTTTCTATTTGATTCCCGAACAATTTTTTCCTGGCAGTAGTGGCTGAAATTTTTTAGTTAGTCTACCTGACCATGGTTTGGTTTCAACAGAACCTAATTTTGCACTTAAACAAAATCACCAGGGTATGTAAACTTGATCATTTGGATAGTTTCTATTATGATTTAACCACTTAAGCCCCGGACCTTTAGGCAGCTAAATGCCCAGGCCAGGTTTTGTGATTCGGCACTGCGTCGCTTTAACAGACAATTGTGCGACGTGGCTCCCAAACAAAATTGGCTTTTTTTCCCCCCACAAATAGAGCTTTCTTTTGGTGGTATTTGATCACCTATGTGGTTTTTATTTTTTGCGCTATAAACAAAAATAGAGCAACAATTTTGAAAAATGCAATATTTTACTTTTTGCTGTAATATCCCCCAAAAACATATATAATTTTCCTCAGTTTAGGCCGATGCGTATTCTACCTATTTTTGGTAAAAAATCACAATAAGTGTTTATCGATTGGTTTGCGCAAAATTTATAGCGTTTACATAATAGGGGATATTTTTTTTTCCCCCCCCGTGACTGCGACATTATGGCGGACACTTTTGACACATTTTTGGGACCATTGTCATTTTTCACAGCAAAAAAATGCATTTAACTTGCATTGTTTGTTGTGAAAATGACAGTTGCAGTTTGGGAGTTAACCACAGGGGGCGCTGAACGTGTTAGACTTCACCTAGTGTGTGTTTACAACAGTAGGGGGGTGTGGCTGTAGGTCTGATGTTGTTGTTTGTCTCCCCTATAAAGGGGATGACACGATCGATGCGCCGTCAGTGAAGCACGGGGAAGCCTTGTTTACATACGGCTCTCCCCGTTCTTCAGCTCCGGGGAGCGATCGCGACGGAGCGGCTATAAACGAATAGCTGTGCCGTCGTCCCGATCGCTCCCCCGAGGTAAGCCACACGCAGCGGGGGGTCCTGATCGGACCTGCGGAAAGGCAAGGACGTGTGTATGTGTGTAAAATATATATATATATATATATATATATATATATATATACACACACACACACACACACACACACACACACACACACACACACACACACACACACATATATATTCTCCATCTGCCTGTCTGTGCCATTTTGTGGATGTAAATAGTCGTGCGGCGGGCGTTAAGTGGTTAAGGGTAAAACAGTTGATAAATGGCTTCAGCCAAATACTAGCCATTAGTGAAATGTTCCTCATTCATATTCTCTGACATGGGCAAGAAATCATAAATTCTTCCAGGGTATGTAAGTTTTGAGCACAATTGTATTACTTGTGGCAGCTACCAGTTTTGGATGGAGGTTAACACTTTCTCAGGAATTGAGCTGCTAAATTCAATTTGATCAAAACTAGAATATTGCTTTTCTCCAGCAAGGGCTCTCAATGCTATTGCAGTGGCTGTCAAAATGACTTCACAGATTAAAAAAAAATAAGGAAAACTGGCTTAAATTCCCCAACACTGAGAGCATGTCAAGAGGTCCTTGATGAACTTTGCTCCATGTATGGCCAGCTTTAGACTGCACAGCTTCTGTGAGGGCAAAACTGGAGTTGCCAGAATCTAACAGTTATTAAAATGCATTCTGAATGGTTCATTTGGACAATGGAATCGCTATAAAGGCCTACATGCACAAATTCTGTACATTCCATTTGCTCACCCTCTTAACCCCTTGGGAGGGATCTACTTATAAGTGTGCTGGCCAAGCCTTGCCCAATATTAAAGTTTAAACTTGTCCCAAGCCTAGGAATTTAAAACCAAACCTGTACTGAAGAAAATGCAGGGTATCACAATGACCTTTATATCCAGATCTTTTGATTTTGCTGAAGCCGTGGGAAAATCGGGCTACCCTGCCTCTAAGTCTCCTGTGAGTTTAGGTTTATAAAAACATCTGTAAATTGATTGGGCCAGCACATGTTCTCTAATGTTAATTCCATGTATATACTTGTGGTGATGGCCGCTGATGCACATTTTACATAGAGCAGGCTTGTCTTGAAATGTACATGGACCATCTGCCAGTACAGGGGGGGAGGAAGGTTGCACCTAGGTGTAGCATGCTACACTTTGGCACTGCTACTGTCCTCTATTTGGCTTTTTTTGGAATTGCTGCCATGATGCCAAATTGTGTGGCCTTCATTTGGGTGCCATTCATTCTAAACCGCACACCAATGTGTAATGCATTTTGCCACAATTGTCCCACGTCAATACACCTTTAAAAAAAAAAAAAATGAAGCTTGTCCCCTAAAGTTTCATTTGGGTGACAAATGCTCATAGGGCAGCCCATTCAAGTCATCTAGAATAGTGCTTTGAAAATTGTGAGCAGGTACTTGAGTGGAAATCCTAGAGGATCCAGCCTTGGCATGATATTGTTTACCCAAAGCAGAGGGGCAGCAGACTGCCCCTGCCAGAACAGTCAGCTGATTGGATGCCAATTGCCTGCTGGCTTTACTGCATGCTTGTTCGACACAAGCATGCTGGACAAGACTTGATCCGTGTTTGTGTGGGTCCCATAGCAGTTAGGGCAAATCGGCATGGTTGCACAATAACTGGCTTTAAAGTGTGCTAATGCAAATCATTTGGGCTCTAGCATGCTCTGGGAATCCCTGATTACAGCTAGCATGCAGAATGCTAACTTTTTTCACTACTTTCCTTTGTGTGTGATCTTGGGGTTGGTAACCGGTTCAAAGGGAAGTATGGAATTTGAACCCATTCATAATGGCTGCAGCATCTATGATGCTACAGCGGTCCCACACTGGCTCTATAACTGAGCATTCGCATTGGATCTGCTTACTGATGACATAACTGAGCAATCGGTGACTGTCAGCCACTGGCTCTGCCCCTCCTGCACTTACTGGAGCCCCATGATTTGGAGGAAGTGGGTGTGGCTGAGTCAGGTGGTACTTGGGTATCTGGGAGGATTCAGACCTTGTTGAGATCCTATAAAAGCCTAGACCGGCTTTGTGAGGTCAGCCAACAGGCTTTAGCCTGCTGTCGGCTGAATCTGGGTCACAAAAGTGCAGAATTAGTGCGCTCCAGGAGAAATATGGCCAAAGGGCTTTGGCAATACATCTCCTGGTTTAGGCCTCATGTACACTAGATGTTTTAACACTGCTCAGTGGGGCCTTAAGCTACATGCAGGAGGAAAAGCCAATGTGTCCATGAATACACAGGTGTTTGGAGACGGGGGCATTTGGCAGAAAACACTGCTGCTCCTGGACACACTGGCAGTGGGTTTGAGTGAAGCCTGTAAATGCGTTCTAAACATGTAATGCTAGGCCAGGGGTAGGCAACATTTAAAGATGGAGAGCTACGGTACTTGAACACTAAAGTCTGAGATCATCGGGCAGTGTCCTGTTAAGGCCAGTTCATGCCAGAATGGCAGGTTCCATGGTTTTCTGCACCGTTAAACTCGCTGCCTTGGTGATTTGCTGCAGGTGATACATTGTTGACCCCAAAAGTAGATCATCAACAGTGTGAGGGCACACAAAGAATTACAAGAGTGCAGGGGTCAGAGGTGCATTGCACTCAGTGCGGGGGGGGGGGGGGGGGGAGTGGTGGTAGAGGACACTATGGGCAGGGTCCCTCCCATAGTGTTCCATAGCATCCTACCTCTGCACACAGCGCAAATTGGGAGAAGGCAGTTCTGGGTGGGAGCTGGCCAAGTGACTTCATATTAACAAGCTGGTGATTGGTTGCTAGGTCCTAAGCAATTTCCTGCACTGTTAAAGTTAACTTGGCCAGCTCCTCCCACCTTCTGGGCTACACTGGCTCTCGTTCACTGATGGTGGCGGGTCATGGAGAGAGAACTGATGGCATAGAAGGCTGGCGAAGAGACAACCAGTCCAGTACCTAAAGTAGGTGGGGGGTCAGTGGGGCAGACCTTTTTCATTGTTCACCTGTCCAGTCTACAGGTAGCCCGCCATCAGCATGGCCTATGCCCTAAATCAGGGATATGCAATTAGCGGACCTCCAGATGTTGCAAAACTACAATTCCCATCATGCCTCTGCCTTTGGGTGTCATGCTTGTGGCTGTCAGTCTTGCTATGCCTCATGGGACTTTTAGTTCTGCAACAGATGGAGGTTCGCTAATTGCATATCCCTGCCCTAAATGAACCTCTAAACTTGGCATTATTATGCTTTACATCTGTCCCTTTGCCTTGTACCAAGTCATTGTGTCTGGTTGATTTTGAGTGTTCTAATCGGGGAATAGATTGAGGACAATTAGGAAATATAGCTGACCTCGCTGCTGACTGGATGTCTGGCTGCCCCAATGCCTTTAGTACATCTGGAGTCAACCTCAAACATGGGGATGAGATCTCTCCATTATTTGTAGATTGTTTTGGGTCACCTGCTGGCTTAAAACATGTTAAATCGTTGGTGTAAAAATCTTCAGCATGTCAACACCTGTTTCACTCATTTCAGTCTTGCTTAATGGTAACCTGTCATAAATGGCTTTTATTGCCAGCTTCATTTAGAAAGTGCTAGTTGCCTGTCGGGCTGTTCCACTGTCAATTACCTAACATGGGGTAAGTATCTACATGGAAAGGTGACTTAAAGAACTTGACCCAGAACAGGTGGGAGTAATGTCTTTGTATTTAAACAGATTAGGATGACTGCCAGCAAATTGGTATTTTTCAAGAGGAAGGGATCAGCAATGTATTTTGGTGGCCATAAATCTTTTAAAGGCTTTGTGAAAAGTTCAGGACATTATGAAGCATTGGCCCTTAATTGGATATAGATGTACAAAAGTGCTTCTTTTGCATGTGAATTGTTTATCTAAATGAAGAGTTGGGCATTGCATGGGCACTCTTTTCTTGCAGCAGAGGCTTCCTATATAGGATCTCAAATCCTCCATTCTTTAACTTTCTATAACTATTCACAGCTGTCGGGCTTGGTCTGTTCACTGGCTTTCTCTTGTCGCTTCTGTAGAGAGGTATGAACTTGGTGTTGTCAAATTACTCTGTACAATCTGCAGATTCCATTGCAGTTTTTTTCATTTTACTTGGGTTTTTTTTATTTATGTTTACTCGGTCTTGCTACTTCTGTGTTCGGTTCTGCTTTGCCTGCTTCTTTTGCATGGAGGCTATCCATTCATTTCCTCTTATCTGTTAAAGCTCTGTAGCCTGTAGTAAAGAGTGGTTGTTTCCTTTTAGGAGGAAGTTACAGAAGCAGTGTCACAGATGTCAATAGCGACTCCACCTCCTCCACCACCTATATCCTCAGAGGAACGCAGAGAGAGATGGGAACAGGGCCAGGTTGACTACATGGGAGCTGATTCGTATGAAAACATCAGGAAGAAGCTAGACACTTATCTACAATAAAATTCTACTGTACTGCACAAAACCTCAAAGGACTTTTCAAAACCTGTTCTGAATTTGGAGCAGTCTTCTACCACAATGTTTACTCAACTGCTAGGAGCTTTACTAAACTTCAGCGGGTGGATATATCCACAATTGTAAGTGAGAAATACAGGGGCATCCTTTTGTTATAAACCCAGTTCTGTGCCAGCTACCAATTTTTAGACTCGGGACGTAACTGTCACCAAACAGTGAACAAACCTGTAAGTAACTGCCTCCAGGTTTTCTGATTTCCAAAAGATGTGGTTTGTTGCTAGAACTAGTGATGCCCTTTCTCTCACTGCTCATGTTTCCAGTTCTTGGACTTGTAGCTGTGTAGGCTCTTCGATTTCCCCCTCAGCAGGATGTCAAGTTGTCCCCTTTTTTCCCCTCTATTTGCAGTTTATGAACAAGCACTTTCACTACACTGGAGAAATGTGGCAATATTGTACATTACAACCAATGCAAACACTGTAACCACCTTGAAATGCTGCTTGTTCTGTACTCTAGAGGGCTAATGTTATGCATTTTTCAAACCAACTGTAATAAGGCACTTCAAAGAAATAAACTGGTTATGGTCAGTGTTTAGTTTTTATTACTGTTGCAAGGGCTACCAAGAAAGTGTATTGTCCAGGTATGACTGTAAGCTACCAGCTCTGAGCTATGTATGGCCAGATAGGTTCTTGTATTAAGCACATGTTTGCTAAAATTGAGATGGAGGGCTTGAAAGCAGGAATGTACAAAGTTCTCTAACTGGTAACATGGGTTGAGGCCATATTTCGGCATAACAAAACTAAGGTTTTAGGAGTAATACTCGCCAGGCTGAGCTTTGACATTAGAAGGTACAGTGCATCCAGAAAGTATTCACAGAACTTTATTTTTTTTTTTTCTCCCCCACACTTGTTACAGCCTTATTTCAAAATGTACTTTTCCTCAATTCTACAAACAACCCCATTACCACATGAAAAGTTTTTTGAAGTCTTTGCAAATTTATTAAATAATTCAGTTTTTGCTCAGTACTTTGGTGCACCAAGTACAGCCTCAGTCTTTTTGCGTATGATGCTACTAGCTTGGCACTTATTTTTGGTCAGTTTCTTCCATTCTTTGCTGGACCCCTCAAGCTCCATCAGGTTGGATAGGGAGAATGTGCAGCAATTTTCAGAAGCTCACGGCTGAGCCGCTATCAGTTTGTGTACACCAGGGATTTACAATTAGCGGACCTCCAGCTGTTGCTAAACTACAAGTCCCAGGAGGCATAGCAAGACTCTGACAGCCACAGGCATGACAGGCAGAGGCATGATGGGACTTGTAGTTTTGTAACAGCTGGAGGTCCGCTAATTGCATATCCCTGGTGTACACGTTCACCTTAGTCTGAGGTCCAGAGCTCTGGTGTAGGTTTTCATCAAGGATGTCTCTGCTGAATTCACCTTTCCCTTTACGTCTGACTTGATGTACAGTCTCCCAGCTCCTGCCACTGAGAGCACCTCCCCCATACCATGATGCATCACCATGCTTCACTGTAGGATTGATATTGGCCAGGTGATGAGCAGTGCCTGGTTTCCTTAAGCATTTCATCAGGCCAAAGAATTTTTCTCATGGTTGGTGTCTTTTGGCAAACTCTCTAGGCAGGCGTGTTGCACGGAGTGGCTTCCGGCTGGCCACTCTACAGGCCTAACTAGTGGCGTGGTTTTTATCTCTCCACATAAATGCTGGAGCTCTGTCGGACACTAGAGTCTTGGTCACCTTGACTTTGCAAAAAATAGAGCAACACTACAGCCTTTGAAAAAGATCCACATGAGATTGTGTTTGAGAGTCAAAGGCTCTATGTCTGACTTTGAGCGATTTATTAATAAAATATACTCTAGTTCATCTTGTGTACAAACGGTTCAAGTATAGAAAGTTAAACATGCGTTTTTAACACAAATACAACTATGATGTTGACAGGGCCTCACTGCTGGCCGTTTGGTGTCAACCTTCTGTTCATAGTTTACTTTTCCTTTCTATACTTGATCTGTTTTCATTCTTTTTAATTATTTATACTCATCCATATTGCCTTCTCCCTGATCACTCAGTTTGCCTGTTCTAGGAAGAGTCCTGGTGGCTCCGACCGTCTCTTGGAGGCCACTGTGCTTATTTAGGACCTGCAATGTTGCAGAATTTCTTATATCTATACCCCCCCCCCCCCCCCCACAGATCTGTGCCTTAATACCATCCCTATCTAAGATGTCTACAGGCAATGCCATGGTTTGTGCTTCAACATGCACTGTTAACTGTGGGACCTTGTATAGACAGTTTACCACAGGTGGACTTCAAGTTGGAGAAACATCTCAAGGATGATCAGTGAAATGGGATGCATGGTCAATTTTCAGTATTATGACATTAGTACATGTGTTTTTATTTTTACAATTGCAAAGATTTCAAACTGACTTCTTTCACATTGTCATTAGGTATTGTTTGTAGAACTTTGAGGGAAATGTAATCCATTTTGCAATAAGGCTGTAATGTAACTGTGGAAACTGAAGTGCTGTATAGCTTCCAGATGCACTATATATTTGCAGTGTTCTAATTGGATCAATTGACAAATGCTTCCTCTCCCTCTAAATTTTAGTTCAGCTTGTGAGGCAAGTCAAACAGGATTTTTTATTTTGCCCCCAGTTAGTCTTTCAGGACAGCCTCCATGTCTTCCAGTTTGGGACGTGGCTTACAAAATGAATTGTGCACTGGTGCGGTCTTATCGTTTGCTGTACAGACAGCTGTCGGAGGAATGTTTTGAACTTCCATCCTTGGCAGGAGATGTTGGAGGCTTCATGGGCAGCTCCTGGAGATAACAGCACCAGCCACTCTAATAGGAACCCTGAGGTGGTGTTCCCTTACCTATTCCTAGAAGCTCCACGATTTTTTTCCCCCCTCCTCCCTGGTTGGTGGGAAAGAAAGCCAGACAAGAGTCACCCCACGGTTCTAGCAAAATGTCCTTCTTGCAGAGCCCCCATGGGGAATCCTGGACCAAGGCCCTCTGTGCATTGAGGGAACAGGGTATGGCTCTGGCGGCATCTGTGAAGGAGCTTTCTAGCACCTTAGTGTTTTTTTTATTTTTTTTTTATTTAAAGACACTTTTCTAGTTTCCAGTTGACTCAGCCCTGGGGAATCCTCCACCAGCACAGCAGTTTTTCACCTAGCCCAGCAGATGCTCCCTCCATTAGTGGGGAGAGACCAGGGGCTCTAGAGGAAATTGAAGAGCCAGACAGCGCCGCTTCAGACTTTACCAGGGGAGTTGAGAGGTGGTGGATGGGGAATCGACGAACCTCTTGTTATAAGCTTTCCCTTGATGACATGGAGGATCTTGGGAACTATCGGTACTAATTTGGAAACGGAAGGGGTTGTTGCTCCATGATCTGATGTACAAGGGCCTGGGGGGGGGGGGGGGGACAGAAAAAGGGGGTGTTCACGGTCCACAATGTCTTGATCTATGCCATCAAGAGAATGGCAACATCCCGAAAGGAAACCTTATTTTCTAGGGCTTTGTTTTAAAGGTTTCCCTTTTGTGGAGGAAGAGGCTCTAGTCTGGAATAAATCGCCTAGGCTAGACGCTGCTTTTTCACAGGTTTCCAGGCATACTGACCTGGCCTTTGAGGACACTTTTGGACCCCATAGACACAATGATGGACTCATGAAAAAATTCTGGGACTCATCGCAGGGAAACCTTGGGCTTATTGACATCCATGCTCTCTGCAGTACAGTGGGCAGGGCTGAATTTTTACAACTATTCATCCTGAGGGTTTGGTACCAGTGTCAGGAGTCCTTGGACTCCCTGATGGGCAGAGTCAGGTTAAGAGGTCCCTTTGGTGGAGAAAAAGTGGCAAATCTGTTTGGAGTGTCCTACCGATATCAGGACTGTCACAACTGATGCGAGCGCACATAGTTTACCAGATGGTACAATGTACCTGAGTAAGAACGCAAAGAAGTCCTCGACCTCGGGAGCTGAGAGCAATAGCCTTGGCACTCAGCTTTTCAGAGGGAACTCCAGGGACAGCATGTGAGTCTGTTCAGATAACTACTCAGTAGTGGCTTCTATTAACAGGGGTACCAGGAGCAGATCCTGGTGGAAACCATCCTTAGGTGGGCTAAAACAAAGGTTCTGTCCCTCTCAGTGGAACATTTGAAGGGGGGGGGACAAAACTATGTAGCAGACTCTTGAGGGAGGGCAACCAAGATGTTTTTGAGGCGGTAATTTAAAAGTGGGGGGGGGTGCCATGTGTGGACTGATTCACGTTAAGGGAGAATGCAACGTTTTGCTTCTTCCTGAACAGATGGGATGGTAGGAGTGGATGCACTGGCTTAGAGTTGGTGGTACTCCAGGTGTTATGCCCCCCATATACTGATTCCAGCAGTATTGAGAACATTTCAGTCAGAGCACAACTCTCATTCTAATTGCACCATCTTGTAGGGCCTGGTTGTGGATCCTGCCTATCCAGGAGGATCTTCTTTCTCAAAGGCTGATCTGTTGCTCCCCAGGTGGAGTGGTGGCATCTTGCGGCTTGGCTACTGAGGAGGAATTGCTGAGGGGCAAGGGTTTCTCTCATCGTTTAGTGGCAACCCTCCTAAGTTGTGGAAAAGGAGACACAAGCTATCTACCTAAAGGTGTGCAGACGTTTCAATAGCTGGTGCACAGAAGGCTCCTTCGATGTATGCAGTTCTGTAGCAGTGTTTGTCCACGCCTGACTGCAAAAATGCCAAAGGGTTGGCACCTGGTAAAGCTGCTGGCAACATCCATGGATAGCCAGGTTTTTAAAGTGGCTGTGATGTCAGGGAATGGCTATGTAAGTGGGATAAAAATAGTGCAGGGACTACTTTGAAGTTGGACTTATATGGTTGCCTTTGGAAATCATGGGAAATGGCTTGTCATGCTACTTTATAGGGTTGTCCCGATACTACTTCTGTATTTTTAGGACCGAGTAAAAGTACCGATACTTTTTTTTTTTCGTGTACTCACTGATACTTTTTTAAATGCAGCCTTGTGTCCCCAAATTCAGCCATGTCCCTAATGCAGCCTTGTGTCCCTTAAGACAAAGCCAAGTCAATCCCCCCCCCCTCCGCCGCTGCTGACATCAAGTTACTATGCGCTGGGGTTACACAACAGCTGTCATTTGCATTTGATTAGCTGTGTGTTTCCCCGCCGTGCCGTCATGTATAGCCCCTCCCCCAGAAACTTTGACAGGTCACCCGTCGTATCAAAGTGCCCAGGGGAGGGGCTATACATGACGGTGCGGCAGGGAAACACACAGCTATGCAAATAACAGCTGTTGTGTAACCCTAGCGCATAGTAACTGAGGGGGGGATTGACTTTGCTTCGTCTAAGGCGGCAGCAGCTCTCCTCTCCCCCATATGAGGAAATTTCCACCCCCTCTCGGGGGGGGGGATGTTTTCTATCAGGCATCGGGAGTATTTGCGTGAGTACAAGTACTAGCGCAAATACTCGGTATCGGGACAACCCTACCACGTTACCATCATAAAGTGTGGGACAAGATGTATAAGTGTGAAAGGGGCCTTAAGTGGACAGAGACCAGTTAAAATCTCTCCTTCGTTTTACAGGCCCTCACAGGGGAACCATTGGGATCCTGTATGTTAAAATTGGTCACACCAAAAATTGGTTTTGGTGGCGATCACCATGGCAGGGAGAGAGTGAACTCAAAGCCCTTTCTTAGGGCACCATTTTTCTGATTTTCTTCCCCAGAACCAGTGGACAGAAAGTAGGTATTGGCTTGCATCTATACCCACTGAGCACCTTAATGCTTTCCTATACCACCCCATTTTTTGAGAATCACTGTAATTGTTGGGTTTCCCCAATTTCTGTTCAGATTGCAATGATCTGATGGCCTCCTGGACAGTTTCCACGATGACTTGTCTGCCCAGCTTACCATCATTTTGGAGAGAAATTGTAGGGTATCTTAAAGTGTTTCTATAGCCTAAACCTTTTTATATATTGGGGAAATGTTTAGGTATTTGTATTGCAGCCTTATGCTGCTACTGACCACCTCTATGATCAAATATCACATGGCCACCTCTGTCCAAAATTGTTCAAACCCATCCTTACTGGACACTACAAACAAGATAAATTCATAGGAACAGCTCTGCTGCACAGATATCTATCCCACAACACACTGTCTAAAAGATGGTTCAATACTTTCCTCTTGACATTTATTTTTTTTCTACAGAAGAAACACCCTTTGTCGTATGAGAATTTTTGTATAATTAGTACCATCCGCTGTTTCAACTTGCTGTGAAACATTGAGGGGAAATCTGGATGATTATTCGCCTGATTTTCTTAGTGTGTACTGGGTGCCATGTAATGCAAATGTTTGATAATTAATGGCTCTTGTACAAAGTCAGTGTTCATCCACTAAAGATGCAAGAAATTCCAACCTGTGCTGGTTATGAGGATACCTTGGTGCTGGGCTGTATTGAGGTGTTGGCTGGCTACCCCCCCCCCCCCATATATACAGTTGTGTTCATAATAGCAGTGCGTTTAAAAAAAAGTAATTAAAGCTCAAAATTCTTAGTTTTATTTCCATACATGTACGGTAAATGCATTGGGAAGACAAACAAAGAATGTTTCAAATGTGTTATTACTTTACAGAAAGTGAAGAAATGAATATGAATGCAAGATGCTGTGTTGTGTGTGTGTTTTTTTATATATATATATATATATATATATATATATATATACACTCAAACATTCACCCTATAAACTTAAAAGTGCTTGAAGATTTAGCTTTCCTGTGAATCACTGAACAAATTAGTTGTAGATTGGGTTGCTTCACAGGTGCCAGAAGTTGGGGAAACACAGATGTGAACAGGTACTCCAGCCCAGGATGGTTACATTCCTCAAACACAGCTTTTTATTTTTTTTGGGTCACCCCATGCGGTTCTATTGGATTTAGGTCCGGGGCTTGGGCTGGCCTATCATTACATTAATCTTGTAGGTCTGGAACCAAGATGCTGCTCGCTTACTGGCATTTGGGGTTGTTTTTCTGTCCTGTTGAAACAGACTAGAGCCTAGGTTCACACTGCTGCGAATTAAAAATCGCGGTAAAATGCGCGATTTTACCGCGATTTCGGCCGCAATTTAATGTAAATCGCGGCCCGAAATCGCAAAAAGTAGTACAGGAACTACTTTTTGAAATCGCAGATGCGGCGTCGCACTGATTAGGACAGTGACATTGCCGACAATTGCCGCCGATTTGAGATGCGATTTGACATGTCAAATCGCATCTCAAATCGTTCCAAATCGTACCCAGTGTGAACCAGGGCTCAAGGCCATCTCTTCAGCATAAAAACAACACGACCTCTTCAAGTATTTTGCTTGCTCCACCATTCTTCAGTTTACTGCGGCTTAAAAGGGTTGTAAAGGTAAAAACATTTTTTTCCTAAATAGCTTTCTGTTACCTTAGTGCAGTCCTTCACTTACCTCATCCATCCATTTTGCTTTTAAATGTCCTTATTGCTTCTGAGATATCCACACAGTAATGCGAGGCTTTCTCCCTGGTGTGGAGTGTTGTGCTCGGCCCATCCCTTGAGGGGGCGAGCAGGGGAGTCGGGACGCTCTCTACGTTGCAGATAGAGAAAGGAGCTGTGTGTTAGTGGGCGTCCTGACTCTCCTGCTTGCCCCCTCAAGGGAGGGGGCAAACACGACACTCCACACCAGGGAGAAAGCCTCACATTACTGTGTGGAGTTAGACAGAAGAACAGGAAGTGAGGATTTCTCAGAAGAAATAAGGAATTTTTTATTTTTTTTTAACCTTTTTATAACCCCTTTAAGTTCCATGTCTGGGGGGTAAACTGACAAACTGTTAGCAGCCCCTATACCCAAAAAGAACAATCTTGCTTTCATAAGTTTGCAAAATGTTTGCACCATTTCTCTTTAGCCCCATCAATGTGTTCTCTTGCAAATTGTAACCTCTATAGCATGTATTTATTTTTATTTTTTTTCCTTTCAAACAATGGAACTTTGCAGGTGCTTCTTGCTGCTAGTTTGTAGCTTGGTGTCACAGAGGTGCAGGGGTGGACTGACAACTCATGGGGGCCCCCCCCCCCCGGGCAATAGAAGATTATGGGGCCCCTGGGCTTACAGATGGCCACCACGCCAGGAGGCAGTGCAGGGCAGCTAAAATCTCAAGCATTTCACATCAAAAGCATGTCGGTTTTGGACATATCAGGGACAGATGTAAAAAAAAAAAAAAAAAAAACTGATTTTTACATACTGTCCCTAGTTTTATTGAGCCTGGCAACCCTGATGGGGTCCTCGGGCAGTGCCCGAGAGTCCCAATGGTCAGTCCGCCCCTGCATAGGTGTCTTCTAATGGTTACAGTACTCACAGGTGAATTTTAGACCTTTCATCACCCTGAAGCTGATCATTGGCTGAGTCTTTGCCTTCTTGGCTATTCTTCAAACCATTTGAATGGTAGTTTTCTATTTTCTTCTATGTGTTTCTGCTTTTCATTGCCAGTTAAAGCATTTGAGAAGCATTTTAGCTGAGCAGCCTATCAGTTTCTGCATTTCTAAGACCCCTTTTACACTGAAGCGTTTTTACACAATTTTAGCGCTATTAAAATGCTCTCCATGGACCTTTTCACACAGAGTCCTGCAAGCAGCATCTTTGGAGCAGCCTTTGGGCGCTGAAAAAACTCCCCTCTCCATTGAAATGAATTGAAAGCGCTGTAAAAACACCTTACCCTTTCACACTGAGGGGTTGCACTGGCGGGGCGTTGAGAAAAGTCCTGCAAGCAGCATCTTTGGAGCAGCCTTTGGGCGCTGAAAAAAATGCTCCAAAAACGCCCCTCTCTATTGAAATGAATTGAAAGCGCTGTAAAAACGCCTTACCCTGTCACACTGAGGCACTGCAAAAATGCCCTTAAAAAGTTAGGGTCTTAGCGGTGCTTTACCAGCACATTCGAAAAACGCCCCAGTGTGAAAGGGGCCTTAATGTTTTCCCCTCGCCAATCCAAATTTTTTATCAAAGTATGTTGTTCTTCTGAACAATGTTTGGAATTTCCTATTTTACTCAGATTTTCAGAGAGAAATTCACTATACCTCGCATTTACATTTGCTGCCTTTGTTCTTAACTTCAGCTCCGGAAGGTTTTATCCACTTGCTGACCAGACCATTTTTTGCGATGTGGCATTACTTCCCCTTTACTGACAATTGTCCCCCCCCCCCCCCACAAATAGAGCTTTTTTTTGGTGGTATTTGATCGCCCCAGACTTTTATATATATATATATATATATATATATTCACACACACACACACACTCTCTCTCTCTCTCTCTCTCTCTCTCTCTCTCTCTCTCTCTCACTCTCACACACTCTCATAATGGTAGTGATCTGCATTTTTTTTTTTTTTTTTGCAGGATTGTGGCGGACAAATCTGACACCGAGTGTCACTTGTTGGGGACCAGTGACCCAATACAGTGATCAGTGCTATAAAAATACACTGATTACTGTGTAAATGACACTGGCAGGAAAGGGGTTAACGCCAGGGGCGATCAGAGGGTTGAATGCTCCCTAGGGAGGTGCTTACTAACTGTGTGGGGCAGCGTCACACTGAAGGAAAAGAGAGATCTGTGATCCAGCATAGATAAATCACAAGATCTCTCTTTACCTTTCTGACAGATCTGCCGTTTGCCTTGTTGACAGATGGATAATCCGTCTCTCCTCTTAATGATCGGCGGGTCCTGGCGGCCACTAGACCCGCTGATTAGCATGCAACATAGACTCATCATTGGGTCTCACCTCCTTATCCAGTCATGTGCTTGAACTCTATGCTCCCTCCGAATGTCTGATCTGTGCTGCCATTTGAAGTCCCCTGCTTCACCTCCCACTCTCTGTGCTACTCCTCTGACTTCACAGGAGCCAAAACTACAGAGGAGGCATGGGGTATCAATAAGTGCTGACAGTGTTCTCAGTCGGCACGCATTGAGAACAAATAGAGGTCGACTGATATGGGTTTTTTCTGGCCGATGGTGATATTTAGAAATCAGGTATATATGATACTGATTTTTGCGGCCCATATTTTAGGCCGATTTTTCTCCTTTTTTTTTATCTTCACCTCATATAATCGAACAGTAAAGTTAAATAATAAAGAAGGGATACAGAAAATTGCTTAAATTAAAGCGGAGGTTCACCCGTATATATGACTTTTTCCCCTTAGATGGATGCTCGTTTTGTCTAGGGGAATCGGCTAGATGTTTTAAAATATGAGCCGTACTTACCGTTTACGAGATGCATCTTCTCCGCCGCTTCCGGGTATGGGCTGCGGGACTGGGCGTTCCTATGTCGATTGACAGTCTTTCGAGAGGCTTCCGACGGTCGCATCCATCCCGTCGCGATTTTCCGAAAAAGGCCGAACGTCGGTGCGCAGGCGCAGTATAGAGCCGCACCGACATTCGGCTTCTTTCGTCTAATAGTGACGCGATGGATGCGACCATCAGAAGCCTCTCGGAAGACTGTCAATCAAGAAGGAACGCCCGCTCCCGAAGACCCATACCCGGAAGCCGACGGAGAAGATGCATCTCGAAAACGGTAAGTACGGCTCATATTTTAAAACAATTAGCCAATTCCCCTAGACAAAACGAGCAGGAATCTAAGGGGAAAAGATCAAACAATAAATAAATGGGTGAACTCCCGCTTTAAGCATTTCTTAAACAGAAGTACACAACAAGCCTCCAATCAGTGCACTTGTATGTAATTTAGATAAAAAAACAAAAAAAACAATGTATCTTAAAAATACACAAACAGATGAGGTAATCAAAACTTTTGTAAGAAATCAACAACAATAGATAATGGCCATTACTGAGGTACGTTTGTAAACAATATGAAAGTGCACATTATCTTTAGTTTTAGGCTTTCAGCTTCAGTTCCAGTCTCCGATTCTATTTTCCTTCACCCACATCCATCACTTAAAAGTTCTCTACTGCTGAGTACACATGATTGGAATTTCTGACAACAAATGTTCGATGTGAGCTTTTGGTCGGATATTCCGATCGTGTGTATGCTCCATCGGACATTTGATATCGGAATTTCCAACAACAAATGTTTGAGAGCTGGTAATTCCGATCGTCTGTATGCAATTCCAATGCACAAAAATCCTACGCATGCTCGGAATCAATTGGGCTCATGCTCGGAATCACTGAACTTTTTCGGCTTGTGGTAGTGTTGTACGTCACAACGTTCTTGACGTTTGGAATTTCAGACAACATTTGTGTGACCGTGTGTATGCAACACACGTTTGAGCCAACATTCCGTCGGGGAAAAAAAGTCCACGGTTTTGTTGTCGGAAATTCCGATCGTGTGTAGGTGGCATTAGTACTCCCAGTTTAGGAGCTTCAGGTTATAGTTTAGGAAACAGGCTCTCTGCATTTTCTCCTGTGAGCCTGCTCCTCTACTTGTCATAGGTGATCCCAATCTCACTGAATACTCATGCACTCAGAACAGAAGAGGCATGTGGATAGAGAAATTTTCTTGCCAGTGGTGCAAGGTGGCACAGGAGGCATGCATTCTGTTTCCACCATTCCAGTGGCAGACCAGTCCATATGTCTATCAGTGGAGGTACTTTTCCAACTGCTCAGAGATCAGGAGTTCCATGAGCCCCTAAAATGTTTGCATACATTTTCTCAAGACCAGGGGGACTGGGTTCCTCCTCCTCTTTTACCTGTGTCCTTGTCCATTTTGGTTCTGGTCCTTTGTATACACTGGTGACTTTTTTTTTTGTTGCTCGGACACAACAGCATGCTCTTTTGCAGCCAAGTTTTTTTTGCTTTGCTCAGTGTGTCCCCTACAAATACATTACCCTTGTACCGAGGATCAAGCATTGTTGCATGCACCAAACATTTGGTATCCTCCATCTTTGCAAATCATCTCTCCTCGCTTTGCCACATGGTTTTCCTGAGTGTTTTGATCCCCCCTTGTGGTGTGACCCTTTGCCTGAAGCACCATCTTCAGCACAGCAATGCATGGGATGATGCAGGAGATGGACGCCTCTGCCTTGCTGATATCCAAAGTCGCTTCCTCAATAGAGCCCAAATTTGAGATGATATCCCATTGTTCTACTGGAGGTGTGGTAAACTTGCCATGTTCGGCTAAACAGAGATTCAGGGCACACTTCTGCTCCAACATCCTCTGCAACATATGTAATGTGGAGTTCCAGCGGGTGGGAACATCCTGAATGATGCTGTGCTGGCTGGGGGAGGCCAAGATCTTTTTGGGTGGCTCCAAGACGCTGCTTTGCAAGCACAGAGTGGCTAAAGTGTGAAGCACAAGTCTATAATTTGGCAATGATGTCCTCTTTCACCACAAGCTGTAATGTGTGTGCACTGCAGCTTAACCACTTAAGGACCGGACCAATATGCTGCTAAATGACCCAAGGGGTTTTTTACAATTCGGCACTGCGTCGCTTTAACAGACAATTGCGCGGTCGTGCGACGTGGCTCCCAAACAAAATTGGCATCCTTTTTTTCCCACAAATAGAGCTTTCTTTTGGTGGTATTTGATCACCTCTGCGGTTTTTATTTTTTGCGCTATAAACAAAAATAGAGCGACAATTTTGAAAAAAATGCAATATTTTTTTACTTTTTGCTGTAATAAATATCGCCCAAAAACATATATAAAATTTTTTATTTCCTCAGTTTAGGCCGATACGTATTCTTCTACCTATTTTTGGTAAAAAAAAATCGCAATAAGCGTTTATCGATTGGTTTGCGCAAAATTTATAGCGTTTACAAAATAGGGGATAGTTTTATTTATTTTATTTTTTTTACTACTAATGGCGGCGATCAGCGATTTTTTTCGTGACTGCGACATTATGGCGGACACTTCGGACAATTTTGACACATTTTTGGGACCATTGTCATTTTCACAGCAAAAAATGCATTTAAATTGCATTGTTTTTTTGTGAAAATGACAGTTGCAGTTTGGGAGTTAACCACAAGGGGGCGCTGTAGGAGTTAGGATTCACCTAGTGTGTGTTTACAACTGTAGGGGGGTGTGGCTGTAGGACTGACGTCATCGATCGAGTCTCCCTATAAAAGGGATCACTCGATCGATGCAGCCGCCACAGTGAAGCACGGGGAAGCCGTGTTTACACACGGCTCTCACCATTCTTCAGCTCCGGGGAGCGATCGCGACGGAGTGGCTATAAACGAATAGCCGCGCCGTCGTCCCGGATCGCTCCCCGCGGGAATCCAACTGCCGCATGTTGAGGGGGGGGGGGTCCCGATCGGACCACCGACCCACGTCTAGGCAGGGACGTACAGGTACGGCAATGTGCCTGTACGTGCCATTCTGCCGACCTATATCTACATGCGGCGGTCGGGAAGTGGTTAAAGGAACACTAAAGGTTAATTTTTTATTAGATCAATTGATTGCTGTAAGCTAGAGCATTTAAATATCACTTACCTCGTTTTTCCTTTTGACCTCCAAAATATAGTAATCCAGGTTTGAAAATGCCATTTCCTGTCACTCCTCTTCTTGCTTTCCACCAGCATCTGAGCCGTTTTGCATGGTGGAAAGCAGAATGTGCTCACCCCCTCCCTATCACTACAGCCCTGCGTGAAGATGCTCTCTTATCCCTCACAGGCATGGAGGCTAAGCCTAATGGGAACTGTAGTTCTCATTCGGCCGTGATGTAGCAAGAATGAATGCGCACCGCAAACCAGGAAGTCAGTGAGAATAATGATTCAGGAGTGACGGAGGTGAATAAAACAGCTCCATTCAACAGGTATCAAACTAGTTATAATGCAAAACATTACTTTTTACTTTATCAGCTACTGTCAGACTTTAATTTAGGAGGAAAATATTTTTGTCTTTACAACCCTTTTAAGTCTGGTATATTTGCCAGTCTGAGGACTTTAATCATGTTGGCACCACTGTCTCGCAGCACAAGCACCACGCTGTCTTGGTTGATGTCCCAATCATTCAGTATGCTAAGGAACATCTCTCTGATGTAGTCCCCAATATGGGAGCCATACATGGCATTGACATTTAGAATTACTTGTTTCCTTTCCCAGTTACTGTCTATAAAATGACATGTTAGGCTCATACGTGAATCTGTTTCTACAGACCAACAGTCTATTGTGAAGGACAAATAGGGGCCAGCATTCTCTGATGCAATTGTCCACACTGTGCACACCGTGCAGCATGTCTGTGTGGTAGTATTTTTCACTTTTGATTGAATATATTGGTTCTATTGTTGTTAGCAAGCGTTGGAAGGCAATACCTGCAACAACTGTAAAGGGCTGGTTGTAGCAATCATTTCTATGATTAGGGTATCAATTGTCTTGGACAGGGTATCAGTATCTTGCCATTTTCTTTTAGAATCAAACATCTGTACTACAGTGGGCTGAAGAAGCAGCTGCATCCTATTTCTCCTTCTGTGCCTCTCTATAAGCTTGGAGGTGGTGGACTTTGAGATGATTCCAGATGTTTGTGGTATATTTAGTCTTCCCTTTTTCTGCTCCCATGCTCAGCAATTTCTGGCAGATATTGCACTTAGCCTTCCCTGATGTTGGCTCACTGAAATACTGCCATACTGGGTTTGATTTCTTTTCAGCCTTTAAAAAAAAAAAAAAAAAAAAAAACGATATTAATCATTTTAAAGGAGGGGGGCACAGAGAGGTGGCTGTGGAGTAGGTGGGTACAAACAGGTGGCTGTAGAGGGGGTACAAAGTCTGTACCCCACCATCCTCCACAGCCACCTCCTCTGTACACCCCCATCCTCCACAGCCACCTCTCTGTTACCCCCCCCTCCTCCACAGCCACCTTTCTGTGGTGTGCCCCCCCCCCCTCTTTTCACAGCCACCTCTCGGATGTGCTTGCTCTAGCTGCATTCCAACCAGAGTGTGTGTGTGTGTGCAGATCTGCCACTCACGGCCAACTGATCTATCCAACTTGCGTATTTTTTAACCTTTCTGTCCTTGCAGCACTACCAGTAGTATCGTTCCAGTGATCACGGTGGGACTGGCTCTCACGCCCCTATTGAACCAATGACAGATAGCATTTCAAGTCATTGAATGTGTACTGTACTCACTACTCACCCATCCAATATACATCTATGTGACCATTAGATTGCAATTGGGTCTAGGAGTGGCATCTTTTTTGAACCAGAGTTCTTCTTTGTTCTGGTTCTGTCTTGTTATGCACTTCTCTGTACCCCCTCATTCCAGAGGAGAGGGGGTACAGAGAGGCGGCGGTGGATAAGGGGGGTACACTACAGAGAGGTGGCTGTGGAGGAGGGGGGTACAGAGAGGTAGCACATCAGAGGGTGGGGCAGAGCATGACGTCAGTCAGGAGGAGGAGGAGAGAGGCGACAAGTGGCGCTCTTATGAGGTCAGAGCTGTATTGCTGATTTTTTTTTTATTATAAAACACAGAGAACACCCAGGAGTCTCAGGATACTTATCTCCACGGGCCGTGTATAGCGTAGCAGCCACGCTGCTGTGGTAATCGGCCTAATTTGCATAATAATCGTTGGATGACGATTTCATGAAAAAGGCCAAATATTGGTCGACCTCTAGTTCTGTAGTACAATGTCTGATCCAGAGGAGTTTAGGATGACACTAAACAATCTCCAAAAAAAAAACACACATCCACTGCTTAACCACTTAAGACCCCTTCACGCCGATATACGTCGGCAGAATGGAACGGCTGGGCACATCAACGTATAGGTACGTCCTTTAAGCCCAGTCGCGGGGGCACGCCCGCGGTGCGCTCCCGCGACCCGGTTCGAAGCTCTGTGACCGCTGGACTCGCGGACCCGATCACCGCTGGAGTCCCGCGATCGGTCCCCGGAGCTGAAGAACGGGGAGAGCCGTGTGTAAACACGGCTTCCCCGTTCTTCACTGTGGCAGCGTCATCGATCGTGTGATCCCTTTTATAGGGAGACACAATCGATGATGCCACACCTACAGCCACACCCCCCTACAGTTGTAAACACACTTGAGGTCACACATAACCCCATCAGCGCCCCCTGTGGTTAACTCCCAAACTGCAATTGTCATTTTCACAATAAACAATGCATTTTAAATGCATTTTTTGCTGTGAAAATGCCAATGGTCCCAAAAATTTGTCAAAATTGTCCGAAGTGTCCGCCATAATGTCGCAGTCACGAAAAAAAATCACTGATCGCCGCCATTAGTAGTAAAAATTTTTTTTTTTTATAAAAATGCAATAAAACTATCCCCTATTTTGTAAACGCAAACCAACCGATAAACACTTATTGCGATTTGTTTTTACCAAAAATAGGTAGAAGAATACGTATCGGCCTAAACTGAGGAAAAAAAAAATTGTATATTTTTGGGGGATATTTATTATAGCAAAAAGTAAAAAATATTGCATTTTTTTTCAAAATTGTCACTCTATTTTTGTTTATAGCTCAAAAAATAAAAAACGCAGAGGTGATCAAATACCACTAAAAGAAAGCTCTATTTGTGGGAAAAAAAGGACGCCAATTTTGTTTGGGAGCCACGTCGAACGACCGCGCAATTGTCAGTTAAAGCGATGCAAGGTCCTTTAGCTGCATTTTGGTCCGTGTCTTAAGTGGTTAATAGCCCTGTATTGTATCTTTTTATTAAATAGTTTCTTACTGTGTTTTTCTTCCTCCCATTAACATTCTGTGTGCACCTGAACCTCTCCCCCCCCCCCCCCCGTTTGCGCTCTGTGTACACTACCCATCCCATAGTCCATCTTGGGAATCAGCATGAGAGGGGTGGTTATGTTCTTGCAGTGGGACCACAGAGAATGAACATAAATAGCCTTTAACCGCTTGCCGACCGTGCCACGCACTTATACGTCGGCAGAATGGCACGGCCGTGAGCTCTGTGACTGTGCCCGCAAACTTGATGTCTGCCGGTGTCCTGCGATTGTGTCACAGGGTTTTATTTTATATAAGCCACTACACATGTTGGTCCACTAGTGTCTGCCCATGATGGTTGACACTTAGCCCAGTCTAAAACTGGGCAGATTAAACTATTTTTAGTTACTGTGACAAGCCTGCCTAATTTTTGCCTGTATGAATTCCAACATAAAAATTGGGTGAATTCTTGCTTTGAGATAGATTTTTTTGCAAAGAGACAATTCTATCTTTTTTTTTTCCTTAACTGTCAGCATTAATTTGTGAGTCTGGTCATAAACCAGAATAACCAGTGCCTCAGGTGGGAGGGAGGATACTAGTCTGACTAAAGCTGCATATTGGCTCCATTGGAGCGATATGACTTACAGAAAAGTTGAACTATACAGCCTTGAAATTATTGCGCTTCTCCCATCATCTTAAAGTGGTTATACACCCATTATATCAACTTTATGCTACAGGTAAGCCTTACTCCCGGAGCCGCGATACCCGGAAGTAAGCTTCGGGAGAGATGTCCACGGCAGGAGAGGGGGGGGGGGGTCGAGGACGGCTTCGGGGGCTTCAATCTAAGGTAAGTAATACATAATGAGCTAGTATAATATGTATACAAGTTCATTATGCCTTTGTCTTGCAGTTTTTTTTTCTTTTTTTTAAAGGGTTTACAACCACTTTAAGAATGAGGCTTTTTGTATTATATACAGTGGGTATTGAAAATAATCACAACTTTCTGCTTTGTAGCCTGAAATTACGTTTTTATTTTATCCAGCTGTATTTACTAGTGCAACGTCTAAAATCGAAAGATATAACCCCAACATGTCAGAAAAAAATATTTAAATTCAAAAACAGAATCACCGAGTTGGAAAAAGGATCACCCCCTTACGTCAGTATTTTGTTGAACCACCTTTTGCTTTAATTACAGCCTTTGTTTGTCTGTTGGAATATGTCTCTACTAACATTGCACATCTAGACTTTGCAATATTTGCCCGCTCTTCTTTGTATAGCTGCTCAAGTTCAGTTCAATTTGATGGTGACCATTTGTGGACTGCAGTCTTCAAGTCATTCCACAGATTTTCAATGGGGTTTATGGCTAGGCCATGCAAGTACATTCACCCTTTTCTCCTTCAACCATGGTGTGGTCATTTGTGCTGTTTTGGGTATTCGAAATGTTGAAAGGTAAGCCTTCTTCCCATTGACAACTTTCTGGCAGAGGACAGCAGATTTTCCTCAAGAATTTGACAGTATTTTGCCCCATCCATTTTTCCTTTTATCCTGACAAGTGTCCCAGAGAAACACCCCCATAACAGGATATTACAACCTCCATGCTCTACTGTAGAAATGGTGTTTTATTTAGACGGTGAGCTGTATTGGATTTCCGCCAGACATATCATTTGGTGTTGAGGCCGAATCATTACATTTTAGTCTTATCTGACGATGACACCTTTTTCTATGTGGCCTCAAAATCTTCAAAGTGTGTTTTGGCAAAGCTCAGTCATGACTGCATTTGGCCTTTCTTAAATGGCTTATTTTTCTTGCAACCCTACCACACAAGCCACTTTTGTGGAGAATTTGTGATATTGTTGTCACATGTACATAAATTCCTGCAACTGCTTCAGAGTTGCTGTAGGCCTCTTGGTCTCTAGTGTTGCTCACGAATATTCGCATTTCGAATATTCGTTACGAATATGGCATATTCGAATATTCGCGAATAACTCGAATTTCGCGGCCAAAATTCGCTATTCCGAATATTCATATTTTTTCAAATTTATTTTTAAAACAGATCACATCCTATCGACGTCTAAAAGCATTGCTGGTATGATTAGAGACCCTGGGCCGAGTAGCTAAGCTGAGGCGATCCTTTTATGTTGCCGAATATTCGCAATCGCGAATATTCGATTTCCGAATATTCGCGAATACTTTCTCCGCCCCTTCTTTTGCATCAGAGCCAATCGGAGTTCTCCTACCACAGTTGTCAAAATCTCGCAATCAATTCGCATTAGCGAAATTTCGATAAAATATCACCAATATTCGATTTCCGAATATTCGCGAATACTTTCTCTGCCCTTCTTTTGCATCAGAGCCAATCAGAGTTGTCAAAATCTCGCAATCAATTTCACATTAGCGAAATTTCGATACAATATCACCAATATTCGCGAATACTTTCTCCGCCCTTCTTTTGCATCAGAGCCAATCAGAGTTCTCCTACCACAGTTGTCAAAATTTCGCAATCAATTTCGCATTAGCGAAATTTTGCAACATTTTTTTTTTTATAAAATATCACGAATATTCGTTTTAGCGAATATTTCACGAATATTCGTCTATAAATTCGTGATATATCGCGAAATCGAATATGGCGTATTCCGCTCAACACTATTGGTCTCTGACCAGTTTCCTCCTGGCTCTTTCATCCTGTTTGGCGCGATGTCCTGATCCAGGGAGGGTCTGTGTTGTACCAAATGCCTTCCACTTCTTAAAGTGTTACTAAACCCACGACCCTACATTCACTATATCTGGTCTCTCACAGTACACAGAACATGGAAATGCAATTATTTTTGTAAATATAAACTGATAAATACCTTTTCTCATCAGCCATATATAGCAGTCTTGTGATTTCTATCAGTTCCTGGTGAAGCTTGTAGGAGGAGTTTTCATACTGCACTGAGCTGTCTTAGACCCCTTTCACACTGAAGCGTTTTTACAGTGTTTTAGCGTTAAAAATAGCGCTCCTAAAACGCTCTCCATGCATCTCAATGGACCCTTTCACACTGAGTTCTGCAATCAGCATCTTTGGAGCAGCTTTTGAGCGCTGAAAAAAACGCTCCAAAAACACCCCTCTCCATTGAAATGAATTGAAAGCACTGTAAAAACGCCTTACCCTTTCACACTGAGGCATTGAACTGGCGGGGCAATGAGAAAATTCCTGCAAGCAGCATCTTTTGAGCGCTAAAAAAAACGCTCCAAAAATGCCCCTCTCCATTGAAATGAATTGAAAAGCGCTGTAAAAACGCCTTACCCTTTCACACTGAGGCACTGCAAAAACGCCCTAAAACATTAGGGTCTTAGCAGTGCTTTAACAGCACATTGGGATTGCAGATGAGGCTTCGCTCGAATAACGCTGTAATAACGCTCGAAAAACGCCCCAGTGTGAAAGGGGCCTTATGAGGCTACAGGGCTCCTGGCCGTCTGTCTGGACAGTGCATATTGGCACTGTGCTGATCACATGCACTCTCCCAAGAAAAACAAACAAAAAAAAAAACATCTAGCAATAGACACCAAACTGACCATGTGCAGCCTGACTCCAAGGGCTCTGATTCAGTGGAAGAAGAGGAGGATCTGTGCATACAGGATCAAACAGCCTGTTTACACAATGCAGAGGATTAACCCCTTTGGTTCTACCGTGAATATAACAAGCATGTTTTACTGCACATACAGACTGATTTAATTGTTGTGGGTTTAGTAACACTTTATTAATAGACTTCACTCTGCTTCTAGGTAATTAATAATACCTTGATTTTTTTTTTTATACATCTCCTGACTTGTGCCTGTCCACAACTTTATCCTGGAGATCTTTTGAAAGTGCCTTGGCACCCAGAGTTAATTGCTTCAGTTGTACCATCAGGGACTGAAATGCTCCAGGAAAGCTTTTTCCATGATCAGCTTTGTGTACCATTAAGAAGGTGATTAGCTACACCTGATTGAGTTTACAAGTCATTTTTATGAGGGGTGATCCTTTTTCCAACTCAGTGATTCTATTTGTTTTTCTAAAATGTTGGTGTTATATCTTTTACTTGGATGTTATAAGTAGAGTAAATGCAGCTGGATAAAACAAAAACTGTGCCCGTCTTCATTTTTTAGGCTGCAAAGCAACAAAATGTGATTATTTCAAAAAGTGTGGGCGACTATTTTCTATATCCACTGTAATATTGCTTCTTGGCCAAAGACCCTTAGGCTAGATTAACACCGGCGTTGTTATGTATTACAACACGTTAATTTGCATTACGGCATCTTGTTCACTTTTAATGGACTGTCAAAGAACCAAAATTGTTTTCAAATACTGTGCACCCGAATATGGTAGAAGGAGGAGGAGAAGAATTTACCAGTGTTTATACACACACGTGTGACTCTATAGTCACATGGGAGGCTCAGATGTGATGGGGAGGAAATGCTTACCATAGAAACTCACTGAAAACTGAGCATTTTCAGAGTTGCCTGTAGGGTTTATTCCACCCAATCCCTGCCTGTGGCTATAACCACCAGCAGTGTTTATTGTATTCTGCCGGTGGGGAAGGCCTCCTGCCAGCAGAACACAATAGCACTGCTGGGGGGGGGGGGGAATGCTCCCATCAACACTGGCTGTGTTGATGGGTGAATAGAACCATTTTGTTTCCTTCAACCTATGGTTAAAGGAAAGAAAATGCATAATGTATGGCCTTCTATAACATTCCATATCTGACTCTTGGCTGGGAAGAACACCTACACATTCCTGAGGTCAGTGGGTACATTTTTCTGGCATATGGCAGCTCATACAATGTTGAATTATTTTAGATTTGGTAACTTGTTACAGTACCTGAGATCTATCAACAGACTTAAAGTGGTTGTAAACCCTTTACAACCACTCTAACCTACAGGTAAGCCTAGATCTCGACTTACCTGTAGATGCTTGAAATATCTCTTAAGCCTACACGGTTTAGGAGATATTTACAAAAATCAAGGGCACAGGCGCACTTTAGCAACGGCGATCGTGTCGTTCCTAATGGAGGCCGTGCAGTGACTGGCGGCTCCTGCGCAATGCGCGGGAGTGATGTCATCGCGGCTCCGGCCAATCACAGCGCCGGAGCCACGATACCCAGAAGTAACAGCCGAGAGAGATGTCAGCCGCCCAAGTAATGAACGAGGAAAGCTTCGATCTGAGGTGAGAATTACATAATGAGCTAGTATGCTATGCATACTAGCTCATTATGCCTTTGTATTGCAGGTGGTGCTTTTTTTTTCTAGTGGGTTTACTTCCTCTTTAAAGTGAACCATCTATTAAACCTTCTGCCCTTGTTGTTTTAACTTTGAATAGTAAAACATTTTTTTTTTCTGCCAGTAAATACCTTCTACAGCCCAATCAGAGCTGGAGGTGTGTCTCAGTGTGAATCCAGGAAGTGAACAGGCAGCAGCTTCAGCTGCCCACAGATAAAATAGCTGCAGACAAACTTAGTGGAGGGAGATTTCTGCAGCATATTTGGCAAGTACGAAATCACAGTATATATAAAATATGCAAAGTGGCTAAAGGGAAGCTTTAGAATGGCAAAGATGTTTTTTATTTACAAATTATGTGAGCAGACTTCTTTAAGTGATAGTAAACCATTACCTTGTAAAACAATCCATTCAGTTTAGAATAGAAAAAAAAAGGCTAAACATTTGTGTATAGATCTGAAGAAAAAGAAAAAGGGGAAAGTATTTATGTCTTTATATATATATATATATATATATATATATATATATATATATATATATATATATAAATACTGAGCTTCCCAGTGTATGGCTGTGCAGGGGAGGCATGTCAGGACAGGTCTGATCATTGGAGAGCAGGCTGAGTTCCCAGCATAGCTAGAGAACTGACCATTGTGTGCTCTCTCTCTCTCCTGCTTAGTGTGGTCAGTTATTAATAGAAAAGCAGAGGGCCTGGCAGGAACACCAGGGACTTCACATAAATGAAGCAATACAAAGTGACCAGGATACCTTCTCATACAAGTACATAGTACAACAGGCACATATCAGGAATATGAAGTGTTGGGGTAACAAACACTTTAACTTAAAGCGGTGGTTCACCCTGCAGAACAACATTTCAGCATAAAATCCGGCATAGTAGCGCGAGCTACACTATGCCGGTCTTAATTTTTTTATCCCCGTACTCACTGTTATATCGTACATAGACGATTCCGTCTGCCGCGGGGAATGGGCGTTCCTAGCAAGAGGGAGGGTGATTGACGGCCGGCTCTGGCACGTCACGCTCCCCGAAGACAGCCGGAGTAGGTCTCGGCTCTTCACGGCGCCTGCGCACAGGCTATGCGCAGGCGCCGTGAAGAGCCAAGCCTATTTCGGCTATTTCCGGAGAAGCGTGACGTGCCAGGGCCGGCCGTCAATCAACTTCCCTCTCCATAGGAACGCCCATTCCCCGGAATCTTCTATGTACGATATAACTGAGTACGGGGATAAAAAAAATACAGACAGGCATACTGTAGCTCGCGCTACTATGCCGAATTTAATGCTAGAGGGAAATTTTTTTTTTTTTTTTTATATAGGGTGAACCCCCACTTTAAGACTCCATTGAATGGGACCAATTGCTCCAGGTGACTTCCCCCCCCCTTATAATTGAAACTAAAAGATCCCCTTGTGATATTTTAAATGGGCAAATCTGGGAACTTGGCTACAGAAGGCTTATGTGTCTTGACACCAACCACAAAACGTAATATCGGGATAATGATCTGTGCTGTGTGGCCCTGCCAGGAGCTGCAGTCTGTCATCAGTTATATTTCCAATTTATACCGCTGTGTTTATGTACCACCACAGTAAAAAGGAGAAGTAAAATGAAATACACCATAGACGAATAAAGTGCTTTAATTTGGACACTACAACCCAGGTATGTTTGCTATTGAAAAATACAGATTTCTCTATAATGGAACACTGTTAATACAAACCGCTGTAACAAAAATGTTTTTATACCTCTGCTGAAATGTTTGGAAGAAGGTATGCATTTACAAATCTACCAGGGTCCGGATTTCATTAATGCGGGCTTGTTTCATTTCACTGGATGTTGGCTTATTTCCTCCAAATGCCCCTGAAGCCAGTTCTCTCTTCTTGTCCTGAATTTTTAGCATATTTTCTTCCACTGAATTTTTAACAACAAACTGAATAGAGATGTACTGGGTTAGGAAGTATACTTAATGATATATAAAATCATGGCAATAGAAAAATAGCACTCACGTTGTCTTTCCTATATTGGATATCTGCGGTGGCCACAGGCCAACCAAGAATTTAATTTGTAAGGTACTCTCTCTTTTCTCTCCCCCTTTTTTTTTTTCCTTCTCCCCTTTGTGTTATCCATTTTCACACCTATCTTTAGGTATTTGGTCTTTTCTTTTTAATGCCTTCATAAAATGAGTATGGGAAAAAATATAAGTGTATTCAAACAATGTGATTTGAATTCAAAATATATAAACAGCGCTAAAGTGTGGTTGACCCACACCAGTGAACTAATAAATACAAAAATTAATAAATAAACAAAAACAAATGATTGAACCCATGATTGAAAAAAGTGATAAAATAAAGTTTATAAGTGATTGAAGAAAATAAATAAATCTTCTGTGATCTTCAAAGTAATCTTCCACCACACCTGACGTGTATAGTGATTCCTCCACCAATAAGATTGGCCACTTACCAGAACTACTTGCCTCACACTCTCGTGTTATGGCAAAACAAGCATGTTACGAATTCCTCAAAGCAGGTGGATGAATGCCAATTCCAGCAAAATGACAGGTGAGATCCACATAACGACAGGTGAGATCCACAATAATAATACTGCTAAACTCAGTTTAATGACACACATAAAATCTGCAAAGGTTACACTCACAAAAGTAAACTCAAAAACAAGCGTGAATAAAATCAAAGCAAACTTCCTCAATATTTCTTTTGGCTGATGAACTATGGTCACGGCGGACCTGTGCAAAAACCAGATGCTTCTCACCACTTCCCCTCCGTTGTGCTGGCGCTCTCCTGTTTGGGAAAAAATCTCTCTTACTCGCTGGTCACTAGCGCGATGTAACTTGCTGAAGTATTTCACGTTGGTTCAAAGGTTCAGATGTTCACTGCGTAGCCACGCCCGACATGTTTCGTCATGTAAGACTTAATCATGGGATTAAGTCTTACATGACGAAACATGTCGGGGCGTGGCTACGCAGTGAACATCTGAACCTTTGAACCAACGTGATATACTTCAGCAAGTTACATCGCGCTAGTGACCAGCGAGTAAGAGAGATTTTTTCCCAAACAGGAGAGCGCCAGCACAACGGAGGGGAAGTGGTGAGAAGCATCTGGTTTTTGCACAGGTCCGCCGTGACCATAGTTTATCAGCCAAAAGGAATATTGAGGAAGTTTGCTTTGATTTTATTCACGCTTGTTTTTGAGTTTACTTTTGTGAGTGCAACCTTTGCAGATTTTATGTGGTGTGTCATTAAACTGAGTTTAGCAGTATTACATTATCACACGTTTTTTTCATTATTTATGTGGATCTCACCTGTCATTTTGCTGGAATTGGCATTCATCCACCTGCTTTGAGGAATTCGTAACATGCTTGTTTTGCCATAACACGAGAGTGTGAGGCAAGTAGTTCTGGTAAGTGGCCAATCTTATTGGTGGAGGAATCACTATACACGTCAGGTGTGGTGGAAGATTACTTTGAAGATCACAGAAGATTTATTTATTTTCTTCAATCACTTATGAACTTTATTTTATCACTTTTTTCAATCATGGGTTCAATCATTTGTTTTTGTTTATTTATTCATTTTTGTATTTATTAGTTCACTGGTGTGGGTCAACCACACTTTAGCGCTGTTTATATATTTTGAATTCAAATCACATTGTTTGAATACACTTATATATTTTTTCACATTTATTTAAAGCAGCAGCTGCGGACTTTTGCCTTGTTTATATTCCTTAGCGCAGCGGAGGGAACCACTGGGGCGCTTTTTGTGGTTACCAACTTTTTTTCTATAAAAGGAGTATGTTATCACTTTATTAATAAATTTATGATTTTGTTTTTATATATACAGTGAGATCCCTTTCTTGCTTCTGCAATTATTGTTTCCTGAATTTGCGTCCTGAAGAAGCCCAATGGGAAACGTGTTGATGCATTCGGGTTCTCATTAAGGCGTGTACAATTTCCATAGAGGATCAGCAGGAGTCCTAAGTGACTCATGGCTGGAAACCACACTGATGCAAGCACCAAGCTGATCCTCTATCTTAAAACTGTTGTGTGCATTGCATTAATGAGAGCCAAAGCTTGGGAATATTAGCAATACACTTCCACTGTTCAGGGGTAAGCTCATCAGTTAAAAATTTAAGCAAATCGATCCAATGTCTCTACTGCCAATGGATCAGAATTCACCAAGGCTGTAGGGAAGTCAGATAGAGAATCTTCTGGAGAGGGCAGAGGTGTGCTTAGTCAAAGTCTTACATGACTGTTGTAAAAACCTCAGCTGAGAGGGAAGAAGATCTTCAGCCACACCCAAAGCAGCCAAGGACTCTGATGAAGGAAGGTACTCTAGGAGCAGAGGACAGCATGACACCAGGCTGCACATGTGAATACCATTAGTAAAAAAAGTTGTGTCTGTCGCACAATTATGCAACGTACAGGTTTAAAATCCAGACAGTTTAGCGTTGAATAGCCATAGGCAACTAAACTCGCTGTATGTAGTGAAATTAGGATGGATCAAAAAGAGAAACATTCCATGTGGCTCTTTGCAAGCAGGAGCAGCCAGATGCTTCCTTGATGTTGTATAGCAAGAATGAGAGCACGCTCATCACACTCACCTAGCCAGTGACGTGTGCCCTCACTTTCAGTGCCAACCCCTTCCATGGCAAAACCAGTGAGAAATGGGAAATCGTGGTACCCAGCACCATCTTAAAAAATAAATAAAAATAAACTCTCCCAGCAGTCGGCTCAACCAGTCTACTCACTGCATAATTTTTTATTTACATGCAGACTGGGAAACACAGATTCAATGGCAGCAGCTCTAGACACTGAAAGTGCTCTACAGCTAACTTAACCAGAACTCATTGCCTGAAGGTCTCCTCTCCCAGCCAAGCAGGGTACAGAGAATGACTGCGCCAGATAGCTACAACTCGGAAGGGAACTGACAAGAGCAGAGGAAAAGGAAACCAGATTAAAGAATCAGGTATCTAAAGAAAATATGACCACCCCCCTAGGACATACAGAAAAAATGGAGGAGATTTACCCCAAGCTGACCTTCAGTTTTTTTTGTTTGCCAGTGTCCAGTCCTGCTTTAGACAACAGTATAACCCAAAGGGTTGTAGGGTTTAAGATTTAATCTGCTCATCAATGGATGAGAAAGAAAAACACATTTTGTGAAAAACTAATAGCACCGTCTCAGACTCCTAACTAGAATGCCAAGTTTTGTGTAGGGACATGGCACCCATGTCATGCACTGCGAGTAATATCATGGTCAAAAAAAAAAATATGGGAATTTTGATTTACCAGTAAATGCCTCATCATGGAGTACAGTAGAGGACTTCATAGATCATGATTTATTTGCAATCTACTTTCAGATGACTGGACACTAGCAAAAAAAAAAAAAAACACTCCACTCACTCCAGCTTTTAAGCAAGCAATAAGGAATGACCAATTAAGACAGAGGGAAGGGCCGGGGTCCTGTATTGTACTCCAAGATAAGGAATTTACAGGTGAATCAAAATGACCATTATATGAATCGTACAGAACAGGACTAGTCACAGACCATGGGATGTCCCCAAGCAATAAACATAGATGTATGTTGCCTACATCTAACAGAACTGCCAATTTACCCACAGAAGACTAGTGTTAAAACACTCAACAGCTTGAATCACCTTGTGACTGAAGCTTGCATAAGCTGAGGCCAGAACATCCACCCGATAGAACCTGGAGAACGTAGGAACAGAGGACCAGGTGGCAGCCTTGCACATATGGGATATAGGTGTCTCTGTTGGAAAGCCCAAGAGACACCTACAGACCTGGTGGAAGAACGCTTTCCTTAACCAATTGGCACCAGCGCTTCCAGGCCGTTTAAGGGGTTTCAGATCATGTGAACGCTGCAATTGGCTGTCACAGCGATCACATGATCGGAAAGCTCCTGATCTCTAGTATGTACCAGGAGATTTCAAGTACCCACCAGCTACATTGCTGGGAGCACGATCTCAGCACAGTGAGTTGTTTTAACAGGGCCACATCTTTGTGGCTGCTCAGTGTTAAGGCCAAGCGGCCACATATATGCGTGTTGCCAGTGTCAATGGGTTAAGGGCATAGGCACTTGAAATAACTCTGATCCTCCTGGCAATGGTGAAGTGGGAGGCAGGATGTCCTTTACAAGGACCTGCAAGTATTTGCAAACAGACCTGTGCAAAACAAGAAAAGTTTTTTTATAAGAGGGAATTGCCAGCTCAGAAACATGCCTATAATAGCCAGAAACCTTACAGGTGAGGTCTTCCAAGGGAATATCTGTAATCAGCTCCAAGGGAAGGGGATTCTGAAGAACAGAGAGCACCAGATTGAGATCTCAAGATTACACAGGAGGCCGAAATGTAGGATTTACATGAGCAACTCCCTATAAAAGTTTTGATGTAAGAGAATGAATAAGGCAGAAACCTGTGCATTAAGGGTACTCTGGGACAAACAGGGGGCACGGTTAGATAGAAGAAATGCCAAAATACGAACAACAGAGATTTCTTGCTCTGAGTAATGTCAGCGCCCCCCCCCCCCCCCCTATTCTTCAAGACCTGGGTTTCAACAGCAATACCATTAAAGTGTCACTAAAGGCAACACTTTATTTTTTTTAGGTTTAAAATAGAGTGGAGAAGGATTTTGAAAAGTTTTTATTACTATCTGTGCCCTTGTTAGGGAGATTCACCCTCTCTATTTGTCCTGTTTATCGTTATCAACAAAAATGAAAGTAAAAGAAAAATCACAGGTTTTGGGTTGACATCAAAACAGTAAGAGGG
The DNA here is from genome assembly GCF_905171775.1 of Rana temporaria. Lineage (NCBI taxonomy): Eukaryota > Metazoa > Chordata > Amphibia > Anura > Ranidae > Rana > Rana temporaria. The sequence goes on along the minus strand of NC_053492.1, from coordinate 134,490,252 downwards.
CAAATCTTCCAATGGGGACTCTCGTTCTGGTGACAGCCCGAGTTTTCCCTCACTTTAAAAGGGATTTCCTATCACTTTCTGTTTTGGCTATGGGACAAATGTAAAAAAAACAAACAAACAAACAAAAAAACGACAGAGGTTGTAACCCTCACTCTATCCAAAATTCAAATTTTTTTTGCGTTTAGTTACACCAATGAGTTAGTTAAAGCGATGTGCCAGTAAAAAAAAATATTAAAAGCCAGCAGCTACAAATACTGCAGCTGCTGACTTTTAATATTAGGACACTTACCTGTCCAGCGCCGTCCGCAGCAGAGGATGAGCGATCGCTCGTCTCTCTGCTGCTCCCCCCGCCATCCTCAGTGAGGGAACCAGGAAGTGAAGCGCTCCGGCTTCACTACCCGGTTCCCTACGGCGAATGCTCGAGTCGCGCTGCGCCCGCCGATTGGCTCACACGCTGTGTGCTGGGAGCCGAGTGTTCCCAGCACACAACGGGGGACAGACGGGAAGTCTGGAAAAACCCGTCTTTTGCCCGAGACGTGTGGCCGGAAGTGGGTGCAAATACCTGTCTTTAGACAGGTATCTGCACCCCCCTCCCCCCTGAAAGGTGTCAAATGTGACACCGGAGGGGGGGGCGGGTTCCGATCAGCGCAAGTTCCACTTTAGGGTGGAGCTCCACTTTAAAGCCAATGAATGCAAAGCAGGAGGTATATGGGGGCTTGTGTCTGTTTGGAAGAGGCTTGCCTGCCATACGTCAATTATGTATACAAACCTTAAAAGATAAATAAATAAAAAGGTGCAGTGTCTCAAAAACACACAAACAAAAAAGGATGGTAAATATATATATATATAAAACAAAATATTATTATACTGATAGACAATGTGCAAAATAAAAATGACTGCAGTAATGTGTAATAGTCTAAAATCTGTAACGTGCAACTTAATGGAATTATAAGTCAAATTCCAAACGACAATACACCGCGCCGATATGAAGATAAGTGGCACTCAACCTCCACTATATACAGTGGGGAAATTATTTGATCCCATGCAGATTTTGTAAGTTTGCCCACTTACGACATTTCTTATAGTTGGTGACCAGGTTTCCTCACGTCTCTGGAGAGATTATGGTCCACTCTTCTTTACAGATCTTGTGCGTCTAGACGCGCTCCTAAGGGGGCGTATTTGGCGCAGTATAAATCCTATATCATCATCTATAAATCCTTAAAGCGGAGTTCCACCTAAAAATTGAACTTCCGCTTAATCCACTCCTTCCCCCCTTACATGCCACATTTGGCATGTAATTTTTTTGGGGGGGGGGGGGTCAGGAGGAGTGGGACTTCCTGTCCCACTTCTGCCGAGGGGCTGGTAAGGCGATTAGCTTAATCGCCTTATTGCAGCCCCTCCCTGTAGGCAAGCGCCTCTCCAATCGGACGGCGCCGCTCGTGCATGCACAGTGCCACTCGCGCCTGCGCAGTGGGTGCCCGGCCGTGAACCCGAAAGCTGAAAAGCTGTCACTGCCGGGTGCCCACACTAGGAATGAAGAGGGGGGGGGGGGCGAGGAGCGGAGCCCCGGCCGGCGAGGAGCTGGAACCCTGGAGCAGGTAAATGTCTGTTTATTAAAAGCCAGCAGCTACACTTTTTGTAGCTGCTGACTTTTAATAAACTTAAAAAAAGGCTGGAACACCCCTTTAAGGTTTCTTGGTTGTCTCTTGGCAACTCAAAGTTTTAGCTCCCTCTGTAAATTTTCTATAGGATTAAGTTCAGAATACTGACTAGGCCACTTCGCGACCTTAATATGCTTCTTTTTGAGCCACTTCTTTGTAGCCTTGGCGTTAGGTTTTGGGTCATTGTCATGCTGGAAGACCACCCACGACCCATCTTCAGTGTTCTGGCTGAGGGAAGAAGGTTCTCTTCCAAAATTTTACAATACACGCCCCCATCCATTAGCCCCTCAATGTAGGGATTGTGTTCTTAGAGTCATAGTCAGCATTTTTCTTCCTCCAAACACAGCGAGTCGGGTTCATGCGAAAGAGTTTAATTTTCAAATCATACCGCCAACGCAACAAAAGGAGTTGCTCAAGTAGAATACGCCACCTTCAGATGAAGAGCATAGAGATTTCCGGTGACCAGATAGTCACCAGTCATCTCTATGACCACTGGAGGCCCAGGCATGACGTTATGTCGTCACTTCCAGGCCGCGGGTGTCAACAAAGCGTTGCCTATGGAGATTTGTAAGCACCGAAGTTTGGCGCCATTTCACAAGTGTGCGGAATTTTAAAGCGTGACATGTTAGGTATCTATTTACTCTGCGTAACATCATCTTTTACATTATAAAAAAAATTGGGCCAATTTTACCGTTTTGTTATTTTTTAATTCATGAAACAGTAACCCCCCCCCCCCCCCAAAAAAAACGCATTTGAAAAATTGTTGCGCAAATACCGTGCAACGACCACCATTTAATTCCCTAGGATGTCTTCTAAAAAAAATACATATATAATGTTTGGAGGGTAATTATGATTTTTACATGTAGGAGAGGAGTGCCAGAATAGGCCTGGTATGGAAGTGGTTAAAATACACTTATGATAAAAATTATAGACCCTTATTTTCTTTGTAAGTGGGCAAACTTACAAACTTTGCAGGGGATCAAATTATTATTTTGCCCACTGTATGCACTCACCAGACATATAATCTCTCAATACAGAGCTTATAGTATAATGTAACAAGAATAAAAATTGTGCCACACCATTTCTAAGAGGTCCAGGAAACAACTTTATTCCAATAAAAGTCAGGGGGGACAACCCACAGGAGTATCCATCATTATTTGGGGGTCCAAAACCACCCTCTTCATCAGGGCTAGAAAAAAAACCTAAGGACAAATTTGAATAAAGCTGTGTACAGACCTCTTAGCAGTGGTGTGGTGCTTAAAATTCAATTTTTGTTACATTACACTGTCGGGAGGGGCAATGGATCCTTGAGGGCGTTTTCAGACCTTAGCAGCTGCAGTTCTAAAAGACCCTAGACCTAGAAAAGTAGGCTGATCCTCCACATGCAGGGTAGAACACACTGCATCAATCAGGTTTGAAACAACTCCTTGTATATCTGAGTTATCAGCAGGTGGCTCAATATCAGCCTCCATGAAGGAGGACTGATGAGTGAAAACTAGCTAGAGTCCGGGCAAACAGTCTGAATTAAAGGCTCAGGGGATCAGAAGCAGACTCTGAGGAAGATGGAGCTTGGGCACGCTTAGAGCTTCTGTGGGCTGATTACTCCAGCATCTGGGTACAAACAGGCAGGAAGTTTACAGTGGACAAGGAGGTGCCAGTGGACACGAGGGAGGCCCTGCTTGATGGAGCTGTAGGAGACTCCAATGATGATGACCATACAAGGACAGGTGCCTCAGGTTTTAGATTGCAAGCACTGGTTCTTTCTGAAGCCAACCATGGCAGCAAAACTGTCCTCTATGACCTTAAAAAGACATTGCGCCACCTAGCAGTAAGCAACTAGGCCCAATGTGAGAAAAGGCCTCAACACTCACAAACCCAGGCAGCTGGTGCCGATGAGTGTTTCGGGCAGCTAGCGGTGACCAATGGTCCGTACACATGATCTGAAAAATCGGACAAAAAATACAGCTTTTCGACACGATCGTACGATAATCGGATTGTTAGTACAGAGCTGATCATGACAATCCATCCGATATTATTAGATCGGAAAAGCACAAAAAAATTCCTTGTACAATACCAGATCGTCAGATTTTCGTTTAGTCAGTATAGTTGTCGTCTGAAAATACAATACAAATACAATACAACTAGGGTTGTCCCGATACCGATACTAGTATCGGTATCGGGACCGATACCGAGTATTTGCGCTAGTACTTGTACTCGCGCAAATACTCCCGATACCTGAATAGAATACTTTTTTTTTTTTCTTCTCGAGTGCGGGTGGAGAGGGGGCGGAGCAGAGCAGTCCTCGTATGGGGGAGAGGAGAGCTGCTGCCGCCTTGGACAAAGCCAAGTCAATCCCCCTCCCCCCGCCGCTGCCGATATCTAGTTACTATGCGCTGGGGGAACACAACAGCTGTCATTTGCATTTGAATAGCTGTGTGTTCCCCCGCCGCGCCGTCATGTATAGCCCCTCCCCCTTGCCCGGGCACTTTGATACGACTGTCTATCAAAGTTTCTGGGCAAGGGGGAGGGGCTATACATGACGGCGCGGCGGGGGAACACACAGCTATTCAAATGCAAATGACAGCTGTTGTGTTCCCCCAGCGCAGGGGTCTCCAAACCTCGGCCCGCTTGTGTGTTCGATCCTGCTTTTTGATTGGCTGCTGGGACCGCCGATGTCCCGACAACCAGTGACGTCACAGGCGCGGCACCTCCCCTCTTCCCGCCCGCTGTTTGAAATGACAAATCTTCCACGTGTGTAGCAGCGGGCGGGAGTCGGGACTCTGGAATCTAAGAAGAGGAGCAGAAGCCGGCTACAGCGGAGGCAAGTGAATGTTGCACAACGCTGATGGGGACATTGCTGTGCTGCGCTGATGGGGACACTGGCTGATGGGGACACTGGCTGATGGGGACACTGGCTGATGGGGACATTGCTGTGCTGCGCTGCTGGGGACACTGGCTGCTGGGGACACTGGCTGATGGGGACACTGGCTGATGGGGACATTGCTGTGCTGCGCTGCTGGGGACACTGGCTGATGGGGACACTGGCTGATGGGGACATTGCTGTGCTGCGCTGCTGGGGACACTGGCTGATGGGGACACTGGCTGATGGGGACATTGCTGTGCTGCGCTGCTGGGGACACTGGCTGATGGGGACATTGCTGTGCTGCGTTGCTGGGGACACTGGCTGATGGGGACATTGCTGTGCTGCGCTGATGGGGACACTGGCTGATGGGGACATTGCTGTGCTGCGCTGATGGGGACACTGGCTGATGGGGACATTGCTGTGCTGCGCTGCTGGGGACACTGGCTGATGGGGACACTGGCTGATGGGGACATTGCTGTGCTGCGCTGATGGGGACACTGGCTGATGGGGACACTGGCTGATGGGGACATTGCTGTGCTGCGATGCTGGGGACACTGGCTGATGGGGACATTGCTGTGCTGCGCTGCTGGGGACACTGGCTGATGGGGACACTGGTTGATGGGGACATTGCTGTGCTGCTGGGGACACATTCTGATGGGGACACAAGCTTATGGGGACATTGCTGTGCAGCTGGGGACACTGCTAATGGGGACATTGCTGTTCTGATGGGGACACCGCTGATGAGGACACGAGTGTCCCCATCAATGGTGTCCCCATCAGCACAGCAATGTCCCCATCAGAGGTGTCCCCATCAGCGATGATGGAGACACTGCTGATGGGGACATTTCTGTTCTGATGGGGACATTGCTGGGGACACTGCTGATGGGGACATGGGTGTCCACATCAATGGTGTCCCCATCAGGATAGCAATGTCCCCATCAGAGGTGTCCCCATCAGCGCAGCAATATCCCCATCAGAGGTGTCCCCATCAGCGGTGATGGGGACACATGCTGCTGGGGACACTGCTGATGGGGACATTTCTGTGCTGATGGGGACACCGCTGACAGGGACATTGCTGTGCTGATGGGGATGCTGCGGTGGACACTGATAGGGACATGGCTGAATTTAGGGACATGGCTGCATTTGGGGACACGTGGCTGCATTTTAAAAAAAGTATCGGTATTCGGTATCGGCGAGTACATGAAAAAAAGTATCGGTACTTGTACTCGGTCCTAAAAAAGTGGTATCGGGACAACCCTAAATACAACACATGACATCACTTCACTTTTCCTGTCGTACAAGAATTTGTGACTTTAGTAACCTATTAAATTTCTACTTGCGACTATTAAGCGAAAAAAGTTGTCCGATTTTCAGATAGTGTGTACGGACCATAAGTCATTGTAGACAGGCAGTGGAACGAGACTGGAGATCCACATCATGCTTCAGCAGCAGAAGCGGTTGGTGCTTCCTTTAGGCTAAATAATGAGGATTATGCGCATTGAGCACTCCAAACAGTGCATAACATCAGCGCTCGATACTTCAGCTTTAGTCCTTACTGCGGAAAATTTACGGTGGCAGGAAATGGGAAAATAGCACCCAGAACCTAGAAAGGGTTTCACAGCAAACTTGGCCAGTACACTCAGGCCTGCAAAAGGCCAGCTGCAGACCCCAGTGTCTCAAGAGCACATATGAGTATAGCCCTACAATGTCCAGTCTAGAGGAGCTCATGTACAGCCTCTGAAGCTAGGGCTGAGGAGCTGCCAATCCATATAGCTGCTATATAGAGAGTAAAGCAGGACTTAGCAGTATCCTAAGACATTAGCACACTGAATAGAGTATGGGTTATGTAGGGGCTGGCTTACAACTGTCTGTTTGCCAGTGTCCCAACCTACTGTAGGCAGCAGTATAAACTATCTGTAATAGAGTTCCCAAGTGCCTTAATTGACGATATAGAAAATAGTATACGGTACATCCAGCTTTTATCCGAGATTTGCACCCTTTATTAAATTGTTCCTTTTGACGCTTGGATGAGATTTTCTTGATTATCCTGAATCTGCGCATGCTTTTTTGTTTGATCTGCAGAGAATTGTTTAATGCACATCTGCATAGATTAGTTCATTGCCAAGTATCACATTTAGGAACTACAACATTTCAGTTCTTTAGGATAGGCATTCAAAGACTGTTCTACAGTGTGTGTGTGGCTATGATCCCAAAGTGACCAGATGTCTGCGGTTTCTCTTAAAAAAACACCCCATCCATCTCATCCTCCAGTCATACCATTGCTGCACTATTGTAAGCCTCAGTAGTACCTAGCCTGTTTGCTGATGTCTTCATTTTGCTGACCTGACCAAGCGCAACAAGGAGGAAAACCCTATTGTAGACCCAGTCTCCCAAGAAGGTGCTGGAGCAATTCTTTCTAGAGCTGTGAAGGACAGAGGCAGAGACACAGCACCACATTTTACACAATTTGCCAGAACCCCCGAGAAGGACCCACTCTCCAAGTCTACCTTCTTTTATCAACAGAGGTGCAGTAGGAACAGAAGGCAGAAACCCTGCTGAACTCCTGTGAACATGAGTGCCTCAAAACCATTCTGGGGGCCTCAGTAAGTACTACTTAGGCCCCATACACACGATGACCGTATCCGCTGATAAATCCTCTCGTGGATTTCAGCAGATTTCTATGCAATGGCGTGTACACACCATCGCATTGAAATCCGCACCGAAATCCTCTGGCGATGACGTGTCGCGCCGTCGCCGCGATTATGACGCGGCGACGGGCGTCATATAAGGAATTCCACGCATGCGTTGAATCATTGCGACGCATGCGGGGGATCCCTTCGGACGGATGGATTCGGTGAGTCTGTACAGACCAGCGGATCCATCCGTTGGGATGGATTTCAGCATATGGATTTGTTGAGCATGTCAGCAAATATTCATCTGCTGGAAATCTATCCCAGGGGAGATTTATCCGCGGATAAAGATCCGCTGGCGTGTACACACCATAGGATCTATCCGCTGAAACCCATTTGCTGGGATTTATCTGCGGATGGATTCTATGGTGTGTATGGGGCCTAACTCTCCTGATACTAAGCCACCTCCTCAAGCAGCCCACTTCTACTAATCCTGACTTATGCATAACCTCTCTGTCTGGTACCTCCCAAAAAAATGCTCATTTGGCAGGGAATTTAGAACATTAGAGATTGCACAAATGCTATGGAGGATATGTTGACCCCCCTATACAGCAGAACACCAGAGTCACCTGTCAGAAAATATCTTAACACGCTAACAGAATTAAGGACATTGTAAATAGACTATGTTCAGGTCATGTGTAGAAGGAAGGTCACAAGTTGAGTTCCCAGAGTGCTGGCTGAAAAATACCTTTGGGCTCTTGTGTAGAGCAAGCTCACAGGGATCCCTTCATACGCCACCACCAGGTGCCGCGCTTTAAAAATAGAGATATTATCCAAAAAAAAAAAAAAGCAGGCAACATGAGGATCTGGAGCTTGCAAGCTCCAAATTATGTCTCCTTCTGGACTTTCTAAGGTACAATATCTCAAAGGGCTAAATATTTTGATGTCGGACAATGTCTTCACAAACATCCCTTCACAAACGCTCATCCCAGCGAAGCGGAGAATTGTGCCTAGGGAGGCACACACTTCTGACACCCCCAGCTGCAGCTGTCACAGGCTGACTGGATAAAGACTGCTCTACAACATTCATGAAGGCACTAGCAGGGAATATTTACAGGAAAAAACACTTGCTGCAGCTGCAAAAACTCAGCCTGTAAAAATGTTTTGAATTCCCTGCTGGCACTGGCAGCACATATGTCAGGTGAAGACTATACACCAGCGTCTTCTCAGCATCCCTCATCTGCAAATAGGATAATCACTTATTATTTACCTATTATACCATTATTTGTTATACGTTACCTTAGTAACAATAACTTCTTTGGTCTGTCCCAGTCTATGACATCGATCAAAGCATTGCTCCTCAGCAGCTGGATTCCATGCCTTAAATACAGTGAACCAAACAATAAGCAAGATTGGAATTGAAACCCTTCATTTATCTCTGGTGCATTGAATTGCTTTAAAAGTCACATCATTTAGATGATTTGTGTAGGTAAATGTCACATGGTCTCAAATAAATGTGAAATATCTGTGTCTGAAAGGTACTAGTTTGTTAAATAAGACGCTTAAACAGCATGAAGACCAATAGCCAGATTCAGAGAGAGTTACGCCGGCGTATCAGTAGATACGCCGTCATAACTCTGAATCTGCTCCGTCGTAAATTTAAGTGTATTCTCAAATTGAGCTACACTTAAATCTAGCTAAGATACGACCGCCTGCGCCGTCGTATCTTAGCTGTCTATTTACGCCGGCCGCTAGGGGCGTGTCGACGCGGAAAATGAAGGGAACGCCACCCAGCGGACGCCGAAGAATTGCATCTTAGATTGTACGCCTGTCGGATCTAACCCAAATGCCGTCGTATCTTGTTTTGAGGATTCAAAACAACGATACGACGCGGGAAATTTGAAAGTACGCCGGCATACTCTCTTTGTGGATCTGCCCCACACGGTTTACCTTCAATATACTCAACACTGCTAGGTTTGCTAGCTGGGATCAATGGCTAACTGAGACGATTAAACTATCGATACTGACCAATACAAACTTTTTGTGGTTAGATCCAAGGAGGAATTGCCCTATCTCTCCAATGTTTGCTCTTAAGTGGCAGGACTGCTGTAATATTCTCTGCCTCCACATGGCGGGATAGAAACCAATTTATGGTTTCCAAACTTACCACAGGGGGGACTGCTGTTATCTGACTTTGAAAATCATCCAGTGAAAATGGGTCTATTGCGCTACTGCGAGTTTTGGAACGTGTACCTTTAAAATAAAATTAAAACCTTAAGCTGCTAGATCTGAAAGGTGCACAAATACCAAAAATAAATATGAGGATAAGGAGTGATCAGCGCTACAGTGAAATAAGGTAAAAAGCAAAAAATGGCTGGGATAGCCAACACTCTGTGAGCTAAGTGATACAGGGATAGGCTATGATAGCAAACCTCAAAAGGTCCAACCTAGTACCTGTCGGATGGGCCACAACGGCCAAATCCTAAGTGATATATATCAAGAAAAATATGAATAAAATATCAAACAAATAAGAGCAATCTAATATTGCAAGGGATCATAATATGGATACAAATAATAGGTTTGCTATCATAGCCTATCCCTGTATCACTTAGCTCACAGAGTGTTGGCTATCCCAGACATTTTTTGCTTTTTACCTTATTTCACTGTAGCGCTGATCACTCCTTATCCTCATTTGAAAATCATCCGTATCTACCCAGTAAATGTCCTGAAGAAGCATTCTCTTTGAAACGCATAGACAAAAGCATGTAGAGGAATTTATGGACTCTATTTAACAATACATTCATATAAGTATTTGTGTCCACATGGACTTCACCGCTATCCATATCCTCTTGCTTATTGGGTACTGTTAATTTTGTCTGTCAGTAAGGTGCTATGTATGTCTATGTTTTTTTTTTATTACAATTTGTATTTTTTGTAATAAAGACTGTATATATTTATTAAACACTTTTTTGGTCTCATGTTGTGCCCACAAAAAACATTTGTTTTTTGATTGAGGTGTTTCAACTCAATCAATCTTTTCTATCCTCCACACTGGCTCTCACCGCTGTCAGTCTGCAATTGTGACTGCGAAGACTACCCTGCAGTAGAGCGTTCTGAAAGCGAGGCTTGAGGCACTCATGGATCGCAGCGTGGAAGGGATGACATTGATGGTGGTGCAGGGGATGGTCTATGTGGACAGCTTTACCCCAGATCCCTGCATACTTAGATGTGCCTGTTTTAATCATCAACCATGTGAGTTGCTAAATGTTGTACCTTCATATACTTAGATGTGCCTGTTTTAATCATCAACCATGTGAGTTGCTAAATGTTGTACCTTCATTAAATGTAACCATATTGCTACACTTAGAGGCTCCTCTCTTCTATTTTATACTCAGTTGTGATATGACAGGTACATTATTCCCTATCCCAGGAGACCGGGCTGCAGAGCATTACATCAGCAGCTCAGCTCCTACCTCCTCCTCCCTCCGCGGGGCCAGTAGGAGAGCGTAGCAGTGCCTCGCGCATGCGCAGTAAGGACTCGGCATGAAGCCGTAATGCTTCACTACCAGATTCCCTTATCGGCAATGGTGGCGGCAGCACCTGACAGCTGATGGAAACATCAGCTGCGGTGCCGATATCGCTGGACTCCAGGACAAGTAAGTGTCCTATTAATAAAAGTCAGCAGCTGCAGTATTTGTAGCTGCTGGCTTTTCATTTTTGCAGGGCTGGGTGGACCTTTAGCTTTAATGTGTAAATATACCTGACATCTAGAGCCATGGGACATAAAGTTAGTGCTATTCTGAAATATTATGTGGTCATTGTAAATGGAACTTTCAGCTAAACTTGCTTTTTACTGTACCAGTAAAGTATTTTAAAAATCTTTATCTGGGCTGTGTCTGAGCATATAGTGCCATCAGTGTAATATAATTTAACAAAAATTACCACCATTTTATTAAACTACTTACAGGATCCATCAGGAACACACGAGACGCCGCTGTCAGATTAAGACCGACTCCTCCTGCTTTCAGTGACAGCAGCATAATGGTTGGAGAATCTTTATGACTGCTTTGGAATGACTGGATTGCTTCTGTTCGCTTTTTCTGGTTCATAGATCCATCCAGGCGTGTAAATGTGAAGCTGGACTCTCTACAAACAAAAAATAGGACAGTGTACCGTTTCCACGACAACAGACACTGCATGGATAAAACACATCTGACTTGGCATTAATCCTGTACTGCTTTGAATAAAATCTAGGTTACATAACTGCTAATGGGGGAAGAAGAGGGAGGTCAAAAGGCTGAACATGACTGGATGCATGAAACCATATTATACTCCTGAGCCACAATTTGTAATAAAACCACTAAGATTTTTTATTAAAGTGGAACTTCAATCAGAAAATTATATCCTGATAGATCACTTCAGGCTGACCCCTTTTGCAGGTATAGCTATATAAAACATTAAAAATTAGTACCAATACGGTTTTAAGTATAACTTCAATTTTGTGGGGGGGGGGGGATAGCAAAATAAAGAAAAATATAATGCAACGTATACAATTGCGACACAAGTAATACTGTAATAGAAGGTTATTAAAAATTACCTTTTGTTTTCAACCGCTGAAATGTTCCTAAAATGCAATGCAGTATGGCTACCTGGAGGTGAATATGATGATATTTCTTGGGTAGTGCTGGACACAACTGTGTACAGAAGGCCTCCAGGTTGCCATATTACATTGAATGTTACAGAAAATTACAGCGGCTGCAGATTGAAAAGAAAAAGGTAATTTTTAACAACATCACATTCAAGTACAAGTTCTAAACAGGACATGAATTAGGCGCACACTGCACCACTTTTAGAATGCATACAAAAATGCTTTAACAAAATCTGTCTGCCCCAGTCTTTAGAAATTCCAGGAGTATCTGGCAGCATCAACTCAAAACAGATATCAATTTTAGGTGGCCTTTCTGGATGTCTCTGCTTCCTGCTGATATAACTAAAGGGAAGAGTTAGGCCCCTTTCACACGAGCGACTGTTCTGCCACAGTTAAAAAAAGGGATTATGTAATGTAATGAATGGCTCTGTGTCCCGTGGTGTACGATAAATACCTGTAAAATTATTTTCTTGGAGTACACCACGTGACACAGAGCCATTAATTACATAATGGGTTAAGGGTCACCAGAGGTGATTGGACACTGGCACAACCAATTGAAGACAGTTCCCCTCCATATAACCCCTCCCATCAGGGAAGCACCTCAGTTTTGTAGCAACAATAAGGTTCCCATAAGTAGGGGGGACCTCTGTGTCCCGTGGTGTACTCCAAGAAAAGGATTTTACAGGTAAGCTGTTATAAAAGTCCCTTTTTCTTTATCGTACACCACGGGACACAGAGCCATTCATTACATAATGGGACGTCCCAAAGCAATGCTCAATATGAAGGGTGGGAGACACAGATCAAACAGGCCACTATACTGCTGCCTGCAGCACACTTCACCCGAAGGCGGTATCCTCATGTCCTTTCACATCTATTTGATAGAATCTGGAAAATGTGTGGACTGAAGACCGAGTTGCAGCTTTACAGATCTGAGTCATCGAAGCCTGGTGATGCACTGCCCATGAAGCACTTATCGCTCTGGTAGAGTGTGTCTTAACAGAAAAAGGAGGAGCCCTGTTCTATAAACCATAAGCTTGAATAATTACTTGTAGAATCCACTTGGAAATGGTGGATCTCGATGCTGCTTGGCCCTTCCAGGGTCCATCTGACAAAATAAACAAAACATTTGTTTTACGTATCTGAGCGTTGCTTGCAGATACACCTTTACTGCTCTCACTAGATCCAGAGAGTGCAATAATTTTTCCTCCGCTGTCCGTGGATCCGGTGCCAGTTTTCTATCCCTGGGATGAAGATTGCAGAAAGACAAGGAACATGATCTTTTGTCCATGTAAAATTTCAAATCACCTCCTTCTGAGCACCCTGACTGTAGGCGCCTCCTTGGCGATTGATGTAAGCTACTGCAGTAGCATTGTCGGATTGAATCTGAACCGGGTAGCCCTGTAACCTGTGTGTCCAGGTTCTGAGGGCTAGATATATTGCCCAGATCTCCAGTATGTTGATGGGCAGACTCTCTACGTATTGGCCCAGGTTCCCTGGGCTGAGGCTTCTTTCGAATACTGCTCCCCAGCCCGATAGGCTGGCATCCATAGACACCACCTTCCAGGTGACTGGGAGAAAGGATCTTCCTTTCTGCAAGTTTTCGGTCTTTAGCCACCAGTTGAAGCTTTGGCGTATTTGTGGAGACAGATGCATGGGTAACTCCAGAGCTTGGATCTCTTTGTTCCAGGCAGTTAGGATACTGCTTTGAAGTAGTCTCGAATGCAACTGGGCGTAAGGGACAGCCTCGAACGAGGCTACCATCTTTCCCAATAGCCTCATGCAAAGGCGAATAGACGGCCCCCTCTTTGCCCTGACCTTGTGGCTCAGGTTTTTCAGAGACTGTATCTTTGGCTCTGGCAGGAATACCCTGTTTTGGGCTGTGTCTATGATGCCCAGATACTCTACCCTTCTTTGGGTTTGTAGAGAGAATTTTTGTAGGTTTACAATCCATCCTAAATGCTCCAGGTATTTTACCGTAGTGAGCACAGCGTGATCCAATCCTGCCACTGATTGATCTATCACAAGTAGATCGTCCAGATAGGCTGTTACCACTGGATGGGTACATGTAAATATGCGTCATTGCTGTCTATGGACATCCTGAATTCTCCACCTTGTAGGGTGGCGACCACGGATCGACTTGTTTCCATTCGGAAATGGCGAATGTTCAGAAATCGTTTTATAGATCTTAGATCCGGGATGGGTCTGACGTCTCCATTTGGTTTTGGGATCACAAAGAGGTTTGAATAAAAACCTGAACCCTGCTCTTTTTTGGGGGTACTTCTGTAACTACCCCTTGAGACAGCAAGTGATCCAAATCCTTGAAGAAGGATCCTCTTTTTTGTGGATCTTTGGAGAGTCTTGAACTTCGGAACTAAGAAGATGGGATCTCTCGAAATTCCAGTTTGTACCCTGAGGATACTGTGGATACTACCCACTTGTCCTGGATTTCTGTCTGCCATGCCGCTGAAAACTGACAGTCATCCCCCCACTCAGCCGAGCGGGGACGCCCCTTCACAGAGGGGCTTTGAGGTCTTTGCTTGTTAGCTCTTGAACCCCGCGGCTTCTTGAGCCCGATTTCCTTTGGCCTTGGAGGCTGGCTGAAAAGGCTGTCGCCACTGGCTGGAGGCAGGTTTTCCCGGAACAGTGGAAAGAGAACGTTTAAAACAAGGTCGCTTGTTTTTCTTTTTCTCAGGTAAAAGAGTGGTCTTGCTACTTGATATCTTCTGGATACTTTTCCAGGTCGTCCCCAAAGAGGCATTAGCCAGGGGGGGGGGGGGGGTCTCCACCCCTAGAGGCCAGCCTTCGAAGCCGCCACCTCCCAGGTAACAGGCACAAAGGATCTTCCTTTCTGCCAATCTTTTGGTTAAGAACCACCAACTGAAACTCCAGCATATCCCTGGGACCAGACTCTTTGGATAATGCTAGGTTAGGATCCACTCGTTCCAGGCCGACAGAATAATGTTTATATCAGCCTTGAATGAAACTGAGCATAGGGAACCGCTTTGCATGAAATGTAAGGAACTGTTCCTTGCCTTGACCACATAGACCAGCTTTCTCATAGCGCTGATCTTGTCTAAAAAAAAACTCTCCTTTTTGGGCTGTGTCCCAAACATTCCAAGCTTCTTTCCAAATGAAAGAATGTACCTTTAGACTGAGATCCTAACCCAGGAAATCCAGATACTTGACCATGCTGGACACACTTAGGTCCAGCCATGCTACTGACTGATCTATCAGCAGGAGTTTGCCTCGGTATGCTATTACTGCTATACCCTGGGCCTAAAGACCTGCTAGAGGCGGGCCCTAGCACCCTGTAAACCTGGGCACGGTGGCTAACCCAAGGGGCAAGACCACCAACTGGAGAAGGTGTTGTTCCCCTGCGAAACACAGACAATCTCTGCAGTGCCACGTAAATAAACACATATGCAAATGGCTCCCCATATGTGTATGTGGCAAGTGTTAAAGCCATATGCCTCTATGGAAGCGTGTGTTCATGGAAGCATGAATTCATACAAATATGTTTTAGGCAAAACAAGGGCGCGCTGTATACACGCATACAGATAGCATGTGTGCTATGGAACGAGCATCTTGCAAGCAAGCATGCGTTTATGAACTGGTTATGCAACATTGCGCAACATGTACCCATGCAGACACATATTCCTCTGTAAACACAAGGAATCCTGCATAATTAAGGAAACTTTAATTATCATGCCTCATTATGCAACCATGCAAAATCTAGGCAAATATGCAACTTTAAGCAATCATGCATCCTTATGCGATTCAGCATTTTTCATGCGATCAAACATCTTATGCATTTTAAGCACTACTGTGTGGACAAGTACCCTATGTGTGACCAAGGACTCTTGTGTGATCAGGCAACCATGTGTGATCCAGCATCTTTATGCAATCAAGCATTTTATGCGATTTTAGGCATTTTTGTGCAAATAAACCTCTCCGTGCGACTTAAGCACTTTAATGTGACCAAGCATCCCCATGTGACTATGTAAAAAACATGTAAACCCATACAAACAGAAACATGTATCTTTACGTGATCAACAATAAACATGTTCTGTTACTTGTTTTTACCCCACATGCATTTTGAACATTCCAAACTCATGTATTTTATGCACACATGTGGACTGGTAAAGAGGAAGTTATCCTCTGCAGATGTGCATTTCCGCAATCATGCGATATAGCTATTGTGCATTAGCAATGTGCATACCAGCAACTGTACATCCCATAGTTGTGCGTTTGGTTAGCATGAAGCCAGCACCAGGATAAGGACCCTGTTGATGTTTTTCTAGCAACCTATAGGATTCTTTTTTTTTTTTTTTAAAACCCCAAGGAGGAGACAGAGGCTTTGGCCGTCTAGGCTGAGGGTAAGTTATATGCAGTATGAATCTCTGAAAAAGACTGCAGCTGCAACCCAGAACTTGTGAGGCTTCTGATAGCTCCTCCTTGTTAGACTGCACCTGTTCTCTGTCCTCTGATGGTGAACTTTCATCCTCAGGTCTTTTAATCCTTTTGAGGATTTAGAGCAGGGAAAGGGGCACACCCCGGTTTCTGATTCTTGTGAGGATGCTGCGAATATAGCAGTTAACCTCTTATAGACCAACAAATGCAATGCAAAAAAACATCCAAACAGACATATGCAATGTTGGGGGAGGCTGCAATGCCTGACAGGGCCGATGGCTCAACCTGTGGGCTGCCTCAAGTCTCTACAGGGGAGGATGGTATCATGCAGGCATGAAAAGGACCACCAGATTCAGGTGGCGATACCCTGGTTCCCTTTTATATTCCTGCCCCTGAACCTTTTCTACAGGGAGATGAAAGTCCTAAGCTGAAAGCATAGGAACTTAACACAGGTGCATCAACAGCTGAACTTAGTCTAGCAAAAAAACAATGCCTGCTAATCTGCACAGCTAGATGCTGAGTAGGCGTCTTAGGTATGTCTGTATCCAACACAAACGAGGTGCTTACGTGCCCCAAGCTGCTGTGTCCCTCTGGTTTTACAGAGCTCTGACGTCTGGGCTTTTTTGAAGGGCCCGTCCTGCGTATGCACCATGAGCCGGCAAGCACATGTGCATGCCCCAGTGGCAACCACATCGTCCCCCCGCCTACAAAAGTGTGCCCCCCTCACGCAAGCACGCGTAGGGAAATAGTGGAGGCGGGGGAGAGAGATCCCCCCCCCCCCCAAGGACCCAGACTATGAGAGACTTCCCACACAACTGTGGCAGAGCCTGAAGCAGAGGAAGTGAGCCGCTCAACAGACCGGTTAACACTGAGCTTTCATTCCTGGAGAGCATGGTAAGCAAAACACGAGGTATGTCTCTTTACTGCCTCTAGTGGCGGAAAACAGATAAGACATGCAGCTACTCATGGAAGACAATCCTTAAGGTATTTACCTAGGATTGTCTTCACTTACCTTATCCCCGCTGCAGGATACTGCTGATCACAGACAGACCCAATCTTCACCCATCACCGCGGGTTAAGTCAACAGACCTTCAGGGACCAGGATCCAAGACAGGGTTTCCACTCCCCTGGAACTGTACCGCATCCTGCCAGAAATCTTTTGGTATGTGGTTATAACCAAAGTACTGGAACCAGGATCTAGCCCTCCGAAGAGAGGCATTACAGGCAAAAACCTTGCGCTTCGGATACAAAGCCCCAGGTACCATCCACTTTGGCCCAAGGCACTTTGGATAGATCTGGTTTTTATGGAGGCTATTTAAATCCAGCATGGATCCCTCCAGTGGAGCTCCTCAGAGCACATCTTCACTCATGACCAACACCTTAGACACTGGCGAAAAAACAGGAGGTGCTCCCAGTATGAGAGGAAACTTCCTGTCTAATTGATTACAACAGTGTCCAGCACCTGAAGGTGGAATATAACCCACTTAGTAATTACTAGGCTCTGTGTCCTGTGATGTACGATAAAGAAAATCATTTTTTAGGACTCTGACCTCTTACCTTATCCACGCCGCAGGTTTTCTGCTGAGATCAGACAGTACCAATCTTCGCCCCCCATGGCGGGCAGTGTGTGCCAACCTTCAGGGATATGGGTTCCTATTTAAATCTCCCCTGGGCCTTGTAAAAGACTCTGACCAGGACTTTTAGCGAAGTAGCGAAAGTGCTAGACGTCAGAGCCTAGTCCTCCAAAAAAAGACATTACAGGCAACGCCTCGTGCATGAGGCCCAGATCCCATCCAGTATTGACCTAATTTAGGCGTCTTGGGTGGGTCCGGAAGCATAGCTCTTTTACCCCCAGAGGGTCTCTTTGGCAGAGCTTTCCTTTTAGCATCCTATCGTGCCCAACACCTTTAGACACTGATGGGAGGGGTTATATGGAGGGGATCTGTCTTCAATCAGTTGTGCCAGTGTCCAATCACCGCTGGTGACCCTTGACCCATTATGTAATGAATGGCTCTGTGTTCGGTGGTGTACGATAAGGAAAGCATGTTTTGTTATTTTGAAATTCAGAGAATCCTGGCACAGTGTTCACTTGCAGTTGTATAATGCGACTAGCTGCGTTTACGTGCGGCTGCTTTTAGCTGCGTTGGAACATTCTTGCCATTTCTGATGTGCTTCCTGTTTATCTTTCCTTGTTTCCACTGCTATCTGCAGGTGAAATAGTACACTGCGATTACCTGCAGTTATGTATAAATAGCTGCAATAAATCATTCCTGGATGCAGTCAAATACATTTTTTCTAACCACACCAAACCCCATGTAACAAACCCGTTGCTAAACGCAGTGTGTGAATGGGGACATAAGAAAGTTCTCGGAATTTCAAAATAACAAAACATGCTTTTAACTGCGGCAGAACAGCCGTCCATGTGAAAGGGGCCTTAGAATCTTAATCAAGTTTTACGGTTGTATGCGCTTCATCTGTGAAAAAGTTTAGAGACAATAAGTGAGACGACTTTTGCCACAAAATGAGCGGAAATGCATCTTTGACAGATGTCCCAGGAACACGTCTCCTCAATGGGAGATTACCTTTTTCCTCTGTTGCAGTGACAGCTGTATACTTTTAGATTGTTGTTTTCTTCAATGGTCACCAGAACAAAAAGTGAAATGGCTCATAAACTGGAAACAGACAACAACTGGGACACAAAGAACAGCTTTAAATCAACACTATGCTGGTATACGCTTAGTGTTTCTTACCTGAGAGCTGTTTGGATCAATGATAAGAATGCAGTGAACTGTGAAACAATGATACTTTTGACATGTGGATCTTTCTTTTTCTCTTCTGTCAGCGCATGCATTAAAGCACTTATCTGTAATGCAAAAATTAATGGCATTTGAACGACTACATAATACACTAGGTCTCAGACTAGGCTTAAAATGTATGCAAGGGCTTTTTTTTTTTACAATAGAATAAGAAGGCATTAGTCACTTTGGGGTTGATTTACAGAAACTGGAGAGGGCAAAATCTGGTGAATCTCTGCATACTAACCAATCAGCTTTCAGGTTTTACTGTCAAAGCGTACTTGAACAACCTGAAGTTAGAAGCCAATTGGCTATCATGCACAGCTGCACCAGATTTTGCACTTTTCAGCTTTAGTAAATCAACCCCTTTGTCATGGTTTTATTGCTGTCTATGTCCCCACAATGGAAATTCAGCCCTCTATTAGTCCTGGCCGTTTCCTTGATGACGCTTATGGATGTGTAAGCATAGGGAGGAGCTTAACTTGTGATGTCATCATGCCTGCCAAGTGCAAGCTGGTGCAGCGTTTTATCATTGTCTGCTGTTTTTACCTTGTAAATTGTAATTACCTGTCTGTATATATTTATTTTTTTTACAATAAACATGTAATACAGAGTTTACACTATGTACGGCCTTTGTTCCTTTGCATAACATCCTGCATGTGGTTATATGGCTGAGCTGCTTAATACTGGAGGCACCTAGGTTTTTATTGGATAGAAGAAGATCCTGGACTGCCGCACACATTAAAACAATGTCTTTATTGTACAAATGAAATCCAAAAAACAACCAAAGCGATGCAGTCAAAATGAAGTGAACAACAGGAAAAAGGTGGCTGACATGTTTCACATCATGTGATGCCAACTCGCTACGAGTAAGCATCACATAATGTGAAACATGTCAGCCACCTTTTTCCTGTTGTTCACTTCATTTTGACTGCATCGCTTTGGTTGTTTTTTGGATTTAATTTGTACAATAAAGACATCGTTTTAAGGTGTGCGGCAGTCCAGGATCTTCTTCTATCCAATGAACCTGTGCATAGCCAGCGCCCTTTTGGTTTAGTGGGACGGAAGCAAAGCCAAGGGATCAGCAGTTTTTAAAGCGGTATCATCTCTCACCTAGGTGTTTATGCTGGTGGTTTGCTGTTGGAAGCCTGGAATCATCTAAAATTTTAACATGCCTTGTTGATCTCTGTGATTGGGGATTAACATAATTTGGCGAGAGGCTCATACAGGTAGTGAAGGGCACAAGGTCACACGTGTGTTTCAAGAATCGTGCATTCTGCTGGTGGAAGGCTGGAATTTCTGATTTACTTCTGTTTGAATAGACACATTTTTTTATATTTATTTTCACAACACTTGAGAATAATTGATTTTTATGTTTATAGTGATGTTTGTGCTTGTATGCGCACTTATTTTTTGTTCAATTTAGTCCTGGTGCCCATTGTCAGAGACAAAGTGAGGAGAAATCCAAATAATTTTGAGTTGTCAGGGGAGACCCGTTCCTGTGACAACTATTTAAAGATCTCCTGTTGTGTCTCTATGACAGCAAGTGAAAATAAATCTCCCCGGTATAACACAGGCAGAAAACAACCTTCACCTTTAAAAAAAGAAATAAGAATTAAATGTAAAGATGTATTGCATGTCTTACTTTGGAACTGGACATCCATTTCTGATCATTATTTTGTCTGTCACTCGGGTCGCACTCGTCCTCTGGACATTCCAGCAAATGCTCCATGTACAGTTCACCTCTGCACATAGGACACTTTGGATTTGGCTGTAGGGAAAATGCAGGTTAAACACTGAAAATATTTAGTAGATCATTATTTAATAGTAAAAAGGAAAAAGAAAACACTTACCTTATTTCTGTGAATAACTTGACAAATGCACTCTTTACAAAAGACATGCGCACAGCGGGTTATAACTGGCATGTTCAGAGACTCCAGACATATAGAACATTCTTCATCTGAGCCTGAGCTCAGCACCATCTTTATCTTGTTCACCAGCTTCTCTCGCAACTCATCAGGGGTTGAACCAGCTGAAAATGTACATGTAAAGAGACATGCACTGTGTTTTAGTTCAGGATATCATCTTTACACATCTTGTGTATATCCAGCCCGAACTTTTTCTTTTTTTTTTTGGTTAGAGTGGGGAAGGATTATAAACCCGTTATAACCCGTATTAGAGAGATTTCACCTCACTTCCTGTCTTGCTAACAACATTACACTAGACAGGAAGTGAGAATAATTATTTAACAGCAACAAAAATGCTTTCCTTTAGTAGAATATGGAAAATCTAGAATCAATGTCAGATTATATTTCTGTCTATACTCCCTGTTAAATATTTAATCTTATTTCCTATCCGGTGAAACTGTTGTGAGCAGGAGAAGAGGCGAGGATAAATCCCTCTAATAGCACACAAAATAGCAGTAAAAAACAAATCCTTCCACACTGTTCAAAACTAGAAGCTTTTGACTTGACATACACATTAAAGGTAGCAGGTCACTTCAGATTCAATCTCTTCTTTAAAGTGTAAGTCCATCCTATCCTAAAACTAAAATCCCTGCATCTACAGATATCGACGATCTAACACTCACCTATCTAGCTCTGTAAAGGAGAAATCAGTATACATACCTTTTCTGAAGCCGATCTGGGCTCCATCACGAAAGCTCTGAAGAGGACGCAGCTGACAACGGCTGTAAAAACAATGGGGAGTGACGTCACTCATAGAAATACTATGTGGCTTCCGTTGTCGGCTGTCTTCTGCACCCACCTCCACAACGAAGACGTGGCTGACAGCTCAGCGTGGGATTGTGTCGGATCGGCTGCAGAAAAGGTATGTGTACTGATTTCTTCTTTACAGGGCTAGATAGGAGAGTGTTAGATCATGGATATCTGTAGATGCAGAGATTTTAGTTTTAGGATGGACTTCTACTTTAAGGATTCTATAACAAGTACCAGGCCACTAAGGTGGGTATGGAAACGTTCCATTGACTGCCCCAGGGATTCCACACAGCTGGGAGAGTCTGCAAAATATCTAGGCCATCTAGGTGGGTATAAAATCTTATCAGTGTTCAAAGGGTTTGAACCTGGGATTCAATACAACTGGGTTGGGCTGAAGCATTGCCAGGTCACCTAGGTGGATATGAAATGTTACTAGTGTGCTCTATGACTGCACCAGGGATTTCACACAGCTGGGTATACTTAAAGCGGATCTCCACTCTAAAGTGGAGTCCCGCTGATCGGCACCCTCCCCCCCTCCGGTGTCACATTTGACACCTTTCAGGGGGGAGGGGGGTGCAGATACCTGTCTACAGACAGGTATCTGCACCCACTTCCGGCCCTACGATACGGGCAAAGGACGGGTTTTTTCTCCGCTAGAAAAGAGACAGGACACTATGGTGGAGAGAATGTGGCTGCTCACCCCGATAAAAATGATGAAAAGAATTTTCCCAAATAGGGTTATTGCGCAGCTCAAAAGGAAAACGGACGTTACTTACCGGTAACGGTGTTTCTATGAACCTTCCAGGACGGCACCCGAGAGATGATGGCTCCTCCCCACAGGAAACACAATCACTTAACAATTTAAAAGTCCCCACCCTTCCCCTTGATCCTCAGTATGAATTAGAGTAGTCCTGAACTGGTTCACAAGGGACATTGTTCCGTATAGGTACTTACCACCTAGCGTTTAGCTTATCTTTTCCCTCCACATAGGGCGGGAAGTAGGCCTGCCGTCCTGGAAGGTTCATAGAAACACCGTTACCGGTAAGTAACGTCCGTTTTCTCTCATCACCTTCCAGGACGGCACCCGAGAGGATAGACGAGTAACCAACAGGCCTACTTTAGGGTGGGACCCTTGCCTGCAAGGTCTTTTGCTAGATGTCAGAATCTGATTTTATTTCACCACTTCCTAGTGTGTGATGAGGGTATCCTAGCTGGATCATGAAAATGACCTGCAGGTCTGCTCCACCTATGCTCCTGTCTCCTCTTTGGATGCAGAGTCTAGGTGGCACGTGCTCTTAAAGAAAAAAATTCTGAGAGCTTGAGTATTCTTTAGGATAGAAAGGTTGGCTGCGCCAATATTCTAGCCATCGTGGTTGATAGTGTCTGCAAAGCTGCATAAGACCATCCAAAGTTTAGTCAGAGATTTGTTCTGTGAAACAAAGACCTACTTTGATCAACCCAGAAAAAAACAACATGTGGTTTTAAGCCACTAATCTGTACAGGGAGAATGGTTTAGAAAGAAACAGGGTCTCCCGACGTACAATCCTTGTGGGTCCCCCTTTTTTGTTTGCCATAGTCCTCGTGAAACAAGGAAATAAACCCACTCAAGGATACTAGATTAAGGGAAGTCTATTCCCTTCACTCAAATGACTGGACAGGTATGTGACCAAGCAGGGCGTTTGGTGTGCTCCTGCACTCCCTTCAGTCCACCTGTCCACCTCCATTCATTGGAATGCATGTGACTTTATAGCGAGGACACTTATTGGTCAGTGTCTGGACCACAGGATGCCTTGGCGTGGCTCGTTCGTGCGTCCGCCAATACGCGTGGACAAACTCCTGTCTCCAACGTACACTGCTAGACCGGACAAAAACAGCTGCTCTGCAAGCCGGTTGACAAGCAGGTCCCATCCTGGTCATTCCCCATTTCTGGGTTCCTTCCCATCTGAATACCGACATGTCAGATGTGAGATTGTTCTATATACCCTAGGCTCCTTATAACCCTGCGAGTCGATCATTAAACTACGCAGAAAGGAGCCTGTTACGAAATTGCGAGTACCCACTGCATTCATTGGTATATAACAGAAAAGAACAAAGGTGTCGGGGAAAGAAAACTTTTCACCGCCCCCCGCGTATAATATGCAGATACATTTTACCCTATAATCTCAGGGTAAACCCATGAGTGCCACACGCCAACAGAATACAGTATTCTGTAAAAATCCAGTGTTTGAGGTCATGATCCACTCCACGCACCAAGGAGTGTTAAGTTAAGCAGATCCCTACCACAAGGGACCAATGCCATAGTAGGAGTAAAAGATGAATATTGGTTATTCATATCCAGTTCGTCCAAGGGGGTGACATGAAGGACATACACTGAGCTATAAAGCTCGAATCGGATCGGGAGAACCAGTCAGAAAGAATCCTGATGCTGAATTTTTTAGGCAAACAGCCCCTAACAGCGTAACCCCTTTCCTACTAAAAAGAACCTACTAGGTGATTTTATGACCTCCTTCCAGTGTCCTATAACCCTACTGGGTTCAGGTCTAGGGAATGTCTCTGGCATGCCTAGAAGTAAAGGCCCGCAATCAGAAATCCTGTTCCTTCCATGTGAATGGAAAATAAGGTCTGAAATAAAGTGACCAAAATGTCCCAGATATACAGGTCCTAGATCTTGTATTTCCGAAGGACAGCAAGCTCAGACTTAATATGGAAAAACAGATAGACACCCCCAGCCTCCACTGCTGTGTTTTCTGATATACAGACACCTGTAGGATAGAGAAGACACAACCAACCTTAGGTGTGTATTTCTCATATGTAGTAAGATACCATATAACCTAAGCCCAGAGAAAGGACAGAAGCTCCAAGTGTGAGCTTCTGATGCTTAATAGGTTTATAGGTCCTGTATCCAACAGAGAGGCCACTAGCCAATATGGTGTTTTTTTTTTTTTTTCTGAGTAATAAACAACGCAGAGGACACAGACACCTTCTACTGCTGTGTTTTATTTTTGTGCAGCGACCCAAGGTAATAGATTCAGGACAGGAGGACAAGAACCACTATAGTGTTGTCTATTCCTGACTGACCGCAGTACGGTCTTCCAATCAACAGAAAATAATACTAGCACCTATAGTATATCTCTGATGATCATAGAAAAAAAAAAAACAGTCGCATGGCCAGTATGACCAAAAGGACATATGCGGCCTCAACCGTGTATTGCTGGTGTTATACTCCCTGCAGTCATAACTAGCAGAGAGTGATATTAGCATACTTCAGATAAACAATAGGGTATAGGACAAGGGACCGAAATGTTACAGACAGTAACATTGTGTATTCCAACACCCACAGTCATATACCTGATAGAAACGTCACTGGCAAGAACACTCAATGCTGTGCGTTTCTGGATAGTAACAGTATACCGTCATGAACCCACAATACCAGTTGTGCATTATTTTGATTAGAAAAAAAAAACTTGGAAAGTTTATATGACCAACAGCATGTTGTCAGCAACCCAATGTGTTACTTAATGCAACCTTGTCGGGTCATCTAATCAACAGAAATGTCACTAGCAAAAAAGGACCCTTAAAGCAGTGCATATCTGAATTTATAAATATCCTTAACAATAATACAATGCTATGCGTTTCTGATCAGCAAAATTGTATAGTCATATAACCAGCAGAAGTGTCGCTATCAGTAACTCAGCATCATGCGTTTCTGATAAGTAATAGTGTACCAACATGTAACCTCCAGAAATTTTTACCAACAGTAACTCAGTGTGGTATGTTTCTGAATAACCATAGTGTGCGGTTTATATAATAGAGGTGTCACCGACAAATCAATGTCATGCTTCTCTGATAAGCAATAATATACATTCCTGTATCCGACAGAAATTACACCGACAGTAACTCAATGTGGTATATTTCTGAATAACCATAGTGTGCGGTTTATATAATAGAGGTGTCACCGACAAATCAATGTCATGCTTCTCTGATAAGCAATAATATACATGCATGTATCCGACAGAAATTACACCGACAGTAACTCAATGTGGTATGTTTCTGAATAACAATAGTGTGCGAATATAGCATAGAGGCGTCACCACCATTCAGGGTTATGCGTTTGATAAGGAACAGAGTACCGTTATCTAATCAATTTTAGGCATTTCTGGTGAGTCATAGGATATCCCTTGATCATCAGTCTACATATATACACACACAAATATATATATATATATATATATATATATATATATATATATATATATATACACACATACACACACACACACACACACACACATATCTCAGAAATGACCCAAGATAAACCCATGTTGTGCATTTCTGATGTGCGGACAGACCAACGCTCTATCCTAGCATAACCTGAGTTTCAGATATTGATCCTTCATCCCAGTGAAGGAACATGGTAGTTCCAAATACTGGAAATCCGAGGTGTGTGACTATACCACAATAGTGGTAGCTGCTATTCTGCTATTGCAAAGGTCTGAGTAGGTGTAGCTGGTCCACACACAGGTGGGAGCTAGTCCAAGCCTTTAAGGTCTTAAGAAATCAATTAGGTCTCTCATGAAGAGGTGACCATAGTCTCAGGCTGGAGGCAATCAGACACCTGTATGGCTGATTTTCATAGTTTTAACACAGGGGTTTGTACCAGAGAAACTCCCAATTAAGGGTTGCAGGCTAGCATTTTATGCTTCTCACACCACCTAAATGGTTTGTTGCCTGAGCCACAAGAGGTTTAGATTAACTCTAACACACTGACAGATATACCAGCAGTGTAAGGAGGAAGTGATCGGTTGGAACTTGGGAGATATTGTAACCAATAAACAACCCCCACAAGGGTAATAAACCCACTAGTATGCCCCCTGTTGGGCCTATCCTAAGAGTTTAGGAGGTCAGTTTTTTGGCTAAAAAAACCTAACTGCACCCTTGTGATCTGCCTGTCAGATTCATGGCAGGCTGGCCCTAACTGGATTGAGCCTTGCTCAGCCCCCTTTTATGAGATTATTCTAGGGATTTTATAATCTCCTCAGAGGCCTGTATTTGCCTGCAGCAGTCCAACCAGACCCTCTAGGGTGAATGGCTCCTGTTTAGCTTGGCTTACCATATCCTCCCCCTGTCCTCCTTAAGCTTCCTCTACCTGGACTAGAGGGAATGACTGTGAGGGCGGGGGAAGGGCACTAGGTTCCGTTCGGACGAGGCCTTCTTGGGAGGATATGTCTTCTCTAGGGATAAGCTCCTCTATGTCAGACCTTAAGTTACGGACTGCCTGGCGGCTTCATGGAAAGTTTTTCCTTTCTCTGCCAAGTTATGAGGAGCTATGCCCTGTAGCGGTAGGAGACTGTTTATTTGGGGTCTCCTGGGATCCGCTGGGGGGTTTTTGCAAGACAAGAGATATACATATATGCATAATATTACTTTGTCCTCCCCCAGGACTGCAGGTTTGTACTGGGGAGGTGAAAGGGTGAGAAGTAAAAACCAGTCCTGTGCTGGCTGGCTGGCCCCAGAGACTCAGACCCTGAAGACCAGGACTCTCACTCCCTTTCCTCCTCCCTTTCCAAGGGGGAATGTACTCACTGCGCCCCGACCTGGATCTGCCTGCAGTCACATTTGCCTTCATCTCCTCCTGTCCATGAGGAGGTTTGGCTGGGTCCCCGGCTGTCGGTACCTCTTGTAAGGGCTATCCGCAAGCCGACCCTTCCACCGCCATGCTTCTCTCCGGCGTCCCTTCCGGGTTGCGCTGTGAGGCAAAAGCCCACCTTCACTCAGAGAGGCTTGGAGCGCCATGTTTCCAAAAGTAGGAAGCAGTACCCGGGAAGAGAGAGCTCTTCAAATGGCGGCGTTTCTTCTGCACCCTAGCGATGGCAAGCCTCCCCGCAGCTCAGAGTGCTGGTGCACGCCTGGGGCGACCTGTGAGTTAGACCCGAAGGCCTACAGGTTAGTTCAGCCCTCCCCGGCCTCCCTAAGACCTGTCTCAACAGGGGTACCTTCGACCCTCCCCGGTCTCTAGGTTTTCAAACAAAACAAACGTGACGATGTGTTCGGAGAAACACAATCAATACTGAGGATCAAGGGGAAGGGTGGGGACTTTTAACTTTTAAATTGTTAAGTGATTGTGTTTCCTGTGGGGAGGAGCCATCATCTCTCGGGTGCCGTCCTGGAAGGTGATGAGAGAAAGAGGTAATACCATGTAATAAAAAAGTTGTGTTTATTCACATGTTAAAAAGTGGACAAAAATTGGGTAGCATAAATGGATGGAGCATGAGTTGTATCAAGTACACAAACAGCGTTTACATAAATGTATAACAAGCAGTACACAAACAATGTTTATACAGTCAAAAATGTGCATTGTAGTAAAAACAATCTAACGAACGTTTCGACCTTTGAAGGTCTTCTTCAGAGAGTTTGTGTGGCTGGAAAGGAACATATAGTAGTTAGACATCTCATGATCATAGTTTAGGTAATAAGAGATACATTGTTGGTTTTACAAAAAGCCCTTTGGCTAGAGGAGCAGTGTGCAAAAGGATGTAATGAAAGCAAAAAGTCAAAAAATTAAGCAAATTCGTGTGCAACATTGCAAACAAAAGTATCTTAAATACATTTTTTAATTTTTAATTTTTAGTTTTTAATTATTAATTCCTTTACCTTGATGATGTGTTTTAATGATGTGCTGCAGTCCAAACGGCAGCATCAGGCGGTCTAATAAGGATAGCTTCCATCCCAGGCAGAAAAAACAGCTGTCCACATAATGTGAAACACCCCGCTCAACACCACAAGAGGTCACCCCCAAAAAATTATGGGGCCAAGATGGAATGACCATATAGGAACCAGGAGGGGTAGGGGAACGTCGGTGGAATGAGGAGGTTTAATAAAGAAGCCTGTAAACAGAATAGTAAAATTGATATTCTGGATGTCTACATACATATGTAGTGGCACGAGTTATTAAAAAGTTATTGGGGCTCTGAGGTGAGAAGTGACGGTGAATGTAGATAGCCGTCACAGGCTATAATGAAAAGAAGTGCTCAAGAGTACCAAGATAAAATAATAATCTCTAGAATACGGAAACAAGGGTCTCCCCAAGGACAAAAGGAGAAGGAAGAAGAACATAAAAGGGAAAGGGAAGAAAAAAAAAAAGGAGGGTAAGAGGGAAGAAAAGAATGAGTGAAGGAAATGGGGGTGATGGGAGTAGATTGGAGTGAGGTGAGGGGAGAAGTGAGAGGTAGTGAAAAGGAATGAAAAAACAGTGGAGATGGCGGTGAGTGATTGAAGTGAATGACCTAGGGATGCACAAACAAACATGCATCAGCCGCAAGAATGCGGAAGTGAGAATTAGCTGATAGGAAAACACAAATGTAAAACAAAGAGACGGGAGAAAGGAAAATGAGAAGGACAAGGAGGGAAAAAGAAAAAGTGAGGGGTGAAGGTACAGAAACAAGAAGTGAAAAGTAGGCAACGGTGTGGGGAACTGGACTGGGGAAAGAGGAGAATGGGGGGGTGATAGTGCAGAAAGGGAATTGTATAAACTAAAGCAAAAAGGATGGGAATGGAGACAAGTGACACATGGGGAACGGAAAATGCAGGATACATTGAAGTGAGGGTAGCTGGGCAAAAATGTAACAGTGAATGGCAAACACCTGATGATAAAAACGCATCAAGGATAAGGGTGAGTGGGGGGGGGGGGGGGGGGGAGAGGGCTGTACCTTTGAATTGTAGAGATTCAGTTAGGAATTAAAAGAAACTGGAAGACTTCCTGAGCAGAGATCACTGGTGTCAGATACAAAAGCTGCTGGGATATAAATAGCAGCAGCAAGCAGACAAGGTGATTCCTTCTAAAATATAAGAGTAAAAAGGGTCATTTTTGGAATGAAACCAGAGAAGCCAAAAAGTTTGGCCAGAAAAAGGGATGTAAAAAATAATAAAACTCACCTATAGCATAGAGGCCACCAATATGCTAGTAGTTGGAAGTACCAAGCAAGATCCTTCCAAACCAGCAGGTAAGGCCAGACTAAATAGAGTGCATCTAGCCTAATTGTAGGGAATGAAGAAACAAGTACCACCTGTGGAGAGGGGAGGGGGGGAAGGAACGAGTACCACCTGAGGGGGCTGCGGTCGATCCGCCCCTCTGCCTAATCAAGCACAACGTTCCACACCCACTCTGGTGGGTCAGGGTCCCAAAAAAAAAAAAAAAAAAAAAAATGTCGCCATCATGTGGGGAATTGCTATAGCGCAACGAAAAAAAAAAAACGCACCTGGTAAAGCCAGGTGCATGGCGGCGGTGGTCTCCTCGGCGTGTACGCACGCCAGCGTCGTCGGCTTACAGCCGCCGCCCCCACCATCCCACGTGAGGATGTGACGTCACCGCATGCGCGCGGACCCGCCGTGCACGCGCGTTGCACGCCACTGGGTGTGAGGGCGGTGCGTACATGCCACCAGCAGGGGGAGAATGCGCTCCCCACACGCGGCGGCCGTGCACTGTCGCCATCATGTGGGGAATTGCTATAGCGCAACGAATTGCGCTATTGTCTCACCCTGCTGGGCGGTGGACGGGACGCCCACATGAGTGGCAGCTGCCACAACCTGGGGAAAGGAGGGGAGCATCCTAGACCAGCCAAACAAAGAGACATGTCATAGGGAAAAGGGGAGAGGGAATACTCCAGGAAAAAGGAATTACTTATAAATACATTTCAGAAACATGAGAGCAAACACATATATAGTCCTAAGAATATATACAGTTCCATATTTTAATACACATAATTACAAAAACACTGGTGACCCTATCACAACATACATGTATATTCTAAACATAATTGACATCCCATACTTGTCCTTATGTACATGTGTACTACAGGTATATTCCAAATTAATTAAAGTATTATTCTAAAAAAGCATGAAATAACAGGGTGACAGATAACAAACGGCGGACAAAGAGCATAGGTCACATGGGCACATGGCAGTCACCCTGTGTCCATAGCTCAGGATTTAAGGAGCAAAAAAGATTTAAATGCTTAAACCAAAAGTTAATTTATAGTTTTACATTTTTGAAGGAGTCTGGATAATTGAGATAGTGCTGATATTGCAGCCAACCAAAGAAATTCCAGCACGCATACTAAGCATAAATCAAGCAAAAGATGGATATGAAAGATTTTCCCAGGGGATTGGAGGAAAGACCGCATATGTGTGGTATTTATTGCGTCTTCCCGGATACAAATCCCTTAAGGAAAGGGGCAAAAGAGACCGATTCATTAAGCCCTGGCAGAGTGGTAGCCTGCAATCGAAAAATCCATCGCTGCTCATGTTGCTCATGTCCCTCTTACCCTCCTTTTTTTTTTTTCTTCCCTTTCCCTTTTATGTTCTTCTTCCTTCTCCTTTTGTCCTTGGGGAGACCCTTGTTTCCGTATTCTAGAGATTATTATTTTATCTTGGTACTCTTGAGCACTTCTTTTCATTATAGCCTGTGACGGCTATCTACATTCACCGTCACTTCTCACCTCAGAGCCCCAATAACTTTTTAATAACTCGTGCCACTACATATGTATGTAGACATCCAGAATATCAATTTTACTATTCTGTTTACAGGCTTCTTTATTAAACCTCCTCGTTCCACCGACGTTCCCCTACCCCTCCTGGTTCCTATATGGTCATTCCATCTTGGCCCCATAATTTTTTGGGGGTGACCTCTTGTGGTGTTGAGCGGGGTGTTTCACATTATGTGGACAGCTGTTTTTTCTGCCTGGGATGGAAGCTATCCTTATTAGACCGCCTGATGCTGCCGTTTGGACTGCAGCACATCATTGAGACACATCATCAAGGTAAAGGAATTAATAATTAAAAACTAAAAATTAAAAAATGTATTTAAGATACTTTTGTTTGCAATGTTGCAAACGAATTTGCTTAATTTTTTGACTTTTTGCTTTCATTACATCCTTTTGCACACTGCTCCTCTAGCCAAAGGGCTTTTTGTAAAACCAACAATGTATCTCTTATTACCTAAACTATGATCATGAGATGTCTAACTACTATATGTTCCTTTCCAGCCACACAAACTCTCTGAAGAAGACCTTCAAAGGTCGAAACGTTCGTTAGATTGTTTTTACTACAATGCACATTTTTGACTGTATAAACATTGTTTGTGTACTGCTTGTTATACATTTATGTAAACGCTGTTTGTGTACTTGATACAACTCATGCTCCATCCATTTATGCTACCCAATTTTTGTCCACTTTTTAACATGTGAATAAACACAACTTTTTTATTACATGGTATTACCTCTTTCCTTTTGAGCTGCGCAATAACCCCATTTGGGAAAATTCTTTTCAGGGTTTTTTCTCCGCTTCCCGTCCGTCCCCCGTTGTATGCTGGGAACACTCGGCTCCCAGCACACAGCGGGAGCCAATCGGCGGGCGCAGCGCGACTCGCGCATGCGCCGTAGGGAACCGGGCAGTGAAGCCGGAGCGCTTCACTTCCTGGTTCCCTCACCGTGGATGGAGGGGGGAGCAGCAGGGTGACGAGCGATCGCTCGTCATCTGCTGCGATCGGCGCTGGACTCCAGGACAGGTAAGTGTCCTTATATTAAAAGTCAGCAGCTGCAGTATTTGTAGCTGCTGGCTTTTAATATATTTTTTTAGTGGCACATCCGCTTTAAGGCTCCATGTAGACGGGACGTTTTTACAACTGCTCCTAAATGATAAAACTTGACAGATAGTAACCCACATTTAAAACATCAGTTTTGTC
The DNA here is from genome assembly GCF_905171775.1 of Rana temporaria. Taxonomy (NCBI): domain Eukaryota; kingdom Metazoa; phylum Chordata; class Amphibia; order Anura; family Ranidae; genus Rana; species Rana temporaria. Next base: position 134,457,790 of record NC_053492.1, on the reverse strand, counting down.
GCGTTTAAATGCCGTGTTTGCGTTAAAAAAAAAATGGGCAAAAACAAAAAACGCCTATAAACGAAACGCCGCTAAACGTGTTTGGCATCAGAAACGTGGAAATCTTCTGCGTCTGAACCCATTTTTTTGCTTTCAAACACTGTTAAACGCAACTGCCTAAAAAACGTCAATAAACGAGACTTTGTACATGGTCACATAGGATTAGGGCCCTTTCACACGGGCGGACAAACGGTCCGTTTATTACAAGTCCGTTTACGGACTTGTAATGCTTCCCTATGGGATTGCAGACGTTAGCGGATGATGCATTCGCAAACATCCGCCTCCGCAAAGATCCGCTTTTTCGGACGGAAGAAAACCCTATTTTTCTTCCGTCTGGCGGAACGGATCGGATGAATACAGACACACGGTCCGTATTCATCCGATTCCCCATAGGGGGGAGCGGAGGAAAGACAGGGCGGTCTCTGCACAGTGTGCGGGGACCGCCCTGTCCGCCGACGGCTCAGCGGGGATTTACGGATGATCCCCGCTGAGCCGACGGACACACACGGGGCGGATCAATACGGATCCGCTCCGTGTGAAAGGGCCCCAACATTGAATGAGTTCAGGGGCAGTTGAAAAAAACGTCCGACTGCCTCTGAACGTCCGTTTAGCAGCGTCCTGTGTACATGGGGCCTAAGACAACTCCAAAAAGTGCCTTGAGATATGATGTCTCTCAACAAACTCCTTTCTATTCGGAATAGCGATGGCTCTTCTAGGAGGTAGCAATCTGTCAAATATGTAACAGCGCCATCTAGTGTGTACAAACTATAATGCCACAGAAATTGTAATCCATGTATTTTCCATTTTACTGTAAAGAAAGGGAACCATAAATTTGAGTTTAGCTACATATTCTGCACATGTAATGAAACCATTCATCAGATTATACCTGACAGAGAATTTGACAGACTAGTTGAAACAAGATGGGGATGACAGCAGATCTGCCTTAATCGGACAAGCACTGCAAGCACATCAGCATAATGTGTCAGGACCGTTCCTTCATTAAAGTACCTGAAAGATATTGCATATTTACAGTAAGTACACAAGTATTTTCTCATCCCAACAGCATGTTATACAGGGTTAAGCCCCCATTTACAGCTTAGCATTACTTTGCTTGTTTTCCTACGCCTGACTATGCAGAATCCCATTCTAAATGTGCCTGTTCACAGTTGTATGCTCAGCTGCCCTATGCTCAAAAAAGTACATGAGCTTTTTCGATCATATAGACTTCAAAAGGAACTCCTCTAAAAGTGTGATACGTGCATTTTCAAGCTCTCCAATGGCAGCAATCAGTGACCTATAGCTGGACTGCGATATTGCAGTGTACATTCTGACACTTTTTGGAAACCAGTCCAATTTTTTTTTTTGCTTAAAAACACCAAACATGTTATACTTGCCTGCTCTGTGTAGTGGTTTTGCACAGAGCAGCTCAGATCTTCTTCGGGCCCCTCCCTCCTGTCAAATGCCCCCACAGCAAGCACTTTGCTATGGGGGCAACCAAGCCGAGTCACAGATCCGTGTGTCCTCTTTCTCCTCATTGGCTCACTAATTTTGATTGACAGCAGCGGGAGCCAATTTCTCTGCAACATCGCTGGATAGACATGGACTGAGGCAAGTATTAATCTTTCTCTGCAGCCATTACCATTTGTAATACAAGCTCTACGAGCAGGGCCCTCCTGTACCTTCTGTATTGAACTGAAATGTAATTGTGCTGTCCCCCCTCTACATTGTAAACTGCTGCGTAAACTGTTGGTGCTATAGAAATCGTGTATAATAATAATAATACTTTACAGACAGACGGTTATACCTATATTCATTCCAAGTGATTGGACACTGGCAAAGAGGTTTGCAGAGTCTACTCCTTAATGCTCATTTACACTTGCTTCATAGGGCACTGGAAACACTGTTTTAAAGCACTCTGAATACCAAAGCACCTGTCACTAAATTAAATGGTTACCTTACATTCCTGTTTACACTGTTGCATTTTCTTGGCTTCAAAAATTATACTACACGTCGCTTTCTTGGTGTTTCCAAAGCCTCCATAGAGGTCTATCCCAAATCTTGCTTGCAACACCTAAAGCTTTTGAGAGGCTTTTATTCAGCATTAGCTTTGCTTTGTTTTAGAGGTATTGTAGTTACGAGAGATACCAGGATGCACTGGGAAACCAACAAGCAAACTGGAAATATGTCTGCAGTCACTTCCGGTTCATGCGTGTATATTCTGGAAGTGTCTGATGCAGACGTCACATCTGGTGTGCAGCAGCAAGAAAGCGAGTGTGGTCTGGACTGGAGCAGAGCAACTAGCAGACAGCACACATGTTCCCATGTTGTGTGCAACATGGGAATGCTATAACAGAAGGTGAGTGGGGACCAAAGAGAGAGGGCTGAGTGGTAGAGGACCAGCAGAGCTGGGGGACTAGAGCAGAAGTAGGTGAGCAGGGTTGGAGTATTATAGCGGGAGGAAAACGGGGACCGGAGAGAAAGGAGGATCAGCAAACAAGAGGATCAGCAGAGCTGGGGGTTACTACCAACCGGGGGGGGGTTGGGGGTTGATTAGCAAAGCTGGGGGTACTACTGAATGGGGCATCAGCAGAACTGGTAGTACTACTAAGCAAGGGGATCTGCTGCACTAGAGAACCAAGAAGCCGGGGATCTGGTAAATGAGGGTACTAATGAGTTGGGGATCTGCTAAATGTGGGCCATATGACCCCGCCCACTCTGGGAGGCTCATTTGGTTAGTAAGCAATAAAAAAAGAACACAGAGAAGAGAGGGGAGGGACCTGTGTCTTTTACTGTACTCCAAGATACAGAATTTATGGGTATTTTAAAATTCCTCTTATCTATATAGTGCAGGACAGGACAATCAATTCATGGACCATGGGATGTCCCCACACTAAACAGCTGCAAGATTCCCACAGGGGAAAAGAAGAAGGCCAAAGGGCCCCAAAACAACGGTTAACAGAAGCAACAGTGGGTTCTAAACAGCCTCAGAGCAAGCAGTTTGAGAAAACATGAAAGAGAATTTAAGCGGTATCTCCGATCAACAGCTTTAGGCTTCCTAAGGTAATGCTTTTTTAAATACAGCAGTCTGAATGGTCACAAAAAGTCTCAGTGCAAACTCTTACCTGCTAATAATAACTTTTCCTTCATTCTGCATTGATTCATATATTTTTCTTTCTTCAGATGAAAGTTTGATGTGCTGGACATAAACTTTACGTTCAGGCAATTGCAGTACTGGCTTTCCTTTAACCTTTGTTGTTTTTGTCCTCCTCAGGGTGATATTTTTAATAAGTGCTTGTAATCGGCTAAAAGAAAAAAATGTAATCACGTCTTAGTTGTCATGTATACAGATGTAATAATATATAAAGTTAAAAGAGAAGTTAACCTTTGGGAACACTAGCTCTCACTTTTAAAAATAAGCGTGGTGGTGCGGGGCCGCGTCATTCGTTCACACAGCTCCGTGTGTGAATGGACAACAAACCCTGACATCCTTATCGAGTGTCGGCCTTTAGTTCTCAATGAACTATGGAGCTCCACAGCGCTGTGTTAGTTCATCGATTTCTTCCTGTCAGTGTATCTGCCTGCCCATATGGGATGTACAGCACACAGATATACTGACAGATCTGAAGGAGACCTGCATGGCACCAGCAATCTTCTGATCACTGGTGCAATGCTTTACAGGCTCCAAAGAGACAGAAAAATAACAAATGCACATTTTTTATTTACCTGCAACAATGCTATAGAGAGTGTCACATTTATGGAAATACAATCTTATGTAAAAAAAAATAAAAAATAAAAAAAATGTTGAAATTATTGGTTTGGTGGGATGTTTTCTTTAGACCCCTTTCACATGGGGCAGAACTGCTCAGCGGACTCCACTAGCTCAGCAAAGGGTCGATCCGTTGATCCCTGCTGAGCAGGAGGATGACAGGTCTGTCTCTGATCACTGTGCAGGAGGGACCTGTCAGAGCCCCGCTCTTCTCTATGGGAAGATCGGATGAAAACGGACAGCATGTCCGTTTTCATCGGGGAACGTATTGTCATCCCTCCGTTTTGAGCAGGTCTTGTCGGATCGGATGGCAGGTGGGTGTCAGTGGACACATCTCCACCGATATCCACCTGCCCATACAAGTGTCTTTGTGGGCCGATCGTGTGAAAGGGGCCTTAAAGTGGAGTTCCAACCAAAAGTGGAACTTCCGCTCACCTGATTCCTCCCCCCCTCCGGTGCCACAATTGCCACCTTTCGATGGGGAGGGGAGACAAAATACCAGTCTGACAGTTTTCCTTTCCCACTTCCGGGACTCCGGGCCGTGACGTCACCGTGGGGCTCCCTGCTCCACCCACGGCAGTCGGGCCAGTAGGAGAGAGGAGCGGGCCGAAAAGGCTTCACTCCCTGGTACCCTTACCCGCAATGGCGGCGGCAGCAGCACCTGACAGCTGATGGAAACAGCTGTAGCTGCCGACATCGCTGGACTCCAGGACAGGCAAGTGTCCTATTAACCGCTTAAGGACCGCCGCACAACTTTTTACATCGACAGAATGGCATGGCTGGGCAAATAGATGTACAGGTACATCCCCTGTAATTTGCCGCCGTGTGGTCGCCCTCGCGACCCTTTCGCGAGCTTCGTGACCGTGCCCGCGGGTCACAGAGCTGAAGAATGGGGAGATGTCAGTGTCTTCAGATGTCTACCTAGTGACATGTCACTGACCGTCTGTTCCCTGTCATCAGGAACATCGATCAGTGATGTGTCACTCGTAGCCACGCCCCCTAACAGTTAGAATCACTCCCTAGGACACACTTAACCCCTTTAGCGCTCCCTACAGGTTAACCCCTTCACTGCCATTTTTACAGTAATCATGCATTTTTATAGCACTGATCGCTGTAAAAATTACAATGGTCCCAAAATGGTGTCAAAAGTGTGTCTGTGTCTGCCATAATGTCGCAGATAAAAATCGCGGATCGCCACCATTACTAGTAAAAAATAAATAAAAATATTAATAAAAATGCCATAAAACTATCCCCTATTTTGTAGACGTTATAACTTTTGTGCAAACCAATCAATAAAGTCTATTGCGATTTTTTTTACCTAATGTAGAAGAATACGTATCGGCCTAAACTGAGGACATTTTTTTTTCTTTTTATATACATTTTTTGGGCATATTTATTATAACAAAAAGTAAAAAAATATTGATTTTTTTTTCAAAATTGTCGCTCTATTTTTGTTAATAGCGCACAAAATAAAAACCGCAGAGGTGATCAAATACCACCAAAAGAAAGCTCTATTTGTGGGGAAAAAAAAGGACATAAATTTTGTTTGGGAGCCAGTTGCACGACCGTGCAATTGTCAGTTAAAGCAACGCAGTGCAGAATCGCAAAAAGTGGCCCGGTCTTTGGCCAGTCAAATGGTCCGGGAATTACGTGGTTAAAAGCCAGCAGCTGCAGTATGTGTAGCTGCTGGTTTGAAATTTTTTTTTTGGGGGGGGGGGGGGGGGGGGGGACACCACTTTAACCATTTTGCTGCCGGAACTGTTTTGCATTTTTTGCACACGTTTAAAAAAAAATTGGACCTATAGATTAACACAACTGACCAAACTCAATGGGACTTTAAATATACCACTGGTGGCCACTATACACAATAAGATACAACCTATATAAAAAATATCATGCAGTAGCATGCAGATCACGATTTTCCCCTGAAGATCTAAAATTGATTGAAACGCCATGATTGTATACTGTGTCTATTTGGGTACTTTTGATATATAAAACAAGAATTTGTGTTGTAAAAAGGTTATGGCATATTCATACAGGTTTCAAGAAAGTAAATAATCGGTATGTTGGATTCTTCAGAAATTAAGTATACAAACTAAAAGATCCCTCCTAGAGAGTAGGCTAGAAATAATCACATTTCAATGTGGAAATGCATATATTATTTCCTTCAATACATTTTTATTGAAAAGTTTGTAAAACTGCAATGAAATATACAGATACAAGTATATCGGTGACTTGCAAGTCAGTAGCAGTCATACATCAAGTGGAGAAATTATAGCAATGACAAAACGTTTAGCAAGAACACATTAATCATGCCATAACAGAGGAACAATATAGATAAAAGGAAATGCATGCTGTGCGTCTATACCAGAGAAATAGGAAATGTATATATTATTTAATATTTACTATAAACAAACTTTGCTGATGTAATGCAATACAGCTTGAAGGGGTTGTACCGGGGTGATGCCTCGGCTGTTATCCCAAGCAGCAAGAGGAGACACCCCCCCCCCCCTCTGCGGTTCACGCGGGCTCTCCTGCCCTACTGCCGGAGACCCAGAATTGGCTTTGATCGAGTCTCGGATATAGTAACCCGGAAGCGATGTTGTGACATCTCTTCCAGTTTACTGCAGACTTAAAAGGCGCCAAATTTAAAAAAAGTGACAGTATGAAAACTGCCAAAGTTGGTGTTTTTTAATGCTTTTAAGTGCAAAGAAGAAATTTGGGGTCTTATAGACCCCAGATCTCTCCATAAAGAGTACCTGTCACTGCCTTTTACTGTCACAAGGGATGTTTACATTTCTTGTGACAGCAAAAAAGTGATCAGAATTTTTATTTATTTTTTAAAGGGACGGTGTAAAAAAATAAAAATTTAAAATAAAAATGTAAAAGTGCTCCATCCCTCCATGCTCACGTGCAAAAGCGAAATGTAAACAGTGTTCAAACCACACGTGGGGTATCGCCACGATCATTAGAGCGAGAGCAATAATTCTAGCACAAGTTAGAATTATATAGAATACACCTCCTTTAACTCTAAACAGGTAACCTGTAGAAATTTTTAAAGAGTAGTTTTTTCACCATTCCGCGAGTGTGCGCAATTTTAAAGCATGACATATTATGTATCTATTTACTCAGCGTAACATCCTCTTTCACATTATACTAAAAAAAAAAAAAAAAAAAAAATGGGCAAACTTTACGTTTTTGTTTAATTCATGAAAGTGTATTTCTTCCAAAAAAATTGCATTTGAAAGACCGCTGTACAAAAACAGTGCAACATAAAATATTGCAATGATTGCCATTTTATTCTCTAGGATCTCTGCTAAAATATATATAATGTTGGGGGTTCTAAGTAATTTTATAGCAAAAAATACGGATTTTAACTTAAGCAACAAGTGTCAGAAGGGTTAAAGTATGATGGAGTACCTTGAGGTGCCTGCTATACAACCTATTACATTGCTGTCTTCCAACTTCTGACAGGTTCACTTTAAGAATTTGCAGCCTGCACAATCTCAGGATTAGGTGTTCCCAACACAAAAGTTTACTGTCAAGCAGAGGACTTTACACCATATAAAGTGCTTGGCAGCTGTACTCAACCAATGCCAGTATAAAAGCTCTGTGTAAGTAGGTTGTGTGCCTGTATGGATATCTTTGCTATTTTTCAGCTTTGATTGAAGTACACATTATAGTTAATAATGAAATTAATGCTAAATGAGGTAAACTGTTATGACTTGATAGGTAAACAGTTACTTCAAGGTAAAAACATTAGAATACATGAATTATCATACCGTAATCCTCCCTCATCTCCCATGCGGACTGGCCTCTCGATGGCGCGGTGCCACCACTCCCTGTCTGTGAAGGGTTTCAGTTTTAAGAAAGAGAGAATTGACCACAAATCCTTCAAGGAGTTTTGAATAGGGGTACCTATGTTACCAAACAAGATATTGCAATTAGGAATAAGAAACTAACAATACCAGTAACTGTCCTGGTCAAAGAACAAAGGCTTCCATTCCTGGTTCATGAAAATGCCAATTGCCTGGCTGCTAATTTGACCCTTTGATGTTGAGTCACTAACCTACAAGTGTATACAAATCAGTCAGATTTCCTTATCTACATAATTGTTGGGGGTAACTGACTGAAACCAATAATGCCAGAGGACAGCAAGACAGCCAGGTAAATAGCACTAATACCTTGTACACACGGAAGTCCGACGGAAAGAAAGAAAACAGGTTCTCTATCTAAGCCCTTCAGACTCTTTTTTCCCCTCGGAAAGTCCGGCCAAGTGTACGAGGCATTACAGATTACAGAATGAGAAGTCAGCACTGGCAGCCTCCACGAGTATGGTTTAATATGTTTTTTTGCAAAAGTTCTACTTTTTATGTACTATAACATAATAAAGTAGGGCTCTGCAAATTAACTTTTTATTAAACGATTAATCTTTAATTTTTTTGATCGATTAAAATTCTTTTGATTTGTACTCACCTCTCCGCCGGCTTCTCGGCCTTCAGGGAGTTCCGTCGGAGATCCAATAATGTCACGGATACCGGCGGGGCTTGCCGTGTCCATCTGAAGGGCTCCTTTGCTGTGCCTTCATATCTGCCTGCCGGCGGGACCTTACTATCTGCCACTCGCAAGGGCTGTTACACTTCCCTCTATCACTTCCCTCTATCAACCTGGGATTCTACAGCCATCCACTGGGAGTTGTGATAGTTCCCTTCAAGGGACATCTACATACCTACGGACTGATGGTAACCCCTCCTCATCTGGATTCAGCAGTGGTATGGTTGTACACATTTTTATACCAGCATCATACTTAGCTACATGTTTTTATGACTGCTTTTGGTACCGTTTGGTATTACTCGCACCATTTATACAGTTTATGTAGCTACATCGATTTTATCTCCAGTGCAATATTTATTTGGTTACCTACTTGAAGACTATAAAAGTTTTAATGCTATTCCCATCGAGCGCTGCCCTTGTGTGTTTTTTGTATCCTGCTATCCATTTTTCCAGTGGTTGGTAGCTGCATTGGGAATCAGCCTGCAAGGGGATCAGCTAAAAGGAGTTGGATCTCTATGTGCTTTATAATTAATCAAAATTAGTCGATTAATCGATAAAAAAAAAACAAAAAAAAAATGATTAATCGAACAGAAACATTTTGATCAGTAACAGCCCTATATTAAAGCACTAGTTTTCAAAAAGCAGTAATTGTTATTTGTATATGCTGCCTCGCTCACATTAAATTGCACGTTCTGTTATAAAACTGACGATCTTGGCAGTGCTTTAACCATTAGAAAAATTCCAGAAGATAACGTTTCCAGCATACTGGCATCCTAAGGGCTTTCACACAGAGAGGACCGTTTCTGGGTCCGCTCCATGTGTCTCCGTCGGCTCAGCGGGGATCCCCGCTCAGCTGTCGGCGGATAGGGCGGTCCCCGCACACAGTGCAGGGACCGCCCTGTCTCAGCTCCGCTCTGCCCTATGGGGAACCGGATGCAGATGGACCGTCTGTCCGTCTGCATCAGTTCCGTTCCGCCGGACGGAAGAAAAATAGGGTTTTCTTCCGTCCGAAAACCGGATCCCGACGGACGAGGACGCTAGCGGATGCTCCATCCGCTAACGGATGCGATCCCATAGGGATGTATTACAAGTCTGTTAACGGACTTGTAAAAACGGACAGGCGGAGAGGACGTCTGAAAGGGGCGTCAGGCTCTTATAATAAGCTGACAGGTTGGGATTTCAGCATTCTGCCAATCTAAGGCTCTTTACATACTCTGTCATATTAAATGTTAAATAGCATTTAGAGGCATAAAAAAAAGTTATCTATATAATATATACACATATACATATACACACACACACCCCTATATATATATATATATATATATATATATATATATATATATATATATATATATATATATATATATATAGATTACAGGACCTATAACTGGAAGCCATATTACCGTTGACAAAACACACAGGTCATACCTGTTAGCACCCATCGCCTTTCTGAATCCAGGTTGTGAACAGCTTTTGTTTGTTGGGCATTTGGATTTCTGATTGTGTGCCCTTCATCTAATACAACTCTTAGCCACCTTATTTTATGTAGTGGACTCTCATTCTGAAAGACAAAATTATTGATTGATACCAGTTAAAGCGGAGGTTCACCCAAAAATCCACTTTTTGACATTAGCTGTAGCATACTGCCAACATCTGCAGTATGCTGTTTTTTTTTTTTTTTTTTACTTGTACTTATCGTTATATGAGCCCTTGTTTTCCGGCTCCGAGCGGGGAATCCTGCGGGGAATGGGCGTTTCTAAGCGAAGATGAGTTGATTGACGGCTGCTTAGGCGTGTCTTGGCCTCTGTTTAATCTTCAACTGCCATGATGCTGCACATGTGATCAGTTATGACACCAGCCATTGGATGGTTTGACAGTTTGGTTGAGAGCACAACCAATGTGACAGTTAGCATTCCCAACATGCCAGGAATGTAACTGCTTTTTCAAACTGTTAAATTGATGGGTTTACTTTCGCTTTAAGGATGCTGGAAAGTTCATTTTGAGGGTGAACCTCCGCTTTAAGCACCAAACAAGACTTCATTAACAAGCCCAGCAACCGTTGGGTCCCTTATACATTTTTTTTTAGCAGACCCAAATCAGACCTGGGGGTAGGCGGGTATAAAATGGACACAAGTCAGTTTACACCCACCTGTCCTTAGGGATGAATAGACTTTCCAATCAGGCCCGCCTGAAAAACTAACAGGAAGACCATATCAGAATAGCTGTGAGCATCAGAAACCGCTTTCAGCCACACAAAGTATAAACAAAACAAGGACACCTAAAGGCCCTTCACTTATGGGGTACCTAAAGGGCCTTCATCATTGGTGCTTCTAGGTGCTCAGGCAGAAATCTGCAGATATCTCTACATGTCTATCTCATTTACTACCAGTTTAAGCAGTGAGCTGTTTTGCAAATTAATTGCCACACACACTTTTTTTTACTTTGAGATTTTTATTAATTTAAACATGCAAGTTCACAGCCAGTCATTTAGTCCTTCACTAATTTTTAAACAAAACACACAGCAAAAACTAAAAATTGTAATAAAAAAAATAAGCATTATATATTAATAGTTTGGTTCAACACGATATTGAAGTAACCCCTTTATATTCTGCAGATTCAAATATTTAGCCAGAGCTCTGGAATGAGTGTTTGGGAAACACTTTGTAACCACCAAAGCAGGACCAAACAAATGTTCCCCTTGAAAAGGTAAACATTCCTCATGCTTTTTGCAGGGCAACTCCACTGACCAACACTTCAGCCATAAGATCCTGCGGACTCCCCAGGGGGCCTGATCTCAGTAGCACACTGTGTGGGATCCTTGGGTATGCCCGACTCTGAAAATGATAGATATTCCAGGATATCCCATTTTCTTACATCAATTTGGAAAAATAAACCAAATCCCCCTGAGTTCACCCATTACGAAAGATGGTGCATTAGCACTAATGAACAGAGAGGTGGCATTTCTATTGTATATAACTCACTTTCGGAACCTACTTCCAAATTTTCTTACATGGAGGCGTGGGAGAAAGATCTACGGATATCCTGGACTCTGGAGAAGTGGCATGAGGTAGGATCGAGATCTTCTAAAGGTCTTATTAATATCTCTTTGATTGAAGCTAACCTTAAAGTATTAATGAGGTGGTACTTGGTCCCTTCCAGACTAGCAGCTATGTTTCCAACCACATCTTCATTGTGTTTCCGAAGTTGTCAAGCCCAGGGTTCCATGTTGCACATCTGGTGGGAATGCCCTAAAATTAGGGGATTCTGGAACAAAATGTTTTCTCTCATCAGGAAGGTAACCGGTATACCGGTTGAAAAATCTCCCCTAATAGCATTACTAGGGGTAGGCGTGCCCCAAACGTCTAAATATACTCAAAGATTAGTAGCCTTCATGCTCACAGGTGCCAAAATTACTTTGGCGGGTGCTTGGAAACAACCTTCTGTCTCTGTCCTGATGGCCAAGAGGAAAATCTCTTGGATCATGCACCAGGAGAAGATGGTCAGTTCAATACTCAATTCTACCAAAACCTTTGAGGCGGTATGGGAACCCTGGGCTAGATATATAGGTTTACCTATGATATAAGGATGAGAGAGGGTGAGTTCCTCCATCTTATCCTTGGTCTTCCAACCGTGTTATTTCCAGGGTTTGCGGCCTGGTCAGCATAGTCCGTAGCTGGCAACATCAACCTATATTCTTCTTTCTTTTCCTTTCTAGGTCTCTTTGATCCTTTATCTTCTTCCTTTCTCTTTTCCTCCTTTCAGGTACATCTTCATATAGAGTTGAAGATAGAGTAGTCAGTTTAACTTTAATGATTACATCAGAGTGTTTTTTGGCCTTTTTATATTCTTTTTCTTTGTTTTTTTCCTTTTTATTGCCTTAAAGTACCACTGGAGATTATTACTCATTTACTATGTCTCCTTCTGTAATCTCCAGCCCTCACTGAAAATGTGATTACGCGGTAGCATATTCCTTACTCTGGGATTTGCCCACGACTCCGGAAACTTCAGTTATTCCGGGACCGGGGGTTCATTTTTACTTTTATTTAGCACATCTAATGTGCTTGACGCATTAACTGATTCTTCGGCACAGTGTGAACCCATTGAGGGTGCCAGGAATACAGTCACTATTAGGTGCTATTTTCTTTTTATTTTATAAATATTAACTTATTTCCATATTTATTTGTCATTATCCGTTTCCCCTTTCCTTCCCTTTGAACAATGCGAGTTCGGGGGTGGGGAAAAAAAAGTGGGGGAAAAATTACTTTGTTCTACGCATAGTGATGTTTTTGCTCTAAAATGTTTGAAAATTTTACCTCTGTATTGTATGTATATCATTCGGCCCCAGGCTATTCTGGCGGCTCTTGCAATGTACTGCACTGCTTTCCAATAAATATCTTTAAACTCAAAAAAAAAAAAAAAAAGATCCTGCGGATGTGCATGGACATGACCCCTAAATGAAAGAGTTGTGGAAAGGAGGTCTTTAAGGCCACTTAGAAACAAAGAGCATGTGGGAAATCTTCCAGGTGTCTGCTAGCTTCAGTATCCTCAATAGCAGGATCCATCTCTCTTGTCATGCGACAAACCCAAACCTTAAGGTTTTGGCACACTCCTACAGTTGCAATTGCTGGTTGTAGAGCTGCCCCCATCAAAGTAAATAAGACTTTAAATAAGGCCTCTGGATGTTTGTCCAAGGCATCCTTAAATAATGGGACATTGTCCTCTGCCTCTATTAGTGTCTTGTTGAGATAGGTGACTGCTGGATCTACCAAAGGCGTACTTTATTGCTCACTCTCCATGGGGTATTGCTGAGTGAACCTTTCTGGTGGGATGAACATCTTGTCAGTGTGACCAGTCTGTATACAAAACATCCTTTAAATTAAGATGTAAAGGAAAGGACAGAGGATGTTGTGGCGGACGCTATGATCCAACTTCCGGATTGTGACCATCTGGACCACTCTTGTGAGAAAACTCAAAAGTCATTTGGGTCTGAGATAAACCCTGATCCTGGGGTTGTTCAGGAATACATAGCTCACATGGGGATACCTCTGTGTCCACTTCCACCGGAACATTCTTGTCCTCCTCTGATTCCACCTCCGCCATTAGGGAGGACAGAGGTGAGGGGAAACACTTCCAGTTGCAATAAGGGAGTCCAAGCTGGAAAGTATTCTAGAGAGCTGGTGCTGTAAACCAGCAATAGCAGAAAATAATTCCTCCCTTGACTCAAAAGGAACTGGAGGAAGATTCACCAGAAGCAGCAGAGAGAACAGACTGGTGGAGGGAGTCAGTGTCACAAGGAACTAACTGACCCCAGAGGATATATTACAGCGGGGATTGCATCCAGGATCCTTCCTGCCCCATAAAGAGATCTGGGACCCCTCACCACCCTACATCCCCCTCCTTTCTGCCATTGTTAGGATACTGCCTGCTGAAAAGTAGAATAGGACCTATGCTGATAACAGAGATCTGGAGTCAGCCAAGAGGGCATGGTGTTAAGAAGCCCCCTATTTCAGCCAGTGAACTAACTAATATGTGATCTGTAGTAACACAGCACCTCAGAGAACTGCGCTCTTGCCGCACATGTGGTGAAACAAATCTTCCACTTGTCAAAGATGGCCACCCACAGCGTGTTCTCATGATGTAATCAGCCCCACTATTGCAGAAACACAGCACATAACAGTAGAAAACAGCCAAATAAACAGTGTCCACAAACCAGTCCTTGTTCCTAATAGGGGAGGGGTGGAAGCAGGGACCCCAATGTCGGATAAGGGGGGGTACCAGCCAGGACTATCACCAGGGCACTCACCATTCCATGCCGCAGGACCCTACAGGGATGCAATATGGGCCTTCAGGGACTAGACTCAACAGCTGGAGGTCACAGCCCTGGACCTGTACAACACCCTACCACAGGGCTCGACAAATACCGGTCGCCAGGTCGCCATGGCGACTAGAAATAGCCTCCTGGCTATTTTTTTGCGAAGCTCCCAGCTGGCGCCATCTGGTGGTGGCCGTTGGTATTACAAGTTAAGCATTACAAGTTAAACAGCAATTCTAATGTAATTTTTCACTATTTTCACTGCCATCTTCTTCCCTCTAATTAGAACCCCCAAGCATTATATATATTTTTTATCCTAACACCCTAGAGAATAAAATGGCGATCGTTGCAATACTTTCTGTTACGCCGTATTTGCGCAGCAGTCTTACAATCGCACCTTTTTGGAAAAAAATTACACTTTTTTTAATAAAAAAATAAGACAACAGTAAAGTTATCCCAATTTTTTTTAATATTATGAAAGATAATGTTACGCCGAGTAAATTCATACCCAACATGTCACGCTTCAAAATTGCGTCCGCCCGTGGAATGCCGACAAACTTTTACCCTTTAAAATCTTCATAGGCGACGTTTAAAAAAAATCTACAGGTTGCATGTCTTGAGTTACAGAGGAGGTCTAGAGCTAGAATTATTGCTCTCGCTCTACCTTTTGCAGCGATACCTCACATGTGTGGTTTGAACACCGTTTACATATGCGGGCGCTGCTCACGTATGTGTTCGCTTCTGCGCGCAAGCTCGTCGGGACGGGGCACGTTTTCTGGCTCCTAACTTTTTTAGCTGGCTCCTAGATTCCAAGCAAATGTGTCAAACCCTGTCCTACCAGTCCACAAGGCAATATATTATTCCGCAGGGTCCCATCTCACAGGGTCCAGTGCAGGCCAGCAACATTACAGGCCACCCCTACATTTCCAGTTCAGGGTTTGGATACCATTTTTCTGAGCAAAGAAAAACCGTAGGCAATGGACCTGGAATGGCAATCTCCTAATCCCAGATGGAACTGCTGAGAAGCTAGCTAGTTTTATGCAGAGGCTGCCAATACATGGCTATAAGAACACTAGCAAAAAAAAAATTAAGCCTTGCCTAGCTGGGAAAGGTTAAACATGGGAGGGGGATTTCCTGTCCTTTATACCTGTGTCCAATCCCCTGAAGGTAGCAGCATAACCCTATTGGTAATGAATAAAGAAAAATACCCTGTGTCCTGGGGTGTACAAAGAAGAAAAAGTTGTTTTTCTTGGCAGAACAAGAAAAAGACACCCAGCCTCTTAGGACACGAGCAAAAAACTGGGACATGCTGGGAGGAGGAGTTATACTGGGTTAGTGCACAATTTTTTTGTTTGCCGATGTCCAATCTTGCTTTAGATGGGAGTATAACCCAACAGTCTCTGACTTTGTGTCCCTAAATCAGCCTTTCAACCAGGATGCCTTTAGGTTTCTTCAGGAGTGCCTTGACAAAATGCCTAGAAATTGCTTGAAAATTGTATAAAAGCCAGCGGGTTGATAAAGCCCGTCTTTTAGTTTCACAAAGCTACAGGTTTTCATTATGCATCATTACAACCGTCGAGCCACCAGCACCCAAACAACCAATTACGTCATTGGTTGATAAGGAAGATGTCAGACACCTGCACAGCATCCTTGTTTGACGCTTCCATTTGTTTTGAACAAGCAGCGCCTGTTAATTGCAGTCATATGTACTGTTCTTTGAACACTACACTTCTCAAAGTCTCTCATCTATCTTGGGAGCAAACAAGAGAGGGTGACTATGTTCCTACATACAGTGAAACCATAGAGAATGGACACAGCCAGCCTCTGACAGGAAGTCAGATCACAGCAGAAAAAAATAAAGGAATTTGGAGGAGGCTGAGAGCAATGTAAGGTCATTTGTATTAAGAATCCATACTTGACTAGCATTTTCCAAACCATAATGCAGTATAACAGCAGACTTACAGCATAATCATAAGTTACCACATTGTACGTTGTTAATACAACATCCTGCTTGGACAGGAAGTCTGAATTTTTGTTGCGCTCAGGCCCATAGTAGATGTAAATATTTAATTTGGCATCTGCTTTAACATGTTGCTCAAACTGATCCTGGAAAAAAATATTGAGAATGTTATTTATTAAAAACTGATACAGTAAAAAAGGAAAATATTAAACGACATTCTACCAATCAAATCAATTGAAATTTACTGTTCTGAGCAATTTGTTGCTGGAGAAAAGTCATTAGCACTTTGTGGGTTAGTGAATTTGCGAGTCTTATGCCCTGTACACACGATCAGCATTTCCGTCGGAATAAACTCAAGATGGGTTTTTCCGTAGTAATTCCGTTCAAGATGTCTTGCATACACACCAAATTCCGACCGTCAAAAACGCGGTGACGTACAACACTACGACATGCCTAGAAAGATGAAGTTCAGTGCTTCCAAGCATGCGTCAAATTGTTTCTGAGCATGCGTGTTTTTTTCTCCGTCGGAGTTCCATACAAACAAACGGAATTTGCGATAGAAATTGTTCTCTTTCCAAATCCGTCGGAATTTCTGACGGAAAAAGTCCGATGGGGCATACACGCGGTCGGAATATCCAATGAATAAATTCCATCTGACTTTTTCCATTGGAAATTCCGATCGTGTGTACGAGGCATTAGCGGGTGAATTCAACGGGTTCCCCCACCAACACGTAGTAAGCTCCAAAAACTCTGGAAAAGTATCCTAAATGCATATTAATGTTGTTATGTCTGAAGCAACTTAGCAAGTGTTCCTGAATGAAACTTTGCACAACTTGCATGGGACAAGGACACAAATCATACTTACAATCCAGTTACTCAGCACAGACAGGGGACAAATGATTAGAGTTGTTCTTGGACGTTTCTGTACTTCACATTTTGTAGGATTATCTGTTAAGGTTTTAACTAAAACAATTAAAAAAAAACAGGAAAATATCATTATTATAACCCCCCTCTGCACAAAATATTGACATAATTAAAGGCAAAGCCTTCTCTCACAACAATTTATGTATCTGGTGCAACTTTGCTTTGCCTAATCGCCATAAAGCCACACCATCCATTAAAAAGAATGGACACCTGCTCATCACACAGCCAGCGCTGTAAACAATGTGCAGTCCGCAAAAGTACATTCATCAGGATAATAATATTCTAGTATCAGTAAAGAGGCACAAAGGAATATGCCACCCGAATAAAACAGAACTTCATTCCTGTCATAGATTATCACCAATATTAAATCAGAACACCATGAATAGTAAACACCCACCTGTGCTCTTTTTCTTGGTCGATTTCTTCGCAACTATAGAAGTGCCAAAAAGAACCATAGAAAACTGGTCATCATCCACTATGTTGCATGCGGGAGGAGCTACAAAAGTAATATTTATAGTGTGAATTTGTATTGCAATCTCAAACTACTAACTGTACACATACAAAATGTCATTAAGGCCTGGTGGCGGTAAAAATGCTTGCTTTTAGCATTCCCCAATCGCCCCTCCTTAACCACTTGCCCTCTGGAAGTTTTACCCCCTTCATGACTAGACCATTTTTTGCTATACGACCCTGCGTTACTTTAACTGACAATTGCAGGGTCTGCAACGCTGTACATAAATAAAATGTATTTCATTTGTTCCCCACAAATAGAGCCTTATTTTGGTGGTATTTAAACACCACATTTTTTTGGCGCTATAAAACAAAAAAGACAATTTAAAAAAAAATAGCTATAGCATCTACAAACTATGATGTATATATGAAAAAGGGGTGCACGGATATCTGCGCTAACTGAAAAAAAAATAGCAAAATTAATAATAATATATGGTGTATATATACTGGAATTTGTATGCATTTTATATATATTTTTTTTAATACTAGTAATGGCAGCAATCAGCAACTTATAGCAGGACTGCGATATTGAGGTGGACAATCTGACACTTTGTGGAAACCAGTGACACTAATACTGTGATCAGTGCTAAAAATATGCAGTCACTGTTCTAGTGACACTGGCTGGGAAGGGGTTAAACATTTAGTGCAATGAAAAGGTTTTTTTTGTGCACTATGTGTAGTGCTTTCACTAAAAGATGTAGTGGATTATATTCCCTGCTTTGCCAGGAAAGAAAATCCATCACATCCACACTGAGGGGACGAAGCTCTGCGTTGTTTACATATGCAGAGCTCCGTCCAGCCTCTCTCCTCGACAATCAGTGGGTGCCAGGAGACATCTATTGGCTGACACAAGCTGATCGTGTTCTGCTGTCACCAATTACAACAAAATCTACCCGGAAATGCTGGATCATGTACTAGGTACATGATCTGGTCCAGGAGAGCCACTCTGCTGCCGTATAACCAAGTTTAAAAATAAATAAAAAATCAGGTTATACTTGCTCTGTGCAATGGTCTTTTTGGGTCTTTTGTCCTGGCTCCTCCCCCTGTTGCGCGCTACCAATAGCAAGCCTCGTTCCTGTGAATGGCCCCTGAGAGAGAGAACCAAGAAAGCTTCTGCTCTCATGCACATCGCTAAATCAAGATGGGGTATGGCAAGTCTAAGGGTAACTGGGGGAAGAGCTGCACCCAAAAGTTTTTTTACTTTATTGCATAGAATGCATTAAGGTAAAAACCGTCTGCCTTTAGAATCACTTTAAGCTGAATGGGCAGCAGATAGGGGTGTTTATGTGCTTCAGTCGCTATGCTTGAATTCGTGCCCACGGCAAAAAAACATTCAACATGATGCTCTTGCTATCCACTGAATGCAACCCATTGAAAATAACAGGAGAGTGCCACAAACGTCCCACATCAGAATGCAATTCAGGTAGTTGCAGCACGTTTGATGTAAAAAAAAAAAAAGGGAGTTAAACACTTTTAAGAGGTAATTGATGGGTGATGAGCCTCTGGAAGGGTGAAACACATCAGAGGAGTGTGGCTTGGGAGGAGACAAGCTTAAGCTGTTTTTCTATACATAGGGGCAGATCCCCGTACCTGCGCGTAATCTTCCGCCGGGCGCAGCGTATCTAAGATACACTACGCCGCCGCAACTTATTTTATTTATTTAGAATCCATAAAGAATTCGTAGTGTATCTTTGGCGGCGTAAGGGCGCGGAATTCAAATGGATGTAATGGGGGCGTGTTTTATGTAAATACGTCATGACGTAAACAACGTTTTTTTTTTTAACTGCGCATGCGCCGTCCGTGGGGGTATCCCAGTGCGCATGCTCGAAATTAACCCGGAACAAGCCAATGCTTCCGACGGTGACGTCATTCAACGCAAATCCCTATTCGCGAACGACTTACGCAAACTACATAAAAATTTCAAATTTATACGCGGGAACGACGGCCATACTTAACATTGAGTACGCCTCATAACAGCAGCTTTAACTATACGCCGGAAAAAGCCGAACGAAAACGACGTAAAAAAATGCGCCGGCCGGACGTTCGCGGATCGCCGTAACTAGCTAATTTGCATACTCGAAGCGGAATTCGACAGAAACGCCACCTAGCGTGCGCCGAAAAATTGCAGCTTAGATCCGACGGCGTACGCCTGTTGGATCTAGCCAAGATGCCGTCGTATCTTGTTTTGTGGATACAAAACAAAGATACGACGCGCAAAATTTGAAATTACGCGGCAAATCAAGAGATACGCCGGCGTAATACCTTTGTGGATCTGCCCCATAGTGTTTGGTTTGGCAACTGGTGTGCGGCTCTCTATTCTTTTTGTTAGTCATTGTTGGCAGGCTGGGCAAGCCCTGTTGTATGCTGGCACCCAGCAACATTTAGGCCACCGGTTGCTGCATGTTTGCGATTGGAGAGGCACTCTTTATTATTTCTTAGGCACACTAAAGATATCTTTCAAACACAATCTTTCTACAAAAAAAGAAAAATAGACCTCCATTGAATATCATTGACAGCTCAGCTTTAAAAGCCAACACACAGCTTTAAAATCAAAACTGCGAACAGTAAACACCAACCTGTGCCTTCTTTCTTAGTTTTTTGCTTCACAGCTGGAGGATTGCCAAAGAGAGCCATAGCAAACTGATCATTGACTACGTTACATGCCGAAGGAGCTACAAAGGAAATATTTACAATGTGAATTTGTAGAAAGCATAAAAAGCAGTCTCAAGCTCTAATAAAAGTGACATAAAGCACTAAATCTCAGTTCAACAATGTTTAAAATCACAAATTAGGGGGGAAATGCAGTGCATCTATGCAATACACCAGGGACCTTCAAACTATGGCCCTCCAGCTGCTGCAAAACTACACATCCCACGAGGCATTGTAATACTCTGACATTCATGGACATGACTAGGCATCATGGGAATTGTAGTTCCTGAACAACGTCACTTTTATGGAAAAAATTAATGCTAGTCCATGCTCCAGAGTAGGTGAGGGTGGTATGGGGTAAATTGGAAATCACCACAGAATGGATCATCACCAAATTTCATAGCTCAGCCCTATCCCCTGCATTGCAGCATTCAGAGACCTCTCTTTCTCCCCTTTCCTGGCTCCCCTTCTTCTTTCGCCCTTTTCCTGGCTCCCCTCTTTTTTCTTCTCTGCCAACCCCCCCCCCCCTTTTTTTTTTCTTCGGTTACACCTGAGCAGTTCTGTGCTAGTGCACCCTCTTATAATTTTTGGCAGATTGAACGAGAACTTTCTTGCACTGAGGTGGTCTTTTTTGTGACCCATGTTAGATTCTGAACCCTAATCTTCTCCATGGAATGTTTTTTTTTGATCCATTGGGTTGCTGAGCCTCGCACATTTTCACGAATACTCAATAATGGCTTTAGGGCTGTCTAGCCCTTGTTGTTGTATTGTATGTTGTATGCCATTGTATTTTGTAAGCTTTTTTTGTGTTCCTTGATGTGCGATGATGGGTCTATAATAATGTAATCTTATTGTATGAACCGGTGTCACCCTGAGCTTGCTACCAAAAACAATACAATTTAGGAACCCTCCCAGAGGGTACAGTTAGTACTATTTACTCAGCTCTGATTGGAGGACAAATTACAGATTAATTATTTGTTTGCATAGGCACTAGTTGAACTTGGCCTCCAGGCCCGAGACTAGAAATCCCTAGAAGATAGATCTATTGGATCCAATCTTTATAGGATAAACTAATTTCTATTTTATAAAGATTTAACTATGTCATAAGAGTTGGTGGCATTATTAGTGACATTTCATTTTTTGTAGATTAACTCCGTGTTTTTCAACCAGTGTGCCGCAGCACACTGGTGTGCCGTGAAGAGTCCCCAGGTGTGCCGCGGCAAAATGACCCCCAATATAGGCAGCTATCTGTTGGCCACTTGGTTAATATTTGTTATTACAGTGGTGCCGGTCCACTGTGTAAAGCTCACTTCCCGCTGCCACAGGCACTCGGGAAGCTGTGCGGGCCTTTCCGACCGCGTCTTGCCAACCGATTACGTCATTAGTTGATATGGGAGGGTCGGGTGCACGCCGCACGCACTGATATCTGTGACGTGTGAGCCTCGGGAATAGATGCTGGCTGGCGCGCGTTTCCCTGATGGGAGGAGAAGAAGAACACCATGAGTAGGAAACAAAACAGCGAGGAGACACAGGTACAGTACTTGTACCTGTCATTTTCAATGTATGATTCGTTTTTATTGCAGGCATGGTGTTTATAAAAATAAAAAATAAACTATATAACACTTGTTGGCACTTTCATTGCCTCACTTTTCATTGCAAGCATGGTGAATTTTTTAAATGTAATATAATGTACATGGGCTATATGGGTTAATATTGATAATGATAACTGTATACTTCAATCCTGCAGTTTGGCCGCAGCTCAGATGTAGCGCAGGGTACCTGCGGTTTTCATGTGTTTTTTTATTGACTTCTATTATGTCCCTTATTTTTGGTGTGCTTTCAGAAAATGTACCAAAAATGTACTACATAATAGAAGTTTATGAGAAACCACATGAAAACCGCAGTATTGAAGTTTACAGTTATCATTATCAATAATAACCCACATAGCCCATGTATATTATATAAAAAATAAATAAAATCACCATGCTTGCAATGGAATTAGTCAATGTGAAAGTGCCCTAAAATGAAAATATCAGCCATAACCTTGGTATTGTTTTTTTACAACCAGTGGCTGGCTTTCTCATGAAAGCACTCCGAGTGGTTTTTGAGCCACTGGAACGCTTTGAGAAGCGTCGGGAGGGGATGTCCCCCCTCTTCCACTGTCTTGCCTGAGAAACAATCCAAAAGGGACAGTGAAAAAAAAAAAGTTTAATAAATAAGACAAGGTGTTTTAAGGTGTTGCTTATGGAGATTTTGAAGTACCAAAGTTTGTCATCATTCCACGAGTGTGCGCAATTTTAAAGCATGACATGTTAGGTATCTATTTACCCGCCATAACATCATCTTTCACACTATACCCACAAATTGGGGTATTATATTGTGTTTTGTTTTAATTAATTGAACCACTGTGCAAACAGCAAGTGGCATAATTTTTTTTTTTCCAAATTTTTGGTTTGGTGTGCCTCGAGATTCTGACCGATTTCAACGTGTGCCTTGGTTGAAAAAAGGTTGAAAAACACTGGATTAACTGATCATGAAACCTTGGCTACAGGGATGGAATTATTTATACAAACAATCCATGAGAACCTATTCATTATAATATGTTGCATATACTTTAAACGACTGCCATTTCACTGCTAGAGTATGTCTAAATGATATCATTAAATTGGACTTCCATTTTACCCTTCTCTAGATTAATTTATTTTGTTGTCCAGTATCAGAATGTTTGTTAATAGTTTTGTCCATAAGTGGAACAATGGAGAAAACTACAAGTGATGTCGCCTTCATCTGAGTAAATTAGCATTTTGTTGGTTTCTGAAGGTCTTCTAGGCCAGTTTCATTTTAATAAGATGTCCTTCTCTTTGGATCCAAGTGTGATTAAAGGGGTTGTAAAGGTTTGTTTTTTATTTTCTAAATAGGTTCCTTTAAGCTAGTGCATTGCTGGTTCACTTACCTTTTCCTTCGATTTCCCGTCTAAATGTTTTTTTTGTTGTTGTTTTCTTTGTCTGAATTTCTCACTTCCTGTTCCTCCTCTGTAAGCTGTTCTGGCTGACTAACCCCCATGGATGATGGGGACACGCTTACTGAGGAGGAACAGGAAGTGAGAAATTCAGACAAAGAGAAAAAACATTTAGAAGGGAAATTGAAGGAAAAGGTAAGTGAACCAACAATGCACTAGCTTAAAGGAACCCAATTTTTCAGAGATTGGTTTTGGCCTTGCCACAATTTGCTCTGTATGCACACTAAGCAATTTCTGTCTCTTTGGTATTGTTAAACGTTATTGTGACAAAACCAATAATACAATTTTCCTAGTTGGGTTAAAGATGAACAGATACAGTGCATATATCAGGAGAACTAGAAAACGAATATTTGGATTTCCTATTGCTCTGTGGAATATTTAATAGACTTATCAGCCTAGGTTTTTCTTTCCGTCTTACCTTTTCCTTTTCGTGGAATCCATTCATCCTCTTCAGAGTCACTTAATGTAAACGTCGCTTTTTGCCTTGTGAAATATAAAACAGTTAAAACTAACAAGCCATGACATACCTAATTCTTTGGAAGCACATTTTTAGAGGCAAACACACCAACAAAGATTTATAAAATATAAAACATTTAAATATTAACTTATATGATATACAAAAACATTTTTTTTTTTAAAAAGACGCCTGTGTACCATATGAGCACCTAATGGACAGGGGAACTCATTTTACACCTAAGCTGCAGAAATCAGAACATCTGCAATGTGGACAAATACGCATTCAAAACCCTGCAGAATGTCAAACTCACTGGAAGCATTATGCAAATGTAGAGGGTATCAGTGCTACTGTAGAAGAAGCACTGTACAAGTTACTGTCAGCTGGGGATTGGAAGGCGTGAGGCGGTTTTAATATATTAACATTTGAATAAACAAAACCGTATATTACAGAATATTCTACATGCCATTTGCTTCCAGAAATCTGTCAAGACGTGATATAGGAGAATGTCAGTATTAGAGCTAGAATCTACACATATGTTGGGTAAATAAAATAATACACACACACACAGTTTGATTGATGGCACTAGGTTACCTTTCTTTAAATTACTATATTGCAAATTCAGTATAAATTAAATATACAACAATAGTATTATATACCTCTTAGGCAGAGTTTCTCCTTTGCTGCTCCCTGGTTTTTCGTTTGTTTCTTTAGTAAAAGGCAAAACATGAGAAACATGTTAACATTAAAAACTCCTGTCAACTACTGTTTGAATTTATGAATGCTAAGGAAAATAAGATTTTTTACTTCATTCCGGTGTTTATCTGAAGCTGGAGTGCCCAGGCGCACCATCTGGCCCCACTGTCAACAGCTTGTCCTTTGAAGGCCTGACAACCACGGCTGGGCAGTGCACCGAGCGGCATGCAGGTTTAGGGCAGTATGCACCCAGGACAAAGGCTTGGCACGCAAGCAGTTTGTGTTATGGGCATTTGTCCCTGGGCACATACTGCCCTAAATAGATGTACTGCAGAGTGCACCAGTTGTTAGACAGGCTGTCAGCTGAAGGGCTGGACGGTGTGCCTGTGCCCTCCAGCCGCAACTTAATGCCAGAGCTTCATGCCCTGGTGTTAAGAGCCCAGTGTGCATGAAGCCTTAGCTGTAAAATACGTTACAGGACCCAGCACCAGAGTCTTAGCATAAGGCGTGTGTCTCTGCCTTCAGATTGGACACTGGCAAACATAAGGCACCGCCCTAATATAACCCCTCCCAGTCTCAGCAAGTCTCAATGTTGTAGCAAGCAATAAGGACTAAATCATAAGAGCACAGGGGGAAAAATGTTTTGTAATGTACTTCATGGAAAATATTTTACAGTTAAAGACAAAAAAACATTTTTCTTACACTACGTACACAGGATCAGTTTTATACTTTAAGTCCAAATGCTGTCCAACTGGGAAGTAAGCTATACAGAAAACAAACGCCAACAGGCCTGAACATACACTTGGTAAAACAAAGTGATTGTAAAGTCATGTTTTTTTTTTTTTTTTTTTAAATAACAAACATGTTATAGTTACATGCTCTGTCGCAGTGGATTTTCACAGAGCAGCACAGATCCTCCTCTTCTCGGGTCCCTCTTCTGATTACCTGGCCCCTTCCTCCTGTCGAGTGCTCAGGCAGCAAGCAGCTTCCTATGGGGTGCACCCGAGCCGAGTGACAGCTCAATGTGTCCATTCAGACACGGAGCTGTGGCCCGGCTCTTGACTTTGATTGATAGCACCGGGAGCCTCGGACGGCCGATACACTCGTGGACATCGCTGGACAGAGATGGGGCTCAGTTAAGTATTAGAGGGGCTGCTACACACAGAAGGCTTTTTATCTTGATGCATAAAGGGGGGAATTTTATGTACTTGGATGTAACTTTAATTTTTACTATTAACCACTTCCCTACGGCCGTACGACTATTGACGGCCGCAGGGTGGTTCTAAATCTCTGAGCCGCCGTCAATTGACGGCAGCTCATTTCCGCGTTCCGAGCGCGCAGCGGGGAACTTCTGTGCTGGCCGTGTCCCTTGGACACAGCCAGTCACAGATCGCCGTGAACGGCCAATCGGAGCGGCCGTTTCCTAGGCGATCTGTGCGGCCAATGAGAGATGATCTCATATGTTTACATATGAGATCATCTCTCATTCCCGGCTCTCGCAGACAGCGGTGCTGTCAGGGGAGAGAGGAGACGGATCTGTGTCTCTTGTACATAGAGACACAGATCGGTCACCCCCCTTCCCCTACAGTTAGAACACTAATTAGGGAACACATTTAACCCCTTCCTCACCCCCTATTGTTAACCCCTTCCCTGCCAGTCACATTTATACAGTAATTAGTGCATATTTATAGCACTGATTGCAGTATAAATGTGAATGGCGCCAAAAATGTGTCAAAGTGTCCGATGTGTCCGCCATAATGTCGCAGTCGCAATAAAAATCGCAGATCACCGCCATTACTAGTAAAAAAAAAAAAAAAAAAAAAAAAATAATTCTGTCCCTTATTTTGTAGGCGCTATAACTTTTGCGCAAACCAGTCGCTTATTGAGATTTTTTTTTTTTTTTTACTAAAAATATGTAGAATACGTATCGGCCTAGACTGAGGATAAAAAATGTTTTTTTTTTAAAAATTTAGCCATTTATTACAGCAACAATTAAAAAAAATTTTTTTTTTTTTTTTAAATTGTCGCTCTATTTTTGTTTATAGCGCAAAAAATAAAAACCGCAGAGGTGATCAAATACCACCAAAATAAAGCTCTATTTGTGGGAAAAAAAGGACGTCAATTTTGTTTGGGAGCCACGTCGCACGACCGCGCAATTGTCAGTTAAAGCGACGCAGTGCCGAATCGCAAAAAGTCCTCTGGGCAGGAAGGGGGTTTAAGTGCCCAGTAAGGAAGTGGTTAAAGAAAAACAAACTTTTTTTTATCACATAGGGGACAAAAAGTCCCCTATGTGATACATTTTTGGTGACAGGTTCTCTTTAATGAGACACTCAGAATTTTAGATAGCAGCCTTGTCAGATTTTATTTCACCAGCTCCGTTTCATTGTGCAGATTTCACTTCACTTCCTGTCCCATAGCAAAACAGGAAGTGAAGAGAAATCGCTTCAAATTAAAGCAGATTTTTTTTTTCATGTCCTTGTTGCTGATTTACCAACTATGCCATCCATGTTCTTCTGAGCTCTGTAGTACCTCTGTAGCAGCCTGATGATTTTGCTGAAAAGCCGTTAATCTCCAGTGATTTCCTGTTTGCAAGACCACTGTTCTGTCATACGGATGATTTCAGGTAATAATCCCCGTTCTACACTGATGGACACTGATAAGCGGCACTGGTGTGACCGCACTGATAAGCTGCATTGGTGGGCACCGGTGAGACTGCACTGGTGAGCTGCACTGGTGTGACCGCACTGATGGGCACGGATAAGCTGCACTGGTGAGACCACACTGATAAGCTGCACTGGTGAGACCACACTGATAAGCTGCACTGGTGAGACCACACTGATAAGCTGCACTGGTGTGACCAGCCTGATGGGCACTGATAAGCTGCATTGGTGGGAACTGGTGTGACCGCACTGATAAGCTTGACTGGTAGGACAGCACTGATAAGCTGCAATGGTGGGCACAGATGAGACCGCACTGGTGGGCACAGATTTTTTCTCATGCCGACATTTAAAGCATCATGGCCCGGCTCTTTCGGTGTTGCGGCCAGGGATGTTCTCATATACACCATACCAGCACTGATTACTGTTAAAAAGATCTCAAAGCTGCATGAGGAGAAATATTTCTAATACGGATTTACAGCAGTGTACAGTGTGTATTAGAGCTGCACGATTAATCGTAAGAAAATCGCAATCTCGATTCACCCCCTCCCCCCCCCCTGCAATCCCCAGGACGGATGACCCGCGATTTTCGGGTGCGGCCATAGGAAAGTCCCCAGCTTCAGCCTAGCTCCGGAGCAGGGGCCATCTTGGTACACCCGACGGCGGCTGTCTCATAGGAATTTACATTTTGGCGCCGCCATCTTGCTCCATCCCACACTCCTGCACAGTAATCATAGTGAAAAGGGGGCAAGCGGACATCTTGTTACACCCAACAGTTATTTTTAGGGTTGTCCCGATACCACTTTTTTAGGACCGAGTACAAGTACCGATACTTTTTTTCAAGTAGTCGCCGATACCGAATACCGATACTTTTTTTAAATGTGTCCCCAAATGCAGCCATGTCCCCCCCATATGCAGCCATGTCCCCCACATATGCAGCCATGTCCCTCTAGCCATGTCCCTCACATATGCAGCCATGTTCCTCTAGCCATGTCCCTCACATATGCAGCCATGTCCCTCACATATGCAGCCATGTCCCTCTAGCCATGTCCCTCACATATGCAGCCATGTCCCTCTAGCCATGTCCCTCACATATGCAGCAATGTCCCTCTAGCAATGTCCCTCACATATGCAGCCATGTCCCTCACATATGCAGCAATGTCCCTCTAGCCATGTCCCTCACATATGCAGCAATGTCCCTCTAGCCATGTCCCTCGATGCGGCGGCGCGATGCGGCGGCAGCGGCGGGGGGGGGGGGGGAAGTATTCTATTTAGGTATCGGGGGTATTTGCACGAGTACGAGTACTCCCGCAAATACTCGGTATCGGTCCCGATACCGATACTGGTATCGGTATCTGGACAACCCTAGTTATTTTCAACACAAAACGGAGCTTATGTGGTTAAATACAGAATATCTAAATCTAACAGACTGTTTACATGTTAAATTTAAAAAGCAGCAGCAAACCGTACATGCTTGCTAATGTGAAAGAACACCTCCGATTTTCACATTTAATTAAATGTGAAAATCAGAGGTGTTCTTTCACATTAGCAAGCATGTAAGGTCAGCAGGTTTGCTGCGGCTTTTAAAATGTAACAGTCCGTCAGATTTACATATTCTGTTTTTAACCACATAAGCTCAGTTTTGTGTTAAAAATATCTTTAAATAAATTAAATTTTGAGAATCGCGAGAGAATCGTGATCTTCATTTTATACAAAAGAATTGCGATTCTCATTTTTCCCAGAATCGTGCAGCTCTAGTGTGTGTATAATATATAGTTATGGGATGTGTCTACAGTTCAGTAATAATTACACAAAGCAAGTAAGGGCAATATGTTTATCTCCTGTTGTGGCTGGAGGGGGAGATCACAGACTGTGTGTTACTGAGTAGTGGGGCTGGTTGCAGAATGAGGGGGCGTGATTTATGTTGAAGTGGGCTTGTTCACATTTACAGGCTTAGTGTACTTCCAACATTCATTGCAATTTGCAAAGCATGAAGGGAAATGTAGTTTACTGATAGAGTAAAGAGAGGGGAGAGGATATGATGCAATCACTGTTCTATCAGTCCTGTCCTTGGCAGAATACATGATGCATTTTTTTAATTAGAGAGCTGACTTCATAAAAATTCAGCCCTTAGTTCAATGGTAAGGAATTTAACAAATGTAATAACCGTTTAGGGGGTGTACTAATGGGGGATTTTTTAAAAAAATCCTGGAGTTCTGCTTTAAGAGATTTTCTTGGGGACCCCAGGTCACCAGAACCAGTGTTCCCATTGGAAGATTTCCCCTCTATTACTTTTCTGGGGACAACCCAAAATGTTGGCTTTTCTTTCACTTTCAATGATAATGGTAAACAGGAAAAAATAGAGATGAACCTCCTTAACAGTGGCACACACAGCAATAAGAACTGGACAGGTGTTTAAAAATATATACTTAACCACTTGCCGTCGCCGCACTGTCGAAATACGTCCACAAGGTGGCTCTGCTGGGCGAGAGCACGTAATATGACGTCCTCTCTCCCAGCCGCCACTAGGGCGTGTGCCTGGCGGGCGCGCTCGCCGCCGGGCACACGCGATTGCTCGGTACAGAGCGGGGAACGGGAGCTGTGTGTGTAAACACACAGCTCTCGTTCCTGTCAGCAGGGGAAATGCTGATCTTCGGTTCATACAATGTATGAACCGTGGATCAGTGTTTCCCCTAGTGAGGCCACCCTCCCCCCCCACAGTAAGAACACACCCAGGCATACTTAACCCCTTCCCCGCCCCCTAGTGTTAACCCCTTCACTGCCAGTGG
This sequence comes from Rana temporaria, assembly GCF_905171775.1. Taxonomy (NCBI): domain Eukaryota; kingdom Metazoa; phylum Chordata; class Amphibia; order Anura; family Ranidae; genus Rana; species Rana temporaria. Next base: position 134,427,958 of record NC_053492.1, on the reverse strand, counting down.
CATTTTTATAGTAATCCAATGCATTTTTATAGCACTGATCGCTATAAAAATGCCAATGGTCCCAAAAATGTGTCAAAAGTGTCCGAAGTGTCCGCCATAATGTCGCAGTACCGAAGAAAAAAAAACGCTGATCGCCGCCATTACTAGTAAAAAAAATATAATAAAAATGACATAAAACTACCCCCTATTTTGTAAACGCTATAACTTTTGCGCAAACCAATCAATAAACGCTTATTGCGATTTTTTTTTACGAAAAATATGTAGAAGAAAACGTATCGGCCTAAACTGAGGAAAAAAAACGTTTTTTTTATATATTTTTGGGGGATATTTATTACAGCAAAATGTAAAAAATATTAATTTTTTTCAAAATCGTCGCTCTATTTTTGTTTATAGCGCAAAAACTAAAAACCGCAGAGGTGATCAAATACCACCAAAAGAAAGCTCTATTTGTGGGAAAAAAAGGACGCCAATTTTGTTTGGGAGCCACGTCGCACGACCGCGCAATTGTCTGTTAAAGCGACAGAGTCCCGAATCGCAAAAAGTACTCTGGTCTTTGGGCAGCAATATGGTCCGGGGGGTAAGTGGTTAAAAATGTATTATTTTTTAAACGCGGGTTGGAAATATACAATGTCAGGACAAACCTAATCAGTTGTATGGGGAGATGGAGAGATAGAGCCTTCTTGTCCCACTCTACCAGAATGTCGAGTTTCACTGACCTGGAATGAATATTGCCATACAATACTTCCTCAAAAGGAGACTACCATAAGTCCCAGAATGCTCATGCAAAAGCAAATGGTTGGGTGGCTGCAGGACCCTATAGTCCGATTGTGGTAACAGAGAGATGGAAGCTGTTTTGTGGGAAGAAAGAAGATGGACAGGGCCGTATCCAAAGTTAGGCCTGTAATGGCCATGCATACCGGCGTGTAGCAGCCATTTTGTTAACAATCAGTCATTACATTTTATTTGTCATTAGCTTCTGTTTTAAAACCAGAGATCCAGCAGCTCCGATTCCTTTCTCCCCTCCTTCCTTCACTTTATACAATAATATTATAAATCCACTGATCAGACACACAGATCTTTCCATTACCCAATCCACAATTTAAGTCTAGAAACCCTAATAAAAACGGTCACCCTCACAAGCTGAGCAATTCAGAGAACTAACAAATATAGGACGTAAATAGCTCAGTTGGAGGGGATGGTAAATACACATCTCTGCAGACAGGTTAGTAGTTATAACGCTAAAACTTCAGCATGTTTCATAACTCACAATATAATAGCACAGCCAGAATATGGACATATTAACCTCCCTTGGTTAATTTATAGTGTTTTGAGTTCAAACACTGCTGCCCTGGGAGTGCTGGGAGCAGAACCAGCCCAATTCAGCTCCTAGGCGAACTGGGCATCCGAAACCTGTACATTAGTTTCAAAGCTACATTTATGCTGGACAATAATCTGCATGTTAGCAAGCTATACTCAGAGATAAGAGTACCTATAGAAAACTGCCTCTGGGGCATATTCATAACCATAATGACATCCCAGAAACCATTCCTCAAACTGTTAATTGGTCAGGTGGTCTCTGTCAACACTCCTTCGATCCCAAAGAACAAAGGAATTCCAGGACAGTTCTCGTTAACATCAAACCAAGGAACATCTAACAGGACTTGTGAGAGCCACTGTACCATTTTTGCTTATTCACTGGACTCTGATGAAACCAGGATTTACAAGTATTCTTCCTTTTCAACACCTTTTTATTTCTCTGTTTTATTGTCTCTTTATATCTTTGTAACACCCTTTTCTGTAAATATTTTATTTGCACCATTTTGACTTTTTCATTAAACCCTATTTTGAAAAGTGTTAACATTGTCTGTAAAGTTTTTAATGCAAACTAAAAGAATCCCTGTCTCTTTAAGAGTATTATTGTATAGTATAAATCCTCTGAACATACGTGTCTGTGGTGACAGTGTGTGTTACAGACATTTATTCTAAAATCATAGTTGGTATTGCTGATATATGGAAGGGTTGATAGGCCTGATGTTGATGTTGCTGAGAAGTATTGCTGAGAGAGAAAGAGAAAGTGAAAGATATCAATGCCGCCGTTTGCCATTTTTTTTAGCTAAAATTCCACCCAGGTGGATGCAGTATTGATCCGATGCAGCATCTGTTCCCCCCGCCTCTAAGCCTGAGAACAACATGATCAAAGACCACTGATTACTCAGTTTTTGGTCTTCAATAAGCAGAAAACCTGTGTTAGTCAGCAGCTCTCTGCTCTACCCCTCCAGCACTCACTGGAGCACTGGGCTGTGGGGGAGGGAGCGAGAGCAACTAGCTCAAGCTCTCAGGGGTGCACTGTGAGGCTTAACCTGGACCAGCTGAGTGACATCAGCCTACAGCGGGCCTTAGCCCGGCTAGGAGTATCTTTTTCTCCATTTAGAAGGAGAAAGAATACAGTGGCAGGTTTTACTGGGGGGGGGGGGGGGGGGGGGGGGGGGGGGGGGGGGGGGGGGGGGGGGGGGGGGCGGTGTCACTGTGATAGCCAATCACAGGCTACAACAGGAATTATGTGTACTTCTCAGGGCTCCTGATCGTTAGTGCATGATCTAGAGGTGTCAGCGACAGCCCAGTCTCAGTGCTGGGAGATCACTTCCAGCACAAATGCCAGGGTGCATATTTACAGTGCCTTGTCAAGATGTTAGAAAGCAGCACGCCACGGTATGCAATGGTACTGTAAATTATAACAGAGTATAGCGATATTATTATACAGGATTTATATAGCGCTGACAGTTTGCGCAGTGCTTTACAACATTAAGGCAGACAGTACAATTACATTACAATTCGTAACAGGAGGAATCGTAGGGCCATGCTCGTTAGAGCTCACAGTCTAGGAGGGAGAGTCATGTGATACAAAGGGTAATAACTGTGGGGGATGAGCTGATGAAGAAAATAAAAGTGCAGTTGTTTGGTGGAAGCAGGGTTGGCTTCTCCAAAGAGAAAAGTTTTCAGGGATCGCCTAAAAGTAGATAGATTTGCAGATAGTCTGCCAGATTGGGGCAGGGTATTCCAGAGGATGGTAGAGGCTCGGGAGACGTCCTGGAGGAGAATATGGGAGGAGGCGATCTGCTCTTAGTTATAAAATAATCACTTAGAACTGCTAGTACGTCTAGCCTGCCTATATGGGTGTACTGAGGGTTACGGTATGCTAAATTGTTTTCCCAACTGAACTTACCATCGGTTTTCCTCCGTGACGGTTTCTTGTTAGATGATTTTCTTGAGTCATCTTGTACAAGAGATTTTTCGTCTAAAGAAGATTTCTAAAAACATGAAGAGATTTAAACACACTGCCCTGGAAACAAAGTGAACTACACAAAAGTGAGTTGCGCATATACTGTAAACTTACACCATAAATGCCATGTCCAACTGGAAAAGGTTTTCCATCATGAAAGTTAGTGAGGATTAAAGCAATGATTGATAAAGTCTTTCCCTGAAATTATACAAAAAAAAAAAAAAAATGTTAACCAAAAACAAGTGTACATACCAAAAGCATTAATTATTTAAAAACATTTTTACATTGGAAGGTAATTTTTGGATAAGTAATAGGGGTGTCGAATTTAATCGATGCATCGGTGCATCGCGATTCGGGTGTCCCCGATGCGATTCCGATGCAGGCGATCGTAATAATCGATGCCTAGCCCCGCCCCCTCGCCAAGAACAGAGCTGCATTTCAGCTACCTGCTCTCTCACTCCTCTCAGCTTTATGGCCATGTTCAGGAAGCATGACATAAGAAGAAAGAAAATATTGCTGGGTGTTTTGGTAGAAGCAAGAGCTAAGTTTTCAAGGTAATGAAAACGTTTAAAATAACATGTGGTAGGAATCACAGACCCAGGGAAAGTTTCTTCTACTGCAGTTTTTATTCAGAGACAAACTGTTTTTTTTAATGTTACTACAGACAAAATAGAAGAATGAAAATGATATTAAATATTTCATACATTCACTGTTGTGTAACACTTTCTGCTCCCCATGCTGTCTCCCAGCTCCACCATTAATAGAGTAACCATAGCCAAAGCAGACCATGCAATAGGGTTGGAGCTCAAAAGAACAGGGCTACACAGTGGTTTAAGCGGGTAGAAAACACATTCTAATATGGACAAATTTTATCTATATCTATATCTATATCTATATCTCTATATATATATATATATATATATATATATATATATATATATATATATATATATTAGGGGTGCCGAATTGGCGGGCCGTTCTGGGCAGTCACATGAGCGCGGCATATACAAACACTGAGATCATCTCCTGTACTATGTCTGCAGTCTCTGATCATCTCCTATACTATGTCTGCAGTCTCTGACCATCTCCTGTACTATGTCTGCAGTCTCTGACCATCTCCTGTACTATGTCTGCAGTCTCTGACCATCTCCTGTACTGTGTCTGCAGTCTCTGACCATCTCCTGTACTATGTCTGCAGTCTCTGACCATCTCCTGTACTGTGTCTGCAGTCTCTGACCATCTCCTGTACTATGTCTGCAGTCTCTGACCATCTCCTGTACTATGTCTGCAGTCTCTGACCATCTCCTGTACTATGTCTGCAGTCTCTGACCATCTCCTGTACTATGTCTGCAGTCTCTGACCATCTCCTGTACTGTGTCTGCAGTCTCTGACCAGCTCCTGTACTATGTCTGCAGTCTCTGACCATCTCCTGTACTATGTCTGCAGTCTCTGACCATCTCCTGTACTATGTCTGCAGTCTCTGACCATCTCCTGTACTATGTCTGCAGTCTCTGACCATCTCCTGTACTATGTCTGCAGTCTCTGACCATCTCCTGTACTATGTCTGCAGTCTCTGACCATCTCCTGTACTATGTCTGCAGTCTCTGACCATCTCCTGTACTATGTCTGCAGTCTCTGACCAGCTCCTGTACTATGTCTGCAGTCTCTGACCAGCTCCTGTACTATGTCTGCAGTCTCTGACCAGCTCCTGTACTATGTCTGCAGTCTCTGACCATCTCCTGTACTATGTCTGCAGTCTCTGACCATCTCCTGTACTATGTCTGCAGTCTCTGATCATCTCCTGTACTATGTCTGTAGTCTCTGACCATCTCCTGTACTATGTCTGCAGTCTCTGACCATCTCCTGTACTATGTCTGCAGTCTCTGATCAGCTCCTGTACTATGTCTGCAGTCTCTGATCAGCTCCTGTATCATGTTTGCAGTCTCTGATCATCTCCTGTATTATATCTGCAGTCTCTGACCATCTCCTGTACTATGTCTGCAGTCTCTGATCATCTCCTGTACTATGTCTGCAGTCTTTGATCATCTCCTGTACCACGTCTGCAGTCTTTGATCATCTCATTTAGTATTTTGGGGGGAGAGCCATGCGCACTTGCACTGCAATCGTGATGCATCGCGGAATCGAATCGAATCGTGGACTTGATAATCGTAATCGCATCGAATCGTGAGACCGGTGAAGATGCGCAGCCCTAATAAGTAAATGCAGATAACTGTCCTCACTGCCTTTGTCACAATAATTATGAGCTTTACAATAGCCATTTTATGGGAGCATGATACCTACGGGAGCAGACATTTCAGTTAAGGATCAGACCATTTAAGGCTACCATAGTGGGAGATGAAAGCTCTTCTGACAACTGAAAATGCTCGTGCTGAACCACAACGAGATTCTCCAACTCATCAGCCAAGCTGTTCTGATATGTCTCAGTGCGCCCTGATATTTCGGAGACATGACCGATGTCTTCTACCCATTTTGTACAGTTGTCGAATCTAGTGTAGTAACAGCTTTATTTGATCAAATTCAACAGCAATATCTATTGCAATTAAAGTGTTACTAAACCCAGGACCCTGCATTCACTATATCTGGTCTCCCACAGTACATGGAAATGCAATATGTGCTGATCACACGCACACTCCAAAAAATAAAAATAAACTCTCTAGCAATACACACGAAATTGAGCATGTGTAGAGTGCCCCCAAGGCTCTGTACTATCAGCAGATGGATTGGGGAAAGTGGAAGAAGTGGAGGATCAGAGAAGACAGGATCAAACAGCCTTTTTACACAATGTGGAGGACTAACCCATTTTGTTCCACAGTGAGTATTAATAAGCATGCCTTACTGCATATACAGACTGATTTTACGGCCATAAAACTTTAGTAACACGTTAAGCTGTAACCCATAGCGGAGCATCACCCAAAAGGGGAAGCTCCACCCTTCCTTCTTTTTTTTTTTTGGGGGGGGGGGGGGGGTACCTAGTTTTGCACATACATGCAAAGTGGGAAGCAGGCTGTGAAGTCATAAGGACTCACAACTGCCTTCTCACAGTTAACATGCCAGTGCCAGGGATCTGAAGACTTGAGAAGAATCCATCTGGTAGGGGGATCTGCATTGGAACCTTGGACAGGTGAGTGTTTTTGAAGCAATCAAAAGAAATGTAAAGACTAGTTAGACTAGTTATTCGGTAGTCAAACAACGGATCAAAAAAGTAAAATCACCAGCAAGACTGTAAACTAGTCCTGCAAGATGGACAACAAATGTTATAGCATATGTATTAGCGGGCGCACGCGCACGCACACACACGCGCAAATTTCTTTCCACAGGTTGCAAGAGAGAAATTTCTTGATTCGGCCATCAACACAGGCAGTGTTAACAGCGTAATCCATCCTGCTGAGTCATTGTGTTCTGGTGGAGAAGCCGTCCTCACCAGGAGAACACAGTGATTAACAGCCGCTAGCAATAATTGCATGTGAAATCTGACAGGCTGCTTGTACCCAAGTTGATCAATTTGAGTACATTCAGCCTGCCCATACATGGTTCGAATCTTGACCGTTTTCTGCTAAACTGTCTATGGCTGGCTTGAGCTAATGGCTTCAAGTCACTGAGCCAGAGCAAGTATACAGAACAGGAGTTGCGACTTAGCTCTTACTTCACTTTCCACATGCTTTTTATATATGTGTGTGACTTAAAGTATGGAAGTCGCAGGATCTTCATGATCCAGCCAAGGAACTATAATTTCCAGAGGAGGCAGCAGAGGTGTCCAATATATTTCTTAGAAAAACAGGTTTCCTTTCATTTCTTGCCTTTTTATAAAATAATTTGTTAGAAATAACAAAGCAGCACTAAACAAAAAAAAAGACAATAATTATTACACTGAGTGGGAAACTGAAACAATAAAAGAAAGATACATATATTTTACTGCCATAAACAAAGTTGCAAAACAACTCTGAGAAAGAATTCCCTGTAATTGAAACAAAGGGAACATACCAGCCCCATGTCATCTGCCAGAAGTCCTCCCCTTAAAGTCTCTGGCTTGTCTTTTTCTGCAAAATTTGTAAGTGTGCAGTAGTAAAAGTTGTTCCTCTGTTCCCAAAATGGTGGCAGTTCTTTACTATTCTCACGTGATACCATCCACGCCAGTGCCTGCTTCTGATGAGGGAGCAATGAGGTTTCCACAGCCTGTAAAAATCATCACAGCAAAACATTTACCTCTACATTTGCAACACAATCATTATTGTTTGTAAGTAAGCTTTGTACAATCACCGCTAATGAAAATGAAATCATAGCAGGGTAACTGCCTAAAATTATTTACAGCTCGATTAAATCAAAATCCTACTTCACTCAAATCCAAACTTTACTCAACAAATTGGCATGGCAAATAAAAACGGCAAGATTTGATAGATAAATTTTATATCGCACCAATTTACAATGGGGACTGGGCCTACCTCAGGTGTGGCTTTATTATATAGCCTCTATTTTTTTGCAAATAGCGTAATGGAATCTAGTGGACTCCAAGGTTCCCTGGCTTGCATTTGAGTGCTTCTATATCTCCATTTTTTCTGACAGGGTTACTTTGGTCTACTTCTATTGCTTTTAGAGATATAGCTTCATATTCATGTTAAATAGCATTTAGGAAGCATAAAAAAGTTATATATATATATATATATATATATATATATATATATATATATATATATATATATATATATATATATATATATATATATATATATATATATATATATATATATATATATATATATAAAAATATCTCTTCTCGGGTCCGGGTCCCCCGTTGGCACTCCTGGCTCCTCCTCTTCCTGGAGTGCCCCCACAATAAAGCTGCTTGCCATGGGGACACTTATGCATGCTCGCTCCCAAACTCCACTCTGTGTGTGTCCATTAGACACGCAGAATGGGGTTCGGCCCCACCCCCCGCTTCCTTCCTCACTGGCTGTGAACTGTGATTGGCTCCCACTGCTGTTTCTGAGCCAATCAGGGTGCAGAGACCAGGGAGGGCAGCCATTCTCATTCACATGGCTGGATTGTGCTCAGAATTGGGTAAGTAATAGGAGGGCCCGTGGGGGGAAGCTGCATATTGATTTTTTTTACCTTCATGCATAGTACAAAACCTTCAGCTTTAGAACCACTTTAAACCTTGGAATCCTTACAAGGGCAGATTTTCTATGACTTCAGAAATCTATTCTTGGACCTTTATTTAGGCTCGGTTCACACCTTCACACACGTTCTCCGTTTCAGGGACAAATCAGGGTTCAATCTTTGCCTGGATTCTGCCCTGAAACGGAGCCAAAGACACACAGCATTTCTGTAAAGAGCCGGTCACATTCTCTGCTATGCGAATTGAATGTGGGTAAACCCCACATCCAATTTGAATAGGTGTGAACCCAGCCTTAGGCAATCCTAGGTTTGTGACGGCCTTTTCTCATCCTGGAGACTTCCTTTGGTGGAAAACGCATTATATGACCTCTCTCTCTCTCTCTCTCTCTAGCATTCAGGAAGACTTTGTGACCTTACTTCAGCTTCAATCTTTCAAATTTGTCCCAGCTCCTGAATCTTATATCTACAATCTTTGCAAATTAGACACTTTTACACTACACACATTCCCCAGAGGGGATTCACCCTATAATTTTTTTTTTTTTTTTTCCTAGCATTAAATTAAGCATAGTAGCGCGAGCTACAGTATGCCTTTATTTATTTTTTTTGGCCCGTACTCACTGTTTAATCCTATAGTGAAGATTCCGACTCCCCGCGGGGAATGGGCGTTCCTATCCAGAGGGAAGATGATTGACGGCCGGCTCTGGCGTGTCACGCTTCTCCGGAAATAGCCGAAATAGGACTTGGCTCTTCACGGCGCCTGCGCATAGTCTGTGCGCAGGCGCCGTATAGCACCGTGAAGAGCCAAGACCTACTCCGGCTATCTTCGGGGAGCGTGACGTGCCATAGCCGGCCGTCAATCATCTTCCCTCTGGATAGGAACGCCCATTCCCCGCGGGGAGTCGGAATCTTCACTATAGGATTAAACAGTGAGTACGGGGCAAAAATAAATAAATAAAGGCATACTGTAGCTCGCGCTACTATGCTTAATTTAATGCTAGAATGTTGTTATTGTGGGTGAACCACCGCTTTAATTGTTTGCTGACATTCTGCATATACCATACCCTTCTGACTAGCTACAATTTGTGTTGCTATGCAATCGTCAATTGCACTTCATTGGAAATCTCCTGTGGTTCCAATTTTTGCTAAATTGCTAGATTAGATTCTATCTTGTTGATGGAAAAGATATTTCACACCATGGCTCTATGTCTCACTTTTCTGAGAAGAGGCACTCTTGATTTTTGTACCGTCTTCCCTCCTCAACTCATAAACTAAAATTTAGGTGACCCACTTTCCTATATATAAGAAATGATTAGTGCCTTTATTTACCACCTTCTCTCTAAATAAATCAGCAATTTTTACAATATTCTTTCCTTTACATGAGCTCCATTTTATAAAACTTTTTTCACATGCAGTTCTTACGATATATATATGTTACTCTAGGTACCTTTCTTCCCGTTTTGTACACATACCATGTCTGAAGTAACGTATAGATGTTTCTTGCAATAAAAACATTAAATCATTTTATTCTGCTTTATAAGTGTATTACTGAAATGACAGCACATCTTAATGACAACAAATTATATACTGTACACAACACTTGCTTCAAAACATGGCTTCAGACATGCTTTGTTAAAATTCTGAATGCCAATCAAAGCCCATGTCACAAAATAAAATGGTAAGCCTACAGACCTGTTTATACCTTGCTTGTACTTTAACTTTGCTTTAAATATTATACCACATGTCGCTTTAGTGGTGCTTCAAAGCCTCCATAGAAGTCTATGGCAAAGCTCGCTTGAAGCACCTGCAGCTTTTGAGAGGCTTTAAATCAGCTTTAGTTTCCCTTTGTTTTGGAGGTATTGCCCTGACAGAATTGGGCGATCGCACTGTAGCCATCTTTTGGCTATAGCATGGTCAGCAAGTGGTTCAAAGTGCTAATGTGAATGACTTACCTTTGACGGGTCCAGTTCCCTGGTTTTATCATCTTCCTTCAGATCTTCAAATAATTTATCAAATTCAGTCTTTAACTGTTAAAATACACATGAAGCATGAACTTGGTATACTGTTTGCATAAATATGGCTAAAATAATTTTGTAAAAAGTCAACTATCGATATGCCCAGCCACTGTGCGGCATTAGTGATAATTGTTGAACCCTATTTTGTCAAACGTCCCAAAAAGAGACAGCAATTATTTAGCTGCTGGGGAAGCAGACTAGAAAGATTCATATCTTGCTATCTATATCTACATATACATATATATATATATATATATATATATATATATATATATATATATATATATATATATATATATATATATATATATATATATATATATATCTCTACATATACACATATACATACATTATATATATATATATATATCCTAATATCACACATTTCCTGATACACACACACATAAATGTAGATAGATAGATACGCACACACAGTATAAGCAGTTTCAAAACATTAGTAGTATGCCTTGGCATTATTTAGAATGCAAAAATGCTTGGGGTGGAAGGGTGGGGGGGGGCACAACAAGTTAGTGGGACGCTTTTTACCATATAGTGGGAATGTATTCATTAACTACTTAAGGACCGATCACTGTATATATACGTCATTTTTTTTAAAGATGGATATCTCGGTAACGGCAGCAGCCGCTGCCACAACCGAGATATCCATCTTTTCAGTGACCGGTCCTTTAAACGATAACGGTGGTCTCCGCGGCGGATTCGCCGCAAAATCACTGGTATCAGCGGAGGGAGAGGGCCTCCGCTGCTTACCGGAGCCGTCGGCAGCGGCGATCGGTTCCTTCCTCCTGCTCGGCTGGGATACGAGTGAGGGCAAGATGGCCCCCATCCGTCTCCATAGGCCCATGCATCTTAAAGGCACATTTTATTGTTGTCATTTTTTTTTTTTGCATTTTAGTCTAAATATGAGATCTTTTTGACCCCAGATCTCATATTTAAGAGGACCTGTCATGCTTTTTTTCTATTACAAGGGAGGTTTACATTCCTTGTAATAGGAATAAAAGTGACCCATTTTTTTTTTGTGTAAAAATGTATAAAATAAATAAAAATAAATAAGAAAACAAAAAAAAAAAAAACATTTTTTATAGCGCCTCGTCCCGACAAGCTCGCGCGCAGAAGCGAATGCATACGCGAGTAGCGCCTGCATATGAAAGCGGTCCTCAAACCACACAAGTGATGTATCACCGCGATCGTTAGAGCGAGAGCAATAATTCTAGCCCTAGACCTCCTCTGTATCTTAAAAGATGCAACCTATAGATTTTTTTTAAACGTCGCCTATGGAGATTTTTAAGGGTAAAAGTTTGATGCCATTCCACGAGCGGGCGCAATTTTGAACCGTGACATGTTGGGTATCATTTTACTCGGCGTAACATTATTTTTCACAATATAAAAAAAAAAATTGGGCTAACTTTACTGTTGTCTTATTTTTTTATTAAAAAAAGTGATTTTTTCCCCCAAAAAAATGCACTTGTAAGACCGCTGTGCAAATACGGTGTGACAAAAAGTATTGCAATGACTGCAATTTTATTCTCTAGGGTGTTAGAAAAAATATATATAATGTTTGGGGGTTTTAACCACTTAAAGACCTCAGGTGTTTTTCAGATTTGGTGTTTGCAAGACTAAAACATTTTTTTCTGCTAGAAAATTACTTAAAACCCCCAAACATTATATATTTTTTTTTCTAACACCCTAGAGAATAAAATGGCGGTCATTGCAATACTTTTTGTCACACCGTATTTGCGCAGCAGTCTTACAAGCGCACTTTTTTTGGAAAAAATTCACTTTTTTGAATTAAAAAATAAGACAACAATAAATTTGGCCCAATTTTTTTATATATTGTGAAAGATAATGTTACGCCGAGTAAAATGATACCCAACATGTCACGCTTTAAAATTGCGCCCGCTCGTGGCATGGCGTCAAACTTTTACCCTTAAAAATCTAGATAGGCGACGTTTAAAAAATTCTATAAGTTGCATTTTTTGAGCTACAGAGTAGCTCTAGGGCTATAATTATTGCTCTCGCTCTAACGATCGCGGCGATACCTCACTTGTGTGATTTGAACACCGTTTTCATATGCGGGCGCTACTCATGTATGCGTTCGCTTCTGCGCGCGAGCTCGTCAGGACGGGGCGCTTTAAAAAAAAAATTTTTTTGTTTTCTTATTTAATTTTATTGATTTTATTATTTTTTACACTAAAATATAAAAAAAAAAAAAAATGATCACTTTTATTCCTATTACAAGGAATGTAAACATCCCTTGTAATAGAAAAAAGCATGACAGGTCCTCTTAAATATGAGATCTGGGGTCAAAAAGACCTCAGATCTCATATTTAGGCTTAAATGCAAAAAAAAAAAAAAAAAGGAAAATTTGTCATTTAAAAAAATGACAGAAAAAAATTTGTCTCTTTAAGAGGCTGGGCGGGACTGACGTTTTGACGTCACTTCCGCCCAGCAGAGCTATGAGGACGGGTGGGGGCCATCTTGCCCTCACTCAAGTCCTCACTCTCCTGGCGGCAGCATCGGATCTCCTCCGCCGCTACCGACGGCTCCGGTAAGCGGCGGAGGGCGCGGAAAAGCGGCGGGAGGGGGGGGGGCCCTCTCCCGCCACCGATAACGGCGATCTCGCGGCGAATCCGCCGCGGAGACCGCCGTTATCGTTTACACGGCCGCCAGCTGAAAACATGGATATCTCAGTTGTGGCAGCAGCTGCTGCCGTTACTGAGATATCCATGTTTAAAAAGAGGACGTACATATACAGTGGGGGGTCCTTAAGTGGTTAAGTAATTTTCTAGCAACATTTTTTTTTTAATCTTGTAAACACCAAATCTGAAAAACAGGCAAGGTCCTTAAGTGGTTAAAGAATATGTAAATTTAGAACCACTTTAAATAGCTGAATTTCTCCACCAGAACTAACCTGCTCTGTAGTCATCTGTACGGCTGGAAGTGATGGAGCACCGAGACGGGGTTGAGATTTTGGAGAAAAGGAACTTCCTTTCAATCCTTGTGAGCCTAAATCCAGAGACAAATATATAAAACAAAAACCATTATAGTTAGCTGCACAGTATTTTGTAGTTTTTTTGAGTATGTTCTAGTCTTATGTTTTCAGGGTTTTCGGCAGTTTTGTTAGATATAGATTTTACAAGCAAATGGTTTGAGGAGCTACACACAATTTTTTGTATTACTTTGGAGTGTAATAATCTTATCTATTCTCATCTGTCCACTACTGTCTAATCTCCTAACAGCTATGAGTAAACATACACAGAATTATGGCAGAAAAAAAAAAAGCCAGGGAGAGAAGATCTGTCAAATCTGAAATGTATGCCAGTTATAAAAGTTTCCTCTGTAAGCATAAAATGAACAACTATTTTATTTGAAAGACACATTAGGGGCTGTTTACTAAAACTAAAGCATGGTGCAGCTCTGCATAGAAATCAATCAGCTTCCAGGTTTTATTGTCAAAGCAAAACGGAACAAATTGAAGTTAGAAGCTCATTGGTTACTATGTACAGCTGCACCAGATTCTGATGTGTGGCTAAACTTAAAAAACAAACAAAAACAAATTTACAATTGAAGTCAGTTGGATTGGATTCACTTAAACACGTTGAAAATGTGCATTAGATCCAACAGAAGTTAATATATAGATAGAAATATGGAAGCTTGAGGAGCAAAACAATGTACAGCAGTGTAAACTTTTCCAAGCATGGACAAAATACGTTAAAATTCTATAAACAAGCAGTCAGATGTATGATCAGGGTAGTTATCTTTACCTTTCTATAGCTTGGCGAGTCAATAATACACATGTGTTCTGAATTAGAAACTTACAACATAGTAAAATAAGGGTAACAATTACAGTGCAGCAGCATTAAAATTTGATATTTCAGTCTAGACAGGTTGCTTCTAAGAATCCAAAGGAAACAAAATATATCTATTAGATTGTAAGCTCTTCTGAGCAGGGCCCTCTTAACCCTCTTGTATTTTAACTGTATTGTCTCCCTCTTATATTGTAAAGCACTGCGTAAACTGGTGGTGCTATGTAAATCCCATATAATAAATAATATTATTGTTATTATTATTATCCGTTCCATATGGTAAACACCCCCCCCCCCCCCAGCTACATAGAATAAACAACATCTATGCTACCCAAATAACACTTTTACAGACTTGTAAACATTTGTTTCAATGGGAAACCCCTAAATATTTTATCACTAAAAGAAAGGAAGTAAACATTTTCAGAAATACACAAGCATAAACACAAGATCTATCCATTTTAAAGTACTTGGTATGTGAACAGCATTGTGCTGCGAATCACATGCGATGTCTGGCATCGCAGCAGTGTGAACCGGCCCTTAAACAGGGTCAATTTATTTTTTCTGCAGGCTAGTTTTAAGTGTGCTGGGAATTTTTTGTTGTTTGTGATGTGCAAAGCCTTTCCATATGCAACTTACTGCAAAGGCGAAGTATAAAATCGGGGTGGTTGCCACCTTTTTGCATAGTTTGTTTTCTCTATTTGGCGTGGGGACACACTAGATGCCCTCCGCTGCCACTGTGCCCTTGCTGAGCGCCTAATGTGTCCCTGTGCCCTTAAAGAGAGTAGGCTTTCTTTAGGCAAACCTGCCCTTCATTTATCCACTGCTATATATGCTGCAACTTTGAGACTCTCAAAAATAGGAGTACGGACCACAGTATACTAAGGAGCCTTGGCAAAGCACAATTTTTTGCAAACGTGTGCAACTAAACCCTCTGTTTTTAAAGCGGGAGTTCACCCATTTATTTAATTGTTGCCCTTTTCCCCTTAGATTCCTGCTCGTTTGGTCTAGGGGAATCGGCTATTTGTTTTAAAATATGAGCCGTACTTACCGTTTTCGAGATGCATCTTCTCCGTCGCTTCCGGGTATGGGTCTTCGGGAGCGGGCGTTCCTTCTTGATTGACAGTCTTCCGAGAGGCTTCCGACGGTCGCATCCATCGCGTCACTCGTAGCCGAAAGAAGCCGAACGTCGGTGCGGCTCTATACTGCGCCTGCGCACCGACGTTCGGCTTCTTTCGGAAAATCGTGACGCGATGGATGCGACCGTCGGAAGCCTCTCGGAAGACTGTCAATCAAGAAGGAACGCCCATTCCCGCAGCCCATACCCGGAAGCGACGAAGAGGATGCATCTCGTAAACGGGTAAGTATGGATCATATTTTAAAACCAATAGCCGATTCCCCTAGACCAGTGGTTCTCAACCTTCTAGTGCCGTGACCCCTTGATAACATTTCCCAAGTTGTCGGGACCCCTAACAGTAAAATTATTTTCGTAGCATGGGCTGTCAGCACCCAAGGCAAGACAAGTAATTTGCACCCCTAACCACGGACATTTAGCGCTCCCTGAGTCCCTTCCACTCATACGGTATTAAACCCCTTATGGTACATTTTACGACGTACCACTCTCTCTTTGTTCTCCTTCTTTCCCTTTTATCTCTCTTTATGTTCATTTCTTATCCCCCCCCCCCCCATTCCTCCCTCTAGACATCTTTCTTATTATTTTTCTCCCTTTTTCTTTTTTCGATCCCCCTCTTTTCCTCTCCATTGCATGTATTCTCTATTTTTTATTCATTCTCTTACTGCTTGGTGGGGGGTGGGGGGAATGGGATGAGTGACAGTGCTGGTGGGGAGTGGAAGTGTTAGGGGGAGTTCTGATCAGACAACGTAGGTGCTCTTGATCAAGGTCATCTGCTGATCTGAGAACTGTAATGGGGACTTTTAATGGCAACTATAATCATAGGTAGTGTTACTCACTGTGACTCTGGCTTCACTGTGTCTCCGACTTTGTGGTGTCTCGTAGCAGTGACACCTATGCCGTAATCAGGAGATAGGGTCTCCTCCAGCCCCTCCCACTTCACATTCCTCATTAGTCAGCTGACTTTTAGTCTCTGCCCCCCAGAACTAAAAGTGCGACAGTGGGCTCCAACAACAGCCCAGCTGGGCAGTCACAGGCTCCGGAGACAGCCTTTCTGGGCTGTGAAAAGACTGGTAGAGCAGCGCCGGCTTCAGGGATAGCCCAGGATTTGGTGACCCCTGGCAAATTGTCATTGGACCCCCAAGGGGGTCCCGACCCCCAGGTTGAGAACCACTGCCCTAGACAAAACGAGCATTAATCTAAGGGGAAAATGTGCTCTCTAACGGTGAACCTCCGCTTTAAGGTGAATTGTTAGACAGGGTCAATCTGGTAAGTGTGCTTGAAATGTTTGTTTGTGTTATGCAAAGCCCTTCCATGTGCACCTTATTGCAATGGCTAGTTATAAATTGGGGTGGTTGCCATCTTTTTGCTTAGTGCATACAATAACAGACCAGTCTTAAAATGTGTGCTTTCTTGTTACAAGAACTTAGCTACAGTATGCTGAGCAGGAGTAGTATCTACAAAACAAAAACACTATAGTGTAGGTAGACGCATTTCAGAATAGTCACTAATGGGGTCTGTTCCAAATGTCACTTAGTTTACATCACTCTCTTCTAGCTTGAAGTGGAAGGACATTACAATTTCTTCTCTTCCCTCCCCCCATACACACATGTACCTTAACATGTCTACATTAAAATAAAATAATAAATCTTAAAAAACTGAGTGTACACCAAAACGCAGCATTCTTCCTACTCAGGTCAGAGTAGAACAGCCCTTCAAAGATTGGAACCAGAGGATTCCACATATGTAGTGCGGTGACTCTCTAGGCTATAATATTAAAGTCTGCAGGTCTGTATTTTCCTTCAATCTTCTAAAACACAAGTGGAGCCTTTGGCCAAGCTGAAGTAAGGAGTATGCAGAGTTTTGGATTGTTGCCAGTTTTATTTATGAATACAAAAAAAAAGGTACAAAACACAGTACTTACTTTGTGGCAAAGGTCCAAGTTTGAAACCATATTTCTTCATATGATCCATAACAACTGTCTTGTTTTCTTCTCTTCCCCAAAAACTCAGGTTCACTGGCATAGTAAAGGCATTATTTGCCCCAAATGGCACTGTACTAAAATACAATTTGAAGGAGTTAGATGTAGATCATTTCACTAATACCAACTTCAAAACTATTGTCTGTGGGCAATATTGTTTTCCAAGACAAAAAATGTATTTACGTTAAGTACGAAAATCCCATTTTCTTTTTTATTCATAGAGGGGCACAGGAATTTAGGGACATCCAAAACCGGACAAGGCTGGATTATGAAGTTGTGCCCACGACAGCATTCTTTCTATCACTCTTACCATGGCATGGACTTCTGGTTCCTCCCATATGGCTGATGTACACCACTGAAGGGGCAATGTCTGGCCGAATCCTGATCAGAAGACCCTCCTGTGTTGGGGCATCTAGCATTGCAGGAATATCCACATTTGCCCAAGGATTGTTCATAGGGAGAGGAGCTTTCTCCAATTTCTTATGCCGCATACACACGAACGTTTTTCGGGATGTAAAACATTTTTTTTTTTTTTATGTCATTAAAAACGATCGTGTGTGGGCTCCATAGCATTTTTCACAACGTAAAAAATGGCCATTAAAAATTTAGAACGTGCTCTAAATTTTCACGTCGTTTTTAATGTTGTCGTTTTTAGCGTTGTAAAAATGGTCGTGTGTGGGCTTTAACGACGTGAAAAAAATGCGCATGCTCAGAAGCAAGTTATGAGACGGGAGCACTCGTTCTGGTAAAACTAGCGTTCGCAATGGAGATAGCACATTCATCATGCTGTAACAGACTGAAAAGCGCGAATCGTCTCTCACCAAACTTTTACTAACACAAAATCAGCAAAAGCAGCCCCAAGGGTGGAACAATCCGAACGGAACTTCCCACTTTATAGTGCCGTTGTACGTCACCGCGCTTTGCTAGAGCATTTTTTTTGTAACGATCGTGTGTAGGCAAGGACGGCTTAAAAATAATCGGGTTGAATTTTTTTTTTTCTAGACCATTAAAAATGGTCGTGTGTATTCGGCATCAGTCATATGCACAGACTCCTCCCCAGCCCATGCTGTCATCTGTCGTATGGATCTTCCAGGAAATCAGAAGGAACTACTTTCTCAACTGCAGAGCTGTAATTCTGAGCCAATGGGCCAGCGGTAATAGTTTATTGTGGGAAAGAAAAAAACTTTGGCTTGAGCTGTGTCTTGGATAAGCGATGAGTCAGTTCCAGCACTGACTTCTAAAAGGTCATGATCCAGTTGAACCTTCACAAGGTCTTTACTGTCCTGACCACATTGTCGGCTGGAACATGCGTAGACTGTTTCCTCAACAAGAGATCTTCCAGATCCCACAATGGAAATGCCCTAAAAGCATAGCAAGGGGAGCACAGGGGCCAGTATTATGCTGAACACCTAAGGTATGGAAGATATGCTGAATGACAGATCCATAAACTGGAACTTCTGCGTGGCCACAGCAAAGGAATTGCTGATCTGCTGGAAAAATAGGAACAAGCAGGTAAACATCCTTGACGTTCAAAGAGGCCAGAAAGTTTCCTGATGGAGAAGTGATAACAGACCTGGTTGATGTCATTGGCCTGAATGAAAACATATACTGTAAGAGTCTTGAGATCCAAGATGGATCCTTATTAAGATTTGGGAACAGTGAAATGGTTGGAGAAGAACCTCTGGAACCATTCTGCCATGGATACTGGGGCCCTGCTCATGACTTCTGCTTGTTGATTGGTTGCTAGAGATTACTGTACATTATTACTGCTCACTGATTGGTTGCTTGAGGTTACAACATATCATTATAGCTCAATGGTTTGTTGCAAGAGGTTAATGCACATCATTACTGCTCACTGATTGGTTGTTAAAGGTTACAGCACATCATATCCTCACTGCCTGCACACCATGGACTGGGAAAGTGAGGGGACCCATTGATAAACAGAAACCTCCTAGGGATCCTAGGACTCCTGGGATTAGTGGCAATGCTGAGGGAATGGGGGGGGGAGGGGGGGGTTGATCACTGGCAATTCTGGGTGGGGGGGGTTGATGGGATCAGTGGCAGTGGTGGGGGGGATGGGATTAGTTAGGAGGCAGTGCACTGTGGCAAATTCTAAATCATGTAGAGCAAAGCTGGCAAGTATATAGTGGGTGATTCCATACTGATCACCAATGCAATGTGGAATTTACACTGACCACCAATGTGAGGGTGCGATTTACACTGACCACCAATGTGAGGGTGCGATTTACACTGACCACCAATGTGAGGGGAAATTTGCACTGACCGCCATGTAACAGGGAATTTTGATTTGGGCCCCAGAATAATGATGGAGCCCTGGGCAGCTTCACCTTTTGCCCTGCCTTAAAGACGGCCCTGTGTGGGGAATGATTTCACAAAGAAAGTAAAATACCAGTTAAGTTTTAATGGCAATTAAAAGTGGACAGAGTAGAGGACAGTAGATGAGCACCACACCGACTCTACAGCAGTCGGCTTTACCTCTCTGGCAGATGTCTGTTCTGGTGTAAATTCACTCTTAAATCTTAATATATACATAATTATTTTCAACACAAGCCCTAGGCAAATACTCACCCCTCCATCTTTACTTTCTTCCTGTCCATGATCGGGGCCAATGCTGCAGCCAGTTCTTTCTTTATGTGACCAACTTGTTCTCCATTAACATTGTTCACTTTAACTGCATTTCTGTCATATTGGTTTTTGGGTTCACGTTGAAGTGCAACCATCTCATTATTGTTAACCTGAAAAAAACAATAGGTTTGTTTTTCTTTTGGTATACTATAAATCTATACATTTTAAAAAAAAATTCTTCCTGCAGCACATAACGCTGTCTTAAAGAGTCATTATAACACACCAACTTCACGGACAACATGTTCACTTGCTGCAGAATATATCCCACCCACTTTTAGATGGTCATAATGTTATGGCTGATCTGTGTATATACATTTAAAGCGGATGTGCCACGGGGAAAAAATATTAAAAGCCAGCAGCTACAAATACTGCAGCTGCTGACTTTTAATATTAGGACACTTACCTGTCCTGTAGTCCAGTGCCGATCGCAGCAGAGGATGAGCGATCGCTCGTCTCTCTGCTGCTCCCCCCGCCATCCACGCTGAGGGAACCAGGAAGTGAAGCGCTGCGGCTTCACTGCCCGGTTCCCTACGGCGCATGCGCGAGTCGCGCTGCGCCCGCCGATTGGCTCACACGCTGTGTGCTGGGAGCCGAGTGTTCCCAGCACACAACGGGCGACAGACGGGAAGTCAGAAAAACCCGTCTTTCGCCCGTAGCGTGTGGCCGGAAGTTGGTGCAAATACCTGTCTTTAGACAGGTATCTGCACCCCCCTCCCCCCTGAAAGGTGTCAAATGTGACACCGGAGGGGGGGCGGGTTCCGATCAGCGGGACTCCACTTTAGGGTGGAGAACCGCTTTAAGGTGGCCAGGAACTCACCGAAATGTCTGCATAATTCTTTGTAATTTTCCACTATTTCTTCACTGGAAGAACCTGTAATGCCTTGTACACACGATCGGAATTTCCGATGAAAAAAGTCAGACGGAATTTTTTCATCAGATATTCCGACCGTGTGTGGGCCCCATGGGACTTTAGAAATAGAACATGTTTTATTTTTTTCCGATGGAAAAAAATCCTATCAGAAATTCCGATCGTCTGTGTGGAACGACAGAGAAAAAAAACATGCATGCTCAGAATCAAGTCGACGCATGCTCGGAAGCATTGAACTTCATTTTTCTTGGCTCGTCGTAGTGTTTTACGTCACGGCGTTTTGGACTGTCGGAATTTGGTCTGACAGTGTGTATGTAAGACAGCTTGAACGGAATTCAGACGAAAAATTCCATTGGATTTTATCCCATTGGAAATTCCAATCGTGTGATCAGGGCATAAGTGACTATCTTACCTTTGCGCAAACACACACACGATAAAGGAATGCCAGATCACAATGGATAAGCAAAATAGATTGCACAGAAGATGCAGTTAACAATGATGCTGCGGTTTGTCTGACTGAAAACTAAAAGGGAGCCATCTGACTAGGAACCTACATAATATTAATATCCAATATTGCATATTTAGATGAATGGGGGGAGGGGGTGTCTGTGGCAGGCTATAACGTAGTAAATAGTGGGCGTTGACACAGGCCAATTATGTTGTAGTACATGGGTACCACTTACTGCAGCACACCTAACATGAAGCATGTAAACATGAGCCCCCATTCACATTGGAGCAACTTGACAGGTCACATTGCATGACAAGTCTCAGCCTATTGCCAGCAATGTCACTGTTGAAATCTTTGCAGTGCTACACCAAAATTTGCAAAAGTGTTTCCTGCGCTACTTTTGGTGATTTTGGGTGCGACTTGAATAGACATCTGTGCATTAAGCCGCACAGATGTCTTCCAAGTCGCACTGACATGCAGCTTTGGAATTGTCGATTTCAGATGAAGACACACAATTTCAAAGCCGCAGTCAATGTGAACAAGGGCTCGAGGTAAGAATGCGCCACCCCAAGCAGGCTGGACAGAGCAAATAACGCTGCAGAAAAAAATAAATAAAAATGCATTTATTACTAATTTCTGGCAGTAAATTCATCTGCCCGTTGCAGCCCTGCAATTGGTTCTAAAATTACAGCTATTCTTTAATCTAACCAGGTCATAATCTTCTGTAATATACATTACACTTACCACCCCAGTATAATAACGCAAGCCAACCACATTCCCTCTCAACATTCCAAATAAAACTAAGGAATCAAAATCCTCATCTGCAGAGGAGGAATCATTAGTTGACGGCAGGTTTTCTGGCTCGGTGTCAAACAAGAGATCTGGAGGCGAATACTGACTTCCAATTCTGCCATACTGAGCGGACAGGAAACGTCTCAAGGAAGAGTCTCTACAAAACAAAAGTGGTGGAATAAGACAACTTTCATACACAGG
This sequence comes from Rana temporaria, assembly GCF_905171775.1. Classification (NCBI taxonomy): domain Eukaryota; kingdom Metazoa; phylum Chordata; class Amphibia; order Anura; family Ranidae; genus Rana; species Rana temporaria. Next base: position 134,405,644 of record NC_053492.1, on the reverse strand, counting down.
ATAACATCTAAAGTGCAAGTAACCACACTCTGTTCATATAGATGATAATGCTTCACCTTCTCGCTCATTCTCACATTTGGTAAAGAGAGAAAAACACCCACCATTCTAGGTTTCAGTAGACTTGAAGTTAGGGTTGCACCGATACCGGTGCTGACACTAAGGGCCAGATTCTGGTAGAATCCGCGGCGGCGTCGCGTAAGGCATTTACACTACGCCGCCGCAAATTACTGGAGCAAGTGCCGTATTCTCCAAGCACTTGCTCCGTAATTTGCGGCGGCGTAGTGTAAATGGCCCGGAGTAAGGCCGCGTAATTCAAAGGGGGCGGCTTGTATTTAAATTAAGCGCGCCCCCGCGACGATCGAACTGAACATGCGCCGGGCATAAAAATAGCCCAGTCCACATGCTCCAGCTCAGGACGGAAAACATCAATGACGCCGATGTGAGCGTCATTGACGTAAAGTCGTATTCGCGAACGACTTACGAAAACAACGTAAACGACTGAAAAAGACGACGCTGACCCGACTCCATACTTAACATGGCATACGACGGACCTATGTAAACTTGCCCCTCATATAGCAGGGGCAAGTTTACGCTTACGGAAACGTTGTAAATTCACTGCGTCGTCCGCTTGTACGTTCGGGAATCGGCGTAAATAGCTAATTTGCATAGACAACGGGGAAAACGACGAGGCAACACCTAGCGACGGGAAAAAAAATTGCATTTAAGATCTGACAGCGTAAGAGCCTTACGCCTGTCAGATCTAAGGGATATCTATGCGTAACTGATTCTAAGAATCAGTCGCATAGATACGCCGGGCCAGATTAGGACTTAGGACGGCGCAAATGGCGTTGCACCGTCGTAAGCCTTTTAAGAATCTGGCCCTAAGCATTTGCACAGGTAATCGGTACTCGTGCAAATGCTCCAATACCTGAAACTGATACTTTCCAGATTGGTTCTTTCAGCTGTCAGCAGGATTCCCCCACTGACAGCTGAAATGTAAAAAAAAAAAAAAAAAAAAAGCTGTCAATTATCGGTAGTTAAGGAGCGGAGCGGCTGCGTCCTTAGGAACTGATGACTCATTCAGCTGTCTGTGGGTTGCCCTGTTGACAGCTGAAGTATAAACAAAGTCCTAGCAATTGGAGGTGTAAAAAAAAAAAGCAGCCGGACAAAGTTTATCAAGATATTTGCAGAAATAGCGGCACCGGTGTCTATGGCGTATGGTGCACTGAGCGTGCCACTTCTAACGGCGATCCTGCCGGGAGTGACGTCATTGCGGCTCCGGCCAGTCACAGCGCCGGAGCTGCGATACCCGGAAGTCACTCCGGGATAGATGTCAGTGTCGGAGGAGGCAAACTCAGGTAAGTAATTCACAATGCTATGCATACTAGCTCATTATGTCTTTGCCTTGCAGGGTGTATTTATTTATTTTTTTAACAAGAGGGTTTACTTCCTTTTTAACCACTTCACATCCCGCCCATAGTCAAATGACATCCACAGATGGGATCTCCCATCCTGGGTGGACGTCATATGACGTCCTGGGTTTCCCGCCCGTCTAGGGGGCGCGTGCGCGGCATCGCTCAGGAGCTGATGCGCGTGCCCGGCGGCCGCAATGTCTGCCGGGCACCCGCAATCACAGCAGGACCATGGATCTGTGTGTGTGTAAACACACAGATCCATGTCCTGTCAGAGGTGAGGAGACCCATGTGTGTTCCCAGTACAGAGGAACACAGATCGGTCTCCTCCCCTTGTGAATCCCTTCCCCCTACAATTAGAATCACATTGCACGACCGGCATAAGATGCCTTAAAGTGGTTGTAAACCCACTATTTGGACTTTTACCTACAGGTAAGCCTACAACAAGGCTTACCTGTAGGTAAGGAGAATATCTCCTAAACCTGCACGGTTTAGGAGATATTACCCCCGCAATGCGGGCGGCGCATGCGCAGGGGGGACTCCACGGCTGAAGGACCGGCATCGCCGGACCCTGCCGATTTTAAATCTCCCGCGCGCACGCGCGGGAGTGACGTCATCGCCGCTCCAGCCAATCACAGCGCTGGAGCGGCGATACCCGGAAGACACGCCGGAGCAAGATGACATCCTGCTCGGCGTGGACCAGGTAAGTGGTACACACCTCGTTCCGAGGTAAGTATTTCATAATAGGCTAGTATGCGATGCATACTAGCCTATTATGCCTTTTGCATTGCAGGTTTGGGGGGAAAAAAAAAAAGTTTATGCGGTTTACAACCGCTTTAAGGTGAAAAAACACGAAACTTTACAACCCCTTTAGGTGTGGGTACCTGGCTGTGCTTTATGGACGGTCCTGCAGTCTTCTAGGACCTGTGACATGTTCCAGAAAACTGCGGGGAGGAAAACGTTTGGATTGCGGAAGTGGGAGTGAGTACTTGTCAAACGTGGCAGGGGAGGAGGACTTACAGCGGAACTTCCACTTATGGGTGGAGTTCCTCTTTAAGGCCCCTTTTACGTCTGTGTGACGCAATGCGTTTTTGTCACGCCGCTTTAGCTGGCAGCCCATTTACTTGGATGGACTGCGCAACGCACCTAAGCAGTTTCTGCACCTTTTTGGGCAGTGAGTCATGTGTGTTTGGTGTGCTATTAAGAAATGACGGCAACACAAACACAATGTATATTTTTTACACGTTTCGTGGTAATGAGAAGGATAATTAAATAAAAAGGATAGTCCTCCTTTCACATAACAGTGCCAACAGCAATGCCTACACACACAGAACAATCACCTCCAGACACCTGATTGCACTGTACTGCACATTATGGTACACTGGCAGGATACACATCATGTACACTGGCAGGATACACATCATGTACACTGGCAGGATACACATCATGTACACTGGCAGTATACATATTGCTGTACACTGGCAGGATACATATTGCTGTACACTGGCAGGGTACACATCATGTGTTGTACACTGGCAGTAGTGGCAGGGTACACATCATGTCAGCACTGCTGGGAGAGAAGGATGGATGAATGAAGGAGGTTCTGCTCCTCCCAGCTCAGCACTGCCATGTACAGGGCGCTATTACCTCATACAACTCCAGGACATGGTGATATAAAGTGTGTCACACCACGAAGGGTTAACTCATCAGCTCCACTCACAGCCCCCGACAACCGGACAACGGGGCCTTCCGATTTCCCGCCCTCCACACGCCCAGCCAACCACAGACACTTCCGGCCTTTCGTCCCCAAACACAAATTCTAACCAACGAACAGTAAGCACATGACAACTAACCAATAGCTCCCCGAGCAAGAGGTCGCCCAATTAGAGAGGAGTGGGCGGGGTTGCTGTGGTTCGCTCGGAGTTGTAGGGGTGGAGCTGTACCCTCTCATATATTGGACTGGGAATGAGTCTGATTACTGTTGTGTGTTATGTGTACCGCTAGATGGAGCTGTTCTGTGGATCCAGGGGAAGCCGACGCCAGAGTTAGTGCTTCCCCACCATAGGCAGAGCAGACGGGTCGCCAAATCTGATAAAACACAGGGGCACCTTTACATAAATAAAAGAATGGGCATGGAAAAAACTCCGAGCAGCCATAACATTAGGACCCCCGAGAGGCTAGGTGAATAACACGGATTATCTCATGTTATTGGCATCTGAAAGTGGGTGGGATATATTAGGCAGCAAGTGAACATGTTGTCCCTGAAGTTGTTGTGTTGGAAGTAGGGAAAATGGACAAGCGTATGGATTTGAGTGAGTAAAGTGGTAGTAAAAACACCACTTATTGGTAAGCCTATAACAGTGATGGCGAACCTTGGCACCCCAGACGTTTTGGAACTACATTTCCCATGATGCTCATGCACTCTGCAGTGTAGTTGAGCATCATGGGAAATGTAGTTCCAAAACATCTGGGGTGCCAAGGTTCGCCATCACTGGCCTATAATAAGGTTTACCTGTAGTTACTGTGTAGTCCAATCCAATAGAAGAGCTACCGAGGGTCAAATTGCTGAGGTGTCAGAACACGCAGAGCATCGCAGTTTATTGCATATGGAGTTGCGTAGTCGCAGACCGGTCATGGCGCCCGCTCTGACCTGTATTCACAGCCGAATGTTCCTACAATGGACATGTGAGCATCAGAACTGGAGCACAAAACAATAGAAGAAGGTGGCCTGGTCTAAATGAATTCAAGAAGAGCTTGAGAACACAGAAATAGGTTCAAGGTGTTAACTTGGCCTCCAAATTCTCCAGATCTCAATCTAATCAAGCATCTTTGTAATGTGGTGAAAAAACAAGCCTGCACTCCATACACAGCGCACCCCTCAAGCCTGCACTCCATACACAGCGCGCCCCTCACGCCTTCACTCCATACACAGCGCACCCCTTAAGCCTGCACTCCATACACAGCGCACCCCTCAAGCCTGCACTCCATAGACAGCGCGCCCCTCAAGCCTGCACTCCATACACAGCGCGCCCCTCACGCCTTCACTCCATACACAGCGCACCCCTTAAGCCTGCACTCCATACACAGCGCACCCCTCAAGCCTGCACTCCATAGACAGCGCGCCCCTCAAGCCTGCACTCCATACACAGCGCACCCCTCAAGCCTGCACTCCATACACAGCGCGCCCCTCACGCCTGCACTCCATACACAGCGCACCCCTCAAGCCTGCACTCCATACACAGCGCACCCCTCAAGCCTGCACTCCATAGACAGCGCGCCCCTCAAGCCTGCACTCCATACACAGCGCACCCCTCAAGCCTGCACTCCATACACAGCGCACCCCTCAAGCCTGCACTCCATACACAGCGCACCCCTCAAGCCTGCACTCCATACACAGCGCACCCCTCAAGCCTGCACTCCATACACAGCGCACCCCTCAAGCCTGCACTCCATAGACAGCGCGCCCCTCAAGCCTGCACTCCATACACAGCGCACCCCTCAAGCCTGCACTCCATACACAGCGCGCCCCTCACGCCTTCACTCCATACACAGCGCACCCCTTAAGCCTGCACTCCATACACAGCGCACCCCTCAAGCCTGCACTCCATAGACAGCGCGCCCCTCAAGCCTGCACTCCATACACAGCGCACCCCTCAAGCCTACACTCCATACACAGCGCGCCCCTCACGCCTGCACTCCATACACAGCGCACCCCTCAAGCCTGCACTCCATACACAGCGCACCCCTCAAGCCTGCACTCCATAGACAGCACGCCCCTCAAGCCTGCACTCCATACACAGCGCACCCCTCAAGCCTGCACTCCATACACAGCGCACCCCTCAAGCCTGCACTCCATACACAGCGCACCCCTCAAGCCTGCACTCCATACACAGCGCACCCCTCAAGCCTACACTCCATACACAGTGCACCCCTCAAGCCTGCACTCCATACACAGCGCACCTCTCAAGCTTGTACTCCTTACACAGCGCACCCCTCAAGCCTGCACTCCATACACAGCGCACCTCTCAAGCCTGCACTCCATACACAGCGCACCTCTCAAGCCTGCACTCCATACACAGCGCACCCCTCAAGCCTGCACTCCATACACAGCGCACCTCTCAAGCTTGTACTCCTTACACAGTGCACCCCTCAAGCCTGCACTCCATACACAGCGTACCCCCTCAAGCCTGCACTCCATACACAGCGCACCCCTCAAGCCTACACTCCATACACAGCGCACCCCTCAAGCCTGCACTCCATACACAGCGCACCTCTCAAGCTTGTACTCCTTACACAGTGCACCCCTCAAGCCTGCACTCCATACACAGCGCACCTCTCAAGCCTGCACTCCATACACAGCGCACCTCTCAAGCCTGCACTCCATACACAGCGCACCCCTCAAGCCTGCACTCCATACACAGCGCACCTCTCAAGCTTGTACTCCTTACACAGTGCACCCCCCAAGCCTGCACTCCATACACAGCGTACCCCCTCAAGCCTGCACTCCATACACAGCGCACCCCTCAAGCCTACACTCCATACACAGCGCACCCCTCAAGCCTGCACTCCATACACAGCGCACCTCTCAAGCTTGTACTCCTTACACAGTGCACCCCTCAAGCCTGCACTCCATACACAGCGCACCTCTCAAGCCTGCACTCCATACACAGCGCACCCCTCAAGCCTGCACTCCATACACAGCGCACCTCTCAAGCCTGCACTCCATACACAGCGCACCCCTCAAACCTGCACTCCATACACAGCGCACCCCTCAAGCCTGCACTCTATACACAGCGCACCCCTCAAGCCTGCACTCCATATGCAGCGCGCCCCTCAAGTCTGCACTCTATACACAGAGTCCCCTTTCACTGTAAGGGGAGACTCTGCAGACTCTGATGTAAGGGAGAACTCTTGGGCCTCTAACATAAGGGATGCTCTGGGAACCATGATTTAAGGGGGAACACTGAAAACTATGATGTATGGAGAAGACTCTGATGTAAGGGGGGACACTGTGGCCTCTGGTGTAAAGGGGAACTCTGATGTAATGGGTGCTCTGAGAACCCTGATTTACCTTAGTGTACTAACTCAGAGGCAGGAGAGAGAAGGGGGGAGAGTTCAGTCACAGACAGGGATGGATGGTGAGCTCACTCACCCCTTGGCAGTCAGCACCTCTCATCCAGATGTAGCTGAGGCTGCTGGAGTGTGGGCAGACACAGAGTTGAAGGGGCGGGAGGAAGAGAGCAGATTAAGCCCTCTCTCCTCTCCCGTCTGTATGGGGGAAGGGGTAATTGTTAGTGTCGGCTTTGGGCAGTGTGAAAGAGAGTGTAACAGATACTCTCAGCTTAGACAACTGCAGCCAGCAACCCTGCTAGGAAGCTATAGTCCGGTGTTCTGAAACCTAAACGCATGATTCCAAACCCGAACTGTCCGGGTGAATCCCGGACAGGGGCTAACCCTAATCCAGGGGTGCACATCTGTCCTGACCACAGGTAACCTCTCCATGTGTGTTTACATGCAAACATCTGCTGAAATCATACCTCACAACTTTCTGAGATGGGAATGAGGGACACCTAGCAGCAAAAGTATGCAGGCATAGGACACTCCCCTTGCCACACCCCTCTTAACCGCTTAACGACCGCCGCGTGTACATATACGTCGGCAGAATGGCACGGACAGGCAGAACGACGTGCCCGCACGTCGCTGCCTAGACGTGGGTCGGGGGTCCGATCGGTACCCCCCCCCCCGGTACATGCGGCAGTCGGAAATCGTCTGGGAGCGATGTGGGACGACGGCGCGGCTATTCGTTTCTAGCCGCCCCCTCACGATCGCTCCCCGGAGCTGAAGAACGGGGAGAGCCGTATGTAAACACGGCTTCCCCGTGCTTCACTGTGGCGGCTGCATCGATCGTGTCATCCCTTTTATAGGGAGACACAATCGATGACATCAGACCTACAGCCACACCCCCCTACAGTTGTAAACACACACTAGGTGAACCCTAACTCCTACAGCGCCACCTGTGGTTAACTCCCAAACTGCAACTGTCATTTTCACAATAAACAATTCAAATGAAATGCATTTTTTGCTGTGAAAATGACAATGGTCCCAAAAATGTGTCAAAATTGTCCGAAGTGTCCGCCATAATGTCGCAGTCACAAAAAAAAAACGCTGATCGCCGCCTTTAGTAGTAAAAAAAAAATAGATATATAAAAATGCAATAAAACTATCACCTATTTTGTAAACGCTATAAATTTTGCGCAAACCAACCGATAAACGCTTATTGCGATTTTTTTTACCAAAATGTAGAAGAATACGTATCGGCCTAAACTGAGGAAAAAATATGTTTTTTTATATATTTTTGGGGGATATTTATTATAGAAAAAAGTAAAAAATATTGCATTTTTTTCTAAATTGTCGCTCTATTTTTGTTTATAGCACAAAAAATAAAAACCGCAGAGGTGATCAAATACCACCAAAAGAAAGCTCTATTTGTGGGAAAAAAGGACTCCAGTTTCGTTTCGGTACAACATTGCATGACCGCGCAATTACCAGTTAAAGCAGCGCAGTGCCAAATTGTAAAAACACCTCTGGGCACTGGGCATTTAGCTGCATATTGGTCCGGGGCTTAAGTGGTTAAAGGAGAATTTTACAAAAAAACATGATTGGTTAAACCCACAAGTGCATTTTTTTATCACTACTACTATTTTATCACCGCCAGACTGGTGACTGGGAAAAGGACATGGGAATCAATCTCACCTTCGTTGAGAACCCTTCACTGGCTGCCAGTAAAGGACAGAATTGTATTTAAAGCACTCTGCCTGACACATAAGTGCATCCATGGGAAGGCTCCGCAATATCTTTGCGACAAGATAGAACCTCACAATTCTAATCGCGTTCTGCGATCCACTGACCAAAATCTGGTCAAGGTGCCAAAAACCAAATACAAGTCCAAAGGAGAAAGAAGGTTTGCTTTTCAAGGTCCGAGACTATGGAACGCTTTACCAACCAGCATTCGGTTGGAGGAAAACCACCTGACTTTCAGAAGACAGATCAAAACTCTGCTCTTTTGATGTCATGAGACACGAAACATCAAGCGCCCAGAGGCGATTCAGTTCGCATGTGCCGCGCTATATAAGTTTTTCATTCATTCATTCAATCACTATTCCTTTATATTGGCTTTTGGAAATTACAAATGCAGCAATTTCGAAATCGGATGAAAGGATTATCACTGGAAAAACACTTTTTGATAAAAAGTGCATTTTATATACATCTATATAGATCAGACCAAAATGATCGACAAATGAGGAGGAATGAGGGACATTGCTCCAAATCAGGGACAATCCCTCCAAATCAGGGACAGTTGGGAGGTATGTGAAAGACACAGAATAAAGTTTATTTTAACTTTATTGAAATGTCACAAAATGACAACTGTATTCACTGCAGCCCAATACAGCGTAGTGATTCGCAACACGCTGCGCTGTGTAAAACTACACACTCTCCTGTTTTACTTATTCCAACGCATAAATAATAGGAACATCATGAATGTTAAAAAACAGGACATAAGGCAAAATACCTTATGTAGGTGTTGGGTAACGCTGCACAATGCATATGGTGCAAGCAATGAGAATGTCTATCTAAAGGGAAGCTGTGGTTCTTTCTTTCTCACAGCACTGCTGTCCCTAGATAGGGAGTACACAGCAGGCAACATGAAAGCACATCTAAAGGCATGCAGGGCTGCATTATTTCCTGTAACAGCAGCCATAGCCCTGGGTCATGTGACCTGGTAATAGGCGTCACATGCTGTGTAAGGAAGAGGGGGATGTGATTGATTTGGATGGTCATGCAGTTTTCTGTTCTATTCAGTGTCTTCTACTTAGAATTTTCCTCTAGCATTGTGTCACTACATGCATTGAAGTCCTAGACTACAGCGTGGCGGGGGCTCCAGGACTGCAGTCATGGCGTGGAGGGTAAGAACGTCAGTGTAGCCTCTCATTTTCTTTAGAGACCATAATGGACAGAATTCTATCTACTATGCAATATATTTGTTTTATGTTTTATACTTTACAGATTACTTCTGGAAACCACATACTGTTGCAGGACAGATGTCCCACACCGGGACACTTAGGACAATACAGACTATGGTGTTCCCGGGACAGATGTCCCACACCGGGACACTTAGGGCAATACAGACTATGGTGTTCCAGGACAGATGTCCCACACCGGGACACTTAGGACAATACAGACTATGGTGTTCCGGGACAGATGTCCCACACCGGGACACTTAGGGCAATACAGACTATGGTGTTCCAGGACAGATGTCCCACACCGGGACACTTAGGACAATACAGACTATGGTGTTCCGGGACAGATGTCCCACACCGGGACACATAGGGCAATGCAGACTATGGTGTTCCAGGACAGATGTCCCACACCGGGACACATAGGGCAATACAGACTATGGTGTTCCAGGACAGATGTCCCACACCGGGACACTTAGGGCAATACAGACTATGGTGTTCCAGGACAGATGTCCCACACCGGGACACTTAGGACAATACAGACTATGGTGTTCCGGGACAGATGTCCCACACCGGGACACATAGGGCAATGCAGACTATGGTGTTCCAGGACAGATGTCCCACACCGGGACACATAGGGCAATACAGACTATGGTGTTCCAGGACAGATGTCCCACACCGGGACACTTAGGGCAATACAGACTATGGTGTTCCAGGACAGATGTCCCACACCGGGACACTTAGGGCAATACAGACTATGGTGTTCCAGGACAGATGTCCCACACCGGGACACATAGGGCAATACAGACTATGGTGTTTCAGGACAGATGTCCCACACCGGGACACTTAGGACAATACAGACTATGGTGTTCCGGGACAGATGTCCCACACCGGGACACATAGGGCAATACAGACTATGGTGTTCCAGGACAGATGTCCCACACCGGGACACTTAGGACAATACAGACTATGGTGTTCCAGGACAGATGTCCCACACCGGGACACATAGGGCAATACAGACTATGGTGTTTCGGGACAGATGTCCCACACCGGGACACTTAGGACAATACAGACTATGGTGTTCCAGGACAGATGTCCCACACCGGGACACATAGGACAATACAGACTATGGTGATCCAGCTGTTGGGGAACTACTGACCTCAGCATTCCTGCTTGGACTTGTAGTTCTACAACCGTGCTGGACATTGTTTCAGTCAGGCTGCACATCTGGCGGTGATTGTTTTGTTCCCTTCAGCTCCTCTAACCTTGCAGGGAATTAAAGCGGAACTAAAGGGTGCAAAACATATCTTTCTGGAGGGGCCGCTAGGTTTGGAGAGAGACTGTCCCTGCGACTCAGGAGGGGACGTGTTGTGTCAGTGAGGTCTCATCATCATCTGTGCTGCTGCACCCTGCTGTCAGTGTCACTGTGAGAGTCAATTTTATGTGTGTGTGTGCCGCCCATTCTAAGTTCTTGCCCTCCTGAGTTATGTCCCTGACCTACTTACTATATATAAAAAAAAGTGGAGGTTCACCCGGAAATGACAATTTTTACCCTTAGATTGATGCTCATTTTGTCTAGGGGAATCGGCTAGTTTTTTTAAAATCGAAGCAGTACTTACCGTTTTAGAGAGCGATCTTCTCCGCTGCTTCCGGGTATGGGCTGCGGGACTGGGCATTCCTATTTGATTGACAGGCTTCCGACAGTCGCATACATCGCGTCACGATTTTCCGAAAGTAGCCGAACGTCGGTGCACAGGCGCCGTATAGAGCCGCACCGACGTTCGGCTTCTTTCGGCTACTCGTGACGCGATGGATGCGACCGTCGGAAGACTGTCACTCAAGAAGGAACGCCCAGTCTCGAAGAGCATACTCGGAAGCGGCGGAGAAGATCGCTCTCTAAAACGGTAAGTACTGCTTCGATTTTGAAAAAAAATAGCCAATTCACCTAGACATAATGAGCATCGATCTAAGGTTAAACATTTTTTTTAGGGTGAACTCCCGCTTTAAATCATATTGCTAATTGCATATTGTATTCGTTTGTAGCCTAAATACTCTAATTTGCACTTAAAACTGTAATTTTGTAACTATTGGAAATGCCAGTAAAAACTTGGCTGTGTCAATAAATTTCAATCTGGTAGGTTGGCAACACTGGGTGGATGTGATATTGAGCAGTGCTTTTTTGCTTGGTTATACACGCCACTCTATACAGCAAGGGGCAGATGTGAGACGTGTATTTTATTGAGAAAACCATCCCCCAAAAAAGCACTGCTCAATATCACATCTGCCCCTTGCTGTATAGAGCGGTGTGTATAACCAAGCATCAAAGCACTGGTCAATATGACTTTAGTCTCCGCCCCTTTTTCGGCCCCTTGCTGCGCCTGCGCAGTCGAGGCAGGACCCTATCCAATAGGGGAACCAGCTTGACAAGACAGAACACCGGTGTTCTGCCGAGATGTGTCCCCCTAGCGGATAATGCCCGCCCTGGACTGTGCAGGCGCAGTGCTCTAGCTCCAAAAATTGCTGCACGCTCCCGATGCTCGCTCCACTCTGCAAGGGGGCGGGTGTATTACAATTATATTGTGTAAGCGGCTGATGCCACAAACTCCCCCATCAACAGTGCAAAATTCGCCCTTCTTTTCATACACCCGCCCCCGGTGGCGTGTGTATTACTATTATATCGTCTGCAAGGGGGGCGGGTGTATGAAAAGAAGGGCGAATTTTGCACTGTTGATGGGGGAGTTTGTGGCATCCACCCCTTACAGAGAATAATTGTAATACACCCCCCCCCTTGCAGAGTGGAGCGAGCATCGGGAGTGTGCGTCAACGTGTGGCACAATATTGTGCTCATTGCGCATGCGCCGTGTCCAGGCGATTCAGCTTCAGGAATTTTCGGAGGTCCGATGCGCCTGCGCTGGACAGAGCAGGAGGTTCGCTGCGCCTGTGCAGGACAGAGCGGGCAAAATCCGCCGGGGGACAATTCTCGGCAGGACACAGGGATTGGGCTTGGACTGTAAATTGCGCATGCACAGCTCAGTTTACATTCTGGAGAACACTGTGAGCAGGCAGGTAGATGTATTTTATTGCAGAAGAGACGTATGTCTCTTCTACACTAAAAAGCCTTCCTGCTCACAATGAGTGACAGCGGAACTTTTTAGTTCTGCTTTAATAAACAAGAATGTGCGGACGTGTGAAAGGTAGAGTATATGTGGGAACACGTAGGAGAGACTCTGGGTTATTTTGCTTCAAGTAAACTTCCAAGGGCTCGTTGCATGTACCACAGCTATTGCAACCCCTCTGAAAAGTGATCTTGTCTCCTCACTGATAGGCGGTAAGGAAACCAAATGTCGCCTCCTCACTGCTTGATTTAACCTGCCAAGCCGCAATTTTGCTTATTTGTGGGGCAGCCCCACAGATTTGCATGGTTTGCATTGGACGTTGGTAATGCCCACCAAATGTGACATGCTGATTAATTATTACTGCAGCCATGCAGCTGGCGGATGTGCCCATTGCCGAATGGCTGCATGCCTGTGTTCAAGAGGGTGGTTGAGAAAGGGGTAGTAAAATTGTGGCTCAACTGCCATGTGAAAAGACTTGTGGAGGTCCAGAGGGTCACATAAGTGGGTTTGGTTGGTATTAATGAGGTTATGAAGGTTATAGAGCAGCATGAGAGCTCTGGTTGGAGAATAATGTGTTTTCCCTATTCTTTTCTTTATGTACAGGATTGTAGAGGACTATACTTCCCGGCTCCGTTACCTGCTGTATCCAGAAAGATTCTGATTGGCTTCTAGGTCCTTTCCATGTTTCTCCGGCCACTGAAGCTCATCCAGCCAAAGGACAAAAATGCATAACTACAGAATCTGGTAACATTTGTACGGCTGCTGTGAATTCACTTGGAAATCCTCACAATGGTGCAGGTTTACAATTGCCACCCTTTTGGTTCCCAGAGGATTGTGCAAACCAAGCAAGCACCGGAGGTGTTTTGCTGTGGCCGGGATAGTGTGTTTGTGACCTGTGCTGGGGGATGTAAGGTGGAAGTGTTCACTGTCTGCCAGGAGCTGTGCCAACCTCTCTGCAGCTTTAACACACTTGGGAAAGTGCTTCAGATGCATTACAGTGAAGTAGGTAAGAAACCTCTGAAACCTGAAAAATCTTACAGGGGTTATGACCCACCCTTACTTAGTTCTGCTGTAAGGCCCCTTTCACATTGGGGTGGTGGGAGTGTCGGCGGTAAATCGCCGCTATTTTTAGCAGTGCTTTACCATCTTTTAACCCCCGCTAGCGGCCGAGAAAGGGTAAAAACCGCCCGCAAAGCGCCGCTGCCTATTGATTTCAATGGGTAGAAGCGGTGTATTCACCACTTCTACAGCGCCTCAAAGATGCTGCTAGCAGGACATTTTTTACTGTCCCGCCAGCACAAATCCTTCGGGCTTGCACACTGGAGTGAATGGAGCTGCTCTTTCAGGGCGCTATATTTAGCATTGTAGCGCCTGCAAAGTGCCTCAGTGTGAAAGGGGTCTAAGTGATTCCAAAGTCTAGTTTTTGTTTCCGTTAAAAATAACAAGCATGTTGTACTTGCCTGTTCTGTGCAGTGGTTTTGCACAGAGCAGCCCAGATCCTCCCCTTTTTGCTCCTGGCCCCTCCCTCCTGTTGAGTGCCCCCACAGCAATTAACTTACAATGGGGGTACCTGAGCCGCAGCTCCCTGTGTCCATTCAGGCACAGAGCTGTGGACTGGCCCCGCCCCCATTTTTCATTGGCTCTCTGACTTTAACAGCAGCTGGGGAGGGGGGCCAATGGCGCTACATTTCTGCATAAAACCTTCTGCCTTTACAACCACTTTAAGGAATAAAAAATAGAGCCAAAGCTCTTTTGGCCATACTTCTCTCCTGTGGGTCACTTATTTTTGCACTCCTGTGACCCAGATTTAGCCGACAACAGGCTATAGCCCACTATCGGCTGAAATCAAAGAGCCAGGCCAGGCTTTATTGTCGGGATCTGACCAGATGCATGTCCGTCAGCTTGCTCAGCCTCTCGGTAAACCACTGAGAGCCTGAGCTAGCCACTTGCATTCCCCTCCATAGTCGTGCCCCAGTTCTCTGTGCTTAGAATAGACCAGAGATCTAAGCGATCAGTGTATACACTTAAAGCGGAGGTTCACCCTAAAAAACATCTATGTACCATCCCATCAAGCATACTAGCATTGGCTACAGTATGCCTTTTTTTTTGCGCTGTATTTACCGTTTAATCCTTTAGTTTAGTTTCAGACTCCCGCGGGGAGTAGGCATTCCTATGAAGAGGGGAACATGATTGACGTCCGGCTATGGCACGTCACGCGTTCCAAAAATAGCCGGACTAGGTTTTGGCTCTTCACGGCGCTATACGGCGCCTGCGCATGGACTAGGAGCTGACTGCGCAGGCGCCGTATACAGCCGAGTCCTATTTCGGCTATTTTCGGAACGCGTGACGCGCCATAGCCGGACGTCAATCATAGCCGGTCCCCCTCTTCATAGGAACGCCTACTCCCCGTGGGAGTCTGAAAAGAAACTGCAGGATTAAATGGAAAATACTGCGCAAAAAAAGGCATACTGTAGCTGACGCTAGTATGCTGGACGGGATGGTATATAATTCTTTTAGGGTGAACCCCTGCTTTAAGTTGGGCCCTGTGATCAAGGCCTAAGGGTAATCCAGCAATCTTTTGTATGCTGTGTGCTTCAACACTTACTCTAGTGACAGTGTCACTGTTTTCAAATGCTGCAATTTTCATTTTTATGTCAAGTAGACAAGTTTTCTTCTGCAAGCCTCCTAGTGCCATGGAGTGCTCAAATAAATGTACTTATCACTGCCTTCTTTTGGGACTGGTGTGTCTATGTAAATCCATTATTCCTGTTCTTTATCCATAGAAATTAGAGCTGTACAATTAATCGTTAAAAAATCGTGATCTCGATTCTACCCCCCCCCCCCCCCACAAACACACACTGGCCCGGATTCAGGTAGAATTGCCCCTTATTTGCGGAGGCGCAGGGCAGCGTTTTTGCCCTGCACCCCCGCAAATTTACTGCGCTACCCGCGATTCACGGAGCTACTGTACAGTAGCTCCGTAAATTGCGTGTGCGCTGTGTAAACTTGCCCTGCGTAAGGGCGCCTAATGTAAATGATCCCGTAGGGGGTGGGAATCATTTAAATTAGGCGCGCTCCCGCGCCGAGCGTAGAGCACATGCTCTGTCTGGAAACTTTCCCGACGTGCATTGCGGCAAATGACGTCGCAAGGACGTCATTTGCTACAAAGTGAACGTGAATGGCGTCTAGCGCCATTCACGAATCACTTGCGCAAATTACGTAAAATTCAAACGTCGCGAAGCGGGAACGACGGGTATACTTTAGCATTGGCTGCCCCTGCTATTAGAAAGGGCAGCCTTACGCTAAACACGCCGTACGGAAACTACGTAAATTGCATACGCAGGGCTCGCGCAACATTGTGAATCGGTGTTAGTATGCAATTTGCATACTATACACTGAGCACAATGAGAGCGCCCCCTAGCGGTCATCGCTAGAATGCAGCCTAAGATATGCGTGGCATAAGAGCCTTATGTCACGCAGATTTTAGGCTGCAGTCGGCGTTACGATGTTCCTGAATCAGGAGCATTCGTAACGCCGGGGCAAGTAAGCAATTGCGCTGTGTAACCTATGGTTACACAGGCGCAATTGCTTCTTGAATCCGGGCCACTATCTCCAATATACAGAGTTTTCCAATTCTTTCATATAACAAGTGGAGAGACTTTATTTGTTCACTCAGCTGTCAAAAGAAAATATCTGGGCAGTCTGCCAAGTTCTTAACAGGAAACATTGTAACTAATGCTTCCTTCTTAGATCAAAGGGATAAGCTTCTTTGTGTAAAGAAAAAATCTGTTTGTAACAACATGAAATATTGTTACTAATGCTTCCTTCTTAGAGCAAACTTCTATGTGTAAATGCAGGAAGTTTAACCACCTAAAGTCCAAATCTTTTTATGACACTTGTTTCTCAAGTTAGAATCAATATTATTTTACTCGAAAATGACTTGGAACCCCCAAACATTATATATTTTAGCAGAGACTCTAGGGAATAAAATGGCAATTGCTGCAATATTTTATGTCATACTGTATTTTCCCAGCGGGCTTTCAAATGCAATTTTTTGGTTGAAAAAATACACTTCAACTAATTAAAAAAAAAAAAAAACGGTAAAGTTAGCCCATTTTTTTTGTTTTAATGTCAAAGATGATGTTACGCCACGAGAATCGTGAGAGAATAGTGATCTATCTTCTAAGCCAAAAAATTGTGATTCTCATTTTAGACCGAATCGTGAAGCTCTAATAGGAATGGCCTTAAATCAGTTTTGAAAAATGCCTGTTACTTTATACAAGTCAGTGCCACTTGCCAGACCTTTGTTCAAAAACCAATGGTCTGTGGAAATGTTTCATAATGGGGAAATTGCTCCTGCTTGTGCCACAATGGCAGTTTCCACAACTGTGTTTCCAAACACCCATTGTATTCATTATGTGGCTGTGGGTGTGTCCTCATGGATGGAGTTTGGGCAGTTCAACAAAGGCTCTCTTTGCTGCACAAACCCACTCTGATAGATCCTGGGCTCTCTACGGGGAATGCTCAACCCCTACAGCTGTCAATCAAACAATATGAACATGAATGAGCTGGGCAAACTATTTGGCTGTGCTGTATTGGCAGGTCCTCGATTCGGGATTTTTAAGTAGCGAAGTTTTGCGCCATTCCACAAGCGTGTGCAATTTTGAAGGGTGACATGTTGGGTATTTATTTACTCTGCGTAACTTTATTTTTCACATTATGCAATAACATTGGGCTAACTTTACTGGTTTTTTTTTTGTTTTTTTTTTGTTTTTTAAGCACAAAACTTTTTTTTTTTTCCAAAAAAACGCATTCGAAAAATCTGCTGCGCAAATACCGTTCGAGATAAAAAGTTGCAACGACCGCCATTGTATTCTCTAGGGTCTCTGCTAAAAAAAACACATATATAATGTTTGGGGGTTCTATGTATTTTTCTAACAAATAAATGATAATTTTTACATGTAGGAGAGAAATGTCAAAATTGGACTGGGTGCTCCAGAATGCCTGAAGGTGCTCCCTGCATGTTGGGCCTCTGTATGTGGCCACGCTGTGTAAAAGTCTCACATGTGGTATCTCCATACTCGGGAGGAATAGCAGAATGTGTTTTGGGGTGTAATTTGGGGTATGCATATGCTGTGTGTGAGAAATAACCTGCTAATTTGACATTTTTGTGAGGGAAATTTTTTATTTTTTTTTTTGCAAAGAATTGTGGGAAAAATGACAACTTCAAAAAACTCACCATGCCTATTTCTAAATACATTGGAATGTCTTCTTTCCAAAAAGAGGTCATTTGGGGGGTATTTATAGTTTTAGGGCTCTTTCACACGTCCGTTCAGTTTTTCAGATCAGTTTTTTTTTCATCAGTTGATCCGTTTTTCCATTAGTTTTTCATCAGTTTTTGCATCAGTTTTTGCATCAGTTTTTTCATCCGTTTTAAAGTGGAGGTTCCACCTATCTAACAACTTTAACCTTAAACACAAGGGCATAGTTAGCCTAAAAACCGTTCGCCAAACAAAAAATTTAAAACGTTTGTTTACCTTTCTTTATGGTCTGTGAAGCAGGCACTTCCTGGTCTGTCTGAGTGGGGCTGGGCGTGTCTATTTCTTTCCAGCATAGGGCTTCAGAATGCCAGGAGCTAAGATGGAAACGTCCATCGCTGTATTTTATAAAGTTTACTTTCTGATGAATTAAGAATGCTGGCGCCTAGGTTCCTGGGATGGGTGAGTACATTATTGTACATGTACTAAGCGGGAGAAAGGATTTAAAAAAAAAAAAAAAAAGAATTTCGGGGGAACCACCCCTTTAAGTGCCCAGTGGTCAAGTGGTTAACCTTTCGGTGACCACACCCTTTATATTACAATAATAACATTGGGGTTTTGTTTTTGTATGTTATTTTATTCACACAAATTGTTAATAAGGACAGATTGAAACAGGAAATAAAATTAATGCAGCCAACTCATTTAAGGACATACTATTTTGTTTTTCTGTTTTTTACGTACTTTAAGCAAAGGGTCAAGAATAAACTAAAAAATACAAAATGATCGATTTCTCACTACAGAAATGAAATTAATAACTAGGTAGAAGCATTCTAGTAGAAATTAAATTTTTGTATTTGTGTTTTTACACCCCCTCTAATGTTTTTGCCCCTCAGGAGATTACTTGGTAACTATCGAGGAGAAAAATAAAGTTTCCTCTCTGCGGACGTATGTGAACTGGAGATGCCAGTCTTTAGGGAGCTCCCGTGTCAGTGTGCGAATGGTGGGACTCCAGTTGGATACCCTGTCTCCTGCCTCATCAAAAGACCAAATGGAGATTATCGAGATGCCACTTTCTGAGGACCCTCTCCGTCTCTCTAGTTGTCCTGTGCGAGGAGATCTCCTGGTCGGGTGCAAGAACAAGCTATTGATATTTAGTATGAAGTACATCCCCGTTCATGGCACGCCAGTGTTAGATTTTGACAGGTCCTTGGTTTTACAAGTCTCTGGGATTGTGCCTGCTGAGGTGTATTTTTGTGCCAACCATGTCAGCATAATAAGCGATCTAGAAGTTCTAGTGTTCAGGCTGACACCTGAACAACAAGAGGTATTGCCAGATATATCCACTGCTATTCCGGATCTGGGAAAACTGCAAGAGAAAGGTGACATGCCATATGTTTTTTTCTTTTGTTCACACCACCTAATGTATTGCTGTTTATTATTTACCACTGTATGTGCCACTTGCAGACCAGTCGCAGTAAGCATTAGGGTTGATTTACTAAAACTAAAGAGTGCAAAATCTGGTACCGCTGCAAATGGTAGCCAATCAGCCTCTAAGGCCGGGTTCACACTGGTGCGACAAACGCTCCGACATTGGGAGCTCATGTCGCATGACGTGTGAAAATCAATGTTTTCCTTTGGGAGCCGTCTTAACTGGTCCGACACAAGTCGGCCCGACTTTGAAAATGCTCCCTGTACTACTTTGGTCCGACTTTGATCCTACTTCACTCCATTGAATATCACTGAAGTCTGATCAAAGTCGGATCGCCGTCTTGCATGATCCGACTTTGGCATGCGACTTGTGCTCTGATCTTGAGGGGGAACTCCACGCCAAAAAAATAAACGGCATGGGTTCCCCCCCTCCAAGAGCATACCAGACCGTTCGGTCTGGTATGGATTTTAAGGGAAACCCCCTACTCTGAAAAAAACGCATGGGGGGTTCCCCCCAAAATCCATACCAGACCCTTATCCTAGAACGCAGCCTGGCCCGTCAGGAAAGGGGGTGGGGACTACCCCCTCCTGAACCGTACCAGGCTGAATGCCCTAACATGGGGGGGGGTGCTCTGGGGCTCTGCGCCCCCATCCCAAAACACCACCTTATCCTCATGTTGATAAGGACAAGGGTCTCTTCCCGACAACCCTGGCCGTTGTCGGGGTCTGCGGGCAGGGGGCTTATCGGAATCTGGGCTAAGGGGGCCCCCAGATCCTGGCCCTCCACCCTATGTGAATTAGTATGGGGGTAAATTAGTCATTGCGCACTGCGCACACGGCATTACAGCGGGAGAGAGCGTTGTGTCAACAACATCGGAAGAAGAGGAAAGAAGACAACGGAGAAGACCGGGCAAGAGCTAGCAAAAGAGTAGGCAGAAGACGCCGGACAGCGGGATAAGAACCAGATAGCACGGAGAAGAGGCCGAAGAAGGCGGAAGAGACCCCCAGAGCTGCCTAATAAATTACCAGCCAGGCTGCTTGCTCGGATAAGGATCAGGTATGGATTTTGGGGGGACCCCCACACCGTTTTTTTTAGGCGTAGGGGGTTCCCCTTAAAATCCATACCAGACAGAAGGTCCTGGTATGCTCTTGGTGGGGGGGCCATGACGTTGTTTTTTTTTTTTGGCGTGGACTTCCCCCCTCAAGATTGTGCCTGGTATTGTCGGGGATCGAAGTCGAATCCCTGTTCATTGAAGTCGGTCGCATGTCAGACTACAAATTGCAGGGCAAAGTCTCATCCAAAGTAGTACGTCTGTCGTGTCGTACCAGTGTGAATCCAGCCTAACTTCAGCTTGTTCAATTAAGCTTTGACAAAAAACATGGAAGCTGATTGGTTTCTATGCAGAGCTGCACCAGATTTTGCACTCTCCAATTTTAGTAAATCCAACCACATTGTATTCCGCAATTTTGACACACTCTGGGAAGAATATTAAATACAATAACTAATATGCTGTTTGGTTGGGAAAGTATTTAAAGCGGTAGTAAACCGCAACAAAATCTTAAAAAAATGTCCCCTGCAAAATATTAGCATAATGTGCTAGTATGCATTGGAACAAACCCCTTCAGCGGTGCACTGTCATCGCTGATAGGGATGGATCTTCACCTGGTCTTCCGGGTTCGCGGGCTTTGGCAGTTTGACTGGCCGAGACGTGATGTCACTCGCGTGTAAGGCCACTTGCGCATTGGACACCTAAAAGCACCGTGTATTTATGCAGTCAGTTTTTCTTTTCTTTTTTTTACTGCGCTAAATGCAACACATTTGCTTTTATTATTAAATGCATGCAATTCCTCACATTTTTATACAGCCCATTTTTTGCTACCATCTCTGAAAGGCTTGTAAGTACTCACACAGTATTTTATTCTATAGGTAAGAAAGATGTACTACCCCTGAAATCATCTCATTCGTTGGAGTGTGAAGACTATGTTGTGTTTGACAGACCTGTGGAATTGATTGGTGAGGAATGTAAATCCTGCAGCATTGTGATCACCCCAGAATCCACTGGATTGTCCACAGATCCACTAACGACTTTCCATGTCAGCTATTTGCTTTACAGGTAGATGTAATATAGAGTTACTTTGTGGTGTATTTTATTTTTATTTTTTCTGCCACAGTTTACATGGGCAGTCCCAGTAGATAGGATAGCAATATACAATGCAATCTTTAGTGTCTCAGAATGTTTTACCCTATGTGGGTATTTTTTTCATGTGACAAAACCCTATTGTAAAACCGGCAGAAAAAGAGTTGCATGCTTAAAGGGTCACTAAAGGATTTTTTTTTTTTTTTTTTTTTTAGCTAAATAGCTTCCTTTACCTTACTGCAGTCCTGGTTTCATGTCCTCATTGTTCGTTTTTGCTCTGATGTTGCTGTAATTCTGCTCTGTTCTGGACACTTCCTGGTTGTCTGTTTCCTGATGACCACAGTACTGGGAGATTCTAGTTTCATTTTCCAAACCATCACTTCTCTATGGCTCTATACAGCACAGAGGCAGGATAACATGCAAAAACGAAACTAGAGGTACATTATATGATTGATTTTTATCTATTTTTTAATCCATTTTAAAAGGAATCAGTTAACTAATATGGGGTAGATTCACGTAGAATGGCGTACGTTTGTGCGGGCGTAACGTATCCTATTTATGTTACGCCTCCGCAACTTTTACAGGCAAGTGCCGTATTCTTAAAAGAAAGTTGCGGCGGCGTAGCGTAAATAGGCCGGCGTAAGCCCGCCTAATTCAAATTGTGAAGAGGTGGGCGTGTGTTATGTAAATTAACCCTGACCCGACGTGATTGACGTTTTACACGAACGACGCATGTGCCGTCCGTGGAATTTCCCAGTATGCATTGCTCCAAAGTACGCCGCAAGGACGTCATTGGTTTCGACGTGAACGTAAATGACGTCCAGCCCCATTCACGGACGACTTACGCAAACGACGTAAATTTTTCAAATTTCGTCACGGGAACGACGGCCATACTTAACATTGGTGCGCCGCATATACGCCTCATATATCAGGGGTAACTTTACGCCGGGAAAAGCCTAACGTAAACGGCGTAAATGTACTGCGTCAGCCGGGCGTACGTTCGTGAATTCGCGTATCTAGCTGATTTACATATTCTAGGCGTAAATCAGCGTACACGCCTCTAGCGGCCAGCGTAAATATGCAGTTAAGATCCGACGGCGTAAGAGACTTACGCCGGTCGGATCTAATAGAAATCTATGCGTAACTGATTCTAAGAATCAGGCGCATAGATACGACCTCTCAGACTCAGAGATACGACGGCGTATCTGGCGATACGCCGTCGTATCTCCTCTGTGAATCTACCCTATGTATCTCTACCCTGTAAACAGTCATTTCAGCAAAACTTTTTTTTTTCCTTAACTCCTTTAAGGCTGTTTTATTAAAGGAAACACAATTCTGTGTATCTTCCCCCCTTATAGTCAACAGTGACTGACTGATCCATCAGGATATGTGATTTTTCACACGTCTGCGCTGTCAGTGGTACAGTAATTCTCCAGAATAATACATATAAACCTGTATGGGACCCTACGATACCTGAAATGTCACATTTCCTACACTGTGTCAATGCCGGCAGCATATCCAAGTCAAGAGTCTGGAGAGATGTTTTGCATTTTTTTTATGTGTCCCTATGGAAGGAGCATTGTAATGGAACCCACCCCAAAAATGCAGCAAGCATGCAACAAACCTAGACACGCAGCTGTAAATGCATCTTAAAGGGTTTATAAATTGAGACTAAACCCTCCTATAGTTTACAGCCAAAAAGGCTGCCATTGTAGCCTCTGTTTGATCTGCGGTTTCCAAGTTGCTGCACATGTGATCGATTATGATATCAGCCATTTTTTGGCTTGACCGTTTGGTAGAGAGCACAAGCAACTGTGACGGTTATCATTCATGGCATGCCTTGAATGTAACTGTTTTGGCGAGCTTCATTCTGCTTTAAAATAACTGCCTGTGCAGAGAACCCTGTGTCTGCAGATGACTAATTCAGAAAACTGA
Organism: Rana temporaria; assembly: GCF_905171775.1. NCBI lineage: Eukaryota > Metazoa > Chordata > Amphibia > Anura > Ranidae > Rana > Rana temporaria. Next base: position 134,382,342 of record NC_053492.1, on the reverse strand, counting down.
ATAAAATCTGAACTGGCAGGACCGTTGGAGGAAAATACTCTCAAAGGAAAACAAGAAAAATGGTGAGAGGTAATAATCGCAAACTTATTGACTTCTATTTTTTTTTTTTTATAGATATTTTTGAAAGCTAGGGTGTGTTTAAAAAAAAAAAAAAAAAAAGTTTTTTTAAAGTATCGCAAATGGACAATTCCCAGACTGCAACAATATATATAATTTTCTTTTATACATAAAGTGCTGCGCCAATAGAATAAAATAATGTCCTTTTAAGCGGTAGTAAACTCTGTAAGAAAAAAAATTATATTTCCACCTGCAAGGCAATCTCATCATATGCGGGTATGCAGTTCTTTCAGAGCGCATGCACCAGTGACGTCGCCGGCTGCTGCTCGCAAGAATATCTCCTAAACGGTGGATGTTTTAGGAGATATTCTACTTACAGTTAAGCTTTTATTATAAGGGCACCTGTAGGTAAAAATAAAATTTCATTTTCTTTTTTAATTTTTTTTTTTTACCACTTTAAAGTGGAAGTTAAAAGGGTTGTAAAGGTACAATTTTTTTTTTTTTTTTTCTAAATAGCTTCCTTTACCTTAGTGCAATCCTCCTTCACTTACCTCATCCTTTGATTTTGCTTTTAAATGTCCTTATTTCTTCTGAGAAATCCTCACTTCCGGTTCTTCTGTCTGTAACTCCACACAGTAATGCAAGGCTTTCTCCCTGGTGTGGAGAAAGCCTCTTGAGGGGGGGAGGGGGTGAACAGGAGTGTCAGGACGACCACTAACACACAGCTCCTTTCTCTATCTGCAAAGTAGAGAGCGTCCTGACTCTCCTGTATTCCAAGGGAGGGGGCAAGCACGACACTCCACACCAGGGAGAAAACCTTGCATTACCTTGTGGAGTTACAGACAGAAGAACAGGAAGTGAGGATTTCTCAGAAGAAATAAGGACATTTAAAAGCAAAATGGAAGGATGAGGTAAGTGAAGGAGGACTGCACTAAGGTAAAGGAAGCCATTTAGGGTAAAGAAAATTGTACCTTTTACAACCCCTTTAAAGTTGTTGTAAGGGTAGAAGGTTTTTTAATTTAATGCATTCTATGCATTAGGATACAAAGCCTTCTGTGTGCAGCAGCACTCCTAAACACTTAACTGAGGTTCCTCTAGCTCCAATGATGTTGCAGGAATGTCTCGGCCATCCCAGACTCCCCTCCTCATTGGCTGAGACAGCAGCATGGCACCATTTGACTCCTGCTGCTGTCATACAATTAGAATAGAAAGGGGGCGGGCCAGTCCGCAGCTCTGTGTCTGAATGGACACAGAGCTGTGACTCAGCTTGGGTGACCCCATAGCAAGTTGCTTGCTGTGGGGGCACTCGACAGGAGGGAGGGGCCAGGAGCACAGAAGAGGAGGATCCAAGCTGCTCTGTGCAAATCCACTGCACATAGGAGGTAAATATAACATGTATGTTTTTGTATTTTTTTTTATTTTTATTAAAAATAAGACTTTACAATCATTTTAACTTCCATCACTGACCTTTACCTATAGGTAAGCCTATAATAAGGCTTACCTATAGGTATTGTAAATATCTCCTAATTGGGCACCGTTTGGAAGATATTTACTGTACATGCAGCCAGTGACATCATTGGCACATGCACTCTAAAAGAACGGCCACCCATGCCATTCCTTCAGAGCCCTGTGCCGTAAACAGTGGCTCCCACACGCATGCGTGGAAGTGACGTCTTTGTGGCTTTGGCCATTTACAGAGCCAGAGTCCGCAAACCCGTAAGCAAGACGGGTGAAGGTGGAAGCAGCGTTCAGCTCTGACACGTCGGCGCGGGAGGGCTTAGTTTTTAAGGCTGGATTCACACTAGTGCGATTGGATGTGGATTTTCCTTCATCCAATTGGCATGACAGAGTGTACCCAGCTCTCAATGGAGCTGGTTCACACATTTCCATGGCAGCCGCAGAGCACATTGCACAGGAGTCCTGTGCCTTTTTGAGTTTTTAGTTTTAGTTCTGAATTCAGGCAAAAATTTGGGCCGGAAACAGGGGCGCACCGGACCCCTGCTTTGAGCAGGGTCCACAGTGTGAACCCAGCCTAAGGTAAGTTTTTAACATAATGTGCTAGTATGTGATGCCTACTAGCACATTATGGCTTTTCCTTGCAGGGTAAAGGGGGGGGGGGGGGGGGTGGAAAGCTTTAAGCTCAAACACAAAACTAGTTCTTGAGTGAAAGACTTAAGACTGTAAAAGCACATCTTCCAAAGTGAAAACAGAGCCCCACTCCTTGTTTGGAACCAATGACTATGTGGTAGATCAAACTGTCTCCTTCTGAAAAAAAGCCACCACCAAGGGGAATCGGGTGTACTCTTACCAAAAAACGGGGACCTTCTAATGAAGTAAAGGTCAAACAAGCTGTTTAACATGTAGTCCTCTACAAGCGTAGGCGGTACTCTAGGAACTCCGGGCCATCCTTTTACATATTGTACATTCCCATCAGTCTGTCCTTGGGGAGCTTTTCAGTCTTGGGTCCTTATGTCACATACATACATGCCATACATACATACACTAGGCTCAATTGAGACAGAAGCCAGTTAGACCAGTGTTTCTCAATTCCAGCTCTCAAGGCGCCCCAACAGGTCATGTTTTCAGGATTTCCCTCAGATGAAATAGCTGTGGTAATTACTAAAGCAGTGAAACTGATCAAATCACAATGGAAAGCCTGAAAACATGACCTGTTGGGGCGCCTTGAGGACTGGAGTTGGGAAACATTGGCCCAGATTCTCAACCGAGATACGACGGCGTATCTCCAGATACGCCGTCGTATCTATGCGACTGATTCTTAGAATCAGTCACGCATAGATATCCATTAGATCCGACAGGCGGAAGTCTCTTACGCCGTCGGATCTTAAGTGCATTTTTTTTTTGGCCCGCTAGGTGGCGCTTCCGTCGAAATCCGCGTTGAGCATGCAAATTAGCTAGATACGCGAATTCCCGAAAGTACGCGCGGCCGACGCAGTAAAGTTACGACGTTTAAGTTAGGCTTTTCCCGGCGTAAAGTTGCCCCTGGGTCTATGAGGCGCAGCCAATGTTAAGTATGGCCTTCGTTCCCGCGTCGAAATTTGAGAAAGGTTACGTCGTTTGCGTAAGTCGTCCGTGAATGGGGATGGACGTCATTTACGTTCACGTCGAAACCAATGACGTACTTGCGACGTCATTTGGAGCAATGCACACTGGGATAATTTACGGACGGCGCATGCGCAGTTCGTTCGGCGCGGGGACGCGCTTCATTTAAATGATACACGCCCCCTACCCGCCGAATTTGAATTCCGCCGGGTGATTTACGCTACGCCGCCGCAACTTACGGAGCAAGTGCTTTGAGAATACAGCACTTGCCCGTGTAAGTTGCGGAGGCATAACGTAAATGAGATAAGTTACGCCCGCACAATTTTGCGCCGATCTACGTGAATCTGGGCCATTGAGTTAGACTACCAGCATGTTTTTGGCATGTGGGAGGAAGCTGGAGTAACTGGACAAAAGCACAAGGAAAGCGTGCCGATGCCATGCTGATCATATACTGACCAGGATGGTGATTATAGATATCGTGAGCATTTTTTGAACAGTTTGGTGCAGCAAAGATTTTCTACCTTGGGTGTGGAATGCTGATGTGTGCAGTGTTTTTCACAACTGTAGGAAGAAGTAACACATAGTAAATATACTGTACATTTTATAACCAAAACCCTGCAGAGATTTTCAAAACATTTTTTTTTCTGCATTTTATTAGATGCCATAGGTGTTTTATTAGATGGAAATTCAAAAAAAGTAGACAATATTTAAAAAATATTAACGTTTTATATTTTACATAGGAGGTTTACACCAGATTTTACAGATGGCTTCAGTGTTGAATATACAAGATTGCACTCCTTACAGCTTATGCCTATGTACAAAACAGGTAAATTATATTATGTATTAATTATGTTAATTGGGTTTTCATACAAATTGTTGATCAGTTAAATCTACAGTTTTAATCCGATTTGATCCGGTGTCCTTTATTTTCTTTGCCGTCCTCTTCTGTTTCACCCGATGTAGCAGCTTGCTGTGTACTCTGATCGGTGTGTTAGAAGATTCCTCAGTAGACTGCTATGAGGAGAACTCATATTTGACACGGAGCAGATGTAGAGATAAGATGGATATATGTGTAAAATCACCTTGTGCTAATGTTTTTATTACACCTTTTACGTATAAAGTGTAATTCTACATGTACTATTTCTAGCTTTACGGTGGTTTCACTTCTACTCTTCCTTCTCACATAGCAAATCTGAGTTACCGTATTTTTCGCCGTATAAGACGCTCCGTAATATAAGACGCACCCAATTTTAAAGGAGGGAAATCTAGAAAAAAAAGATTCTGAACCAAATACTGTAGTAAAATATTTGCCCCCCACTCGTCATCACCATCACACCACCCCCACATTAGTAATAGCCAGTAACATTGTCCCCACATTAGTAATAGCCAGTAACATTGTCCCCACATTGGTAATACCCAGTAACATTGTCCCCACATTAGTAATACCCAGTAACATTGCCCCCACATAGTAATAGCCAGTAACAGTGCCCCCACATAATAATAGCCAGTAACAGTGCCCCCACATAATAATAGCCAGTAACATTGCCCCCACATAATAGCCAGTAACATTGCCCCCACATAATAGCCAGTAACATTGCCCCCACATAATAGCCAGTAACATTGCCCCCACATAGTAGCCAGTAACATTGCCCCCACATAGTAGCCAGTAACATTGCCCCCACATAATAGCCAGTAACATTGCCCCTACATAATAGCCAGTAACATTGCCCCTACATAATAGCCAGTAACATTGCCCCCACATAATAGCCAGTAACATTGCCCCCACATAATAGCCAGTAACATTGCCCCCACATAGTAGCCAGTAACATTGCCCCCACATAGTAGCCAGTAACATTGCCCCCACATAGTAGCCAGTAACATTGCCCCCACATAGTAGCCAGTAACATTGCCCCTACATAATAGCCAGTAACAATGCCCCTACATAATAGCCAGTAACATTGCCCCCACATAATAGCCAGTAACATTGCCCCCACATAATAGCCAGTAACATTGCCCCCACATAGTAGCCAGTAACATTGCCCCCACATAGTAGCCAGTAACATTGCCCCCACATAGTAGCCAGTAACATTGCCCCCACATAGTAGCCAGTAACATTGCCCCCACATAGTAGCCAGTAACATTGCCCCCACATAGTAGCCAGTAACATTGCCCCCACATAATAGCCAGTAACATTGCCCCCAACTCACTGTTGCAGATCGCTCTGGTAGGAATAGAAGATCCCACGCGAACCCTCTGCTCAGCGCACACTGCCGCCGGGTGTACCAAGATGGCCGACCGCTCCGGAGCTAGGCCAAAGCCGTGGCCTTTCCTAAGACCGCGACGGCAGTGCGCTCCGCGGATTGGATCGGTCGGATTGGTGAGTCAAAAAAAAGGTATATTTCTTCGTATAAGACGCACCAACTTTTCCCCTCTAGCTTTGGGGAAGAAAAAGTGCGTCTTATAAGGTGAAAAATACGGCAATCAACTCAATAAAAATATATATCCCTCAGAAAACAGGCTTTCTTTAAAGTGGTTCTAAAGGCTCAAGGTTTTTTGCCTTAATGCATTTGGCAAGGGGATTTGCCAGGTTCGCCGGCGAGGGACCTAAAAAGAGGAGGATCGGGGCTACTCTGTGCAAAACCATTGCACAGAGCATGTAAGTATGAAATGTTTATTTAATTTTTGTAATTATTTTCTTTAGAATCACTTTAAGGACCGGCTCAGCAGCTGCTGCCACAACCGAGATATTCATCTTTAACGTGGTCCTGTAAACGATAACGGTGGTCTCCGCGGCGGATTCGCCGCAAGATCGCCGTTATCGGAGGCAGGAGAGGCCGCCGCTCTCCCGCACCCTTCTGCCGCTTACCGGAGCCGCCGGCAGCGACAATCGGGTCCTTCTCGCTGCTTGGCTGGGATACGAATGAGGGCAAGATGGCCGCCACCCGTCTCCATAGCAAAGCAGGGCGGAAGCAATGTCAAAACGTTTTTATTATTATTATTATTATTATTATTATTATTGCATTTTAGTCTAAATATGAGATCTGAGGTCTTTTTGAACCCAGATCTCATATTTAAGAGGACCTGTCATGCTTTTTTCTATTACAAGGGATGTTTACATTCCTTGTAATAGGAATAAAAGTGACCCATTTATTTTATTTTTTAAAAAACAGTGTAAAAATTAATAAAATCAATTAAAATAAATAAGAAAACAAACCTTTTTTTTTTTTAAAGCGCGCAGAAGCGAACGCATATGTGAGTAGCGCCCGCATATTAAACCGGTGTTCAAACCGCACAAGTGAGGTATCACCGCAATTGTTAGAGCGAGAGCAATAATTCTAGACCTCCTCTGTAACTCAAAACATGCAACCTATAGAATTTTTTTAAACGTCGCCTATGGAGATTTTTAAGGGTAAAAGTTTGACACCATTCCACGAGCGGGCGCAATTTTAAAGCGTGACATATTGGGTATCATTTTACTCCACGTAACATTATTTTTCACAATATAAAAAAAAATGGGCTAACTTTACTGTTGTCTTATTTTTTTAATAAAAATTTTTTTTTTTTTTTTCCCCAAAAAGTGCGCTTGTAAGACCGCTGCGCAAATACGGTGTGACATAAAGTATTGCAGTGACCGCCATTTTATTCTCTAAGGTGTTACAAAAAATATATATATAATGTTTTGGGGTTCTAAGTAATTTTCTAGCAATAAAAACCTGTTTTAAACTTGTAAACACAGAGTCTGAAAAACAGGCAAGGTCCTTAAAGTGGAGCTCCACCCTACTTTCAAAATGTTTAAAACTGAGGTTTTTATCTGTAAAATCTAAACAGTACCTTTTGTTTAATGAGGCTTCCGGTCTGCACAACTGCGGGTATTCTTCGGGTATTGTCACTTCCTGTACCACGCAGTGTGCTCTGGGATGAGGATGTGTATACATCACAACGGGGCGGTAACTTTAAATTGCGACGCCTACCGTTGTGATGGCAACACAAGCTGACGCCGCTGCTCCCGTTTGCGAGTGCGCTTGCGCGGGATCGAGCGGTGGATGCTGGGACATCAGCATCACCGCAACAAGGAAGTGTCTGCTTGTGGGCTTCTAATGCCGACAGTTAAAATGGCAACGAGCGCAATATAAATGTAAATAGCAGACAGAATGACAGAGGAGCGGACGTTGGACACCAAATACGTGAGTTTATTTAAGCTATGTTATTAACTATTAAACTACCCCAAAAAAAAAAAAACGTATTTGCATGGGAGTCCTGCTTTTAGTGGTTAAGGCCCCTTTCACACAGTCGGGCCGTTCAGGTTCGCCTGTCGGTTTTTTCGGCGGACCTGAACGGCCGCTCCATTCGTCTCTATGGAGCGTCGGATGCCAGTGGTGACATGTCCACTGACATCTGACCCGCTAAAATCGGACGGATGACGATACGTCGCCATCTGTCCATATCGGATCGGGTGAGATCTGATGAAAACGGACATGCTGTCCGATCTCTCCATAGGAGAAGGTGGCACTGGACAAGCCCCTTCACGCTCAGTGAGCAGAGAGGGACCTGTCATCCGCCGGCTCAGCAGAGAGATCTCCCGCTGAGCTGGCCGACCGATGCAAGCGGATCCGCCCCCAGGTGGAAGGGTCCTAAGGCTCCTGCTACACTACTTTACTACAGACAGACTAAACATCCAGAGTAGGTGTACACCATCGACAAGATTGTAATTATATAGTTGGCATCATAAAGTAGAGCATCATACGTATATTGTTATACTGCAGCTCCCCAAAATCACTGCCAGGGTTTCATGAAAACGGAAACATCTGCTTGTGGGTAGAGTAGGCACATCTGTCTCCCATTCACCTTGATCAAGGCTGTGCTCGGTGTCGGGGAGCCCAAGTATCAGGCTTGAATATTGTCATGTGCGGAAGTTTTAAAAAGTTTGTATGTGAATTTACAGTGCAGGTATCCTATGGCAATTTTTTTTGTTTTATATGGCCATAAAGCAGGTTTATTTTAATGGTTAAAACTGTTTTGGTGATACTTATGGTTAGGGTCACAGATGTACATTCACTTGTTCTCCTGCAGACAGATAAGCTGACTGATCAGCAGTCAGCAGATTGCTCAGTTCTCAATCAATCTTGGTGCTGATGGCGAGGGACAGCGCTGCTACAGCATCCAGGTGAGTATGTACATTAGTTCTTTATGTAGCCCGTATTTGTCTTTAAAACAGAGCTCCGGGCTCCTTCAGAAAAAAATGGAGTCAGCAGCTATAAATACTGTAGCTGCTGACTTTTAATATTGGGACACTTGCCTGTCCACGAATCCAGCGCTGTCTTCAACTAAGCTGATTTTTCATTCGGTTCTTGGGTGTTGCCGCCACCATCTTGGGTAAGGGAAACCGACAATAAATCCTTGCGGCTTCACAGCCCGTTCCCGACTGGCATGCGCAAAGCACGCCTCGCTTTGCGAATAGGTGGAGCACCACTATAAGTATAGATGCAGTGTAAAAAGTACACACTATAGAGGGATATTCTTTGTTCATATTTCATGTCTGAGATTTACAACCACTTTGATGCAGAAAATGCATTAAGGTGGTTGTAATGAGTGAATGTTTTTGGCATTGTATGCATGAAGGTAGAAAACCTTCAGTGTGCAGCTCCCCCCCCCCCCCCCCCCCCCCAACAAAAAAAATCCCAATTAAGCAGAGGCTCTCCAGGGTCTCTCTCCTCATTGGCTGAGACACAGCATCGGGAGCAATTGGCTATCACAGCCAGTGAGGGGGGGACTGAGCCACACCCATAGACATACAGAGGCAGCTCAAGAGCGAGCACACATACGTGATCCCAGAGCACTTGGTAAGGGGGAGAGGCCAGAAGCACCATCTGGTAACCTTAGAAGAGGATAATCGGGGCTGCCCCGTGCAAAACCATTGCATAGAGCAGGTAAGTATAACGTGTTTATTTTAAGGAAAACATTGAACCACCATCCTAGGTTTACACTATAGCAATGTGAGAACCAGCGCAATTCAGGTGTTGCTTCTCACGTCACTGGATATATATATAATATATATAGTAATTGGTGTACTTACAAAGGTTATCAAATATAATGTACAACCGTCTAGAAGCTTCAGGGGGGCCATCTCTGAAAGATATGGGCTACAAGAACAGTTTTTGCTTTCATGTTTGCATTTGTAACGCCCTCGGAGATTAAACATTGGCCCTTATTTATTGGTAATCTTTTATACTTGATTGATTTTCTGTATTGGTGCAAAAAAAGGAACAACCGCTAAAATATTTTTTTGTGTTTTGAAACAGGAAGTCATGTTATCGCAGATGCAATCAGCACAAAAAAAGACCTGCTAAGCCTATTTTGTTTCTTCTCCATGCCCCATGCTGGCTACTTGTACAGTTTATTGAACAATATACAGCTGATCTCTGTTTATCAGTACCCAGAGAGGTCCCAGCAGGCTGTCCTCACTCCTCAATTACTGCACGTCATCACAAGGTATTCTACTGTACTGTTCTGCATGTAGTAGAATGAATCTAGATTTATTCTATCTATTTATTTATTTATTTATTTATTTTTCGTTTGTATTTGTTTGGAGACTGGGATGTCACATAACAATTTGTTATGCTGCTACATCACTGCTCTGGCTAATTCATTTGTGTGTGTCTGTCTATTTCAGAACATCAAAGAAGCAAACTGAGGCTCTGAAAATGTCAAAACAAGCATAAAATGTTATGTACAGTATACACTTTATTTATATATCAGATTAAAAAATGATTGAATAGATATTTAAAAAGAATATGGCTTATGTGTACCGTATTTGCCGGCGTATAAGACGACTGGGCGTATAAGACGACCCCCTAATTTTCCAACCAAAATGTTGGTTTTGGGATATACTCGCCGTATAAGACTACAACCTTCCTCCTAGTCATGCCTCGCCTCACGATGCCACCATTACATGCCAGACTGTGCCCCATTACATGCCAGACTGTGCCCCATTACATGCCAGACTCACTGAGCAGACCTGGGGGGTTTTCTGCCCTTGGAAATCAGTTATTCCACTGTTCAGTAAAGTATATCTAAAGGCCTTACCTTATCCTAAGACATGCAGAATCCTGGCCGTACGTTTTTTCAAAAGCCGCGCCTCCTACGTCTTCTGTTCCGTGATAGGCGGAACACGCAGCTTCCCTGGAGGCACTGTGTTCAGTGTTCGCCTATCACGAAGGCCCTCTCGTCCGAGGACGAGATGGCCTCCGTGATAGGTGGACACTAAACGCAGGACGAGAGGGCCTCCGTGATAGGCAGACACTAAACACAGTGCCTCCTGGGAAGCTGAGTGTTCCGCCTATCACAGGACAGAAGACGTAGGAGGCGCGGCTTTTAAAAAAAAGGTACGGCCGTGATTCTGCATGTCTTAGGATAAGGTAAGGTTAGGTTACCGGCGTATAAGACGACCCCCGACTTTTAAGAAGATTTTAAGGGGTTAGAAAGTCGTCTTATACGCCGGAAAATACGGTATATCTCTATCTCATAATTTTTTAATCTGATATGTAATACAATTTATACTTTTTACCTCATGTTTTTTGGAGTTTATTTTGTCTGACCTGTCTATAGTCTCTTCTCTGTTGGAAGGTATTCTTTGATGCTCCTGAAGCAAAATATTCATATTTTTGTAGCACTCACCCCTGAAAGGCCCTGCTGATTTTGTGGCAGGTTCCTTTCCCACTAGTGCAGCTGCAGCCAGACACATAGCAATGTTTACTCTTCTGACTCAAGAAACTGTCTAGGGGTTGCTTTCTTAACATTTATTGCTGAACAAACTTGGATAGGGCACAGGGAGCTGTGAGATACTCCAGAGTACTAAACAGTAATAGGAGGACAGTCTTCACTCTGTAGCTACATCTTAGATCAGTGCCTTCAACAATAGCTCCGGGAATGGACAGTACTGCCACACCATAAGCAATGTTCCAGGCCAGGCAAGCCTTAGCATTAGTGCACCAGTGGTTAACAGCAGGAACGGTCATCCAGATCCTGCTCTTTGGTCTATACTCATAGGTCCTTGGTACTTGGATGCCTCTCTCCAGTGTCATGCAGACATTTCCTTAGTGGACGCTCCAGATCCTAAGTGAAATCCCCTTGGTTTAGCTTTAGAGGTTCTTGGCAAGTAGGCCCAGCTTTTGCATAGCTAGGACCTCAATGAGCTAAAGTAATTTTCAGCTGGGCTGCCTGGGAGAGCGGCAGCCCTCCATACTAAGAACTTCTCCTCCAGGACAAGAATCCCCACTGCTCCAGCCCTAGACTATTTTTGTGCTGTGTATCCGCCCACTGGGCGCGCCTCCCCAGGGATTGGCTGAGACCCCATAAATATTCTGACTACTTATTTGACCTGCTCCACTCCTATGTTCTGGAATCTTCCTGGAAAGCAGGGAGAAGCCGTCAAGCCTGGAGCCTGTTGGTCCACAATCTGTTCAAAGCAATCAACAACTTCACTGATTACAGAGGAGCCCAAAAAGAACTTTAATTTAAAGAGTGCTACATCTTTAAGACACCTGATGCAGATTTGTAATACATAGCACATATAATTTGCACCATTCTGCCTTTGTACAGGAATAATTTGCAGTGTTTCACTGTAAGATGCAGTGCAGTAACAGTTCGGGAGGAAGATCCTTATATTGACACGACTATGAAGGTATGTAACTTGTGGTTAGCTCTATCATGCTTCGTACCATGGTAGTTTACCTGCTCTGTGGGATGTAGATGTTACCAGCAAACAGTGGCAGCCTGTTCATTAGGGGTGCTGCCCCTTAATCCATGCGCCCAACCCCTAATCTACATGCAGTTTTTTTTTTAAGCACGATTTAGAGCCTGAGCCTTTAATTGGCTTAAAAAAAGGTGGGCTTGGGGCACAGAGCACTGTGCCCTGAGCCCACCCAGTTGTGTGACAATAGCAAATTAATATTTGTTTGCCGCCTCCCTAGCTCCCCAATTCTTTGATGTAAAGGGTGCATTTCTTTTTGTTTCCCTTATTTTCACCTGGTAATCCGGCCAGTAAATCTGTTGTTCAAAAGAAAAAGATCTCTTGCAGATGTAACAGTTAGATGTATGAGCCAAACCAATTAGCCCTGACAGGGGTGCTTACAATGATCAGCTTTTATTTATTTATGTAAAACTTTTATCGCAACAGATGGGGGGGGTGGAAGGTTGCTGTAACTGCTTATAAAGTGTCAGATGAAATTCAGCTTCAGTTTATTAGTGTATCTAATACTGGTTCATCTTTGTCCTCCCCATGAATTGGCAATGCTGCTGTCCAAAAATGCCCATGTGCCCCTTCATTCAAAGTAGAGCCACTGTAATGCAGGATGTGTATTCCTGGCCAGATCACCAGATATAAACTGAGGGGAAAAATAGAAAACTAATACAGCCACCACATCTAAGGATACACAAGCTGCAATAAATTCCATTTTTGATTTTAGGTTTAATGCCACTTTAAAGTGGAGGAATAGGCTAGTTCACACCACAAAAACTTCCTCTAGATCCATTTCAGATGCGTTTTGGCATGTGTATTTTTGATGCGTTTCGGGATGGGTTCCAGATGCTGTTTTTTTTTTTTTTTTTCACAGTACTGGGGTCCGGTGTGTTTTTGATGTGTGTAGTTGTGTTATGGTGCATTCATGCTGCCTTTTACCACATTCAAGTTCAGTTCTATGCAGTAAAAATGCAGCATATTTTTTCCTAGAATTGGAGCGCACTGGAACGGCAAGCACTGGTGTGAACTAAGGATGAGCTCCAGCATTTTCTCATAGTACACGTGCAGAGTCCGCCAGGAAGTCAGGGAGACATTGTCCCGATGCTCGACTGCAGACATCGGGAAATGTCTCCCTGGCTGTGATTAGTGCAACGACGTGCAGACTTCCTGGCGGACTCTGCACGTGTACTATGCGAACACGCTTCAGCTCATCTTTAGTGTGAACTATGCCATTGAAAAACATGTAACCTACTTTCTATGTGTTGCAGAAAAAAAGCACTGGAATGCATATGGTGTGAACTAGCCCTAACTCTAGCTATTCTTAACCACTTGGGATCCGCCTGCCGTCAATTGACGGCTACAGCGCGGATCCCAAAAGCCAACAGGACGTCAATTGACGTCCGCCCCTTTGGGCGGTCCCCGCGCGCGCTCCAGAGCGCGCAGCGGGGAAAATCTGTGTTGGCCGTGTCCCTTGGACACAGCCAATTACAGATCGCCGCGAACGGCCAATCAGAGTGGCCGTTTGCGATCTGTGCGGCCAATGAGAGATGATCTCATATGTAAACATATGAGATCATCTCTCATTGTCGTTTTACACAGAGACAGCGGTGCTGTCTCTGGAGGGGAGACCGATCTGTGTCTCTTGTACATAGAGACACAGATCAGTCACCCCCCCCTCCACCTACAGTTAGAACACTATACAGGGAACATATTTAACCCCTTCCTCACCCCCTAGTGTTAACCCCTTCAATGCCAGTCACATTTATACTGTAATTAGTGCATATTTATAGCAATGATCGCAGTATAAATGTGAATGGCGCCAAAAATGTGTCCGATGTGTCCGCCATAACGTCGCAGTCCCAATAAAAATCGCAGATCGCCGCTATTTCTAGTAAAAAAAGAAAATAATAATAATTCTGTCCCCTATTTTGTAAGCGCTATAACTTTTGCGCAAACCAGTCGCTTATTGCGATTTTTTTTTTACCAAAAATATGTAGAAGAATACGTATCGGCCTAAACTGAGAAAAAAAATATGTTTTTTTTTTTTTTTAAATTGGGATATTTATTATAGCAACAAGTAAAAAATATTGTATTTTTTTCAAAATTGTCGCACTTTTTTGTTTATAGCGCAAAAAATAAAAACCGCACAGGCGATCAAATACCACCAAAATAAAGCTCTACTTGTGGGGAAAAAAGGACGTCAATTTTGTTTGGGAGCCACGTCGCACGACCGCGCAATTGTTAGTTAAAGCGACGCAGTGCCGAAAGCTGAAATTTCACCTGGGCAGGAGGGGGGTTTATGTGCCCAGTAAGCAAGTGGTTAAAAATGTTCTCTCTCCCCCCTCCTATCTATCCTGTATACCCTGTATAAAAAACGATGCATGTACTTACTTATTTTTAATCCTTTTCAGTCTGGTCGTGTGATCCTGCATCTTTGGCTCCCCTGTGTCGATGAGTGGCTGCTTCAGGGGACAGGAGGGAATGCCAACAATGGCTGGGCCATGGGAGCCTATGGGTGACATCAAGGCTCTGGGAGTTCACAGCCTTTGTCGAGCATTCCTTTACACGGGGAAGCTGGAGCTGCGGAGTCATGTGACCAGATGGGATTAAAAAGAGAGGTAAATATACAGACCTTTTTTTCACAGGGTAGAATGAAGGGGTGGAAACATTTTTAAGAATAGTTAGTGCTAGATTTTTCCATCACTTTAAGCCTTTAGTAATAATGATTATAGGACACCTCTCAATTGATCTTTTTTGCTGAGCCCCTCATAGTTTTTTATAGCAAAAATTGTGTTTTATCAACACTTGTTCCTCTGTTCATGTTACTTCTCACTTTGAAAGCTTGCTATGATCCAGTGACATACTGGATCTTTAGCACAGGTTATATCTCATGCTAGAATATAACTGGTTACCTTTCTTTGAATGCGTTTCTTGTTAAAGCGGTTGTAAACCGCATAAACGTATTTTTTTTTTTTTTAAACCTGCAAGGCAAAAGGCATAATCTGCTAGTATGCACCGCATACTAGCCGATTATGAAATACTTACCTCGGAACGAGGTGAACACCACTTACCTGGTCCACGCCGAGCAGGATGTCATCTTGCTCCGGCGTGTCTTCCGGGTATCGCCGCTCCAGCGCTGTGATTGGCTGGAGCGGCGATGACGTCACTCCCGCGCGTGCGCGGGAGATTTAAAATCGTCAGGGTTCGCCGGATGCCGGTCCTTTCGCCATGGATTCCCCCCTGTGCATGCGCCGCCCGCATTGCGAGGGGAATATCTCCTAAACCGTACAGGTTTAGGAGATATTCTTTATACCTACAGGTAAGCCTTGTTATAGGTTTACCTGTAGTTAAAAGTGAAAAAAGTGGGTTTACAACCACTTTAAAGTGGTTGTAACTCCATTCGGTAATTTTCTGGCACTCGCCTGTCTTCCTGAATGCAATGTCTGCGGTGCATTTGTTTTCTTTAAAAAAAATGCTGTTCTATACTGTATTTCCTAGTGCTGCTCGGCACTCGCGTGATTGGCTGCTGCTCCCTCTCTCGATCTAACAGGTACAGTGGGAGGTGAAGAGAATCCCCCGCTGACATCAGTCGGGAGGAGGAGTGAGGCGGTCGATCACGTGAACGGCGCTAAGAAATACAGTATAGAACAGCACTTAAAAAAATAAAATAAAACAGATGCACTGGAGACCTTACAATCATGAAGAAAGGCGAGTGCTTAATAATAAGTTATTTAAGCAGGAGGGGGAGTGGAGGGGCAGGCCCCGACACAGAGCTGACAGGCAGGCAGGGAGGGGAGAGGACAGAGGAGAGCTGCGGATGACGGAGGCACATAAACTTACCACGGTGTCAGGGCTCAGCAGCCATGATGAACTGTGGTCAGTTTACAGGGGGAGGGGGGAACCAGGCAGGATCAGCCAGGTATTTCAGATGATAGAGGGGGCCAAATTACACAGCACAATCACTTTGCTGTATAACATGCTTTAAGGGAACATGATCATTTTTTTTGTTTTTAGGATAACGAACGATTTCAGTTGAGATATGGCACAGGCAGGACAATCTAAAATGTTATAGACAGGTTTTACTTTCCAATATATTGTTTTATAGCAGTGTACTTTGAGGAGAGGTGGTTTAAAATATCTGCATTTCTGTCATTCCACAAAGACTGATAATGTAGTCACTGTTGTGTTCCCAGACTTGCCCACCTGTCTCTATGGATGTTTGCACACTAAGAATGCAGCTCTTTATCGGACTGAAAGGCATTCAGCACTTTAACAACTATATAGTTATCTTGACAAAGGCAGATCTTGAAGACGTGCCAGAGAAGGGGAAGAATTCAAAGAGATTGTCGTAAGTTTAAAGCTTTCTTTTTTTGCCATTTATTTATTTTAATCATTGTAGTTTCACAATGCGACAACTGTGTGTGTGTGTGTGTATATGTATATAGGACTCTTACCTGTCCATGAATTCAGTGGTGTCTTTACACGAGACGATTTTTCAATCGGCTCTCGGGTGCTGCCGCTGCCATCTCGACTAAGGGCAACCGGCAATTCCCTACTGCGCATGCACTTTGTGAATGGCTCAGCGGCAGGGAAGTAGGAGGGGGGACGAACGTTTTGCCATGGCAAAGTCAGCCAGAAGTGGGAGTAGAGTTCCTGTCAAAACCAGGTACCCACTCCACCCCCTCCGAAAGGTGCCAAATAGGGATGAGCTCCGGCATGTTCGCACGCTCCACGTGCAGAGCCCGCCAGGAAGTCTGCACGGCGCTGTGCTAGCCACAGGCAGGGAGACATTGTCCCGATGCTCGGCTACAGAGATCGGGAAATGTCTCCCTGCCTGTGGTTAGCACAGCGCCGTGCAGACTTCCTGGCAGGCTCTGCACGTGGAGTGCCAAATGTGGCAGCGGAAGGGGGGGGAGGCAAACAAGCAGAGCTTAACCTTTTGGGTGGAACTCCGCTTTAAAGGGGTTGTAAACTCACAAGCCAATATTCAGATTGTGTGTACCCAGCTTAAGGCCCCTTTTACATGACTGTTCCGATCAGGCCTGCCTGTCAGTTTTTCAGGCGGACCTGATTAGACAGTCCATTCACACCTATGGACCAGTTTACCCTCACCTACTCCATCCAATAAGAACAAACAGAAGGGGATCCATTCTCCTCTGTGCAGGCGGAATAGAGGGCATTCAGGTGTAAAGGGGCAGCGCGGACTCAGTTTGCATCTGACCGCCAATAGAGCACGACGGCCTCTGTCCATGTCCACGCTTGCAAAAACTGAGCAGACACAGACCTGTCATTTATCTGCTTTAACGGGACAGATCCCCTGATGATCAAAATGGAATCCGCAGCGTGTTTAAGGGGTCTAAATGTCTAGCAATGTATAATTTTAGTTTTTTTTTATTAACCAATTTTTTTACATTGTAGCAGAAAGTCAGGAAGTACAAAGACCAAAGTTTCATCCGAAACAGAACATGGCTGGAATCTCTACATTGTGAGCACTACACCACCTATCCAGCTCTACAGAGAAATGGTATTTACTTTTTCTACACAATGCAGTAAACTAGAATGGCATACTCCAGTTTTAGGCCCAAAGTCAATTGCTTTTGTTCTCGGGACAACTGCTCTTCTCCCCATACCCCATAGTGTGCAAGTAATATGAATCGGGTGAAATTCTGCGATCAATAAATTCTGAATGATCTCAACAGCATCTCAAATGGGTGTCAAAAGCAGGCTTTATTTGCATCACAAAAGCCCTTCAATGCCTGCCCTTATTTTGAAATATTATCTGTAATTAGAAAATGTACACTCTTCACTGAAAGAGAGCCTGTATTATATGCAGCAGGTCTAGTTAGAGGGAAGTCAGATCTCCTTGTATACAGTACATACTCGTTCCATTTAAAGTAGAACTAATAGACAAAACTTTTTTATTTATTTTTTTCATTTTTGGATTTTTTTTTTTTGCCATTTGTGTCCCACTGCAGAGATTTCCCTTCACTTCCTGTCCCATGGTCAAACAGGAAGGGGGTCCAAAGCATGGTTTGTCGAATTGGGCAATGATCTAAACTGTAGCAACTAAAGTAATTTATTATTATTTTTAGCTATTTCCTTCATTTTACCTTTTACTAGGTGGAATACAGTAAGAGGTATGACACTGTGAAGACTCAGGGCAGTATCCATCTTCTCAGTGAGGCTCACCTGTTGCTAAGATCTGCACTAATGAATCCAGACATGATAAACTCGGCGGATAAAGAAGAGCTGGAGGCAGCATTCAGAGAGAGTTGTGCCCACTTAGGGGACTGTTTCAGCAGGTTGGTGATTCTTTACTAAATTCTCATTAAAGTACATGAATACTAATTTTTCTTAAAAAAAAAAAAAAAAAATCCACTGTTATTTACTTAGGGCTACCTTTGCATGCTGTGCGTGGGCATGGACGCCTATTTATTTGAATGGGCTGCTGTGCCTTGAAAAACGCAGGGAAAAGGTCCTTGCACCTTTTCAGAAATCGCAGCCCGCACGGTAACCGCACTACAGGGCGGTTCTCCATGCGGGTGCGATATCCTGTGTGGGCGGTGTGCTATTAAGATTAATGGCACCTGCCTATGGGCCCCACATTTTGTGTGCAGGTGGGATGAAGTGCAGATCATGCAGCGGTTTCCACCCACACAACTGTGATGTAGGCTTAAAAGATGTTACTCGGAGACCATAACTCTTCAATATTATCTTAAAAAAATTAGCTATACCTGCTATGAGCCCTACTTTACCTATATATTTTTCATCAGTGCTATACATTTCAAATTGCTGTCTTTTGACTTAACCTTGTTCTAAATTACTGTTGTTTTTAACATCAAAATACTTTTCTTCAATAGACTCTGCTTTCTTATATTCTTTTTGTCATCTTCTTACCTAAATTTACCAGCAACCAAAAACCACCCTAATAACATGTTTCAAGGAAAGGTGTATGTAATACCTCAATTGGGAAATGATAGGAGTGTTCGCCCCGCCCGCCTTCATAGGATAATTGAAGAAAAGAAGAACAACGGCACATCCAAAGGTTCCAAAATGCTTTTATTTGAAATCGCTGTGATAACACCAAGGACACCAAAAAAACAGTCACATTGACGTGGTTTACACAAACAACTTTTGCCATAATCAGCAGCTACACATCATGATCAATGATTTACATAAATCACTAAACTAAAAAGCAACTCTATCCTCCCAACAATCATTATATACACATATAGTTACATGTATAATAACGATAAAAGCTGAATAAATATACACATATATGCACAAATAAATAAGAGACACCCCAGTGACATCAAATGTATCGAATATTAAAAACACTAAGGGCCAGTTCACACTAGATGCAGTTCCGTGTGCTTTTTTTCTGCACAAAAATGCGTGAACAGTGTTTTCCATGTATTTCAATGGCTCTAGTTCACACCATGCAGTTGGTTTCCGGTCAGTGTTTTTAATATTCGATACATTTGATGTTGCTGGGGTGTCCCTTATTTATTTGTGCCTACTGTATATGTGTATAATTATTTTCCCTTCATTGTTATTACACATGTATCTCTATTTATATATGATTGTTGGGAGGATAGCGTTGTCTTTTAGTTTAGTGATTTATGTAAATCACTGATCATGATGTGTAGCTGCTTCTGATTATGCCCTCTCAATAAGCACTTGTTGATGTAAGGGCAGTCTTGCCGTATATACTCGAGTATAAGCCGAGTTTTTCAGCCCTTTTCTTTAGGGCTAAAAATACCCCCCTTGGCTTATACTCGAGTCGGTGTACCTGAAGGGCTGCGAGCGTCCATTGTTTTTAAAAGTCGCTGCTTGCCCCTGGTCCCTTCCATGCTAGGCGTTTCCCAGCAGACATTGCTCAGTGTTCCGCCTATCACAGATGTCCTCTCATCCTCGGACTCTGCTTCCCAGCAGACACTGTGTTCAGTGTTCCGCCAATCACGGATGTCTTTTCATCCTCGGACAAGAGAACGTCCGTGATAGGTGGAACACTGGACACAGTGTCTGCTGGGAAACCGAGTCCGAGGATAAGAAGACGTCCGTGATAGGCTGCTGGGAAACGCCTATAACGGGACCAGGAGGAGACCGTGACTTTTAAATAATGAATAGACGCCCGCAGCCTGTAAACATTTCAGGTACACTGACTCGAGTAAAGGGAGGCTGCAATGGGCACAGTGAGGTGGCATTGGGCATACTGAGGCTGCAATGGGCACTGAGGCTGCAATGAGCACAGTGAGGTGTGCAAATGGGCATTGTTGACCCTCTTTTCGCTTACAGTAGCTGCTGCATTCTCACCCTAGGTGTATACTCGAGTCAATAAGTTTTCCCATTTTTTTGGGGTAAAATTAGGTGTCTCGGCTTATACTCGGGTCAGCTTATACTCCAGTATACACGGTATATAAGCTTTGTCAGCCAGGATAGTCATTGTAATGATTAAGCACAAGTTGTTTGTGTGAAACATGTCTATGTCACTTTGATTGCTTTTTTTTGCCATCCTTGGTGTTATCACGATGATTTCAAATAAAGGCATTTTGGAACCTTTGGATGTGCAGGCGTTCTTCTAATAATATGTCATGTTTACCTGTGATTTTACGTCTTCATTAGCGGGAGCGTTTGTGCCAAAAGAAGTGCCTGTGCGTTAGTGCAAATACATATTAAAGATTGTCATTCACATGAGGTACGCCAGTCTTTTGGTGCCCTTTTTGATTATGTCCTCAGGTATATGTGTCCGATGATGTCATTATGTACGTGTGCATGCATGGGTTCATTCGTGCGCACGGCATTGTGACAATCGCATTGCAACAAAAGCAGAACAATAGATTGGAAAACAGGAAAATACTGTGCTAACAAAAAACAAGATAACCTAAATAAGCAGCAGCTAAAAAGTGAAAATACACACTAATGAGCAAGAACAGGGGTTGTAGCTGCACTAACCTAACCTGTGGAAGAATAATTACATAAACCACATGAAACTATATATTGTAGTGATCCTTGATTGGGATAAGGTTCAACAGACACTGGTATGACCCAAGTGCTAATTGACACCAAATAAAATCAATAAACATATTAACATAGAAAATGTGCAAAAGTGACAGATGATCGTCCAATATTGAGCGAAGATCAAAAATGGATATCGTGCGTAAGTGAATATCATCGGCACAAGATTTCACCACCAGAGAGTGCTAACACTATAAGGATTGCACGCTTACCACATGGCAAGCAAGATATGCTTGCAGCTGTAAACCCCTGCCAGGGCCGCCTTTATCCGGGAACTCGCCGTAAAGGCAGCTTCAATGGTCAGATGGTCAGCTGACGTCATCGCGTTTTACAGTCTGAGTGGATGGGCGTTCGCCAGCCGGCTATTTGCTGCTATTTTACTGTTTTACTTTCTACATTGATGTAAGTGTTTTTAACCTTTTATTAAATACGTTTTTAATTGGATTTACGCCATGGTGAGCCTTTTTTTTCCCGGTAACCACTGATTCATCCACATGTTACCGGAATTAATGCAAGTACCCAGTCACTCACCATCTGACCATTGAAGCTGCCTTTACGGCGAGTTCCCGGATAAAGGCGGCCCTGGCAGGGGTTTACAGCTGCAAGCATATCTTGCTTGCCATGTGGTAAGCGTGCAATCCTTATGGTGTTGGCACTCTCTGGTGGTGGAATATGATATTCACTTATGCAAGATATCCATTTTTGATCTTCACTCAATATTGGACTATCATTTGACACTTTTGCACATTTTCTATGTTAATATGTTTATTGATTTATTTGGTGTCAATTAGCACTTGGGTCATACCAGTGTCTGTTGAACCTTATCCCAATTAAGGATCACTACACTATATCGTTTCATGTGGTTTATTTAATTATTTTTCCATAGGTTGGGTTAGCGCAGAACATTAGATTATCTGTCAAAAGACAGTGATTTGGAATATATAGCTCTTATAATATAGCTGATTAAGCATAAGATGTTCCGCTAATATCTTTATAAAGATAATATTAAGCTGCTATGAGCACCAAGTTATATAATTTATTGTGCTAAATTTTCAGGTAAAGCAATTTTTGAATTGGTTGTAAGTAGCAGCACTTAGATGGGTAAAAAATATAAAAAAGTCAAGCTTCCTGTAAATCATAAATTTTGTATAGTTCTTAGTGCAGTTAGAAAATACTTAGGAGAATGAATTAACACGGTGAGCAACCCATTTATGAGAGTTTAAACCTGCATGACTGCTAATGAACGTTGTGTATTCAGAAATGTTCCCTTTTGTTTAAAATGGAGCCGTAGGTACTATTTACTGTAACCGAGTATCAACGTTTCACAGCCATCTTCAGCACAGCGTGACAACTCTACTAAACTGCTACAGCCTGCTTGCCAGGCAGACTAGTCACATGACACTCTCGGACGCGACCAATTACTTCTCCTCCCACCCTCACGAAAATATAAAAGTGCAGAAACCTTTTTAAAGACCCCTGGTATATTTCAGTTTCCTAGTCCTTCAATGTGGTGGCTGCATCAGATATATTTTTTTTGGGCTTCTTACATTTTTAGAAATTTACAGAAAAATTCTTGATGATCCTCCAGGAAATATTATGCCCTTGGGAATTTCCGACTTCCCAGGTGTCTCCAGGTGTCTTCTGTGAGCTACAAATGCTATTCAATGGGCATATTGAGAGGGGGGAAGCTGTCTGTGGCCCAGAAGATCAGCCCGGGCTAACAATTCTGTTCCACCTTAAATACAGTGGCCCGGATTCAGATACAATTGTGTATCTATCGGCGGACGTAACGTATCTCAGATACATTAGGGCGCAAGTTCTGTATTCAGAAAGAACTTCCGCCCTAAGTTACGGCGGCGTAGTGTAAATGTGTCGGTGTAAGCCCGCCTAATTCAAATGTGGATGATGTGGGCGTGTTTTATTGAAATTACATGTGACCCCACGTATTTGACGTTTTTTTACGAACGGCGCATGCGCCGTCCGTGAACGTTTCCAAGTGCGCATGCTCCAAATTACGCCGCAAACTGTCAATGCTTTCGACATGAACGTAACTTATGTACAGCCCTATTCGCGAACGACTTACGTAAACGACGTAAAATACGACGCTGTTCGGTCGTTTCCGACGTCCATACTTAACATGACTTACCCCTGCTTTACGAGGGGTAACTTTACGCCGGAAAAAGCCTTACGTAAACGACGTAAAAAAATGCGCCGGGCGGACGTACGTTTCTAAATCGGCGTATCTACCTAATTTGCATATTCCTTGCGTAAATCTACGGAAGCGCCACCTAGCGGCCAGCGTAAATATGCAGCCTAATATACGACGGTGTAAGAGACTTACGCCGGTCGGATCTTAGGGAAATCTATGTGTAACTGATTCTACGAATCAGTCGCATAGATACGACCCCGCACACTCAGTTACGACGGCGTATCCAGTGATACGCCGTCGTAACTCCTATCTGAATCCGGGCCAGTGTGTTTGCCCAGGATGTTTATTGGCTGACTTACCAGGTGAAAAAAAGGGAAGGCAACCTGGAAAAAAAAAGAAAGCTAATGCAGCCACAGCATCTAAGGACATGTTAACTGCTAAGCTATTACATTCTTGTTGTTGGTTTTTGATATGCATTAAGACTTTTTGGTTTTACATTTTTTTTTTTTTTTTATTACGTGGCATATATGGGGATTAATTAATAGCAAGTCTTTACTAATTTTTAGTCTTCAGATATGGCTACTGTTACAGTACTGTATCTGAAGACCTAAAGTTATATATGGCATGGTCAGCACTTTGTAGCATAAACATTTCTACCCATATGGTGCCATTTTGTACACATACTGTATATAGCAGTTTTTACTGTGTCAAACATTAGCACTGGGCTTTTCAAATTGGTGGATGATCGTATAAATAAGTTAATTTGGCAAAGAAGCAGATTTTAATTGTTTGCATGTGGTCTCTCTCCAAAGCTGGCCATATATTGACCGATTTATGTTTGTTTAGCCTGCAGGCTGAATGGAAAAAAAAAATTGTATTCCTCCATCCACAGATTACAGCATTGATGGATGAATCTCCCACTGTGAACAATTGTGTTTTGACAGCCCCGCTTGTTGTGGCCATCTCTGATTGGATGCAGCCTCTTTTTATCTGACAATTTTCCATACACCTCCTTTAATTTTTCAATCAAGGGAGATTGGAGGCAGGTGACAGGGCCACCCACTGACCAAATTTTGACTTTCATTAGGAACCGCCCAAAATTTTTACAGTGTACCAGCTGATCTAAATGTCCGTAGAGAACAGAAAGAGATGGGGAGATTTTCCATGAGTTCAGTTTAGTCTTGGCCCTAAAATTTTTATAAAAATGCAAAATACAATTTAAGATTGGTTTTTACCTGCAACTATCTCGACCTTCAGATTGGACACCAAGAAATCCCATCTGGCACTTCCTTACTACAAAATGTCCTGCCTATCTGTGTCTGATGTAATCGATCGCGTTCTTTCCAAAGATTTTCCCCAGGAGTATGGGAAAGGCTTCATGTTCTACCTCAAACATTCTCTTTGTGAAGAGCTGGAGGAACAACTGAGTGAAGTATACATCTCTTTTTTTTGTTAATGCATTGCTATTGGTAAAGGTTAACCGCATTGTAAAACAATTTAAAAATAAATCAATTTGCGAAAATGATACATGGTGCTGTAATCAGTAACACATGTTTGGAATGTCTATACTTATTTAGCATATCAAGGAATTTAGGGAAGGTCACGTTACCACTGACTGTACACTGCATGTACATCTACAGCAGGGCTTGACAAATTTACTTGGAATCTAGGAGCCAGATAAAAGAGTTAGGAGCCAGGAACACGCCCCGTCCAGCCGAGCTTGCGTGCAGAAGCGAACGCATACGTAAATAGCACCCGCATATGAAAGCGGTGTTCAAATCGCACATGTGAGGTATCGCCGCGATTGGTAGAGCGAGAGAAATAAGGCTAGCTCTCCTCTGTAACTCTGTAATGCTAGATCTCCTCTGTAACTCAAAACATGCAACCTGTAGAATTTTTTAAAACGTCGCCTATGGAGATTTTAAAGGGTAAAAGTTTGTCGCCATTCCACGAGCGGAAGCAATTTTGAAGCGTGACATGTTGGGTATCAATTTACTTGGCTTAACATTATCTTTCACAATATAAAATAAATTGGGCTAACTTTATTGTTATCTTATCTTTTAATTAAAAAAATATTTCTTTCCCCACAAAAAAGTGTGCTTGTAAGACCGCTGCGCAAATACGGTGTGACAAAGTATTGCAACGACCGCCATTTTATTCTTTAGGGTGGTAGAATAAAAAATATATTTAATGTTTGGGGGTTCTAACTTATAAGTAAAGGGAAGGAGATGGCAACAGGCAGAGAAGCACCATTAGCATTGCTGGTTGTCTTGTCATACCAACGGCCACCATAAGAGGGCGCCAGATTCCAGAAAAACCATAGGACTGCAGAAGGCCGCAAAGCTGCGGCCTCAATTGCCAAACAAACATAAAAAGTGTAGCGCATGAAATTAGAAGATCACCCAAATAAGAGGATGAATGAACAGTGCATCAAACAAATAATGACAAAATTATGATGACAATGTATCAACCAAGAAAAATTATGTGATATATATGTATATAAACACTAAATAGTGTGTGTATAAAGTCCTTGATGGAAATTGGTGAAAAAGAAGTCCAATGTGATAAGAATTGGTGATAATAATCCCAATACCTCGGAATGAAGTGCAGTAAAATAATCCACCACCGATCATTGAAAGGAAGGCCTACCAGAAGTACCGTACCCTAATGGACATATGCCCAAAGGGTCAGTAAGGCAGGATATAAACCACTCTCGGGCCTGGATCGCCAACTGCAATTCTCACGGAGACGTCTCGCACGTCAATCAGAGAGGACGCTATACACACACACCGTTTAGTGTTTATATACATATATACTTATTTGGGTGATCTTCTAATTTCATGCACTACAGTTTTTATGTTTGTTTTGTATATCACTATTGTCCATTGGTAGTTTGAGCTGCTTACTATTGATAGTGCGGAATTTTCTGTTTTCTGAGGCCTCAATTACTGTCCGGCATGGCCCGACGCGATCGCGAGGGGGGATGCGCACGGAGACAGGGTACCCCAGCTGTGCCACCCCAGACGCCAGGTCGCTAATTCTAGTCGCAATTGCGACCTGGCGCCCAAGGTTTGTCGAGCCCTGATCTACAGTATATAGTCATTTTGTGTGCAACAACTTTAAGGAGTGCAGGCTAATCGGCCCCGGGAGGGGACATTTTTGTTGCAAGCCATTCTGTAAAATTTGTTTGCAAAGTTAACTGCTGAGATTGTTTGGGGTTTACGGATCTAAAATTGTTTTGTTCTTCTGTTTTAAGGAAGCGGCTTTGAAAGTATTGCAGATATTTAAAGCTACAGAACCACAACAGTTGCCTAATGTGATATCCAGTCCTTGCATGGTTAATGTGTGTCCAGCTAAAGCAATGGATTTCTTGGAAACATTAGAGTCTGTGGCATGTTCAGCTATAATCTCTCTTACAAAGGCAACCATGGCACTGAGAATGCATGATCTTCAGAAGTATGAAGCAGAGATGCAGTGTCATCCAGAGGTGAGACGTCAAAAGTGACAAAATGTTGGTGAGACAGCTTCACGCTTGTATTCAGAAAATTGTATTTCATGACTAGCTGGGGTATAAAAAACAATGGGGCTACTCAAAGTGAATCTTACATTAGATTTGCAAGTAGGATGAAGCAAGCCCGGGGGAACATGTCAGTGGTGACAGCGCGCCGCTGGAAGGCTTCATTCTAAGGTAGCACATTATGAATTGCATTACTTTTTTTTCTTAACAGCCGCGGCCTGTCAAATGACCAAATAGTTGAAGTAAATCCAGCTTAATTTTATTTAATAAGCTCGGTAAACATTCACTTTGCTAAGTGAACAGTCTTTATTTCTTTAGTGGACCAATCCCAATGCATTACGTAAAAAGATCAGTTTTACCCAAAAGTGAGACTGACCTTTTTATCCGATTAATCTCCTGGTTCTGTTTCCTACCCTGCACACTTTGGGCTAGATTCATAGAGAGTTACGCCGGCGTATCAGTAGATACGCCAACGTAACTCTGAATCTACGCCGTCGTAAATTTAAGCGTATTCTGGAAACCAGATACGCTTAAATTAGGCTAAGATACGAGCGGCGTAAGTCTCCTACGCCGTTGTATCTTAGGGTGCATATTTACGCTGGCCGCTAGGTGGCGCCTTCATCGATTTCAGCATAGAATATGCAAATGAGCTGGATACGCCGATTCAGAAACGTACGTGCGCCCCGGCGGATTTTTTTACGTCATTTGCATAAGGCATTTTCCGGCGTAACATTACTCCTGCTATATGAGGCATAGCCAATGTTAAGTATGGACGTCGGGACAGCGTTGAATTTTGCGTCGTTTGCATCATTCGCGAATAGGGCATTAACTATTTGTGACGTGATTAGGAGCATGTGCACTGGGATACGTTCACGGCCGGCGCATGCGCCGTTCGTGAGAAACGTCATTTACGTGGGGTCATGTTTTATTTACATAAAACACGCCCACCTCTTGACAATTTGAATTTGGCGCGCTTACGCCGGCAGATTTACGCTACGCCGCCGCAACTTACGGAGCAAGTGCTTTGTGAATACTGCACTTGCATCTCTAAATTGTGGCGGCGTAGCGTAAATAACATACGCTACGCCCGCACAAATTTACGTCGCCATACCCGAATCTAGCCCTTTATCTTTAAGGATAGACAGGTTCCCCCTAAGCAGTACAGAGGCTGCCTGCCACAGACACAGTTCAATGCACACTGACAACATGAGATACCAACAATGGTATCTGGAATCAATAGGAGGACAGACTTCTTGACACATATGCAAGTCCTACACTCAGGTCTTGCTTATAATGTCCCAGGAGCTGTCTGCCACTCGGCTTTTTTCACAACATTCTTCAGTGAGGGTGTCAAAAGATTCTTCTCCAGACCAGAACTTCAGAACCGTGCCCTCTAGCAAAAAATTATTTAGCAATCCTCTCCAGACCCCCTTAGCCCACCACCTGCTGAGACCTAAACTGCAACTCTTGTCTCACACTAGCTGCCTCCCACAACAGTAGCCTCAGGAGAAAAGCCCTCCCAGTATAGGAAGAACACTCTGCCCAGGCCCCCCAAACATTTTATCACCTTAGCCACATTTTGTATGCCCCCTCCCAGGTATTGGTTCGGGTCTGATAAATATTCATTAATCAATGGTTAATCCTCCTCTATGTTCTGGAAGCTTCTTCCAGAAGCAGACAGGAGCAATCGACCACTGACCCAAAAAAAACAGATCACCACTCAAATGAGTACAGTGAAGCCAAAAACTAAAGCCTAACTTTTGCCAGGGTACTACATCTGTCTTAAATACAAATAATACTGTCTAAGGATTTATCAAATGAGTTTCATCTTTTGAAGACCACATCGTTTGTGTGTCTTGGTTTTTAGTTTTTGGAAATTCATAGTTCTGTATGTATATTGATCAGTTTAAAAAAATTCTCCTGCAGATTCTACTGCTGTATGGTTTCTTGGAGGAGCCTCGCCTGCTAATGATACGTAAGAACAAGGAGATCATTCCTACAGAGATGGCATTTTACTTAAGAGACGCCTTGCCTGGACTTCTTATCGCTGCCTTAGTGGCTTTTCATGAAAACAGTAAAATGAATCTGAAGGAAGCAGAATTATTTTTTAAGGTGTGATTGTTTGTAATTTTTGTAATTTTTTTTTTTTATTATTATTTATTGACTTTAGTGTAATAGTGTTTGGTCGCTCTTTAGAATGGAAAACTAAAAACCGATTCATGGAAAATACATTGTAATAACAGTCATGGCCATTGCCATTCATGGTTTCCTCAATGATCTGTAACTCCCCAGTGCCGGCAGCCTCAGACCATGACACTCCCACCACCATGCTTTACTGTAGGCAAGACACACTTGTCTTTTTACTCCTCACCTGGTTGCTGCCACACACGCTTGACGTCATCTGAACCAAGTAAGTTTATCTTGGTTTCATCGGACCACAGGATATGCTTCTGGTAATCCATGTACTTGGTCTGCTTATCTTCAGCAAAATGTTTTGAGGGCTTTCTTGTGCATCATCTTTAGAAGAGGCTTTCTTCTGGGATGACAGCCATGCAGACCAATTTAATGCAGTGTGCGGCGTATGGTCTGAGCACTGGCAGGCCCTCGTATGTCTATTTCCTGAAGACAACCTCTGGATATGATGCTGAGCATGTGCACTTAACTACTTTGGTTGACCTTGGTGAAACCTGTTCTGAGTGGAACCTGTCCTGTTAAACCGCTGTATGGTCTTGGACATTGTGCAGCAGCTCAGTTTCAGGGTCTTGGCAATCTTCCTATAGCCTAGGGCATCTTTATGTAGAGCAACAATTCTTTTTTTCAGATCCTCAGAGTTCTTTGCCATAAGGTGCCATGTTGAACTTCCAGTTACCAGTATGAGGGAGTGAGAGCGATAACACCAAATTTAACACACCTGCTCCCCATTTACATCTGAGACCTTGTAAACGAGTCCCCACACCAGGGAGGGAAAGTGGCTAATTGGGCCCAATTTGGACATTTTCACTTAGGGGTGTACTCACTTTTGTTGCCAGCGGTTTAGACATTAATGGCTGTGTGTTGAGTTGTTTTGAGGGGACAGAAAATTTACACTGTTATACAAGCTGTACACACTACTTTACATTGTAGCAAAGTGTTTCGTCAGTGTTGTCACATGAAAAGATATATATAATAAAATATTTACAACAATTTGAGGGGTGTACTCTGCTTTTGTGAGATGTGTGTATTCGTTTTTTTTTTTTTTTTTTGCTTTAAAGTTTTAACCCATTATTCCTTTTTATATAGGTTTTGTGTGAAAAATCCGATGACAATGATGTTCCACAAATGCTTGTAGATTTTTGGGAGGCCCGTCTTTCCTCCTATCCTCCAGACTCCATTCTTCAAGACATTCTGTTTAAACTTACATCACATTATGTGTGTCGAATATGCAAACCTCAGCATGAGTGCATCAAATCCTTGAAAAGTGCAGAGGATCTGGTGAGTTGATGGCTCACAACCATCCGTTTTTTCTTATTTACTGTGTGGTACAGCACTGTATATCTACTTTTTTACTAAAAAGCATTCAGCTTTGTTTTAAGAAGGTGGATAGATGCTGTGTGTTTGTACACTAAAAACCAATGTCTGTTTGTAGAGAAATTCCTGCAGCCATTTTGGAGTGATCAGTCCATGGGTTTCAAAGATGGTTTCCTCAGGACCGTCATCATGTGATCAGTGTGGAGATTTGATAAAGTTACAGGTATATATTTTTGTGGTTCTTTATTTGCACTTTAGTAAGGTCTTTGTTACCAACTGTACCTGCTGCAGAATTAATAGGCAGTTTTCAGCCTAAATACAGTATATTTGAAGGCATTTTATGGTTGGGTAGTGGAGCGTGCGTGTTTTTTTTATTTTTTTTTTTTTTTTTTTTTCCTGAAATGAATATAATTGGTATGGGGAACAACCAATCTCCCTGGCCAATCAATATCCTTGTTCAGGATGGACATTCAATTTCTATGGCTGTGTTTTGCACAGCTATCACTTTTGTTCCCTTAGCATTCCTGAAGTGTGGCTTGGGCACCAGATAGCCAAGTCTTACACATTTTGCCTTTTATCCACAGTTCATTTTGTGACATTTGCTAAAGGTACAGGTTATTCAACAAGATATAAACATTTTATATTTTGACTTCCCAATGAACTCTAATACACACGCTCGGAAATTCCGACAACAAATGTTCCGACCGTGTAGGCTCCATCGGACATTTGCTGTTGGAATTTCCGACAACAAAAATTTGAGAGCTGGTTCTCAAATTTTTCGACAACAAAACTTGGTGTCAGAAATTCCGACCGTGTGTACACAATTCCGACGCACAAAATTCCACGCATGCTCGGAATCAAGCAGAAGAGCTGCACTGCCTATTGAACTTAATTTTTCTCGGCTTGTCGTACGCTTTGTACATCACCACGTTCTTGACGTTTGCAATTATCGACAACGTTTGTGTGACCGTGTGTATGCAAGACGAGTTTGAGCCAACATCCGTCGGGAAAAAAATCCATGGTTTTGTTGTCGGAATGTCCGATCGTCTGTACGCGGCATAAGGCTGCATTCAGTGGTTTTTATGCACAATTTTGACACATTTGCTTGCCTGTTTTTTGCACGTTTTTATACTGTGTTTTTGAGATTAGGTTTTCTCTATTGGCTAATAAAAAAAAGTCAATTGTCTGTTGCATCATTTTGTGGGGGAAAAAAATCCAGCTCCTTCTTTTTTTTTTTTTAGCTTTTCCATCATCTTTGAATTCTTTTTTTAATGTAGTATTATATATATATATATATATATATATATATATATATATATATATATATATATATATATATATATATATATATATATATATATATATATATATATATATATATATTTAATTTTTGGGTAAAGAGTTAGTTAGGGTTTAAGGGCCAGATTCAGGTACATTGGCGCCGGTGTAACGTAAGCCGTTTACGTTACCCTGCTGCAAGTTTTCAGTTTTAGTGCCCGATCCACAAAGCACTTACCTGGAAACTTGCGGCGGTGTATCGTAAATACGTCCAGCGCAAGGCGGGCCAAATCGAATGGGCGGGTATCATTTAAATTAGGCGCGCTCCCGCGACGGACCTACTGCGCATGCTCCGTTTCGTAACTCCCGCCGTGCTTTGCGCCAAGTGACGTCATTTTTTTTGATGAGGACAAGGGCCTCTTCCCCACAACCCTGGCCCAGGGGGGGGGGGGACTTATAGGAATCTAGACATCTCCTTTAACAAGGGGGGCCCCCAGATCCCACCCACCCTATGTGAGTGGGGGGGAAATTGTATGCATATTGATTTTTTTTTTTTTTGTATGTATATTTGTTTTTTGTTCTAACTCTATGGAAGCTTTTGAATATTACTGAAAAAAGGTACTACATTTTTATGAGCGTTGCGCTACACCATTTTTGGGTAAAGTTTGGTAATATAAGTTTTGAATCGCTTGGGTGTTGGCTAGCAATTTATTTAGCACTGATTTGTTTTTGTATTTATTGTACTTGATTGCGCTGATTGATCATTGGTACACGGTTCTGATAAGCTCTGTGTCCTAGGATGAAAGCTGTGCCCATTATGTTTGTGTCACCCTAGGACAGGAGGCATGTTTAACGACACCACTACAAGGTGTAAATAAAGAAAAATTTGTAAAATAAGAAATCTAAGGCAGCTACCACATCTAATGCCTTGTAAACGCGATCGGAATTTCCGATGGAACAAGTCAGACGGAATTTTTTCATCAGATATTCCGACCGTGTGTATGCCCCATCTGACTTTTTTTGTAGGAACTTCCGATGGACTTGTTCTCTTTTTTTTTTCCCCGACGGAAATTCCGTTCGTCTGTATGGCACTCTGATGGAGAAAAAAACATGCATGCTCGGAAACAATTCGACGCATGCTCGGAAGCATTCAACTTCCTTTTTCTAGGCTCGTCATAGTGTTGTACGTCACCACGTTTTGGACGGATTGGAATTTGGTGTGAACGTGTGTATGCAAGACAGCTTAAGCGGAATTCCGTCTGAGTTTATGCCAACGATCGTGTGTACGGGGCATTAGAACCGGAAAATCTGCAATACTATTTTGTTTTTGGGTGTAGATACACTTTACCTTTCGAATAACTCAACATTATGAAATAAAGATTTTCTGTGTGTAAAAAGCTATCATATGGTGTAAAGAATTTTTTGATTACTTCCTGCCACGATAATAAACCAGCAAGTGAGAGAAAATCATCCTAATTTTAGGGAAAAAAATGTTTTAAAAGGTTTTATTGTACAGGTTCCCCCATGAGATTTGTATTCTACTCCTTTTCCAGAACCCCCATGACTTGTGGGGACACTATGGCCTGGATATACTTGAGAGGTTTTAACCCTTCACTGTCGCCAAAACCAAAACAAAAGCTTTGGGTGGAATTTCTGTGATATGTGGCTGTCTGCATCACAGATAAGGGGCTAGCTTACTAGCAAATGCACCTCAGGCCACATACTTACAAGCAGGTGCCGATAAAGTGAGAGGGCCTTCTTCAGTATTGTCTACCCAACAGTAAATTGCTTTATGCAATTGGCCCTATAAAGAGTTGGTTTCATTTTTTCTTTTTTTTTTTTCTTTAGGAAAGGCAACGGTCACAACCATACCTATCATCATGTAGCACTATACCTCTGCAGATCTACATGGCCTCTTTTTAACTTGTGATGCTAAGCGATGTCAGGTTTTTTGCTCTCTAGGCTATGTGCAGTTATCGTTGTCTTGCCACACTGCCTTTACCTTTATCCAGGGCTCGACAAATTCCGGTCGCCATGGCGACTAGAAATAGGGTCCTGGCGACTTGGCTTGGAAGGGGGGGCATCTGGTGGTGAGCCGTTGGTATTACAAGTTATTACCACCAGATGTGTAAGCTGGCACCATCTAGTGGTGGCCGTTGGTATTACAAGTTAAGCATTACAAGTTAAACAGCAATTCTAATGTAATTTTTCACTATTTTCACTGCCATCTTCTTTCCTCTAATTAGAACCCCCAAACATTATATATATTTTTTATCCTAACACCCTAGAGAATAAAATGGCAATCGTTGCAATACTTTCTGTCACGCTGTATTTGCACAGTGGTCTTACAAGCGCACTTTTTTGGGAAAAAATTACACTTTTTTTAATAAAAAAATAAGACAACAGTAAAGTTATCCCCATTTTTTATAATATTATGAAAGATAATGTTACGCCGAGTAAATTGATACCCAACATGTCACGCTTCAAAATTACGTCCGCTCGTGGAATGGCGACAAACTTTTACCCTTTAAAATCTCCATAGGCGTTGTTTAAAAAATTCTACAGGTTGCATGTTTTGAGTTACAGAGGAGGTCTAGGGCTAGAATTATTGCTCTCGCTATACCTATCACGGCGATACCTCACATGTGTGGTTTGAACAACGTTTACATATGCGGGCACTGCTCACGTTTGTGTTCGCTTCTGCGCGCAAGCTCGTCGGGACGGGGCGCGTTTTCTGGTTCCTAACTTTTTTAGCTGGCTCCTAGATTCCAAGCAAATTTGTCAACCCCTGCCTTTATCCCATGCCTAATACATGTACGAGTAGCAAAAAGACCTAAAATCTAGCAGTGGTGGTTGGTGGTAATAATTTATGAATGTGTTAATTTGCGGGAAGAAAATCGGTCCTAAACTTATCGTCTGTTTTGCATGTAGTCTCTTCTCTGTGGACCATCTCTGGAAATTGCATCATTCCTCCCATTTCTGGATTTCATACCGCAAGAAAACATCTCACATTTGAGCATACACCTTATATGTGCAACTCGTCTCCTGAACTACGAGAGCTCAATAGAGAGACTTCTTGATCGGTGCCCTGAAGCTGTTACTCTGTATGCAAAGCAAGAGATAAAAATTGGAAGCCAGGTAAAGTCTAAACTGGTATTGATAAAATGAACATTATACAGTATGTTAATGAATACCATATGCATGTGTGATCTGTAGCTTAACCACTTAAAGCGGAGGTTCACCCTAAAAACATGTATATAACATTACATTCTGCATACTTCCAACATTTACAGTATGCTGTTTTTTTTTGCTGTACATACCGTATTATTGCTATTTTCCACCCGGCTTCCGGGTACACACTCCCGCGGGAGTAGGCATTCCTATGCAGAGGCGCAGTGTCATGTGGGACTTCGCCCAGATGATTGACGTCTTGAGAAAAACTTCCCCTCGGTGGATAACCGAAACATACAGACCACCTTCTGCATTTTTCTACTGGGCTCACATGATCACACTGGTTCAGGTTCTGGTCAGGCAAAACATAGGGGCCCGGATTCAGAATGAATCACGTATCTTTAGGCTGGCATAGCGCATCTCATATGCGCTACGCCGCCGTAACTTAGTCAGGCGAGTAGTGTATTCAGAAAGAAGTTGCACCCGAAGTTGCGGCGTAGCGTATATGGGCCGGCATAAGCCCACCTAATTCAAACTAGGCTGGTACTCCACGTAAATGACGTACCTAACGAACGGCGCATGCGTAGTATCGCGTAAAATTTTCTCTGTAAATTACGCCGCCTCAATGTTTAGTCAAGGTGAACGTAACCTACGCCCATCCCCATTCACGGACGACTTACGCAAATGACGTAAAATACGACGCTGTTCCGACGTCTATATACCTAACATGACTTACCCCTGCTTTATGAGGGGTAAAGTTGCGCCGGTCGGACGCCTTACGTAAACAGCGTATTTTAATACGCCGGGCGCAAGTACTTTGTGAATCGGCGTATCTAGCTTATTTGCATATTTGACGCGGAAATCAACGGAAGCGCCACCTAGCGGCCAGCGTAAATATGCACCTAACATAAGACGGCATAAGAGACTTACGTCAGTCGTATCTTATACAAATTCTGGCGTATCTGATTCTTTGAATCAGGCGCCGAGATATGACGCCTCACATTCAGACTTACGACGGTGTATCTGGAGATACGCCGTCGTAAGTCCTTTTTGAATCCGGGCTAGGACTATTGTGTGCCCCAACACTTATATTGTGAAGATAGAGCAGACCTAGGCTTTCATATGCAAGCCGGCCATGAACAGTAAATATGATATTAAGCAAAAAAATAATTTCTGTTTTTGAATTTCTTAACTGTCCTTTCAATCATACAGTAATACATAATCATTTATTGAATCAAGATGTGTTTATTAGATTTGAAGATCTAAAATCATTTACCAATATGTGTAGATTTCCTGCAGATAATTTTTGTTTTTATCGGCACAGGCCCTCTGGTGGAACAAGCTACTGCCTGAACTGTGTACTCGAATTCGAGAAAATGAGAACACTAATGACATATTTATTTCAGCTTTAAAAGGTGAGGGTGCATGACACACATTGACTTAAAGTTTAACTCCAGACTTGTTTTATTTTTAATAGAGTAGGGCAAGGGTCTCTATTGGGTTTCAGTACTTGCTAAAGTCATGACAGAAGATTTCATCTGTCCGAATGACAGCATTGTTACTGCTACAGGAAGTGAGGGGGAAGTCTCCTTTTAGAGACACATGGCAATAAAAAGTGAGCATGATCTTTACTTTTCCCTAATCCCACTAAGAAACACATTTTTAGATATTGCTTCCTTTTTTTGGAGATTTCCCCTTGATTCCTGCCTTGGACACAGAGACAGACAGCAGGAAGGAATTGCCCCAGATGAGAAACGGCCAATAAAAAAAATCAAACCGAAGTCCTTGGAAAATCAGTAGCACATAAGGTGAAGTGGTGGAACACAAACATTTTAGATTAGTGTAAATAGATTCACTTAAGCCCTGTACACATGGCCGGGAATCCCATACAGACGGCCACTCAAAAGAACGGCCGTTCTTTTGAATGGCAACAACGCGGTGACATCATCGACTACGACGAGCTGGCGCTCGTCACATTCTATGCCGTCGCCGCCATCTTGCTACACCTCACACTAAGCTTGTATGCTACCAAGCATGCGTCAGTCTTATTGAGCATGCTCGGGACCAGTTTTCTCGGCAGGAAACACTCTGACGGGAAAATAGAGAGCAGGTTCTCTATTTTTCCCAGGCAGTTTTCCTGTCGGGAAAACTGCTAGGGAGCATACACACGACCAACGATTTCTGGCCAAATGCTCTCCTGGCAGTTTTCCTGCCGGGAATTTCGGTCGTGTGTACGAGGCTTGACACTCCAATACTGTTGCTGGGAAGCCATCTGTTTTCTTTGCTATGTATGAATATTTATAAAAGTCCAGAATGCAGCACTTCATTTTATCATGAATCGTTTAACAGTTTGGTTGTAGAAGAGATAAGGATAATGAGGAACCTCCACCGACTTCAATGTGCACGGAAAAGCACACCACACCCAATTGCTTTCAATCTGTTTACCAGAAGGATATGAAAAATATGCAGTGTAATCGTATATCACAGGGGACCAGATAGGGGTGTCACATTCCAAGGATATAATCAGAGGCGCCTCTGATGATATCCTTCTGGGATGAAACATGTCAGGCTGGCCGATGCAAGCACGCTGAATGCCGCGGAATTTATACATCATGATGTCTGTTTTTTACACCTGTAAGTAGACTACAATAAAAGATGGTGTTTTTTTTTTTTTTAAATCTTATGGGCTTCATTATTATTGCCTTTTCCTTCTATTG